>NC_056054.1:98525723-99142245 GCF_016772045.2 Ovis aries | reverse complement strand
GCTGCAGTCTTTGAAAAGACTAAGATGTTTAGGAAAGGAGGTCAAATGACATAGTGATATGCCCAGATCCAGATTGCCTGAGTTTAAATCCTGGGTCTACTGCTTACTGACTATGTAAACTGGGCAAAATTACTTAGAATTTTTCAGTGCCTCTGTTTCCTCCTTTGTAAATTGGGGAAAATAATAATACCTACCTCAGAGGGTTGTTGTGAGGATTGAGTTGATACATGCCAGGTGTGTGGGCCAGTGTGCCTGCCGTATAGTGAGTGCTTAATAAATTTTAGCTGTTATTAATTCATGGAGAAGGTAAAACAAGGCTTCAAGTACTAGAGCCTTAAAGGGTAGGTGGAATTTAAATAAGCAAAGAGATGAGAAAACACAAACACTTTTCCTCTAGACAGTGTTCATAGGCTTTAAGTTAATAATTATACCCATATCCCTAGAGGAAAAGCCTAGAAAGAAAATTATGTTTGGAAACGAGTTATTTTTCTTTTCTATATTTCAGTTGATAATTCCAGCAAATGCTTATGCTCAGTTTTGCTCTATTTTTCTTCAGAGTTGCTTGTACAATGAAGAGATTATTTCTTAATTAGTATTTATTAATGCTGGATTCTTAAAACACTAGATATATTAGAAGAGGCTTAGTCCAAGCATATGTGTGTGTGTGTATGTGTGTGTGTGTGTATATATATATATTTTTTTTTTCTTTTCCTGAATGAGATCTGGGATGGGGGAAACAGGAAGAGTAGATGAGGATAGAGAAGAGTTGCCAGTGAAATGGGAACTATGTTTGAGTAATGTGTAAGGATTGGTGGAGAGTGAATTTAGAAATGTTGCTAACAGATTGTAGAGAGAGGGGACATAGCTATACTGAGGTCCCTGTTGATAATCTGGGGAATTGAGCCCATTGCTATCTGAGCGTTTCATTGATTACTTGAAAGCTTCTGACCGTGACCTGGTGCCAGTGAGACATCTGATCTGAAAGTCTCAGCTTTCCTGAGTATATCACTTCAGTGCAAGAGTGGCTATGGCTTTTGCTTCATAGTAGCAGAAAACAAGATAGATGGTTTTCTAGAAAAAGAACTCCCAGGTGTGCAAGAAGGCAAGGTACTCTGAGCAGCCTGATTTATATTTATTTAAATAAAAATTGTTTTGGTACATATGCAGCTATTCCACTATACATATTTCGCTATTCTAAGAGCCCCCTTTCTTTATATATTTCCTTTCAGGTTTTGTCCTGAGGCATAGATACTGAAAGATATTATAACAACATTAAGAAGATTTTTAAAAAGTCTTCCATATTATCATTACCTTATTTTTTATTTCATCCTTTCCTTCCCTCCCTTTCTCATTTTTTTTCTTCCTTTCTCATACTTTCCATTTCTCACATTTATGCTTCATAACTGTTTTCAGATATAATCATATGTTGTGTTTCTGATTTTTAAAATTTACTTAGGATTATAACAATTTTTTTTCTTATGTCTTCATAATTATAAGAGTTACATATTTTATGACTTTATACTCTTTCATGCATTCTCTATATTAAACTGTTATCCTGTATTAAAACGTGTCTGGCTATACATGATGGTTGATCATTGATCATACCTCTTCAGTTCATCTCAGAGTCTAGAACATGTTGAGAATTAAACCATAGATGCCAGGGAGATGGAAATAAGGATTTAACTTGTATTCAGTGAAATTGGAAATCACATTTGATCTATGGGCAAATGGACATCCTAAGTCTGCACAGGATGCCCCTGCTGAGAATTAGAGGCAGCAGAGCAGGCACAAATACTCAGAACACTTCTTTAGCCTTTGTACAGAGTCCTTATACATGAACTCCATCAACTGGAGAAATGTGACTTAGCAGATGTTAGGTTTTTGCTACTTACCAATCAGAGCATCATTCCTCTGGTAGGAAAGAGTAATGAGGAATGAATAAAGAGGTTAGAAGTGGTCGTGCAAGCTCTTGAGTCTTCCATGCTCACCTTTGAGTTTAGTAATTGAAGTCTGTAGTTAGCAAGGATCTGGGACTAGTAACTCTGGCAGTTAGGCGAGGAGATGAGTAGTCTGGGAGGGCAATATTATGTCTACCTTCATAAAGTCTCTCTCCAGTACCAACTATGCTCTTTTGTGTATGCTCCTGGAACCTGTGGAGAAGGCTCTGAAGTAATCAAGAACAACTTAAATTAAGCTGAGCTAAATAAAACTGTTGATATTCTATTGCCCTTGACCTACAAAGGTGATAATTTTAAATGATTAAACCTAGTAAAAAAAAGTTAAAGATTTCAAATCTTTAACTTTCTTTTCCCAAGTAAGTCTTCCTTTTAGCTGTTTGCTTTTCTTCTCAGTCTCAGCCAGAGGGCTTATACTTAAATGCCAGGTAGAGTTTGGATTCTTTGAGCAGCTGCACCCTGGATGTGATCTTAAAGCTTGAATTAATTCAACCAAATCTTTCGTCTGTCTCACTTTTTAGTATAAAGAGTTAAAAGAGCTCATTTCATAGTGCTGCCTACTTCACAGCCAGTCCATTTGGAAATATCAACTCCAGAACTCTTCAGCAGTTGTTCAAAGAATAACTGTGTTTCTCTAATTCAGTACTAAGTTCACACCAGTAATTCTGTTGCCAAGCAAAGAATGTAATGTAAACTCAATGGTAACTGGAAGAAGAAGAATGAAACAGAAAATAGTTTTGGTGTCAGCCTTGCCAGTTTTTTGTTCAGTGACTGCCAGTTGACCACATCTATAGTCTGTAAGCTTAAACTCATTTGGAAAAAAGTACTTTTCATGAGATAATTTATGGCACAGTGTTTACATTTTAAGGGGTGGGTGGGTAGTGGACATCATATTTTTTTTCTTTGTGAATAGTATTTGAATACTCTGTATTTTTAGAAAATTTAGGAATTTTATATTTGATTGAAAACTTGTATCCAGGCTATGTAGAGACCTCTTAAAATGGAATAATGAGAAAACAACCCATTTTTAGAAAACGGCAAAAGATTTAAACAATCTCCTTTACCAAAGAAGGTGTATAGACGGCAAAAGAAATCTCAACATTGTTAGTTGTTGTTTGTTGTTGCTGTTTAGTTGTGTCTGATTCTTTGTGACTGCATGGACTGCAGCATGCCAGGCTCCTCTGTCCCGCGCACTACCTCCTGGAGTTTGCTCAAATTCATGTCCACTGAGTAGTTAGGAAAATGCCCATTAAAACCACAATGAGGGAATTCCCTGGCGGTCTAGTCGTTAGGACTCTCGATCTTCCACTGGAGAGGGCATGGTTCAATCCCTGGGTGGGAAACTAAGATCCTCATGCTGCGTGGTATGGCCAAAAACAAAAAAAACAACAACTCACCAGAGTGAGCTACTACATAGTTATCAGGATGGCTAAACTTTAAAAGACTGACGGTATTAACTTTTGGTAAGGCTGTGGAGCAACTGAAATTGATTGTAAAAATGGTCCAACCACTTTAGCAAACAGGCTTTTTTTTTCTTAGAAATATCAGCCATATGATTTAACCATTGTACTCCCCTAAGATATGTACATAATTGTGCATAGCAACTATTGTAATAATAAAAATTAGAAACATTCCAAGAGCCCATCAACAGGTGGATGGATAAACAAATTGTGGTATATCCACAGTATGGAAATACTACTCAGCAATATAAAGTATGTGGAATGTGACTCAACATAAACCCTTGATTCATGTAAAAATTAGAATGAATCTCAAAATAATTAAGCTGAGTGAAAGAATACATATAGTATGATTCCCTTTACTTGAACTCCTACAAAGTATAAAAATTTGAGAAAATGCAAATCATGGAGTGATCAGTGGCTGCTTGAGGGCAGGGAGGGGCAGGAGGAGGGGATTACCAGGATTCATTAGGAAACATTTGGAGGTGATGAAAATGTCCTGTATCTTGATTT
The DNA here is from genome assembly GCF_016772045.2 of Ovis aries. NCBI lineage: Eukaryota > Metazoa > Chordata > Mammalia > Artiodactyla > Bovidae > Ovis > Ovis aries. The sequence goes on along the minus strand of NC_056054.1, from coordinate 99,138,320 downwards.
AGTGCTTTCGTAAAATTGCTTGTGAACTGTTTTCAAAATTGCATTTAAGTTCAGTTCAATTCAGTCGTTCAGTCGTGTCCTACTCTTTGCGACCCCGTGAATTGCAGCACACCAGGCCTCCCTGTTCATCACCATCTCCCGGAGTTCACTCAGACTCACGTCCATCAAGTCCGTGATGCCATCCAGCCATCTCATCCTTGGTCGTCCCCTTCTCCTCCTGCCCCCAATCCCTCCCAGCATCAGAGTCTTTTCCAATGAGTCAACTCTTCGCATGAGGTGGCCAAAGTACTGGAGTTTCAGCTTTAGCATCATTCCTTCCAAAGAAATCCCAGGGCTGATCTCCTTTATAATGGAGTGGTTGGATCTCCTTGCAGTCCAGGGGACTCTCAAGAGTCTTCTCCAACAGTTCAGTTCAAAAGCATCAATTCTTCAGCGCTCAGCCTTCTTCACAGTCAACTCTCACATCCATGCATGACCACAGGAAAAACCATAGCCTTGACTAGACAGACCTTAGTCGGCAAAGTAATGTCTCTGCTTTTGAATATACTCTCTAGGTGGGTCATAACTTTTCTTCCAAGGAGTAAGCGTCTTTTAATTTCACTGCAGTCACCATCTGCAGTGATTTTGGAGCCCAAAAAATTAAAGTCTGACACTGTCTCCACTGTTTCCCCATCTATTTCTTATGAAGTGATGGGATTAGATGCCATGATCTTCATTTTCTGAATGTTGAGCTTTAAGCCAACTTTTTCACTCTCCTCTTTCACTTTCTGCCATAAAGGTGGTGTCATCTGCATATCTGAGGTTATTGATATTTCTCCCAGCAGTCTTGATTCCAGCTTGTGTTTCTTCCAGTCCAGTGTTTCTCATGATGTACTCTGCATAGAAGTTAAATAAGCAGGGTGACAATATACAGCCTTGACGTACTCCTTTTCCTATTTGGAACCAGTCTGTTGTTCCATGTCCAGTTCTAACTGTTTCTTAAGTTAGTAATTTTGAAATCGCCCTCAGCTGACTCATCTCTAGATCATACTGGTTTTTTGTTTTTTTTTTCACCACTATCTAAGACTTTTTCATCACCCTTGGAAGAAGCCCTATATCCATTAGTAGTCACTCCTTTTTCTCCCCAATTCCCCCAACTCTAGGAAACCATCAGTTGATTTTCTGTTTCTGTGGTTTTGCCTGTTTAGGACATTTGATATAAATGGAATGAATGATACAGTATGTGACCTTTGTGACTGACTCACTTAACATAATGTTTTCTTGACATATCTGTATTTTATAGCATGAATCAGTATTTAGTTCTTTTTTATGGCTGCATGATCTGCTGTATGGATATACTACATTTTGTTTATCTGCTCATCAGTTGATGGACATTTCCATTATTTACACTTAACCGTTTTGGATAACATTGCTGTGAATATCGGAGAAGGCAATGGCACCCCACTCCAGTACTCTTGCCTGGGAAATCCCATGGATGGAGGAGCCTGGTAGGCTGCAGTCCATCGGGTCACTAAGAGTCGGACACAACTGAGCGACTTCACTTTCAGTTTTCACTTTCATGCATTGGAGAAGGAAATGGCAACCCACTCCAGTGTTCTTGCCTGGAGAATCCCAGGGACAGGGGAGCCTGGTGGGCTTCCATCTATGGGGTCACACAGACTCGGACATGACTGATGTGACTTAGCAGCAGCAGCAGCTGTGAATATGTATAATTTTTTTCTGTATGTATTTTCTGTGTTCTCAAGTATATAAGTAGGTGGGAAATTGCTGGGCCATATAGTAACTCTTTAACCTTTCAAAGAATTGACCATAATATTTGAGGTGCTCATATAATCATGGTTCAGTTCAGTTGCTCAGTCGTGTCCCACTCTTTCTGACCTCATGGACTGCAGCACACCAAGCCACTCTGTCCATCACCAACTCCTGAAACTTGCTCAAGCTCAAGTCCATTGAGTTGGTGATGCCATCCAACCATCTCATCCTCTGTCATCCCCTTCTCTTCCTGCCTTCAATCTTTCCCAGCGTCAGGGTCTTTTCCAAGGAGTGAGTTCTTCACATCAGGTAGCCGAAGTATTGGAGCCTCAACTTCAACATCAGTCCTTCCAACGAATATTCAGGACTGATTTCCTTTACGATGGACTGGTTTGATCTCTTTGCTGTCCAAGGAACTCTCAAGAGTCTTCTCCAACACCACAGTTCAAAAGCATCATTTCTTCAGAGCTCAGCTTCCTTTATGGTCCCAACTCTCACATCCATACATGACTACTGGAAAAACCATAGTTTGACTAGACAGACCTTTGTTGGCAAAGTAATGTCTCTGCTTTTTAATATGCTGTTTATGTCTAGATTGGTGATAGCTTTTCTTCCAAGGAGCAAGTGTCTCTTAATTTCATGGCTGCAGTCACCACCTGCAGTGATTTTGAAGCCCAAGAGAATAAAGTCTGTTATTGTTTCCATTGTTTCCCCATCTATTTGCCATAAAGTGATGGGACTGGATGCATGCTGTGATGATAATTTTTTGAATGTTGAGTTTTAAGCCAGCTTATTCGTTCTTATCTCTCAGTTTCATCAGGAGGCTCTTTCCTCTTCACTTTCTGCCATAAGGGTGGTGTCAAATGCATATCTGAAGTTATTGATATTTCTCCCTGCAGTCTTGATTCAGGCTTGTGCTTCATCAAGCTTGGCATTTCGCATGATGTACTCTGCATGTAAGTTAAATAAGCAAGGTGACAATATATTCAGCCTTGACGTACTCCTTTCCTAATTTGGAACCAATCTGTTGTTCCATGTTCGGTTCTAACTGTTACTTCTTGACCTGCATACAGATTTCTCAGGAGGCAGATAAGGTGGTCTGGTATTCCCATCTCTTTAAGAATGTTCCACAGTTTGTTGTGATCCACACAGTCAAAGGCTTTGGCATAGTCAATAAAGCAGAAGTAGATATTTTTCAGGAATTTTCTTGCTTTTTCGATGATCCAAAAGATGTTGGCAGTTTGATCTCTGGTTCCTCTGCCTTTCCTAAATCCAGCTTGAACATCTGGAATTTCATGGTTCATGTACTGTTCAAGTCTTGGTTCAGGTCTTGCCTGGAGAATTTTGAGCATTACTTTGCTAGTGCCTACTTGACAAGCTCTGTCTTGAAAAACTGAAAATGTTACTCTGCATTGGAAGTAAAAAGATGATGCTTCAAAAAATATGTGGGCTGAAATACTTACATGTTTTAATATAAAAAGATGGAGGGACTTCCCCAGTGGTCCAGTGACTAAGACTGTGCTCCCAATGCGGGGGGCCTGAGTTGGATCCCTGGTCAGGGAACTAGATCCCACATGCAGCATACATCCTCGCTTGGAGAATTTTGAGCATTACTTTCTAGCATGTGAGATGAGTGCAGCTTCTGTAGTTTGAACATTCTTTAGCATTGCCTTTCTTTGGGATTGGAATGAAAACTGACCTTTTCCAGTCCTGTGGCCACTGAGTTTTCCAAATTTGCTGGCATATTGAGTACAGCACTTTCACAGCATCATCTTTTAGGACTTGAAATAGCTCAGCTGGAATTTCATCACCTCCACTAGCTTTGTTCGTAGTGATACTTCCTAAGGCCCACTTGACTTTGGACTCCAGGGTGTCTGGCTCTAGGTGAATGATCACACCATCATGGTTATCTGGGTCATTAACATCTTTTTTTGTATAGTTCTCTGGTTAGCTTATAGCAAATTTTGCTGATGCTCCATATCATTTATTTCGCTGCACCAGGTCTTAGTTGCAGCGTGCGGGCAGTCTTAGCTGCATGTTGGGATCTAGTTCCCTGACCAGGGAGCCAACTCAGGCCCCCTGCGTTGGGAGCACAGTCTTAGTCACTGGACCACCGGGGAAGTCACTCCATCTTTTTTATATTAAAACATGTAAGTATTTCAGCCCACATATTTTTTGAAACATCATCTTTTTACCTCCAATGCAGAGTAACATTTTCAGTTTTTTAAGATAGAGCTTGTCAAGGAGGCCGTTTCTGTGAATCTTTTGAATGTTTCACCAAAATTTTATAATGGTATTCTTGTGATAACCTATGTGAGAAAAGAATCTAAAATAAACTGAATATCTGTTTTTAACTTGTCTTGAATACCCAGTTTTGTTGTATGAACTATTTTTTTCTCTTGGGCTTGTCTTAAGTCTGCTCAGAGGCAAATGACCTGAAGCTATTCTTATGCTTAGTGTTGATTTAGTATAAGTTTGTGTGCTGCTGCTAAGTCACTTCAGCCGTGTCTGACTCTATGTGACCCCATAGATGGCAGCCCACCAGGCTCCCCCATCCCTGGAATTCTCCAGGCAAGAACACTCTGGAGTGGGTTGCCATTTCCCTCTCCAGTGCATGAAAGTGAAGTCGCTCAATTGTGTCCGACTCTTAGTGACCCCATGGACTGCAGCCCACCAGGCTCCTCCGTCCATGGGATTTTCCAGGCAAGAGTACTGGAGTAGGGTGCCATCGCCTTCTCCAATAAATTTGTGTGGTGTGCTCTTTTTATCAGGTGCTATATGGTCAACATACAGTAATATCTTGGGACACATACATTGACTACTACTGTCTGTCTGCACTAATCTGCAGTTTCCAAACAAGTAGAAAAAGCCTTAAACTGATGTTGAAGCTGCTTCTAAGCTTGGGTTCCTTCAGAATTTTTACAAATGTTAGATGCAATAATTCATGTGTAATTATCAGTGCAGATTATTGATATTATGAGTTTGGTACTTAATTTTTCTTCTAATCAAAAATTTCAAATATTTATCCAAAGAAGACATATATATAGATGACCAATAGGCACATGAAAAGATGCTCAGTATTACTAATTATTACAGAAAGGGAAATCATAACCAATCATAATCATCACAAACAAGTCCGCAAATAATAAATGCTGAAAAGGGTGCAGAGAAAAGGGAACACTTCCACACTGTTGATGTGAATGTAAATCGGTACAGCCACTTTAGAGAACAGTATGGAGATTCCTTAAAAAACCAACAGTAGGGCTTCCCTGGTGGTCTAGGTGTTAAGAATCTGCCTGCCAGTGCAGGGGACATGGGTTTGATCCCTGGTCCAGGAAGATCCCACATGCTGTGGGCCAAGTAAGCCCATGCGCCACGACTACTAAGCCAGCCCTCTAGAACCTGTGAGCCACAACTACTGAGCCCATGCTTCATAACTACTGAAACCTGCGTACTCTAGAGCCTCTGCTCCTCAACAGGAGAAGCCTCCGTAATGACAAGCTCAGGTACTACAAGTAACGAAGACCCAGCACAACCAAAAATAAATAATCTTTAAAAAAAAAAAACCAAAAAACTAAAAAATAGAATTACCATGTGATCCAGCAATCTCATTCCTGGGCATATATCTGGAAAAGACGAAAAGTCTAATTTGAAAAGATATATGCACTCCAGTGTTCACAGCAGCACTATTTACAGTAGCCAAGACATGTGAAGTCGCTCAGTCGTGTCCGACTCTTTGCGACCCCATAGACTGTAACCTACCAGGCTCCTCTGTCCATGGGATTTTCCAGGCAGTAGTACTGGAGTGGGTTGCCATTTCCTTCTCCAGGGGATCTTCCCAACCCAGGGCTGAAACCTGGGTTTCCCACATTGTAGACAGATGCTTTACCGTCTGAGCCACCAGGGAAGCCAAGACATGAAAGAAACCTACATGTCCACTGACAGATGAGAGGATAAAGAAGATGTGAGATACACACACACGTATACATATGCACAATGTAGAATATTACCCAGCCATTAAAAAATAATGCCATTTGTACCAACATGGATGGACCTAGAAGTTTTCATACTAAGTGAAGTAAGTCAGACAGAGAAAGACAAATATGCAGATGACACCACTGTTGTGGCAGAAAGTAAAGAAGAACTAAAGAGCCTCTTGATGAAGGTGAAAGAGGAGAGTGGAAAAGTTGGCTTAAAGCTCAACATTCAGAAAACGAAGATCATGGCATCCAGTCCCATCACTTCATGGCAAATAGATGGGGAAACAGTGAAAACAGTGGCTGACTTTATTTTTGGGGGCTCCAAAATCACTGCAGATGGTGACTGCAGTCATGAAATTAAAAGATGCTTACTCCTTGGAAGAAAAGTTATGACCAACCTAGACAGCATATTAAAAAGCAGAGACATTACTTTGCCAACAAAGGTCCGTCTCGTCAGAGCTGTGATTTTTCCAGTGGTCATGTATGGATATGAGAGGACAGTATAATATAGATGGACTATAAAGAAAGCTGAGCGCAGAAGAATTGATGCTTTTGAACTGTGGTGTTGGAGAAAACTCTTGAGAGTCCCTTGGACTGCAAGGAAATCCAACCCGTCCATCGTAGGAAACCAGTCCTGGATATTCATTGGAAGGACTGAAATCCATCGTAAAGGAAACCAGTCCTGAATATTCATTGGAAGGACTGATGTTGAAGCTGAAACTCAACACTTTGGCCGCCTGATGTGAAGAACTGAGTCATTTGAAAAGACCCTGATGCTGGGAAAGATTGAAGGCAGAAGGAGAAGGGTACGACAGAGAACAAGATGATTGGATGACATTGCCGACTCAATGGACATGGGTTTGAGTAAACTCTGAGAGTTGGTAATGGACAGGGGAGGCCTGGCGTGCTGCAGTGCATGGGGTCGCAAAGAGTCAGACACGACTGAGTGACTAAACTGAACTGCACTGAGAAGGCAGTGAGATAACATATTTAAAGTGCTGAAAGAAAAAGATGGCCATCTTGAAATTCTAAATCCAGTAAAACTGTCTTCAAGAATGAAAGAGAAATTAAGACATTCCCAGATAAACAATCAGAGAAGGTGATGGCACTCCACTCCAGTACTCTTGCCTGGAAAATCCCATGGACGGCGGAGCCTGGTAGACTGCAGTCTGTTGGGTGTGAACAGTCAGACACAACTGAGTGACTTCACTTTCACTTTTCACTCTCATGCATTGGACAAGGAAATGGCAACCCACTCCAGTGTTCTTGCCTAGAGAATCCCAGGGACGGGGGAGCCTGGTGAGCTGCTGTCTATGGGGACACACAGAGTCGGACACGACTGAAGCAACTTAGCAGCAGCAGCAACAGTAGATAAACAATAGCTGAGGGAGTTCATTACTATATGCTTTATACCATCTATACAAGAAATGCAGAAGGGAGTCTTTCAGGCTTACTATAGACCTGTTGAGTTTACTTTCTGCAGTAGGACAGAAAAATATACATTTAAAAAATCAACCTCCTATAGATTCTTATACACAGAAAACAAAAAGAGAAACCTCTAGGTGATATAAGTGTTTTCTGTCTGGTAAAAACTATTTTTTAAAAAAGCCCTGTTATCAAGTGTTCGCCAGAATTTGATACAGTGGAAACCCTTCAACACTCATGGTGGATATGTAAATTGGTTCAACCACTTTGGAAAACAATTTGACATTAATATAGACCATATAAAAAGTTGTATAGACCACTAACAGAAACTTCCTATCTATAGCAGAAAACATATATAAGAATGTTTGCACGGGCTGTAATGGCAAAAAACTGAAAACAGTATGTCCTTATGTTTATTCAGGGAAGAAAAGATTTTAAAAAGTGTGGCATAAAGTGTGTGTGAAAATAAATGTATCAACATGTGGAGACAGAAAAGCAAGTGCTTTCATTAGGCACTTTCATATTAATTCATAAGGCACATTTTATTTATGAATGTGTATATTTGTGGTAAAACTATTTAAGAAATGGTAAAGAAAAAAATTGAGGGTAGTGGTTATCCCTGGAGGTTGGAGGAGGGAGGAACATAGGGTTTCAGTGGTTTTGGTCATATGAGCTAAGAGATGGTTACATGACCATTTGTTTTCCTTTTTAAAAAATTATTTATTTTTCCTTTTTTCGTTTGCGCTGGGCCTTCGTTGCTTTGTGCAGGCTTTCTCTAGTTGACGGAGAATTGGGGCTGCTCTTTGTTGCAGTGCACAGGCTTCTCACTGTGTTGGCTTTTCTTGTGGAGCACAGGCTCTAGGGCGTGCGGGCTTCAGTGGTTGTGGCGCAGGGACTTTGTTGGTTCACAGCATGTGGGATCTTCTCAGACCAGGGATGGAACCCATGTTCCCTGCGTTGGCAGGTCGATTCTTATCTTCTCTGCCACTAGGGAAGTCCTGTTTTATTTTCTTACACCTTCTTTCTTGTGTTGTTTTACATGGGTCAAATACTATATATTATAATAAGAAATGTTAAAGACAATATAAAACATAAAACATCCATACTGTGCTATTGTTGAAAAGAATGATATGCCTTTGTTCTGAGTTATTCATTGCAAGCCTTTTTTTCCTTTCATGGAATTTTTTTTTTGAACTGCTGTATTCTAATCATTCCCAGAAAGTGATTGGGACGTAGTACATGCTCAATAAGTATTTGTTGAATAAATGTGTGTGTTTGTTTATAAAACCTGGTGAATGTATGTACAGATAATTAAATATCTGGAATTCTAAAGCTCTGTCAGTGAGAATAGGGGAGTGTCGCCATTGCTGTGCTGGCCCACCGTGAAAGCTGGCATGCTGTCAGATGTCACAGACTGGGTGTTCCACTGCCCCGCTTAACCACATCCTCAACCCCCCCATCACTTGGGGCAAGGGCTTTAGGGCATAATTTAAAAAGGAGGACCTGAATCCAAACAAAGACGCAATCACAGCCTCTTATTGACTAAGAGGCTGGAAAGTGACTTAAATTTGTCTTACCATTTTTTTGCACTGTATTTTAATATTTTGAAGTTTTATTTGCTTTTGTTTCATTTGGGTTTGTTTAGTTTTTGCAGTTGTTAATATAGGACCTGTTTTGGGGGATGATTTCTCAGAGGTAAACTAAGTCTTTTCATAAACTAAGGTAGTCTTTTCATAAACTCTCTTTATATTTCTTTTAGTCATTGTGTGTATTCATCAGATAGTTCTGTCTCTATGTCCTGTCAGTTTCTATTAGTGGAATGGTGCCTATGTTCTAGAACTATAGCAAACAACAACAAAATCATAAAATATAAAGAGGAAAACAAAAGATAAAAATTTAACAATTCCCTCTCAAGAAAAAAAAAACAAACCAGATCTGGAATTCTGCATACCAAATTAACCTCTAAGTAGTTCTTTGGAATTAGGGGTAGGGTTTGGTCACAGCTGAGAGAATGGAAGCTATATTGTATTTTGTATTTTTATAATTTATATTTATTGTATACTTTTAACTAAAAAGGGAGAAGGCATCTTTGAAAATAAAGCAGAAATTATAAATTGGAAAAATTAGCAAAAAATAACATTATCGACAAATCTAGACAAACCCCTTAGCTTTAAGAATTGATGTGACAAATTATTGGAAGGTAGATTGAGAATCAGCTTAGCTTAATGTGTACCTGAGCTGCTAACCCTTCTCTGAGTATTTCTAAAGGAGGCTGTTGCTAGTACGGGGCTCTGGAAGAAAGATCCGTCTGGGGTGGAGGAGCTGTGAGGATTTTAGGATCTAAGGTCGTGTACTGAGTAGTTTAATATTTTAGTAACATACTAAAATACAATAAATAGAGGGGTTTTTTTTGCTTGATTTAAAACTTTAAAACAACACGAAAAGACCAGGATGTGACCAGAGTTATGTACTTGGTTGGATGGAATGAAGTAAGTTGTGTTCTGTGGAACTCTTGAAATATCTGATGCCCAAATAAGTAAAATTTAAATTATTTTAGAGGTAACTTGGATTTTTTCCTCTTACTCTTTGTTTAGTGATTCCTTGGCAAAACCCAGCACACACTCTCCTTCCCCCTCGCCCCTAGACATGCCTGTCCCATGCCAATACACTTTTAGTGAAAAGTGTGTACAATAGAATGGCCTTATCAGACATTCTTGCACTGCTTTGGCACAGCTTTGACACAGCTTTCTCACGTATCTTCTATAAGTTAAGTATTTTATAGACATCTGTCTTCACTTTGTAGTGTTGATGCTCTTTTTTTCCCCCACAAGTGTATACATCCATTTTATTTAATCTTGGGTTATTCTGTGGTAGACATGTGGATGTCATTGTTACAATACACACGGTTATACTGTTGATCTAGATGATTGATTGTACTTAGGACAGAAGTTCATGATCAACCTTTGGTTCATACTTTTAATTTTAGTGTGGGAAACTGGTCAGAGCCATGTGGCTATGAGCTCAGTATTAAGGTCTGGCCATTGGCTTCTTTCTATCTGAAGGGAATTATTTCTTGATATACAAAATTTTCCCCCTGTGCATACACTTGAAAGACTTCTCTTTTTTCCTCCATGAAATTGGGAAGCATACATTTTTAAAATTTGAAACTGCTGAATTTTGAAGTCTTAAAAGTTAATCCTCTCTTTTTTTCAGTATGTTTTCATCCTGTTTCCTCTGTCACCTTTTCCTGAAACAAGTAACATGTTGTTTATTTCTGGTTTTTGCTAGTTCTGGGACCGTTTGGACCCCACGATGTTTTTCCAAGATTTTAGACCCTTTCTAAGTAGCAGTCTACTGGACCAAGATAACAGAGCCAATGAGAGGAGTCACCAAACTCACACTGACTTCTGGGGACCAAGTCGGCCTCCACGGCTGCCTATCACTCAGAGATACAGATCTCGAGGAAGTACTCGTCCTGAGAGATCCCCAGCTTTTGAAAGGTGAGTGCCAAGTTGTTATTTAAATTCTTTTTAAGGGTAGTTTCAGTGAAGGGCATATTGACATAATGTAATTGACATAATAAGATTTTCATACTTACTATCTTTGTGGACAAGATGAGAATATATATGCAGAATGAAAATGAAGCCAAACTGAATGTCTTTATTCAGTTAGTACCAGTTTACCAATGATGATAAACTGAAGGATGATAAAACTAATGACATAGGTCTCTAGTTAACATTTTTATTAATATTTCAGATAAAAATCTAGGTGATATGTTTATCAAAGTTTCAGAAGATACTGAAAGTGATAGCAGATATATTGGATGACATTAGGATTCAAAAAGACCTCAATAGATTGGAGTGATGGAGTTAATGTGAAATTTAATAGGAATATAGAGTCTTGTGACTGCAAAAAGTTCACTCAACAAATACTTATTGAGTGTCTTTTATGTTGAGACACTTTACTGGATACTGGGGATATGATGGTGAGCAGAACAGATAGTAGTTCTTGATCTCATGGATACCATTTAGTAGGAATGATAAACACTAAAATTTTAAGCGTTTGCCATGTGCATAGGATTGTGCTTTGTGCTTTTTCTACTTATCTCATTTAATCCATGTAAAATGGTAGGTGTTGTTGCTGTTCTCATTTTGTTATTGTTCAGTTGCTAAATCATGTTCAACTCATTGCAACCCCATAAACTATAGCATGCCAGGCTTCTCTGTCCTTCACTGTCTCCTGGAGTTTGCTCAAACTCAGGTCCATTGAGTCTGTAATGACATCCAACCATCTCATTCTCTGTCATCCCCTTCTCCTGCCCTCAGTCTCTCCCAGCATCAGGATCTTTCCCAGAGTTGGCTCTTTGTATCAGGTGGCCATGTGTTGGAGCTTCAACTTCAGCATCAGTCCTTGCAGTGAATATTCATGGTTGATTTCCTTTGGGATTGACTGGTTTGATCTCCTTGCTGTCCAAGGGACTCTCAAGAGTCTTCTCCAACACCACAATTCAAAAGCATCAATTCTTTGGCACTCAGCCTTCTTTATGGCCCAGTTCTCACATCCATACATGACTACTGGAAAAACAGTAGCTTTGACTATACAGACCTTTATCACCTAAGTGATGTCTTTGCTTTTTAATATGCTGTCTAGGTTTGTCATAACTTTTCTTCCAGGGAGCGTCTTTTAATTCCTTGGCTGCAGTCACCATCCACAGTGATTTTGGAGCTCAAGAAAATAAAATTTGTCACTGAAGTGATGGGACCAGACGCCATGTTGAGTTTTAAGCCACCTTTTTTTGGCTTAAAGCCAGAAAAAGACAGTTTTTAAGCCAACTGTCCTCTTTCACCTTCATCAAGAGGCTCTTTAGTTCCTCTTCATTTTCTGCCATTAAGGTGGTATCTGTGTATCTGAGTTTGTTGATATTTCTCCCAGCAATCTTGATTCCAGCTTGTGATTCATCCAGCTCAACATTTCACATAATGGACTCTGCATATAAGTTAAATAAGCATGATGACAGTACACAACCTGGATGTACTCCTTTCCCTATTTTTGAACCAATCTGTTTTTCCGTGTCTGGTTCTAACTATTACTTCTTGACCTGCATACAGGTTTCTCAGAAAACATGTAAGATGGTCTGGTATTCCAGTCTCTTTAAGAATTTTCCAGTTTGTTGTGATCCACACATTCAAAGGCTTTCACGTAGTCAGTGAAGCAGAAGTAGATGTTTTTCTGAAATTCTTTTGCTGGAGTATAAAATTCTAAGAGAGAAAGAGCTGGGTCAAAGGATATGACCATTTGAAAATTGATACTGTCCAGTTGCCCTTCTGAAAGGCTATAGCGTTATATTCTCACCAATAGTATTTGAAATGTACGGAACATCCTTATCAAACTGTTATCAGTCTTTATCTTTCATGATCTGATAGACAAAAATATGCTAGTAATATGCTAAATATTACTTTTTATGTCTCTTTAATTTTTTTCATTTGATTAAGCTTCTTTTCATATAATATTAGGTATTTATATTTCTTTTATGAATCGTATATTAATATCCTTTGGTTGGTTTTCCTATTACGGAATTAAAAAATTGTTTTATAGGAGTTCTCTCTATGTAGCAAAGATCTTAATCTTTTATATATTGCTTATATATTATATATTTTAGATTTCATACCATACTTAGAAAGTCTCTCTCCTTATCTCATGATTTTATTTTATTTTATTATTATTTTTTTTTTATCTCATGATTTTAAAATATTCTCATATTTTCTCCCAGTATTTTCTTATCTAGTGCTTTTTTGTTATAATGGTCAGAATTCTTTTGTTACAAGCAATGAAATTTAATATAACTTGAGAAAATTAGAATGTGTTCGTTCATATAACTCAAGTGGTTCTTGGCTGTATCAGACCCAACATCTCTCCTTTTTTAGCAAATATGATATCATTTCTTATTATCCTGATTTGGAATTTATTCATAATCTATAAAATATAATTAAAACATCTATGCCTATATTATTATTCTCCAACTAATATAAAAGAGAACTAAAAGTAATACATAAAAAATATGTTTTTAAATTTATAAATACTTGACTATGACTGATTTGGGAGACTGTGAAATACCAGATGCTTGCTTATGTGTGGAGAATCACTAAGAAAGTGATGGTGCCTTTCTCTCTGGCAGCAGCCATTAGGTAAGCCAAGATAGGTACTTGTATTGGTACAAGTATTAATATATCCAGGAGCTATAGAGGAAGAGCAATTGACCTAATGCACTTTCTTCTCAGGGTACAGTACTGCCAGCTCGCAGAGCTCTGCAAGACTGCCAGCCCCACTTGGCTTGATAAAGTGCATGGACTGGGATACAAGGCCAAGCGAGATTATGTTGTATATTGGATTTGTGTGTATTTTAGTGGCTGTAAATGCACATTTCCTAAGGATGCATCCTATGGCAGGCCTGTCAATCAGGATGTTAAGCAGTGAAAATTTGCTCAAAGCCTTCAGTCTATTGCCAAGGAGAAAGCTAGATGCAATTGTGGGGCTTTGAGAGTCACCATGTGCAAAAGAATGAAACTGTCTTATACCATCCACAGAAATTAACTCAAGATTGGTTAAGGACTTGTACATAAGACCTGAAACCGTAAAATCCATATGAGGTAACTTAGGCAGTAAGCTCCTTGACATTGATCTTGGTGATGATTTTTTGGATCTGACTACAAAAGCAAAAATGAACAGTGGAACTACATCAAAGGATAAAAAACTTCTGCTTGGCAAAGGAAATCATCAACAAAATGAAAGGCAAATAGCCTCACAATCTGTTCAAAAAATGGGCAGAAGATCTGAATAGACATTTTTCCAAAGAAGACACAAATGGCCAGAAAGGACATGAAAGAATGCGAAGAATCACTAATCATCAGAGGAATACAAATCAAAACCGCAATGAAATACCACCTTACACCTTTTAGAATGGCTGTTTTCAAAAAGACAAGAAATAATAATAAGTGTTGATGAGGTTGTGGAGAAAAGAGAACAAAACCCTTTACACTGTTGGTAGGGATGTAAATTGGTGTAGCCACTGTGGGAAACAGTATGGAGGTTTCTCAAAAAAATTAAAAATAGGACAACCTTCAGTTCAGTTCAGTTCAGTCACTCAGTTGTGTCCGACTCTTTGTGACCCCATGAATTGCAGCACGCCAGTCCTCCCTGTCCATCACCAACTCCCAGAGTTCAGCCAAACTCATGTCCATCGAGTCGGTGATGCCATCCAGCATCCCTGTCGTCCCCTTCTCCTCCTGTCCCCAGTCCCTCCCAGCATCAGAGTCTTTTCCAATGAGTCAATTCTTCTCATGAGGTGGCCAAAGTACTGGAGTTTCAGCTTTAGCATCATTCCTTCCAAAGAACACCCAGGACTGATCTCCTTTAGAATGGAGTGGTTGGATCTCCTTGCAGTCCAAGGGACTCTCAAGAGTCTTCTCCAACACCACAGTTCAAAAGCATCAATTCTTCGGTGCTCAGCCTTCTTCACAGTCCAACTCTCACATCCATACATGACCACTAGAAAAACCATAGCCTTGACTAGACGGACCTTGGTTGGCAAAGTAATGTCTCTGCTTTTTAATATGCTATCTATGTTGGTCATAACTTCCCTTCCAAGGAATAAGCGTCTTTCAATTTCATGGCTGCAATCACCATCTGCAGTGATTTTGGAGCCCAAAAAAATAAAGTCTGACACTGTTTCCACTGTTACCCCATCTATATCCCATGAAGTGATGGGACCAGATGCCATGATCTTCATTTTCTGAATGTTGAGCTTTAAACCACCTTTTTCACTCTCCTCTTTCACTTTCATCAAGAGGCTTTTTAGCTTCTCTTCACTTTCTGCCATAAGAGTGGTGTCATCTGCATATCTGAGGTTATTGATATTTCTCCCAGCAATCTTGATTCCAGCTTGTGCTTCTTCCAGCCCAGCGTTTCTCATGATGTACTCTGCATAGAAGTTAAATAAGCAGCTTGACAATATACAGCCTTGACGTACTCCTTTTCCTATTTGGAACCAGTCTGTTGTTCCATGTCCAGTTCTAACTGTTGCTTCCTGACCTGCATATAGGTTTCTCAAGAGGCAGGTCAGGTGGTCTGGTATTCCCATCTCTTTCAGAATTTTCCACAGTTTATTGTGATCCACACAGTCAAAGGCTTTGGCATAGTCAATAAAGCAGAAATAGATGTTTTTCTGGAACTCTCTTGCTTTTTCCATGATCCAGCAGATGTTGGCAATTTGATCTCTGGTTACTCTGCCTTTTCTTAAACCAGCTTGAACGTCTGGAAGTTCACGGTTCACGTATTGCTGAAGCCTGGCTTGGAGAATTTTGAACGTTACTTTACTAGCATGTGAGATGAGTGCAGTTGTGCAGTATGAGTGCAATTTGAGCATTCTTTGGCATTGCCTTTCTTTGGGATTGGAGTGAAAACTGACCTTTTCCAGTCCTGTGGCCACTACTGAGTTTTCCAATTTGCTGGCATATTGAGTGCAGCACTTTGACAGCATCATCTTCCAGGATTTGAAATAGCTCCACTGGAATTCCATCACCTCTGCTAGCTTTGTTTGTAGTGATACTTTTTAAGGCCCACTTGACTTCACATTTTAGGATGTGTGGCTCTAGGTGAGTGATTACACCATAGTGACTATCTGGGTCATAAAGATCTTTTTTGTACAGTTCTGTGTATTCTTGCGACCTCTTCTTAATATCTTCTGCTTCTGTTAGGTCCATACCATTTCTGTCCTTTATTGAGTCCATCTTTGCATGAAATGTTCCCTTGTTCTTATGATCCAGCTATTCCATTGCTGGGTATTTATCTGAAGAAAACAAAAACGCAAATATGAAAAGATAAATGGCATCCCGTGTTTGTTGCAGCATTGTTTTCCATAGCCAAGACATGGAAACAACCTAAGGAGCCATTGATGGATGAATAGATTAGAAAAAGAAATTGTGGTGCACATATATGTGTGTGTGTGTGTGTGTGTGTTATTCAGCGATGAAAAAGGATGAAATTTTGCCATTTGCAACAACATGGATGGACCTTGATGGCATTATGCTACATGAAGTAAATCAGACAAAGAACGACAAATACTATATGATCTTATAGGTGGAATCTTAAAAAAAATTCATTAATCAGGTTCATGGATACAGAGAACAGATTGGTGGTTGCCAGAGGGATTTTAGAGTGGGAGGTGGGTGAAATGGGTGAAGGGTGTCAGAAAGGACAGATTTCCAGTTATAAATAAGTCGTGGGAATATAATGTACAATGTGGCTGCTATAGTTAATAATGTTATTGCATATTTGAAAATTGCTAAGAGAGTAGGTCTTAAAAATTCTCATGTTAAAAATTTTTAAACTGTGTGGTGACAAATATTAACTGGACTTATGTGATAATCATTTCACAAATACATACAAATATCAGATATAGAAAGCTCTTTAATTTGTTAAAACATTTTCTGCAAATTGCTTCATGAATGCATTGGGAAATTATGAAAATAAAAGTGCAATAATGTTAGAAGACTCTTAAGTGATAGTGTGTTTAATAAGATAAACAGTTTTATCTTTTACACCCCTTTACTTATTTATTTTAAAATGCAGTTAGGCCAGGAAATGGGGCCTGGGGGCAACATTAACATCATCCATACACTATGTAACATGAAGCAAAGCCTGACTGACAGCTTAATCCTGAGATTGTAAAGAATTAAAAATCATGTGGAAGCTGCTCATCCCTGGCTTTATGAACACTTTCATCTTTGCTTTATCTTATTAGGTAGTTATATGTCAGTGTTTAAAATGCTGTGTGGTATGAGAGGTGTGAAATAAAGTCTTCAAAAGAGGGGTGTAGAAACTACCCCTGTAGATTTGTTGGTGCAAATGATGAAACCTACAGCTTTATTGAGGTGATGCAGTACTCTGCTGGTTTATTCTCAAGTAACTGTTTTATAGTTTGGCAAGGACAAACTTTCCAATTATATTTTGATTAGAAATATGTAGAGTGGGAAGAGGGATCTCCTAACCTTTTGCCATGATTATATGTAGAAAAATAATGAAAGTTGACCAGTGCCCCTGTTTTTAGGTTTAATCCAGCATCCCATTTATATAACTTCTGTTTCTGAAAGGGGAAAAGTTTAAAAGGCCACCATTTTTAGGAGAATTAAATAGAACTGTTGCAGGAGGGTTCTCTTACAAATGAAACAAATCCTAGTTAACCTGGTTAGCTCAGTTGACCTCAGTCTTCACAATGCCTTTGAATTTCACATAAAAGATGAAGGCTTCTCATTGAATTCCATGTCTCCATGGGGTCTATGGAATCCTGAATTATATACAAAGTAGTAGCGGTATTCACAGTGGTATGTATTGAAACTGATGGAAATTGAACATCAGGTAAATGAGGTCCACCTTTGTTTAAAAGTATATCATTGCTCAGTTCAGTTATCAATATAAGTTCTTATTTGCAGTCTTACATTACCTTTTCTGTAGCTGTTTTTCTCATCCCTACTCTGAAAATCCTTACCATTCTATAAACTTGCCACAGGCCATCAATTGGGTCCTCCTTAAAAGCATACCACCAGAAGTTCCCTGGTGGCCTAATGGTTAGGATTCCGGGCTTTCACCGCTGTGGCCTGGGTTCCATCCTTGGTCGGTGAACTGAAATCCCACAAGCCACATGTGTGGCCCAAAAAAAAGCATACCACCATCTTCTGTTGAGTTTATTCTGTTTGCATTATGTCTTCCAGTAGAGCAGGCATCTCTTTGCTAGGGTAAATCTGAGTATGTCGGAAATATAGAAGCGAATTGTCCCAGTTCTTTCTAGTTCTGGATGTATAGAATTAAGAATAGATAGCTTGATTTAAAAATCTAAGTGCTGATTTTCTTGAACCAATTTTTCTTCTGTTTTGTTCCAGAGTCTCAAAAGGCTCAGTTAAGTGATTTCCAGAAAACATGTTACAGGCTCATCAAAGCTCTTGAGACCTTGGATTCCTTTCCACTAAAAAGAAATCTTAAATTGTATATTCTGATTATGTGTATGGATTTTTCAACTAAAGAATAAATGTCCGTAATTTTTTAAAAAAAGAATATGATAGGCAGATGGTATGAGAGTGTAATATCTGCCATCTCCGTCTACCACAAACAGCATTGCCAGAGTTGGGTACATCTGTATGTGCTCGGTTGTGTCTGACTCTTTGCGACCTCCTGGACTGTAGCCCGCCAGACTCCTCTGTCCATGGGATTTCTCAGGCAAGAATACTGGAGTGGGTTGCCATTTCCTACTCCAAGAGATCTTCCTCACCCAAGGATCGAACCCGTGATTGCTAGTGTTAGGATTTTCCAAAGTGGTGAAGACTTCCTGGGAAAGTGCTGGGGGTGGGAATGTATAATTTTCCCTTGATTTTCACGGTAGATGTGTTACTAGAAAATTCAGTTAATTCTAAATAGACATGCCCCAAATGGATGTCCAGGCAGGATGTTCACAAATTATACATGTTGGAAGACAGTTCCATGTTGGTCCTGGCTGTCTTCCCAGTTCTTGGCAGGATGACTAGTACTGCTCGCTCCTATCTGTTGAGTATGAACGGTACTACCCCATTTATTGTATCTAGCAAAACCATCTCTTTGGATTTCTCAGTTGCTGTGTGGGGACAGTATTGACCACTGATGTAAATTAGATGTTCTTAGATGGATCTAAGTGGTTGGTCAGTATGTTTTCATTATCTGTTTGTCTCTGTCCTCTCTTTGTTGGCATCATTATTAGATAGCTCTCCTATGTAAAATGAAAGACAGCTAATGGTAGTTCCAAGTTTATAAGAACATTAGAGCATTCATCCCAGTGGATATGTGCCTCCATCCACTTCCAGTGAGGATTTCTGTGTTTTGTGCACACACTTCTGGTACTGAGTGGTATTATTCTTGTGTATTTTTTGAGTTAATATGTCCCCTCCGAATATGAATATATAGTTATTTTGCATTATCATTTGTTGAATAATCCATCTGACTTGAAATGTTACCTTTGTTATGTATACGCTTTCATATTCATATCTGGACTCTGTATTATGATCTGATTTTTTTTTGTATGCTCCTATGCCTATGTCTTCTAGTATGATTTGATACCTAGTAGTGAAAGTCTATTTCATTATTATTCCTTCTTAAAAACTGCTAAGTGCTTCTCTTACATTTACTCTTTCAAATGAGTTTTAAATGTAATTTGTCAGTCTCTGACCTCTCTTATCCCAGTGGAATTTTGACTGGAATTTCATTTATTTGGGGATAGTTGGTACTTTTTATAATATTGAAACTTCTCATCTGGACCCACGGCTCATATCTCAATTTGTATAGTTTTTTTTTTTTGATGTATTGAGTAAAATTTTATAGTTCCACTTAATTTTTAAACTGATTGTTAGATTGCTATCCAATGCCTTGCTCCTTAATTTAGTTGTCTTATGTTGGCTGTAATAGTTATTCATTTTATTTTCTAAGTTTTCTAGATTAACAGGTGTATCGTTTACAAATATTGATTGTATTTTTCCCTCTGTTTATGCCTCATTATTTCTCTTATCTGTTGCATTGACTTTATTATCAAAACAAAGTTACCTAATAGTTATCTTTGTCTTCTTCTTCCTGACTTCAGTAAAAGTGAATTAGTGTTTCTTTATTAAGCACATTTGCTTTTGGTTCATAATACATGCACTATCACATTTATTTTATTCCTGATTTATTATGGGCTTTTAATTGAGGATGGCAAGTGATTTTATCAAATGCTCTTTGCAGTCCTATGAAGATGGCCCTTATAATTTTTCTCCTTTAAACAATTAGTGCATTTTATTAACTAACAGATTTTCTAACATTGAATGAACACTATGAATTCATCAGACTTTGATTAAAAACTACTTTGTCAAAGAAGCATTGATCTTTTAATCCATTGTTGGAGTTGATTTCTTCCTAATCATTTTTAGGATTTTTGCATCAATTCATACGGAAGCTGGTAATTTTCTTGTATAATCTTTATCAGGTTTTGGTATCAGGGTTATTTTAGTTTGGTAAAATAAACTGGGAAATCTTGCTTTGTTTTTATGGTTGAGAATAGTTTAAATCAGGAATTATCTATTTTTTAAAGGTTTGATAAAAGTTACCTATAATTTTTATCTGGGCCTAGCATCTTTTGGGGGACCAGATCTGTTACAACCTTTTCAGTTACTTCTGGGATCAGTGGTTTAGGGTGGCATTTTATTCATTTTTGTATTCCCAGCTTCTAGTTAGTGTCTGTTTTATAGTGAATACTGTATATATTTGTGTTGAATGAATCTTCTGGAGAAAGATATGGTAACCCACTCCAACATTCTTTCCTGGGAAATCCCATGGACAGAGGAGCGTGGCACACTCCAGTCCATGAATTCACAAAGTCAGACACCACTGAGCACAAACACACAATACACACACTATATATTTGTGTTGAATGAATGAATAATTGTAATTATGTTTCTAAGAGCTATATGGAACATATGAATTAGTAGGAGTAATAGCTAAGAGTTTGTGCCAGATAGTAGTTTGAGTGCTTTACAATTATTTGTTTAATCTTCATTATAATTCTGGATAAGTTACTATGAATATTCCATTTTACAGTAGAAACTGAGGCACAGAGAGGTTAGGTAAATTGCCTGAAGATATGAAGCCAGTTAAATATTAGAGCCAGGATATGGCAAAAATGATGATATTTGTAGTTGGTGGGATTATGAATGTTTCAAAATACTTAAAGAAATTTTAATAGTGTTTTATAGTCTTCACAATTAGGAAAAAAAAGAACTAAGCATTTGCCTAACTTTCTCAAAAATTTTCCTTCCAAGGGACACATATCAGTGTGTCAGTAAGTAAAACTTAGGAAGTTTTAAGTTCAATTTATTTTTTCTTTTCGTTCATGTAAGTGTAAATGAGCACATCTTTGGAACGTATTGCTCTGCCTTCTTATCAGGTCAACCCAGATTGCTCCACATGATTGTTATTACTTTACAGTAGTTATCATTACAATGTTACCCAGTGTTTTGAAAGTACTATACAGTTTCATATTTTATAAGTTTTTTATTGATTACATTTTGGCTTGGCTTCTTCCTGATAACAGTTTGTCCTGTTGATTTGAGAAGTAGTATAACTTTTTATCCTGCTTATCAAGTTTTCCAGAGAAGGCAATGGCAACCCACTCCGGTACTCTTGCCTGGAAAATCCCATGGATGGAGGAGCCTGGTAGGCTGCAGTCCATGGGATTGTTAAGAGTCGGACACGACTGAGTGACTTCACTTTCACTTTTCCCTTTCATGCATTGGAGAAGGAAATGGCAACCCACTCCAGTGTTCTTGCCTGGAGAATCCCAGGGACGGGGGAGCCTGGTGGGCTGCCGTCTATGGGGTCGCACAGAGTTGGACATGACTGAAGCGACTTAGCAGCAGCAGCAGCAGCAGCAGCAGGTTTTCAACCTAGAATATGTTCTCCTGAACTTAACCCTAGGTTATGGGACCATTGTTTACTGACCACTACTCAAAACTCAAATTTTAAGAATTGACTTTTTTTTAAATTTAAAAATAGTAGGTTTACTTTGTTTTGTGTTTTGGCTTGGATTGGAAAAACAGCATTACCTAGAAATTAGCCACACTTGTTTCTTGGCAACCCACTCCAGTATTCTTGCCTGGAAAATCCCATGGATGGAGGAGCCTGGTAGGCTGCAGTCCATGGGGTTGTTAAGAGTTGGACACGACTGAGTGACTTCACTTTCACTTTTCACTTTCATGCATTGGAGAAGGAAATGGCAGCCCAGTCCAGTGTTCTTGCCTGGAGAATCCCAGGGACGGGGGAGCCTGGTGGGCTGCCGTCTATGGGGTCACACAGAGTCGGACACAACTGAAGGGACTTAGCAGTAGCAGCAGCAGTTTCTTGGTACGTAATCACGTAGACCTTTTACATACATATATATGAGATACCTACATCTGTAGAGTTGAAAAGGAATCATACTATACCTATTTTATAATATCTTTTTTTAATCTTCGTAGATTGAGTATATCTTTCAATGACTATCTGATTGGGCCCCATCTTGAGGTCTTTTAAGTCATTCAGTAAACATTTGTGTATTACTGCCAAGTGCTATTCAGGATGTTGGGCATACATTAGTGAACAAAACAGTTAAAAAAAAAAAAAAAAAGATTGCCCTTGTGGAATTTAAATACTAATGGGGAATGACAGACAAGCAAAATAAACCTAATCAATAGTGTTAAACAGTAAATAATATGGAAAGAAATAGAGGAGGGTGCTTCAAAAAGTGTAGTCAGAGAAGGCCTTATTGAGAAGATATTTGAATAGATATAAAAGTAGTGAGGGAATGAGCCAGGAATGTGCCAACAAGGAGAGTCTAATGTAGAGAGAATGGAATAAGTGAGGGGAATAGTAGGAGATGAGGTCACAGAGAACTTGTTGGGGCCAGAGATCAGGAGGTGAGTCTGAGATCATGTAGCGACTGGTAGGCTATTTATAAAGGCTTTTATTCTGAGTGCAGTGGAAGTCCAGTAGGAATTTTAGGGTAGAAGAATGACGTGGTCTAACTTACACCTTTAAATGATCATTCTAACTGCTGTGTTGATAATAGAATGGTGAGTGGTATGTGTGTGTATGAGGGGCACTGGGGCAAAGACAGAAGCAGAGAAACCAGTTAGGAGGCTGTTGCATTAAAGTTAGAGATGCCAGTGGCTTGGATGAGGGTTAGTTTAAAAAAAAAAAAGCTGGATTCTAGGTAAAGATTGACTTTGGGCATGACAGGATTTGCTGGCAGATTGGATGTGAGGTGTAACAGAAAGAAGAGTTAAGGATGACACAAAGGTTTTTGTCTGAACAACTAGAAAAATGGAGCCACCATCAGCTAAGATGGGGAATGCTAGAAGGGATGGGTTTGGGGGAGAAGATCTAAGAGTTCACTTTTGGACTTAATAAGTTTGAGGTGCTTATTACACATTCAAGTGATGATGTTGAGTAGGGAGAGGTCTCGCCTGGATATAAAACCTGGAAAGTTGTTGCCTATATATGGTTCAGTTCAGTTCAGTTCAGTTCAGTCGCTCAGTCGTGTCCGACTCTTTGCAACCACATGAATCACAGCACGCCAGGCCTCCCTGTCCATCACCAACTCCCGGAGTTCACTCAGACTCATGTCCATCGAGTCGGTGATGCCATCTAGCCATCTCATCCTCTGTCGTCCCCTTCTCCTCCTGTCCCCAATCCCTCCCAGCATTAGAGTCTTTTCCAATGAGTCAACTCTTCGCATGAGGTGGCCAGAGTACTGGAGTTTCAGCTTTAGCATCAGTCCTTCCAAAGAACATCCAGGACTGATCTCCTATATATGATACTTAAATATAAAACTGGATGAAATTGCCAAAAGAGGCAAGATAGAGGAGCTCAGGGAATTGAGCTCTGAGCCCTCCTTGATTAGAAGTTTGGAAGGTAGGAAGAATAAGTAGAGGAGACTGACAAGGGAGCTAGGAGGAAACCTAGAGAGAAAACAGCTCTGGAGACTAAGTGACTA
The DNA here is from genome assembly GCF_016772045.2 of Ovis aries. NCBI lineage: Eukaryota > Metazoa > Chordata > Mammalia > Artiodactyla > Bovidae > Ovis > Ovis aries. The sequence continues at coordinate 99,114,584 of NC_056054.1, read as the reverse complement.
CTCTTATCTGATTTTAGCATATATCTTCCCTTCCAGACCCTGTGGATTTATTTCTCTCTTCTGTGGGTTGCTAAAATTAAATACATAAACCTCTTCCCCCACCCCTTTTAGCTCCTATTACTTTAACAAGAAAGTGTTTGTTTAAAGAAAGTTCACTGTAAGTACTGTGTATGTATCTATTGAAGATAATTTCCTGACATCAGCTCATTCACTTACTGGGGTCACCTTGAGCTGCTGAAATGGAACCTGGATCTCACTTCTGGAGAGTAAGCAGCTGATAAAGGCGAAATCAGCAGCTTATCCCCTGAGGTGTCCCTGGCAATTCCTAGTATTTATATAGGGTCTGCTTTAGAGCCTCAGGGAACTGGAGTCTTTCTCTCTGTCTCTCTCTCAAACTTGATTATTACCACTTACTTATTGGTTAGTTCAAGTATGTGATCATCTGTTCTAGTTAGTCATCCCTCAGTATCTGTTGGAGGGATTGGTTCCAGGACACCCTGTGCGCCACCCCCCCCCCCCGTACCCAACTCTGAGAATTCGCATGTCTGATATAAAACAGTATTTGCAAATAACCTATAGTACATGCTTCTGTATACTTTAAGTCATCTTTAGGTTACTGTAACACTTAATACAATGCTATGTAAATAGCAACACTTTAAACAAAGTAAATGCTATATAAATAGTTGGTGTTGAACTGCAAATTCAAGTTTTGCTTTTTGGAGCTTTCTTGAGTTTCCCCCCTTCCCTCAGTAGTTTGCAGATGCAGAACCTGTGGGTACAGAGGGCCAACTGTACAGCTCCCCAGTTTCCATTGCGCTTTGCTTTATTGCGCTTAGCAGATACTGCGTTTTTTACAAATTGAAGGTTTGTGGCAACCCTGTATCCAACAAATCTGTCGGTGCCATTTTTTTCAACTGCTTGCTCACTTCATGTCTTGGAGTCACATTTTCATAAGTCTCATAATATTTTAAACTTTTTCATTATTGTATTTGCTGTGGTGACCTTTGATCAGTGGTCTTTGGTGTTACTACTAACTTGCTGAAGGTTCAGATGATGGTTAATATTTTTAAAAAATAAAATATTTTAAAATTAAGGTATGTACATTGTTTTAGACATAATGTTATCACATACTTAGGAGACAACAATAAAGTGTAAATATAACTTTTATATGCACTGGGAAACCAAAAAATTCATAGCAGTGATTTTATTGCAACATTTGCTTCATTGCAGTGGTCTGGAACCACACCTGTGATACTGCTGAGATATGCCTTTACTAGCAAGCGAGGATATACTAGTCATTTGTTGCTGGGTAAACAGATTATACTAGAATTTAGCAATTTATGGTAGAGTTATTGCTCAGTCGTGTCCGACTCTGCAAACCCCATGGACTATAAAGTCCATGGAATTCTCCAGGCCAGAATACTGGAGTGGGTAGCTTCTCCCTTCTCCAGGGGATCTTCCCAACCCAGGGATCCAACCCAGGTCTTCCGCATTGTAGGCGGATTCTTCATCAGCTGAGCCACAAGGGAAGCCCAAGAATATTGGAGTGGGTAACCTATCCCTTCTCCAGTGGATCTTCCTGACCCAGGAATTGAACCAAGGTCTCCTGCATTGCAGGGGGATTCTTTACCAACTGAGCTATCAGGGAACCCCATAGCAGCTTTTAACAACAGACGTTTATCATATCACAGTTTCTGAGGGACAGGAATTTGGGAGCAGCTTAGCTAGGTGTTTTTGGTAAAGTTTTTCATGATGTTGTAATCAAAATGTCTGCAGTGGCAGCAGTAATCTGAATACTTACCTGGGATTGGTAAGATCCATTTCAAGATGGGTGAACTAACATTACTGTTGGCAGGAGGCCTCAATTCCTCACTGTGTGGGCATCTCCGTAGGACTCTTTGGTGTCTTCATGACTTGGCAGCTGGCTTCCCCTAGAGTAAGTGATCCAGGAGAGAAAAAGGAAGAAGGGAAAACCATAATGCCTTTTATATCCTGATCTTAAAAGACAAACACTGTCACTTCAGCCATATTTTATCTGTAAGGAGCGAATCACCAAGTCTAGCCCACATTCATGAGGAAGAATATTAAAGAATTTGTATACATGTTTTTATTTACAAAATTAAAAAGATTTTTTTTCCTTAAGTTTTTGGCCATGCTGCACGGCATGTGGGGGTCTTAGTTCTCTGACCAGGGATGGAGTCTGCGCTCCCTGCAGTGCAAGCAGAGTCTTAACCACTGGACTGCCAGAGAAGCCCTGGACATATTTTTTTAAAACTACCACAATTTAACCTTTGGCCAGAAATTTCTCCCATGTGAGAAATACACTCACCTCCTCCCAAGACCCACCAGAAGTCTTGTCCCTTTATAGCATCAACTTGAAATCCAAGTGTCATTTACTTAGGTCTGAATATGGATGAGGCTCTTTGGGTTATAGACAGAATTCCTTTTGATGTGGAGATCTAGAAACCAAAGACACAAGTTTTTTACTCCTCACATATACAATATATAGTGATGGGACAGGAATATAATCAACAGGTATAGAGATTTCTGTTTAGAAAGGGAGAAGATGTAAGGCACACAGAAGTTACTGATGGATAGCAATTTTGATGTTTGTCTGGATAAATGTTGGACGGTCCTTGATTAGGACTTCGTTCTACTTCTGCCCAGGAATGCGTCTCTGTGGCTCTTGTTTCCTCCTTCCTGGCTCTTGATTCTACCCTGTGAGTCATTCTTTTCCATGAAAAGTAGTCCAGATTTGCAGCTCCATAGTTTTTTTAGCCTACATCTTGCCAGTAGAATTTTGAGGGCCTAAAAGATCTCTTTTCATTTTGTACTGCCTTTGTACTTTTCAATTTAAGCTGGTAGTGTTTCTTTTTAAAACTTTGAGTCTCCTGTGAGTATTAGTAAAGTTCATGCTGTTAACAAAAACTATGCTCGCAAGTCTTTTTTAGATACTCCCTTTTTTACCATGGACTTCTGCTGGGATTGCTGAAGGACAATACTTGTTGTGGGTAGACCTGTATACTCCACCAGTGTTCAAGTCCTAACTTCCTAACTTAGCTGTGAATATGATCTTATTTGGAAATAATGTCTTTTATGTCTGTGTGTGTGCTCAGATGCTTTAGTTTCATAAGTAAAGAACTAAGGCTGTTTGCAACCCTATGGATTGTAGCCTGCCAGACTCTTCTGTCCTTGGAATTCTCTAGGCAAGAATATTGGGTTGCCATGCCCTCCTCCAGGGGAGTCTTTCCAACTCAAGGATCAAATCCACGTCTGTTATGTCTCCTGCATTGACAGGTGGATTCTTTACCACTGAATCACCAGGGAGGCCCCTGACAGCATCTTGATTTCAGATTTCTGACTTCCAAAATTATGAGAGAATAAACTCCTGTTGTTTTAGCTACCCAGTTTGTGGGAATATGTTATGGCAGCCCCAGGAAACTATTAATAATACGACATCCACAGTTGTTTAATTGAATGGTTCTCTAGGCACTATCTTTCTGAGGTCTTCACAAAGAATTTTTATAGCCACACTCTTGGCTGCTTTAACTGTTTTCTTTTGGCAGTGCCCATGATTTGATCTTTGCTTGAAAACCATTTCTTTCTTTCTTTTTTTTTAAAGCCATTTCTTAATTTTAGTATCATTTGCCATCTGGAGAGTCTGGGAATTTTCAGAATGATCCAATCTTAACTCCTTTTTAAGTATTCTTCCTTTAATGTATTCCTCTTCTTTTGCATTTTAATGCATCAAGATGAAACCAAAAGGGACCTTCAGCATTCCTGTCTGGAAATCTTGTTAGCTAGATTATCATCCTGTTCATGAGCCATAACTTCTACTTCCCATATGATGGCAGGATTTTTCCACTACATAACAAGGATCTCTTTCCCTCCTGTTTCCTCACTTTCCCTTAAGTACTCACTCTTCCTCAGAAGCCATCAGGCATCTACTGTTTCTTCAAGGCTTTTCAAACTTTTGCTCACTGTCCTCAAAATCCTTCCAGCTCTGCCCTTTGCTGTATTTCAGAGCTATTCCCACGTTTTAGTGTTTTGTTTTTTTTTTTTTTTAACAGCAAGCTTCACAGGTGGCCCAGTGGTAAGGAATCCACCTGCCAGTGCAAGAGACACAGGAGACATATGTTTGACCCCTGGGTCTGGTAGATCCCCTGGAGTAGGAAATGGCAACTGTCTTGCAGTATTCTTGCCTGGAAAACTCCATGGGCAGAGGAGCCTGTCAAGCTACAATCCATGAAATTTCAAAGAGTCAGACACAACTTAGCATGCGTGCACTCACTTCTGGGTATCAAAATCTGTATTAAGTATCTATTGCTGTATAACAATTACCCCAGAGCTTAGAGGCTTAAACAACAAACATTTATTATCTCATAGGTTCAGTGGGTCGGGAATTTGAGAGCAGCTTAGCTGGGTGGTTCTGGCCTGGGATCTCATGAGCTTACAGTAAGTTCATTGGCCGTTGCTGTAGTTATCTGAAGAATCAATTGGGAATTACTCAGATTTTGGCAAGTTTGTTCTGGATATTGCCAGGAAGCCTTAGTTCTTTATCATGTGGGCATTTCCACAGGATTACTTGATATGGCACTTTCCCAAAGAAAGTAATCCATGAGAGGGTGCAAGGAAGAAGCCACAATGCCTTTTATGACCTCTCCTTGGAAAAGGAAATGGCAACCCACTCCAGTATTCTTGCCTGGAAAATCACATGGACGGAGGAGCCTGGTAGACTACAGTCCATGGTGTCGCAAAGAGTTGGACACAACTGAGCGACTTCACTTCCACTTCCACTTTCACTTTTGGAAGTCACAGTTATCCTCCCGTATTCTATTGTTAAGAAGTAAGTCACAGCTGATACTGATACAGCCAGAATCACTGACCAGACTCTCTCTGGAACAGGAAAGCAGAGTAGCTGGAGGACAGGATGAGATTGGAGTAATTAGCTCATAGAGCTAAATGCTCATCTACTCCAAGAGGAAATCAGTAAATCAATAAGTGAATGACTACAACTGATTGATAAAGAGACAAATGAATCATGATAGTACTTAGGAATATGAATATTTAAGAATGCCAGAAACAGCCACAGAAAGTGACTCCCTCCCAGGAGCAGGAACGGGGTTGGATAAGACAGAGAATCTTTTGTAAGAATCTGTTTAAATCTTTGTGTCTTATTTGACTTCCTTAACTTTGGTAATGAAAGAAATTTAATTTTTAATAATAAAAAAAGAAGTAAGTCAGAGTATGGTATTGGTGTGAAAATAGATATTTAAATCAAGGTAACAGAGGGCCAGAAATAAATCTATGCATATATGGTCTATTAGTTTATGACAGAGGAGCCAAGAATATACAGTGGAGAAAGAACAGTCTGTTTAATAAGTGGTGTTGGAAAAACTGGATAGCCACAAGGAAAAGAATGAAATTGGATCAGTGTCTTATACCATACAAAAGTTAACTTAAAATGGATTAAAGACTGGTACATATGATCTGAAACTGTAAAATGCCTATAAGAAAACAGGCAGGAAACTCCTTGACATCAGTCTTGGTGATGATTTTTTTCAGTTCAGTTCAGTTGCTCAGTCGTGTCTGACTCTGCGACCCCATGAACTGCAGCATGCCAGGCCTCCCTGTCCGTCACCATCTCCTGGAGTTCACTCAAACTCATGTCCATTGAGTCAGTGATGCCATCCAGCCATCTCATCCTCTGTCGTCCCCTTCTCCTCCTGCCCCCAATCCCTCCCAGCATCAGAGTCTTTTCCAATGACTCAGCTCTTTGCATGAGGTGGCCAAAGTACTGGAGTTTCAGCTTTAGCATCATTCCTTCCAAAGAACACCCAGGACTGATCTCCTTTAGAATGGACTGGATGGATCTCCTTGCAGTCCAAGGGACTCTCAAGAGTCTTCTCTGGCACCCCAGTTCAAAAGCATCAATTCTTTGGTGGTCAGCTTTCTTCACAGTCCAGCTCTCACATCCATACATGATCACTGGAAAACCATAGCCTTGACTAGGCGGACCTTTGTTGGCAAAGTAATGTCTCTGCTTTTCAATATGCTATCTAGGTTGGCCATAGCTTTTCTTCCAAGGTGTGAGCATCTTATAATTTCATGGCTGCAATCACCATCTGCAGTGATTTTGGAGCCCAAAAAAATAAAGTCTGACACTGTTTCCACAGTTTCCCATCTATTTCCCATGAAGTGATGGGACCAGATGCCATGATCTTTGTTTTCTGAATGTTGAGCTTTAAAACACCTTTTTCATTCTCCTCTTTCACTTTCATCAAGAGGCTTTTTAGTTCTTCTTCACTTTCTGCCATAAGGGTGGTGTCATCTGCATATCTGAGGTTATTGATATTTCTCCCAGCAGTCTTGATTCCAGCCTGTGCTTCTTCCAGCCCAGCGTTTCTCATGATGTACTCTACATTGAAGTTAAATAAGCAGGGTGACAATATACAGCCTTAATGTAGTCCTTTTCCTATTTGAAACCAGTCTGTTGTTCCATGTCCAGTTCTGACTGTTGCTTCCTGACCTGCATACAGATTTCTCAAGAGGCAGGTCAGGTGGTCTGGTGTTCCCATCTCTTTCAAAATTTTCCACAGTTTATTGTGATCCACACAGTCAAAGGCTTTGGCATAGTCAATAAAGCAGAAATAGATGTTTTTCTGGAACTCTCTTGCTTTTTCCATGATCCAGCAGATGTTGGCAATTTGATCTCTGGTTCCTCTGCCTTTTCTTAAACCAGTTTGAACATCTGGAAGTTCATGGTTCATGTATTGCTGAAGCCTGGCTTGGAGAATTTTGAGCATTACTTTACTAGTGTGTGAGATGAGTGCAATTGTGCGGTAGTTTGAGCATTCTTTGCCATTGCCTTTCTTTGGGATTGGAATGAAAACTGACCTTTTTCAGTCCTGTGGCCACTGCTGAGTTTTCCAAATTTGCTTACATATTGAATGCTGCACTTTCACAGCATCATCTTTCAGGATTTGAAATAGCTCCATTGGAATTCCATCACCTCCACTAGCTTTGTTCGTAGTGATGCTTTCTAAGGCCCACTTGGCCTTACATTCCATGATTTTTTTGGATGACTCCAGAAGCAGAGGCAACGAAGACAAAAATAAACAGGTGGAACTACATCAGACTGTGAAAAGCTTCTGCATGGCTAAGGAAATCAAGAGAATGAAAAGGAAACCAACTGAATTGGAGAAAGTATTTGCAAATGATATATCCAACAGGAGACTAATATCCAGAATAATACAAAGAACTCATGCAACTCAGCAACAATAAAAACAAACATCCGAATTAAAAAATGTGCGGAGGACTTGAATAGACATTTTTCTGAAGAAGACATATAGGTGGCCGACAGGCACGTGAAAAGATGCTCTGCCATCACTAATCATCAGAGAAATACAAATCAAAGCCACAGTGAGCTATCACCTCACACCCGTTAGAATGGCTTTAGTCAAAAAGATAAGAAATAACAAGCGTTGATGAGGGTGTCAAGAAAAGGGAATGAGCCCCCTATACACTATTGTTGGGAATGTAAATTGGTATAGCCAATGTGGAAAACAATATGGAGTTTCCTAAAAAAAAAAAGAACTACCTTATGATCCAGCAATTCCTCTTCTGGATATTCATCTGAAGAAAACAGAAGCACAAATTTGAAAAGATACATGCACCCCATGATCATTGCAGCATTGTTTACCATAGCCAAGGCATGGAAACAACCTAAGGGTCCAGTGATAGCCAACTGGATAAAGAAATGGTGGTACACATGTACAGTGGAATATTATTCAGCTCTAAAATAGACTGGCATCTTGCCATTTGCAACAACATGAATGGACGCTGCTGCTGCTGCTAAGTCACTTCAGTCATGTCTGATCCTGAGGACATGCTAAGTGAAATAAATCAGAGAAAGACAAATACTATATAATCTTATAGGTGGAATCTTTAAAAAAAAAAAAAAAGAATTCAGTGTCCAGGTTCATAGATAGAAGAGAACAGATTGGTTGATTGCCATAGGAAGGGGTTGGGGGATAAGTAAAATCAGTGAAGGGGGTCAAAAGATACAAATTTCCACCTATAAAATAAATATTGGGGGTATAATGTATAGCACAATGACTGTATTATCAGGGAAATGTAAATGAAACTCACAATGAGATAGATTATAGTTCATTACTGTTAATTACATTACAGTGTTGTTTTAATACTGTATTGCATATTTGAAAGTTGCTAAGAGAGTAGATCATAAGAAAGTAAAATTTTATAACTATGTATGGTAATGAATGTGAATAAGTTTTATTATGATGATCATTTGCGATATATACAAACATCAAATCATGTTGTACCTGAAAAAAAAATGCAATGTTATATGTCAGTTGTACATCAAAAAAGAAAAAAGAAAAGTCGATAAGTCCAATCTATACCCAAAAGAGGAGTATAAAATAACTTGTGAATGTCTTAGTTAGCTATCATGGAATTTTTTTTTAAAAGGCTCTTTAGGGCTTCCCTGGTGGCTCAGTGGTAAAGACTCTGCCTGCCAATACAGGAGATATGGGTTCAGTCCCTGGTTTGGGAAGATCCCACATGCCATGGAGGAACAAGCTCGTACGTCACAACTGTCGAGCCTGTGCTCTAGAGCCCTGGAGCTGCAACTGCTGACGCCCACATGTCCTAGAGCCTGTGCTGTGCAATAAGAGAAGCCACAAGAACGGAAAACCTCTAGACACAGCACCACAACTAGAAAACACCCCGAGCAGCAAAGACAACCCAGCACGGCCAAATAAAGGGATGAGCGGGGGTGCCGTACCTTTAAATAGTATTTTGCACAATGTATGCTAAGTCACTTCAGTGTCCGACTCTGTGTGACCCCATAGACAGCAGCCCACCAGGCTCCCCTGTCCCTGGGATTCTCTAGGCAAGAACACTGGAGTGGGTTGCCATTTCCTTCTCCAATGCATGAAAGTGGAAAGTGAAAGTGAAGTTGCTCAGTTGTGTCCGACTCTTAGCGACCCCATGGACTACAGCCTACCAGGCTCCTCTGTCCATGGGATTTTCCAGGCAAGAGTACTGGAGTGGGGTGCCATTGCCTTCTCCATTGCACAATGTATATAAGATATAAAAATGGAACTACTCCTGTTGCAGGGAGGTGGGTCCAGAATCCCACTGGCCTAGCATCTCTTTAAGCCTCTCATGTTGCTGCCAAGGATCCAGGAATCATAGTTTGAACACTAACCATACAGTCAGAGTCCTTTCCTGTTTAATTCATAAAAATCTAAGGAAGACAGCCATAATAGCAAAGAAGCAGTCTACCAGATAGCAGACTGATTTCTGGTTCTATTTTTTAGAGTGAAAAGCCATTGTGTTATGGGGAGGGGGTTGGTGATGAGTCAGCCATGGATATCTACAGAGTACTTTCATGAGTCTGTTGTCTTACCTATTTTTTTTTCTTCAACAGAGTACTACAACAGATCATTGCAGGATTCATTCCTGGATCCCCATTTTCTTGGTAAGTAACTAGTTGCCTTCTGTCTCAGTCTCCTGGAGTAGCGTAATTTTCAGTACTGTAGTATCTGTGCCATAATGAGAGACAAAAGGAGCTGCACAGGTGAGTGTATAGATGTGATTGGCAGGCTGTTAAAGACTGCTGTTGTCTGCTGAGCCCAAACTTAATCAGAACTTATTTTTTGTGTAGTTCAGGCTGATGAGGGCCATCCTGGTCCTGCAGGGTGTCTGATTCCATTCATACTCAGGTCTGAGGGTCGTGCTGAGGTAGGGAGTGAGGTGGTCCCTACCAAGTTTGGTGTCTGATTCGTGAGTTTCTCTTGGAGATTATATGGGAAGATTTTATTCCTTAAGAATTTCTGAAATTGAAAACGTTGCTTCACTTCCTTTTCTCAAAGTAAGATGGTTTTTTCAGAAGAAACAAAAGGGTTAAATTCAGTAACAGAGTGACAGTTACTTACTGTACAGGTTAAAGATGGAATGTCTTCTTGTCTGGACAATTATTTGCCACTTCTGACTCTACCCCAGAAGGCTTCTTTGCTCAGAGGGACCTTGGTCCTTCCACACAGTTACCCTGTTTTCCAGCCTCTAGTTTCTTTAAGCATGTTCCAGCCAAAGAGTCTGGATATCTGTCATGCAGGGTAGTATACCAACAGCTCCAGAAAGAGGTGCTGCCAAATCCCTTTTGTAACTGCTCTAAGTTGTGATTCAGAGACACTGCTATGGCTGCTTCTCTACTTGAAAGCTGCTCATTGTGTAAGGCCACAGGCTGCCCCTTAGAATGAGGGAACTTTGCTGTCAATTTTGGCCACTTAGGAAGGGAAAAATCTCCTTACAAAGCAGCTCCATCTCTGTTTAATTTAAATGGGCCCAGAGGAGACAAACTTTTAACCAACAGGCAGTGAGTCACTCTTTTTGCTCTGGTTTGTCAGGTGGTATTTTAGGTAGCTTCACATTTTATGTTCCATACAGTTAAGCAGAAATTCCTGGAGAATGAGAGACTGCCTTTGGATAATCTGTTTGACCTTGAAATCACTGAGAAATTCTTTGCCACTTGGTTCTAGAGAACTAGTGACTTGCCAGCTCTGAGAGAGAGCAGGATTCCTCTGCCAACTTTTTCTGTGGTGTAAGGCGGAGCCTGGTCACTCCATCTAATGCTGTCTGTCTCATCTCATGTATAGGAGCGGGATGCTGCACTCCAACCCTGGGGACTATGCCTGGGGTCAGACAGGGCTTGATGCCATTGTAACCCAGGTGAGGAGCTGCCTTTTGAGGGTGTCTGTTCAGTGTGTCTCATGGTTCCACAGGCTTCCTGCTTTCCTTCTGCTACTTTCTGAAATGGCAGTCACTCTGCTTTCCCTAATATTTTGAGCTTGTGGGTTTCTGTTTTACTAAAGAGATAAATGGTTTATGGGTTTAGCTCAGCATCCATGTATTTTCTTGGTCCTAGGGACTTTCTAGAAGATAGCTTCAACTCCAAAGGAAAAAACTTCTATAACAGTATTTTCTGTTTTGGCCTCTTGTTCATTCCTATGAGGATTCTGTTGACAAGTACTTCACAAAAAAGAAAGGTGTCCTCACATGTTGAAGCAGGGATTTCTGCTAGAGGGAGCAAAGTAGGGGAAGGAAGCAGAGAAAAAGGTATTCCCATGCCATGTATAATTGCTTCCACTTGTTTATGTTTATTTTAATTTAATTGGTTTTTCATTTCCCTTGTGGATTGCTGAGACTAGAAAGCATGTCATTTATATCCAGGTCTTCTTGTAGGAAGTAATTTACCTATTTCTTGGCTTACCTAATGCTACTTTCCATACTCTCACCTTTTTCTTTCTTTCAGAAAAATGAAGTTTTTGAACTGGTTAAGTATCAATTTCTGTTAAGGTGTAGTTTTATTTGTGACATCACAACCCTTTTGCTGCCTCCAAAGTTGCTTTATGCCCAGAGGTGAGCCTTGCAGTGATGGATCTGTCTGTAGGCTTATACTATTGTCACTCTGAAAATGTAAAGCAATTATTCTGGCAGCAGGAAAGGGCAAACCCAAGCGTCTCAGAGCCTTGTGGAAGCAAAAGCAACTAACATTTCTAATGTCTGTACTGTTCTCAGATGGAGCAGCTGCTCCCTCCTAGGGATAGTTTGATGTCTGCCACTTCTTCTTTGCCTTTTTTTTTGTAGCTTTTAGGACAACTGGAAAATACAGGGCCTCCCCCAGCTGACAAGGAAAAGATCACATCTCTTCCAACAGTGACAGTAACTCAGGAACAAGTTGGTAGGTTCCTTTTTTTTTTTTTGGTAGGTTCCTTTTCATGTGTGTGTTTTTGTTTTATTATCTCTGTTCAGAATCTGAGCCATGTACTATATTAAAAATCTTCTGTGAAACTGTAGCATTCCTAAAGTTCCTACCTGTGTGCTGGATATGAAAGGTACCTATCGCTTCATTAGGGTTAGTCAACAGGTAATTCCTGAGCAATTACCATGCCATTTTTCTAGCTGCCATGCAGGAAACAGAGAAGTGCAAAGGTATATAAAGCTTGATTTCTTGAAGAACTTACTAGAGGAAGCAAAACTCACCAAATTAGACATTATTATGTAAAAAGTACTTGAGCAAATGATACTCTAGGGGAAAAGGAAGAGAAAAATAGGCTAGGAATTTGTTTCACATCTACCCTATACTTAGGTACATTAGATAGATATTATTTTATGTATAAGCATGAAAAAAACTTAGTGATAAGGGACATTAGTTTGGAGTTGGAGTTTCTTTCCCCATGAATTCTACTTTAGAGAGTCAGAAGATTTTAAAAGATAGGATGGGCCATCTTAGAGAGATTATACTGTTTATGGCAAAGTATGAACCAATGAAGAATGTCAGTATGAACATGGAGTCTGAATTAGGTATAAGGAATGTAACCTCATTAGATCTGAAATAGAATCTAATTTGTGTAGTGATGGGAGGTATGTTTGAATTGGAGGTGTAATTGGATAGGTATGACTGGATAAGTCCTTGTTGCAGGGAACCCTGAAACTGGCAGAGGAGTTAGGGCTGGATGTTTTAGGCAGTAGGTAAATTTTGTAGGTCCCTAACTGGAGGAATGAGGGAATCTGAGTGATCTTTGGGGAAGATTAGTTTGGAAGGTAGTATCTAAAATAGGTTGGAAGAGGGAAGGAGCAGAAATACTCTTAATGGGCTGTTGCAGCATTCTGATGGGGTTCAGGTGATGGTGGCAGTGCTACAAAGGAAAGGGTAGACTCAGATAATTTTTGAAGAAACGCTTTCATCATTGATTGCATAAGATAAGGAGGGGAAAGGGGGAAAGATGATTCTAAAGTTTTGCAACTCTGCAACTACAGAGGTGGTGCTGACATCATCAGGGATGGAAGAATTGTGAGCAGGCCCTGGTTTGAATAAGGAGGTGATGTGATGTTTTTAATTTTGAATCTGTTGCTTTTGGGGATCCCAACTGAGAATCCAAGAAAAGATGAGCTGGGAATTGCTGTGGAGCTGGTATTAGGGAAAACTAACTGGTAGCAAAGTATAGGATATATTTGGCAGGCCTGGAGTCAGGGTTGTTACCTAAGAGGCTATTGCAGTAAACTAGGCATGAGAAGTAAAAGCTGAAATCAGGGCAAACATTGTGGGAGTAGAGAGGAGGGAGGGAATCTTTTAAGTGGTATTTTACTCCAAATGCTGTGAATACTGTGGAGCATGTAGCATACATACCCTAGCTGCTGGAGAGATAGACTAGCTGGTGTTATTAGCCAAACTTGGAATTTGCTGCTTGGTAATCCTAGTTCAGTTTGTAGCCATTTTGTCTCAGAAGAAGGTTTCCTGTCTCTGGACTTGGAGCCTGAGTTACCCTTGCAGTTCTGTCGCAGCGCCTCTTGGTACAGCTTTTAATAAACACCTGTAAAAAGGGCTTTAGGGTAACCACGATGCAATAGAATGTGTAATGTCGAAAGTAGTAGAGTGAAAGTGGCTTGACACACTGAATGAGAACTGCCAAGATTGTTGAGATGAGTCCTTTGGTTGTGGTGGACAGATTGCCAGTGTTTCCTAAGTAGAAACTGCCAGAACACATTTGAGAAGATATTTTTCCTGTTTTACTTAACAGATAATCTAAGCCCCAGTTCTTCCAACTCTTTATGTTGAAAAATAGACCTCATAGAGTTGCTGTCTGGACCTTATTGGAATGGGCCCATTCTTCAGTCCTTTTCATGTCCCTGGCTATTACCACCTCTGTCCCCATTTTGAAGTAAAATTCTGCTTCTTCTCTGCCTCCACCCTAGATGCACTTTGTTTTTTCTTTGTATACCTTTGATTATTAAAGACATTAGGCTAGGTTTTCTTCCTTCTTTTTGCTTATTTTAAAAGGCATTTCCTCCTCTAACAGATAAGGGCTTAGAGTGTCCAGTATGCAAAGAAGATTACACAGTTGAGGAGGAAGTCCGGCAGTTACCCTGCAACCACTACTTTCACAGCAGTTGTATTGTGCCATGGTTAGAACTGGTAAGTACAGACAGCTCTCATCTGTGATAGGGCCCCTGTGCCAGTCATGTCTTGGGGGGATCAGTAAGGGCATAAGTAACAGTTAGTGGAGAGCCAAACAAATCAGATTTTAGTTTCTGGCTAACTCCTAGTAGCACCATTACTGTGTTTTAGATTGTTAATCTGTTCAGAACTTCTCTGACCAGGGGTTAGCAAACTACAGCCTATAGGTTTCTGTGGCCTGGCACATATTTTTGTAAATGAAGTTTCATTGGAACATAGCTATGCTCATTTGTTTACAGATGGTCTATGGCTACTTTTGTGCTCCCTCAGCAGAGTTAAGTAGTTGCAACATTGGTGGTATGGCCTGCAGAGTCTGAAATAGTTACTAGTTTTTCTTTAACAGAGCAAGTTTGCTGACCCCTGCTTAAGTCCATCTCAGTCATTGTTTCTAGTTAGTTCTGTTTGATAGTATGTGTTAGCTATCGTTATGTTGCTGCCTTGAATTCTTTGTCAGTTCTGTTAAAAGTTCTGTTTGGGAAATGTCCTGGGGTTACACTTGAAGCCCAGCAGGTACTCTGTGAGAAGGCATGCCCTTTTTGTTTATCTACCTGCTAACTCTCAGGGTTTCTTAAATGTTTAGTTCTTCCAGCTTCTCGGGTCAGGCTGTTCACGTGGATTTATATCTTTGTTTCAGCATGACGCATGTCCTGTATGTAGGAAGAGCTTAAATGGTGAGGACTCTACTCAGCAAACACAGAGATCCGGGGCTTCTGCAAGCAACAGATTTAACATTGACAGCCAGCTACATGACCGATGGACTTTCTGAAACTAAAGACCACGTCTGAGCCAGGGCTATGGTAGACCTCCTATCACAGCTATTATTTGTATCAATGCAAAAAAAATAGTAGGTGGATTTAGGAATCACTTAAGAAACCCCAACTCATAATATTAATTCACTGAGTGTTTTTCTTCTCTAAATTTAAAGTTAGTGTCTACAGATGGAATTGTATCTAGAACCAAATGCCTCTTATTCCTGAATTCAGAGTGATAATTTTGTAAGTGTGAAACTTAATTAATATGGGTTTCCCCTGCCAGAATAGAATTGGTTAATTATGTGGGTTTCCCCTGCCAGAATAGAATTGGTTCCTTAAAGTCTACCTAGGGTCTTGCTGTCTGTCATGTTACCTGTGACGGTTGTTTCCACCTCTTTCTTCAACCTCCACCGTCGTTAGTGTACTTTATAGTAAATACAGTGGAACCAGCCGTAAAGCCCTGCTGATAAAGTGCTTCTGTTTTAATTGTACACAAGCATTTACTCTTGGCCACGTTAGCCATGGAGTAAAGTCATATTAAATCAGGAATCTGAGACTAATGATTTTTTTTTTCTGAAATCTTTAGAGAGCAAATCAAAACAAAGTTACAGTGGGAAGGCTTCTGATTGTACTCTTTGGTTTTCTCATTTTTATTTTTAAAGACTACTTGGTAAGATGCAGCTTCTGCAGAAACCAACATGACAAATGACATGTCTTAAGAGTCTTACGTTGGTAGGAATCTGATTCTGGTTCCTATTTGGGAATAAGTTGGGCAGGATAAAGGCACAGAAAGACAGATGTTTGAAATCTCTGGTTCTGAGGTTTTTTAGTGATTCTCAGCTCACTGTTTATCCTGGGGACCTTAAAGTAAGTTCCCTCACAGAAATAGGATTATTTTATTACTGCTTCTGCAGCTGATTCATGTTTTTTTAATAATTCATTGGTCTTCAGGAATTGAGACTTTATGTTGTTTCATTTTAATTTTTAAAGTGCATTTTCATCTCTGAAACCTCTTTATGTTTGCTTGGTTCTGGTTATACTTGGAGTCATATTGATTTTTGTGATCATGCGGAAACAACTTGGCCTCGGAGAGATAGGCCTTCTTTTTTCAGCCTGTGTCCCGTGTACATGTACATGCTCTTTGGTGCATTTAAGTGTTTAAAGTTGAATAAATGAAGAAGCTTAAGAATGTTGTTGGAATGTGAAAGTCTTAAAAATAAATGATGGGAACGTGTAACCACAGTTGGTCCACCAAAAAGGGTGACAAGAGGGGCACCATGGGTGTGGTCTTCTCAGCCCTTCATGGTTGGAGTGATCAAGAAGATGAGTCTTTGGTGAGTCTCTTTCTTGGTTAGTCTCTTTCTTGGTCTGTCACACTGGTTTTGGGCATGAGGGATGGGGTTAGAGAGAGCTTTGTAATTTAGTAGAGGATAGAGGAGTAGGGGAGGGAAGAGAGAAAGTGGGAGAATTTAATGCTGAATTAATAGCCCGCCCCTAAAAGTTGTGACCATAAGGTATGATTCAGGTTGAGCCCAGAGAGAATGAGATGTTTTCTCATATGACTCTTATGTTATACCTCTGTAGAGAGAGTGTTTTTGGAAAATGTAAACTGTTTACTATGGTTATTGAAGTGTAACCCAGAGATATACATTGGCTTTGAATGAGAAGAGGTGATGAGTCTGAGGGGACATAAGAGGTATATTGTGAATGGCCATTGCTTAGGTTGAGATGGGCTTGACCGAAGTTGGAGTATGTTGTGGTTTTCAAGTAAAACAATATTGACAATATCAGCTGTCTCAGAAAAATGATGTTAGCTTGGAAGTTTTGTTATTATCTGGATATGCCAGGACAGAAATGGTAGGGGCCTAACAGAAGCAGAAGATATTAAGAAGAGGTGGCAAGAATACGCAGAAGAACTGTACAAAAAGATCTTCATGACCCAGATAATCACGAAGGTGTGATCACTCACACTCACCTAGAGCTGGACATCCTGGAATGTGAAGCCAAGTGGACCTTCGGAAGCATCACCACGAACAAAGCTAGTGGAGGTGGTGAAATTTCAGTTGAGCTATTTCAAACCCTAAAAGATGATGCTGTGGAAGTACTGCACTCAATATGTAAGCAAATTTGGAAAACTCAGCAGTGGCCACAGGACTGGAAAAGGTCAGTTTTCATTCCAATCCCAAAGAAAGGTAATGCCAAAGAATGCTCAAACTACTGCAGAATTGCACTCATCTCACACAGTAGTAAAGTAATGCTCAAAACTTCTCCAAGCCAGGCTTCAGCAATATGTGAATCGTGAACTTCCAGATGTTCGAGCTGGTTTAAGAAAAGGCAGAGGAACCAGATATCAAATTGCTAGCATCCGCTGGTTCGTTGAAAAAGCAAGAGAGTTCCAGAAAAACATCTATTTCT
Source organism: Ovis aries (assembly GCF_016772045.2). Classification (NCBI taxonomy): domain Eukaryota; kingdom Metazoa; phylum Chordata; class Mammalia; order Artiodactyla; family Bovidae; genus Ovis; species Ovis aries. The sequence goes on along the minus strand of NC_056054.1, from coordinate 99,097,373 downwards.
GCTTTATTGACTATGCCAAAGCCCTTGACTGTGTGGATCACAATAAACTGTGGAAAATTCTGAAAGAGATGGGCATACCAGACCACCTGACTGGCCTCTTGAGAAACCTGTATACAGGTCAGGAAGCAACAGTTAGAAGTGGACATGGAACAACAGACTGGTTCCAAATAGGAAAAGGAGTATGTCAAGGCTGTATGTTGTCACCCTGCTTATTTAACTTCTATGCAGAGTCCATCATGAGAAACGCTGGGCTGGAAGAAACACAAGCTGGAATCAAGACTGCCAGGAGAAAAATCAATAACCTCAGATATGCAGATGACACCACCCTTATGGCAGAAAGTGAAGAGGAACTAAAAGCCTCTTGATGAAAGTGAAAGAGGAGAGTGAAAAAGTTGGCTTAAAGCTCAACATTCAGAAAACGAAGATCATGGCATCTGGTCCCATCACTTCATGGGAAATAAATGGGGAAACAGTGTCAGACTTTATTTTTTTGGGCTCCAGAATCACTGCAGATGGTGATTGCAGCCATGAAATTAAAAGATGCTTGCTGCTTGGAAGGAAAGTTATGACCAACCTAGACAGCATATTAAAAAGCAGAGACATTACTTTGCCAACAAAGGTCCGTCTAGTCAAGGCTATGGTTTTTCCAGTAGTCATGTAAGATGTGAGAGTTGGACTATAAAGAAAGCTGAGCACCGAAGAATTGATGGTTTTGAACTGTGGTGTTGGAGAAGACTCTTGAGAGTCCCTTGGACTGCAAGGAGATCCAACCAGTCCATCCTAAAGGAGATCAGCCCTGGGTGTTCATTGGAGGCACTGATGATGAAGCTGAAACTCCAATACTTTGGCCACCTGATGTGGAGAGGTGACTCATTTGAAAAGCCCCTATGCTGGAAAGATTGAGGGCAGGAGGAGAAGGGGATAACAGGGGATGAGGTGGTTGGATGGCATCACCGACGCAGTAGACATGGGTCTGGGTGGACCTGGGGAATTGGTGATGGACAGGGAGGCCTGGCGTGCTGCGGTTCATGGGGTCGCAGAGTCGGACATGACTGAACTGAACTGATGCCAGGACAGGCAGGTGTAATTTTATTTACAACTAGAGAACTAGAATGATGCCAGTTAAATGATGATGTTGTTAAGATGCTGCACTCAATATGCCAGCAGGTTTGGAAAACTCATCAGTGGCCACAGGACTGGAAAAGGTCAGTTTTCATTCCAATCCAAAGAAAGGCAATGCCAAAGAATGCTCAAACTACCACACAATTGCACTCACTTCACACGTTAGCAAAGTAATGCTCAAAATTCTCCAAGCCAGACTTCAACAGTACGTGACCCATGAACTTCCAGATGTTCAAGCTGGATTTAGAAAAGGCAAAGGAACCAGAGATCAAGTTGCCAACATCTTTTGGATCACAGAAAAAGCAAGAGAGTTCCAGGAAAACATCTACTTCTGTTTTATTGACTATGCCAAAGCCTTTGACAGTGTGGATCACAACAAAGTGGAAAGAGATGGGAATACCAGACCACCTTACCTGCCTCCTGAGAAATCTGTATGCAGGTCAAGAAGCAACAGTTAGAACCAGACGTGGCACAACAGACCGGTTCCAAATCAACAAAGGAGTACTTCAAGGCTGTATATTGTCACCCTGCTTATTTAACTTATAGGCAGAGTACATCATGTGAAATGCCAGGCTGGGTGAAGCACAAGCTGGAATCAAGATTGCTGGGAGAAATATCTATAGCCTCAGATACACACATGACACCAACCTTATGGCAGAAAGTGAAGAACTAAAGAGCCTTTTGATGAAAGTGAAAGAGGAGAGTGAAAAAGGTGGCTTAAAACTCACCATTCAGAAAACTTAAGATCATGACATCCGATCCCATCGGATGGCAAATAGATAGGGAAACAATGGAAACAGTGAGAGACTTTATTTTCTTAGGCTCCAAAATCCCTGCAGATGGTGACTGTAGCCATGAAATTAAAAGTTGCTTGCTCCTTGGAAGAAAAGCTATGACCAACGTAGATAGCATATTGAAAAGCAGAGACATTACTTTGCCAACAAAGGTCTGTCTAGTCAAGGCTATGGTTTCTCCAGTAGTCATGTATGGATGTGAGAGTTAGACTACAAAGAAAGCTGAGCGCCAAAGAATTGATGGTTTTGAACTGTGGTGCTGGAGAAGGCTCTTGAGAGTCCCTTGGTCTGCAAGGAGATCCAACCAGTCAGTCCTCAAGGAAATCAGTCCTGAATGTTCATTGGAAGGGCTGATGCTGAAGCTGAAGCTCCAATACTTTGGCCATCTGATGCAAAGAAGTGACTCATTGGAAAAGACCTGATGCTGGGAAAAATTGAAGGCAGGAGGAGAAGGGGACAACAGAGGATGAGATGGTTGGATGGCATCACCGACTTGATGGACATGAGTTTGGGCAAGCTCCAGGAGTTGGTAATGGACAGGGGAGCCTGGTGTGCTGCAGTGCATGGGGTTGCAAAAAGTCAGACATGACTGAACGACTGAAGTAATCTAAACTAGACAACCAGAAAGACTCTTGAGTGGCTTTACAAAGGTATGCAAACAAAGTGCTGGGTAGGGATTTAACTTTTCAATATAAGAATAGCATCAATGTAACTTATCAGAAATTTCCTTCACTTTTTTTTTATTCTTTTAGATAAAGAAGATAAATCTTTTTGCTGTTTCCAAGATCCCTCCTACTTAATGAATCTGTAGTGTTTCTTCAAAGAATAGGAAATGTCTCAGACTTCCAGGTTAATTTAGGTAAGGAGTGTTTTAGGGTTCTCCAGAGAAGCTGAACCGTAAGGTTGTGTGTATACATGTGTATAGAGATTTATTATAAAGAATTGGGCCACATGATTATGGATCCAAACACAGTTTGATACAGTGCCCAAAGCAGAAGTCTCCATAACCCAGATATTTCAGGTGTTCATTCCTTTACAGCCTGAAAGTTTACAGACTCAGGAAATTGGAGTCTTACTAGGAGTCAGCCTTACTAGGAGAGATGATTCAGCTTTCCCTCATTATCAAAGTGAATAGAAGAAAGTTGCAATTTCAAATCTTAGGCATTAGACTTGAGGCCTTTACATTTGTGCTAAATGGCCTACCCTTTGAGTTCCATGCAGAGATAAGCAGATTGTTTTCTCATTCATAAATGTCTTTTTTTTTCTTAATCTTTTTTCATTATAATTTGAAATAAGAGGAAGTAAAACTTTGTTAGCACTTAATTAGGAGAGACTTCCTAGGGATTGGTAGACTTGAAAGTTGAGAGGTTATGTAGGTCAGCTCCACGCTGGCCTCCGAGTGATTACTGCTTCTTGGGTAGTTTCCAGATGAATTAGAACTGGGCAGTTGGGTGGGCAGGGCAAAGTGATGAATGTTTATCTTCAACAGAGAGAAGGAATAATCCCAGTATTAACAATTAATTTTCCCTCAAAATTCCTCTTATTGCCAGTTCTCTGAAGAGTTGGGAAACCTGGAGAGTCCAAATAGCTTCCTTAGTTGTGAACATTTGCTACATAACAAATGAGTAAATACTTGTTAAATGTTTTCCTTAAGCAGTACTCTGTCTGGTCCAATAGTTACTTCTCAAGTTAGAAGGAAGATTTGGTGAGAATTTGTCCCCCCCCCCCCCCAACAAGTCTCACTTGGATTAAATAATTATTAGAAAAATTCCTTGTTTATGTCTTTTTTTTTTTTAGTTTGTTTATTTATTTATTTATTTTTAGTTTTTTATTTTTTAAATTTTAAAATCTTTAATTCTTACATGCGTTCCCAAACATGAACCCCCTCCCACCTCCCTCCCCATAACATCTCTCTGGGTCATCCACATGCACCATGTTTATGTCTTTATACTGAACATTTGTGTGTGTGTGTGTGTGTGTGTGTGTGTGTGTGTGTGTGTGTGTGTGTGTGTGTCTCCATAGGCACATGCATATATGCACATTTCACTCTGGAGGAAGAAGGGATTTGGTGGGCAGACGGGAAGCCTGGCGTGCTGTGATTCATGGGGTCACAAAGAGTCGGACGCAACTGAACTGAATTGAAATAGATAAAGTGAGCAGGGTTACAGCAGAGAGCTGGAGCCTCATAGTCTGATTCCCTCATTGTACCTGCCTTAGGCCCGTGTGTCTCTATACTTCTCTATTATGGGGCACTGTTGGCTTGGGCAGGCATCCTGTTATGTGGTGTGTGGCAAAGGGTTTCACTGGAGCTAAAAGTCTGCTTATCATTTTTGAAGGTTGAGAATAAATGACTTTGAGGAAAGGGTGTTCATTATGTTTTTCCTGTATTATAATTAGGTGAACTGTAACACAGTTGTCTATTGTTTTTAAAATGTCTTTCTTGATAAATTATTGGTGACAAATTGACTTCCCACATGACCTTCTATGTGCTTCAGTTTCATTCTTCTTGGTGTCCAAGTACTATTTCTCAAGGAATACAGGTTTATCAGAACTTAACAAAAACTAATCAGGAGGGGATTGTAGTTTGTCTGTTTTAAACAACAACAAAACAGCCTCTGGGGTTTGGAGAAGTGAGAGACACCACCTCAGAGTTGATTTTTAGAGCTGATCTAGGAAGGCCACTGACATCTGTGAAGGAAGACAGATTTAGGAGAAGGAGCGGGGCTGATGAGTTAGATATTTGATTGTTAGGGGAAATCCCACTGGTCTCTGTAGTAAGAAGTAGGAAAATAAAGGTGCTGTTTGCAAGAATTTACCAGTGGAGATTTGGGAGTTTGAGGGTACTAGCAGGAGAGAGTACTCTTACTGAAAGTTTCCAAAATTAATCTAGCATAATTTCTGATGTAGGGAGTTGGGGGAAAGATTTGGTGGGGTAAACCAGGGGTTCTCAACCCCAGGGCCATGGACCAGTACTGGTCCTTGGCCTATTAGGAACTGTGCCACACAGCAGGAGCTGAGTGTCAGGCGAACAAGTGAAGCTTTGTCTGTATTTACAACCAGTCCCCCTCACATAACCATCTGAGCTCCGCCTCCTGTCAGATCAGTGGAGGCATAATAAATTGTACCGCTCTTGAATCATCCTGAAACCATCTCCCCACCCTTATCTGTAGAAAAATTATCTTCCATAAAACTAGTCCCTTGTGCCGAAAAGGTTGGGGAACACTGAGGTAAACATATCACAGGTGTCCATCCTATTGGGGGCGGGGAATTGTAGGTTGCAGCAATGTCAGCATCCCAGCAGGCTGTGCCATGGGTTTTAAAATAGAATGTGTAGAATACAAAGTATACAACCAGAGATCTTTTCCAGGATCAAGAGAGGATCAAAATGTCTTATCCAGTGGACATTATTGAGGTTTTGATTTCTTATATACCTGTCAGATAAGTGGAATTATAGGCACTCAAGTTTCAAATTTTTTACGTATAAACTTTGTGTTTTGCCGAATTACACTTAAGGTGTCCCCAGAAGTGAAGTCTATATGTTACCTTTCCTCTTTCACCTGAAATACTTAATATCTATAAATCATGGAAGGTGAGCTTATGATTCTTTTTCTAATAAGATGTATTACTTTTGAGGTCCAAAAATTATTAGATTCCCTCCCATCAAGATTATAATTGTAGTTTTAGTATCTTTTGCTGGAACAAACACACAGCAAAAAGCTGCTATGCTTTCAGTAATGCTTTTAAATCAAGTTGTCTTTATTAGTCACACAAGAATCTACATCCAGTTGAAGAAGTATTACTTATTTGTAAGATATATTAGAGATAATACTTAAACAGATTTCTTATGTAACTGTGTGGCCTTACAGAGGTTCAAATTCCTTGGGTTATGAATCACTCATATAGATTGAAGTTTAGATGTGTTTCCAGAAGAGTACTTACTCATGCATTTGAAAGTCAAGATGTAAGTGTTTCAAATTTCTGTTTAACTGTCTTGAAATAAGCAGAATAAATAAATTCTTTGGAAGTGGGACCCCTGACTTACTGTTGGCTTTGTTTATTCTGCTTAGTTCAAGTCAGAGTTAGTAGTCTAATGCTCTTGAATGTCTCCATAAACTTGGCCAGTAATCATGTGTCCTTTCTGCAGACTTTTTTTTTTTTAATGTAGGCTATAATTAGCACAGCACAATGGATAAAAACTTTTTCTATAGTTGGATATGGCTTCTTTGTGAGACTTCCAGTGATTGTATAATATGGAGTAGTTTTAGAAGAGTCTTTGAATAGTAAAAAAGTAAAAGACATCTCCACTCATGTAAGCTTAAAATTTAGTTAAAAGAATAGCACTAGTACATAAAATAGGTCGATAAAGATTAAAGTGAGTGTACTATAGTGGAGAAAGCTTTGGAGACTTCAAAGTCAGAATTCCAGTGGTTCTGGGTTTAAAATCGAGAATATCATTTGATTCTCAGAGGAATCCTATGGAAACAGAAGATAAAGGAGGAAATATGCCATTTTATAAATAAGTAGATAGAAATAGATAGAAATAGTATCTCAGAACTTCATTTGCCCAAGGACACGTAGACACGTAGCTTGTATGTTGCAGAGTCAGAATTTGAATTCAGGCTTTTTGACTTCATGCCTAGTCTTTTTACCTCCCTGAGACAACAAAATCCAAAATCCTTAGTTTGAGGTTGAATGCTATCACTAATAAAGGTCTTAACCGATCTGTTTTCAGCCTTTCTCCCACTATTCCTATAAACTTCAGCTCCCACATTTTGCAGGTCCTGGCCAAGGATCACAGGTAAGGTGTCTGTTCCCCTTTGATGGTTTGCCATTTAGCCCTGGTTGAATTGTGTTTCCACCTCTTTATTCATATAGTTCCTCTTATCAGGAATATCCTGCCCCCACCTCTCTGCTTGACTATGATAAGAGGTTATCTGTCCAAAGAGAGACAAGAGGATCTGTAAACTTAGGGAGAAAAGAAAAGGCTGCAAATACTGCTTTGATGTTTATTTAAAAAGAGAGAAATGATTAGAGAGGTTGACAAGTACTTCATTGAAGCTGGACAATTAGGATCTGTGGTGCACCTGACCTACACGAATAAATCTTCCTCTTCCTCCAGCACCACTAGTGGATGCTATTCAACACCAAGGTCTCTTTGTTTCCTCATTTTCTGCCAAGTCAGTTACTGGGTCTGGCGTTCTTCTCCTGTCCTAACTGTGTTTGCTTGTCTCATCTATCTTCCCTTAACAGTGTCAAATAAAATTTCTTCCAAAAACATTGATGTTCTCATTTTGTTTGACTTGCTTGTTTATTTGACTTTGTTCGGAGGGCATAGAGGAAGAGTTCTTCCAGGGTACAAAAACACAAAATACTTAGCCAGTATTTGAGTGAGAACTGTATACCAACTGTTTTGTGAGAACTGCACTGTTTACTGGTGACTGAGATAGGAAAAAAGTTAGGTTTGTTCTGGCAGTGAGGAGGGGAAGTGAAGGAATACATTTACTTGCCCATCTTATATTTCCCATATTCTTGGCATATTTAGCCTCTCGTCACCTGTTCCCTGTTATTTCCTTCTCTGCATACTGTGATGTGAAAGATACCAAGCTAAAGAAAGTCTGTTTTCTCTTGCTGTAGCTTTTTTTTTTTTAAATTTCTTCTGGCATAAAGCTTACAAAGCTGTAGAAAGAAAAAGGAAGGTTTGTGTTATGCTACAAACTTAAGAATAGCAACAAAATACCTGATGTATTTCATCCTGGGATATGTGTTTGATAGACCCTTATGACTGGAGGGAATGGACAAGGAAAGGAGGGAAGAAAGTCTTACATGTGTTGTGTCTTACTGCTTAAAGTTGCAATTGTGATCTTATGAAATCTGCATGATCCTGATGGAAGTGGGGAAGAAGCCTACGTCTCCTTGCTAGAAGGTAGGACAATCAAAGAAGAAATAAGACACCATTCAATTTCAAGGTAGGTTTTCCATGTATAGCAATGAATGCCTGGCACAGTGAAAGGACAGAGACACTTACTGAAATTAGCTTCATGAACTGAGGGAGGCATAGAGATCCAGGAAAGTCCCCTCATTTTTGTCACATGTATGCATGGTAACTTGACTTATGTCATTTCTTTGGGTCTGAGAAAATGTGTGTTTTTGTTTTACTGAACAGTACCACATCCATAATTCTGCTGAGTCTTGAGTTGGGAGAGAGGGATGAAAGGAATGAACCATCAAAGTTCATTCTCTTCACCTGACTAGAAAAAGGAAAAGAGCTTAGAGATTTTTTTTCCTCTAGCATAACTTGGGAGTCAGAGGTAGTAATAAATGGTAATAGGTTGTATGGCTAAAACAAATTTCCTCTTTAAAGTTTTTAATCTGTATGGATAATTAAAATTAACTTTGTCAATGAAATAGCCATCTGAGAGGATTTGGATTCAATAAAGAATTATGTCTGAAGGGTCAGACTGCTTGATATTCATCAGTTTCCTCCTGAAAGCTGGCATTGGCTTACATTTGGCAGATGCTTGCCAAGGAACGGAGATTAGGTCTTTGTTTTCTTTTGATAGTTTAGGTTAAGGGCTGAAGTATGAGTGTTAGGTGATCCTGTTTATGGAAATGGGAGGAGGCAGTCTCAGAATGGGGAGAGTGGTGATGGAGTTGAGAGAGAAGTTGCTTAGCATGTAGTAGGTGATCACTGAGAGCACAGATTTTAGAGTGAGACGGTCCTGTATTAATTCCTGTGCACTGGGGCAACCTTTAACCTCTTTATACCTATTTGCTGGTGAGTAATCAGGGAATATTTACCTGGAAGGGTTGTGAGGTTAGAAGCACCTTGTAAAGCCTAGCCCATCATACAAATTCTTTAAACAAATTTATTAAGAGCCTGCTATGTGTGTGATGTTGTTTTTTTGTTGGGGTAAAAAAGACAAAATCCTTACCATATTTATATAGCTTGCATTCTGGGGGCACTTGGAAAATATTACTTACTGATTTGAGGAAGGCCTCAATAGGCTTGAAATTAAGGATGTCAAGGAGAGGCAAAAACCTGTATCAGTTACCAGTTGTGCAGACATGAAATGGTAAATCATTGCAAATTAATACCTCCTTTTGCATAATGTCAGGACATCTTTTTCATGATCTCCAAGGATACCTCTCAGTATAATTAGTTGCCCACATAAGTGTTTTTTAACGTTTGTGGGTGGTGATGATGACGTACTTAAGCAACAGTACATAAATATAGAATCTATGTGTGTCACAGTGGGGATGCAAATCGGCCTACCTTGAAGGAACTCTAAAGGCCAGAGAGACAGCTAAAATAGCTTAGTTACCTTAGATTTGAGTGTCCTCAAATCTCATTTCAAAACCATCTTCTGGAGTGAATCAAGCAGTTTGCTGCTGCTGCTAAGATGCTTCAGTCGTGTCTGACTGTGCGACCCCATAGAGGGCAGCCCATCAGGCTCCCCCGTCCCTGGGATTCTCCAGGCAAGAACACTGGAGTGGGTTGCCATTTCCTTCTCCAATGCATGAAAATGAAAAGTGGAAGTGAAGTCGCTCAGTTGTGTCCAACTCTTCGTGACCCCACGGACTGCAGCCTACCAGGCTCCTCTGTCCATGGGATTTTCCAGGCAAGAGTACTGGAGTGGGGTGCCATCGCCCTCTCCGAAATAATATATCACTTAGCACAATGCCTGGCACACAATAAACACTCAGTAAATGGTAGACATTGTTTATTGGTATTTTGTTAACCTCTTTGGCCTTATTTCACCTTCCACATTTGGTAAGCATCCATATTTACTGACTGTAGTACTTAAGTATGTTGAGAGGATGAGAAAGGCTTTCTATCTTAAGGAGAACCGTCACGAGTACTAATAGAAATATTTAAGGGGTATAAGCATCTGTCTACAATGTGGGAGACCCAGGTTCGATCCCTGGGTCGGGAAGATCCCCTGGAGAAGGAAATGGCAATCCACTCCATTACTATTGCCTGGAAAATCCCATGGGCTAAGCCTGGTAGGCTACAGTCCGTGGGGTCGCAAAGAGTCGGACACGACTGAGTGCCTTCACTTTCAGGAGAACACAAATACTGGATTATAAGAACAGTGGCTTCCTTATACTCCCCTTCTATTCTCCAAGGCTTAGCATGGTGCCTGGGATATGTAATCAGTCTGTTCAGATGAATAAAAGAGGAATTTCCATTAGGGAGATTAACCAGAACAGTATTCACGTAAGTAGTAGAATGAAATTTCATAGAGCACCTTCAGGGCCAGGCTAAACTAATTCACTGCCGCATGACAGTGAAAAGCCATCAAAACTCTGAATGGTGTGTGGTTTGTACAAATTTGCATTTTAGATGTCTGGTGGCAGTATGGATTAGAGGTGGAGATCATATTTTGGGACGATGGACCCATTTATTAGGCAGTAGCTCGGTGCCAGGCCCTGAGGTAGGTGTGGGATGTTATATATTGAAAAAGACATAGGCAAATTTGAGATCTGGGGTTTACCACTTAGGAGACTATACTGTGAGATGCTGAAGACCTGGAAAACACCTTTGGAAAGAAAGGAATGAATATGGGAAAGAACTAGTGGTACTTACTGACCAGATAGGGGAAGAGGAAAAAGGAGGAACTAAGGTTATGACTGTGAATCATGGACAAAAATGTGGTCTCAGATTTGATTTTGAGTGGGGAAATGGTAGGGCATTCAAGAACAAGGAGTCAGTTGTCAGGGTAGATTTTTTAACTGAAACTTGGGAAAGAGGTTAGAGTTGATTTGTGGGTCAGTTGCAAGGAGTTGCAGGTTTAAATCATGAGGGTGGATGAGAAATTGGGAGAGAGAAAAGATTGAAGGAGTGGGGAGTGAGCCTTGAATGAGTTTTCATGTTTGAGAGGCAGGAGGAGGAAACAGGCAGAGGAAAGAAAAGAACAGCCAGAAAGGTAGAAAAACCAGAAAACAGTCACAGAAGCCAGTGAGATGAAAGTTTGATAAGGGAGAGAATGGTAGTGCTGAATGTTAAGCTAGTTAGGTCAGATGGGAAGACACCAGAAAACAAATTCCCTTAGGCTGAAGTAGAAAATTTGGATTAACTAGTAACTGTAGGTGATGATGAAAATATTTGTTAAAAGGCTCTGGGATAGGTTTTTATTGGGGGGTGAAGGGTTAGTCAACCAGTTGTGTCTGACTCTTTGTGACCCCATGGACTATAGCCCACCAGGCTCCTCTGTCCATGGAATTCTCCAGGCAAGGATACTGAAGTGGGTTGCCATTCCCTTCTCCACGGGATCTTTCCGACTCAGGGATCAAACCCAGGTCTCCTGCATCGTAAGTAGATTCTATTTGGGGCTGGGTAGGAGAAGGCAGTGGCACCCCACTCCAGTACTCTTGCCTGGAAAATCACATGGATGGAGGGGCCTGGTAGGCTGCAGTCCATGGGGTTGCTAAGAGTCGGACACGACTGAGCGACTTCACTTTCAGTTTTCACTTTCATGCATTGGAGAAGGTAATGGCAACCCACTCCAGTGTTCTTGCCTGGAGAATCCCAGGGACGGGGGAGCCTGGTGGGCTGCTCTCTATGGGGTCACACAGAGTCGGACACGACTGAAGTGACTTAGCAGCAGCAGCAGCAGATGTACTTTAGATCTATTTTTCTTAAAGTCAAAAAGATAGTATGTGAAAGTTCATAAAAAATAATAGTGTCCTTTTATCCATTATCAACTCTTTGAGGTGTTTTACCGTATTCCTACACAAAGCCCTAAGACTGCCACTTCTTGTTGACAAAGTTTAGACATTGTCTACTGACTTTGTGTTATAGAAAATGAGGGTGTAGTTCTCTTAAACCTCTACTCTTCTCTGCATCTTTCAAAAATCATTATATCACAAATTTTAGTTTATTTTTACATAATTTGGATTCTGTAAATGCTACTTATTACAGAGCCAAATTGTGAGCTACCATCGTGCTTCCTTTTGTGAAATTTAGTGTTTTCCCTGGAGATGATGGTCATCTTAAATAGACAGAGTTTTCCATATCCATATCTTTAATCCTTTATCAGATCTGTCATAGACCTTCAGAAAGATAATCTGTCAATTCCATTTCACCCTCTAGAGATTTTTCCGAGCCCTCTTATGATTTGCTTTCTTCACAACTAATTACCCTTTGAGGCCCTTTTTCATTCTAGAATTTCTTTATCCCCTTCCCCCTATTAGTTTTCTCATTTCCTGGATCTCATTTTATCCACTGTACTGATTCACTTTCTTGGTTTACTGAAGCACTTTTTTTTTTTTTTTTTTTTTGGAGTCATTGTGTGTCAAACTGTCTTCATTCTTTCCTCTTGTTTAACCGGTAGTTTGGTTGGGTATAGAATTCTAGCTAGAACATAGTTTAGTTTTGAAGACTTGCTCTCTTGTCTGGGAATAGGAGGAAGTCATATATAAAGTTGAAGTTGGAGTGACCATATTTAGGCTGTGCTAAAGCCTGTTGACTCAATGGTGAAGAATCTGCCTGTAGTGCAAAAGACGGGAGTTCCATCCCTGGGTTGGGAAGATCCCCTGGAGGAGGGCCTGGCAACCCACTCCAGTATTCTTGCTGGGAAACATCTATGAACAGAGGAGCTTGGCTGGCTATGATCTGCGGGGTCGCAAAGAGTAGGACACGACTGAAACAACTGAGCACGTGCACACAAACTAGTGACAAAGCGGGAACACACACAAAGGAGACGTGCATCGATGAGAGGGCTTCCTACCCCAGAGAGGCTGAGACAGTAACGGGTTCTGTTGGTTTTCTGGTTTCTGATTCCAGAACTCATGAGGGCTTGCTGTACTTATTGTTATTCCCCGCCCCCCAAATCTATGACAATTTGAGTGGGTTTCTGTTTCTTAATAGATTTTTTTCTTCTGATGAAAGTTCTTAAGATTTACTCTTAAAAAAAAACAAAAGGTTTTTTGTTGTGCTGGGTCTTCGTCGCTGCTAGGCTGTCCCTAGCTGTGGTGAGCAGGGCTACTCTTGATTGCAGTGCACAGGCTTCTCATTGTGGCTTCTCGTTGCAAAGCACAGGCTCTAGGCACACCAGCTTCAGTAGCTGCAGCACGTGGGCTCAGTAGTTGCAGCTTGCAGGCTCGAGATTGTGGGCTCAGTAGTTGATGCACATGGACTTAGTTGCTCTGCAGCATGTAGGATCTGCCTGGACCAAGGATCAAACCCATGTCCCCTGCATTGGCAGGTGGATTCCTAGCCACTCTGCACGAGGCAAGCCCAGGTTTCTATTACTTACGACTAAATGCTCTTCAAGACACCTATCCATTTATAAATTAAAGACAAAATGAGATACCTTTGTATCCATGCTTTGAGGAAAGGCAGCATTTGCCAATGGGAGTGATGGCAAAGGATCTAAGTAATGGGAAGGACTCTTTTTTCCAAGGTTACTGCCTATCCAGGATCTGAAATAACTACTTGTGGCTCTAGCTGTGACTGTGCTTACTATCCCACCTGGTAGCATTGGGATGATATCAGAAGCTCAGCTATGACTCAGATAAAAATGGCCCTGAAGGTGGATATCCAGCTTCCGGCTTCTGGCACAACATTGGTAGGTCTCCCTCTCCAGTGGAATGGCTTGGTTTATGGTGAGCACCAACTGAGATGATATTTCACTGATACCATCTCTCCCAGGATCCTATTTAAGTCTCAGTTGCTTCCAGCTTGTCTCAGGGGAACAATCTCAAAACTTGTCCTTGCACAAAAAACACGATTCCTGCCTCAGTCTCTTCTTTCTTAAGCCATACAGTTGCTTTCCCTCCTGGGAAGTTGAGCTGAGGGTGTGCGTTCATTCTGGAATAGGAAGGAAAGTGTTAGCCATGGAAGACAGGTATATACATGGTTAACTAAATCCACTCACATAAAAATGTTGAGGCAGAGATGGGGCTGCTCCATAGGCACTGAATACCACCTTGTTAGAAGAGTAACCTACAGACTGTACCTGTATCTGAGGGTGGTCTGCAATCCCAGTTCATTAATTCTGAAGTGGTTTATATTTTATTCTTCAACTGGAACTTCTATAGGCCCTTTAACTATTAAAAAGTTCTTTTGTATACATTTATGGCGTAGTCCTAGAGACAGGTAGTGTTTTTCCCATTTTACAGATAAACTGAGGGACAGAGTGATTAAGTGGTTGCTAAAGTTGACAGATACTGGAGTATCTGGATATCAAACCTGGATTTTATAAATTTATAGTATAAGTGAAGTCTCTCAGTCGTGTCCGACTTTGCGACCCCATGGACTGTAACCTATCAGGCTCCTCTGTCCATGGGATTGTCCAGGCAATAGCACTGGAGTAGATTGCCATTTCCTTCTCCAGCGGATCTTCCTGACCCAGGGATCGAACCCAGGTCTCCCGCATTGTAGACAGACGCTTTACCGTCTGAGCCACCAGGGAATTTATAAGAGCCTAAAGGCCAGATTACCAGGCTTTTTTGCAACATATAGTAGAGGCAGATATCTGATGGGAAGGGCAGTAGTATTAGTTCTTAAAAAGAAAAATAAACTATATTTTTCACCCTTTCATTAGTGTCAGGAAAAATGGGTCCTTTTCTTCCCCACCAGGAAAAAAAAAAAACATGGGTTCCATCCCTCATGAACCCAGGATTCTCCTGATGACTGTCTCTGCTCTGGGGATCTTTGGATGGGCTGTGCTCACCACAAAGCTAGATGTCCACAATTGCCAGAAGAATGGGTAGGGCACAGCAGCCTCTCCATCCGCATCTTGCATGTTGTCAGCAGCCCCAAGAATAGCAGATGTTGGCTCTGCTGGTGTCCTTGGCCTCACTTTTCCTGAAAGCACAAGGGGATCTCCTACACAAGGCCTGACAGAGATCCAAGACCATCTCCCTGTTTCTGGCAGCAACCTCACTTGGTTAGTCTGATGGAGGTTTCCTAAACCCTACCTTGTACATGCATTATTTTGTTAATGATGAATCTCTAGAAATGGCATTGCTGGTCAAAGAGTATATGCGTTTGCAATTTTGAGACAGTTGCCATTTTGTCCTCCACAGAGGTTGCACCAGCATACCTTTCCACCAGCAACATATGAAATGCTTCCTCATACCCATGCCAACAACATAGTGATAATCTGAGAAGTGAAAAATGGTCTTCATACAGTTTTAATTTACAGTTATCTTATCGTGACCTAGGTTAAGCACATTTTATATATTCAAGAGACATTTGTTTATCCCTTTCTGTGAAATTGCTCATCTCCTATAGGGTTGATGTCCTTGGTCCATCCATGTTGCTGTAAATGGCATTATTTCATCCTTGTTAATGCCTGAATAATATCCCATTGTGTATACACACGACATCTGTATCCATTCCTCTGTCAATGGACATCTAGGTTGCTTCCAGTGACATTGATTTTATTTCATCCAAGAGAATGATATTCCTTACCATTTTAAAAAGTCTTGTGTTTTGATATGTGTGTCTCAGGCATTTTTAGAAGTTTTAAAAATAAAAGTCTTATCCATTTTTTAAGTTTATTTCTTAGTATTTTATATTTTATGTCACTATTGAAAATATTGTCTTTTCCCCATTGTATCCTTTATGTTTGTCATTTTAATTTTGTTATCATTCATTATATCTTTTATCTTTTCAGTGTTTTTCACACCTGAGAGACTATTGATGATTATATATTAATTTCATACCTAGTTACTGTCTCTTACTCAATTCTGTAATTGTTTTAAATCATTTTTCAGTTGATTCTCTTGGATTTTCTAGTCATATAATCATCTTATTTTTAAACAGTGATAATGACTTCATTTTCTATTTTTATATTTCTGATTTCTTTTTCCTATCTAATTGTGTTGGCTAATATCTTCAGAAAATATTAAATGGTGGTAATAATGAGTCCTGTCTTTTTCCTTTGTTTAATGGGCGATTCTTCAATTGTTTCCTTATTAAGTATTGTGCTAAGTATTTTATTATGTTAAGGAATATATGTTTATTTCTATTTTATTGAATTTTTAATATATCAAGAATAAATATTGAATGCTTTATTAATTGCCTTTAACCATCAAAAAAAGTTCATTTTTACCATTTTTATTTTTAGATTCCACATACAAGTGATATCATATGGTATTTGTCTTTCTCTGTGTTGACTTTAAAAAAATGCACAATTGTGAGAGTTGTGAGTTTATTTTATTTGGGGCAAAATGAGGACTGGAACCCAGGAAACTGCACCTCAGATAGTGCTGAGAACTACTCCAAAGAGGCAAGGGGGAAGAGGCAGGGAAAATAAGTTATTTTGGTGAAGAGAATACATGCAATCAAGCACGTTTTTCTGGAAGATTTCTGCTTGTCTCATGAAGCTTTCTGCTAGTCATGAAGAAAAGCTGTCACCATGAAGGATTTTAGTGCTTTCCTAGATATGAGGAGATACAAGAATTGGACTCATAAATTCGACTCCTGAAAATATCTTCAGTTCAGTTCAGTTCAGTCTCTCACTCGTGTCCGGCTCTTTGCGACCCATGAATCACAGTATGCCAGGCCTCCCTGTCCATCACCAACACCCGGAGTTCACTCAGAGTCACGTCCATTGAGTCGGTGATGCCACCCAGCCATCTCATCCTCTGTCGTCCCCTTCTCCTCCTGCTCCCAATCCCTCCCAGCATCAGAGTCTTTTCCAATGAGTCAACTCTTTGCGTGAGGTGGCCAAAGTACTGGAGTTTCAGCTTTCAGTTCAGTTCAGTCGCTCAGTTGTGTCTGACTCTTTGCGACCCCATGAATGGCAGCACGCCAGGCCTCTCTGTCCATCACCAACTCCTGGAGTTCACTCAAACTCACGTCCATCGAGTCAGTGATGCCACCCAGCCATCTCATCCTCTGTTATCCCCTTCTCCTCCTGCCCTCAATCCCTCCCAGCATCAGAGTCTTTTCCAATGAGTCAACTCTTCGCATGAGATGGCCAAAGTACTGGAGTTTCAGCTTTAGCATCATTCCTTCCAAAGAACACCCAGGACTGATCTTTAGGATAGACTGGTTGGATTTCCTTGTAGTCCAAGGGACTCTCAGGAGTCTTCTCCAACACCACAGTTCAAAAGCATCAATTCTTCAGCACTCAGCTTTCTTCACAGTCCAAATCTCACATCCATACATGACCACTGGAAAAACCATAGCCTTGACTAGACGGACCTTGGTTGGCAAAGTAATGTCTCTGCTTTTTAATATGCTATCTAGGTTGGTCATAACTTTTCTTCCAAGGAGTAAGCGTCTTTAAATTTCATGGCTGCAGTCACCATCTGCAGTGATTTTGGAGCCCCAAAAAATAAAGTCTGACACTGTTTCCCCATCTATTTCCCATGAAGTGATGGGACCGGGTGCCATGATCTTCGTTTTCTGAATGTTGAGCTTTAAGCCAACTTTTTCACTCTCCTCTTTCACTTTCATCAAGAGGCTTTTTAGTTCCTCTTCACTTTCTGCCATAAGGGTGGTGTCATCTGCATGTCTGAGGTTATTGATATTTCTCCCAGCAATCTTGATTCCAGCCTGTGCTTCTTCCAGCCCAGCGTTTCTCATGATGTATTCTGCATAGAAGTTAAATAAGCAGGGTGACAATATACAGCCTTGACGTACTCCTTTTCCTATTTGGAACCAGTCTGTTGTTCCATGTCCAGTTCTAACTGTTGCTTCCTAACCTGTATACAGGTTTCTCAAGAGGCAGGTCAGGTGGTCTGGTGTTCCCATCTCTTTCAGAATTTTCCACAGTTTATTATGATCCACACAGTCAAAGGCTTTGACATAGTCAATAAAGCAGAAATAGTTGTTTTTCTGGAACTCTCTTGCTTTTTCCATGATCCAGCAGTTGTTGGCAATTTGATCTCTGGTTCCTCTGCCTTTTCTAAAACCAGCTTGAACATCTGGAAGTTCATGGTTCACATATTGCTGAAACCTGGCTTGGAGAATTTTGAGCATTACTTTACTAGTGTGTGAGATGAGTGCAATTGTGCAGTAGTTTGAGCATTCTTTGGCATTGCCTTTCTTTGTGATTGGAATGAAAACTGACCTTTTCCAGTCCTGTGGCCACTGCTGAGTTTTCCAAATTTGCTTACACATTGAGTGCAGCACTTTCACAGCATCATCTTTCAGGATTTGAAGTAGCTCAACTGGAATTCCATCACCTCCACTAGCTTTGTTCGTAGTGATGCTTTCTAAGGCCCACTTAATTTCACATTCCAGGATGTCTGGCTCTAGATAATCACACCATCGTGATTATTTTGGTCATGAAGATCTTTTTTTGTACAGTTCTTCTGTGTTTTCTTGCCACCTCTTCTTAATATCTTCTGCTTCTGTTAGGTCCATACCACTTCTGTCCTTTATCGAGCCCATCTTTGCATGAAATGGTCCCTTGGTATCTCTAATTTTCTTGAAGAGATCCCTAGTCTTCCCCATTCTGTTGTTTTCCTCTATTTCTTTGCATTGATTGCTGAGGAAGGCTTTCTTATCTCTTCTTGCTATTCTTTGGAACTCCGCATTCAGATGCTTATATCTTTCCTTTTCTCCTTTGCTTTTCGCTTCTCTTCTTTTCACAGCTATTTGTAAGGCCTCCCCAGACAGCCATTTTGCTTTTTTGCATTTCTTTTCCATGGGGATGGTCTTGATCCCTGTCTCCTGTACAATGTCACGAACCTCAGTCTGTAGTTCATCAGGCACTCTATCTATCAGATCTAGTCCCTTAAATCTATTTCTCACTTCCACTGTATAATCATAAGGGATTTGATAGTGGTTTTCCCTACTTTCTTCTATCTGTTAAATAGTTAGGAAGACCAGTTTTTCCTTGAGCCTACAGTGTCTCATTTCTGCTCTCCTCCATGAACCCCTTTCGGGGGGTGTTGAAGATCAGCAGCTGCAGTAGCAGATGATTTAATCCTTGTAGAGGTAGATGGCAAGTGCCAGTTTGTGTTTGACATCTGTCTGACTTACTTCATTCAGTATGACGATCTCCAGATTCATCAGCACTGCTGCAAATGGCACTGTGGGTTTTTTTTAAGTTACTGTAATATTCATTGTAAATATGTACCACATATTCTATCCACTCCTCTGTCAGTGGGCGTTTAAATTGCTTCCATGTCTTGGCTTTTGCAAATAGCTGCCATGAACATTGAGTTACATGTGTCTTTTTGAAGTACATTTTTCTCCAGATATATGTCTGGGAGTGGGATTACTGGATCATATGGTAGTTCAGTATTTAATGTTTTAAGGACTTTTCATACTGTTGTCCATAACAATTGTACCAATTTATATTCCCACCAACAGTGTAGGAGGGTTCCCTTTACTCCACACCCTCCCCAGCGCTTATTTTTGTAGATTTTTTTCATGGTGGCCATTCTGACTGGTGTGGGTGATACCTCATTGTGGTTTTGATTTGCATTTCTCCACTAGTTAGTAACATTGAACATCTTTTCATGTGCCTCTTGGCCATCTGTATGTCTTCCTTGGAGAAATGTCTATTTAGATTTTCCATCCATTTTTTGATTCGGCGTTTTGTTTGTTTTTTATATTGAGCTATGTGAGTTGTATATTTTGGAGATGAATCCCTTGTCAGCCACATCATTTACAAATATTTTCTTTCATTCTATACATTGTCTTTTCATTTTGTTTATGGTTTCCTGATTTCAACTCTTGATGGCTGTTTCCTTGGCTTGTCTCAGGTCCTCCCCTGAACTTTATTTCCTCATTTGTAAGTGAGGGGGCTGCCTACTTCTAAATATTGAAAAAACAAACACACAGATTTGAACCTGGCTTTCTCCCCAGTTGAAAGATTTCAGTGATTCCATGTAGTGGATGTTTGTCATGCTTCTGGCTACTCAGTAGTATCTTTTGATGGAACCAGCTGCATCCTCCTTTCTCCCCTCATTATCTCCCTGTGAGAGTGTTGGTAGAAGGCAGAGCCCCAATTTCCTTCCAGGAGCCCAAAAGACCAGATACACCTTTTTCCCACCCTCTGAAAGATGGAATTGAACTAATGGGATGTTCCCATCAGGCCTTTGGCTCTTGAGGATATGCAGTAAAAATGAGGTGACTTGGATAATACTCACTGGTGAGATTTCTTCAAAGTCTAGTACCTGCTCACTGTCCTACCCTTATCATGATGTTGTAGCCAAGTTCAGTTCAGTTCAGTCACTCAGTCATGTCCAACTCTTGGCAACCCCATGGACTGCAGCATGCCAGGCCTCCCTGTCCATCACCAACTCCCGGAGTTGACCCAAACTCATGTCCATTGAGTCGGTGATGCCATCCAACCATCTCATTCTCTGTCATCCCCTTCAATACCCCAAAGCTATTTTACAGCTGCATATTTCTGTCCATGATGTTTACTTCTCCAGAGATACTTTCCTTTCTTTCTTTGCCTGTAAACTCTTAATTATCCTTTAAATTTCAGCTCATGGTCCTATGGCGGTGGGGAACACAATAAAATAAAACTAGTTGAATCAAAGGAAAAAGAAAGTAAAAATTATGAATAAAAAATCATAAATATCAAAGGAATTATAAAGGGTATTTTTCTAGCATTCTATGCTGACAAGTTAGAAAATAGAAATAAATTTCTATAAAATACAAATAACGAAAACAGAGTCAAAAAGAGGGAAAAAAACCTAAAAGGCCAAATAACCATGGGAAAATTTGAGAATATTATTTGGTATTTTTGCTTTATTGACTATGCCAAAGTCTTTGTGTGGATCACAATAAACTGGAAAATTCTGAAAGAGATGGGCATACCAGACCACCTGACTGGCCTCTTGAGAAACCTATATGCAGGTCAGGAAGCAACAGTTAGAACTGGACATGGAACAACAGACTGGTTCCAAATAGGAAAAGGAGTACGTCAAGGCTGTATATTGTCACCCTGCTTATTTAACTTCTATGCAGAATACATCATGAGAAACGCTGGGCTGGAAGAAGCACAGGCTGGAATCAAGATTGCTGGGAGAAATATCAATAACCTCAGACATGCAGATGACACCACCCTTATGGCAGAAAGTGAAGAGGAACTAAAAAGCCTCTTGATGAAAGTGAAAGAGGAGAGTGAAAAAGTTGGCTTAAAGCTCAACATTCAGAAAATGAAGATCATGGCACCCGGTCCCATCACTTCATGGGAAATAGATGGGGAAACAGTGGAAACAGTGTCAAACTTTATTTTTTGGGGCTCCAAAATCACTGCAGATGGTGATTGCATCCATGAAATTAAAAGATGCTTACTCCTTGGAAGGAAAGTTATGACCAACATAGACAGCATATTGAAAAGCAGAGACATTACTATGCCAACCAAGGTCCATCTAGTCAAGGCTATGGTTTTTCCAGTGGTCATGTATGGATGTGAGAGTCGGACTGTGAAGAAGGCTGAGCGTCGAAGAATTGATACTTTTGAACTGTGGTGTTGGAGAAGACTCTTGAGAGTCCCTTGGACTGCAAGGAGATCCAACCAGTCCATTCTGAAGGAGATCAGTCCTGGGTGTTCTTTGGAAGGAATGATGCTAAAGCTGAAGCTCCAGTACTTTGGCCACCTCATGTGAAGAGGTGACTCATTGGAAAAGACTGATGCTGGGAAGGACTGAGGGCAGGAGGAGAAGGGGATGACAGAGAATGAGATGGCTGGATGGCATCACTGACTCGATGGATGTGAGTTTGAGTGAACTCCTGCAGTTGGTGATGGACAGGGAGGCCTGACATGCTGCAATTCATGGGGTCACAAAGAGTCAGACACGACTGAGCAACTGAACTGAACTATCTTTTCAGAAAGCACTACTCTGGATTCTGATGCTATTCAAATTGGCAGCATAGAAGAAGGAAGAAATCTCATTTCTTTTTACTAATACCTTCCTTGGTGGCTCAGACGGTAAAGAGTCCATCTGTAATGCAGGAGACCTGGGTTTGATTCCTGGGTGAGGAATATCCCCTGGAGAAGGAAATGGCAACCCATTCCCTTGCCTGGAGGACTCCATGGACAGAGGAGCCTGGGAGGCTACAATCCATAGGATTGCAAAGAGCTGGAGACAATTGAGTGACTAACACTTTCACTTTTCACTTTCTAATCCTAAAAGAAAGCATATAAAGGTCCACAGACCAACCTCACTTATTTATGTGAAAGTACTAAATATTCACCTGGAAATACAAAAGAAAAAAATAAACCAATTCAGCAGGGTATTAAAAATGTAATGTTGTTAGTCATTCAGTTATGACTCTTTGGGACCCTATGGACTATAGCCCACCAGGCTCCTCTGTCCATGGAATTCTCCAGGCAAGAATACTGGAGTGGGAGGCCATTCCCTTCTTCAGAGGATCTTCCTGAACCCAGGAATCAAAGCTGGGCCTGCAGGCGGCTTCTTTACTACTGAGCCACCAAGGAAGCCTGTTGTGTCTCATTACCAAGCATTATCTGATTGGAAAAGAAAGATAAAAGAGGACTGCATTGATTCTTTCCACCAAAGGATGTGGTTAAGTCCAGCAGCTTGTGTCCAACTCTTGATCCCAAAATTCGCTTGTGTGACAAGTAAGTTTCTTAGGCTCCTGGGACAGGCACTACACTAAGTCCTTAATAAATGAATACCTTTGACAAACCTGAACACCCGTGATGTGTCAGGCAACACAGGACACAGAAAGATGACTAAAATGCAGAGACAGACTATTTTAGTGGTTAAATGCAGTCTGTAGAATCATGACAGGTTTGTGATCTAGCTTGAACAATTATTAGCTGTATAATGGGCAAGTTTTTAAACCTTTCTGAAAATCAGTTTATTGATCTATAAAATGATGAAAATAATATTCTCTTCCCAGATTTGTTGTGTGGGTCAAACAAAGCAACCTGTGTAAACTACGTATTATATAGCACCTGGCATAGAGTAAGGGCTCAAAAAATGTTAACCATGATTATGTTTTTAGTGGTTCCTCACATTTGAGACAATTTACAGTGTCTCAAGCACATATACATACATGACTGTGTTTAGTTCTTTTTTGTTAACTTTACATTTAAAATTTTTTTAAATTTTTGGCTGTACTGGGTCTTCGTTGCTTTATGTGGGCTTTCTCTAGTTGTGATGTGTGGACTTCTCATTGTGGTGGCTTCTCTCGTTGCTGAGCACCGGCTCTCGGGTGTACAGGCTTTGGTAGTTGTGGTGAAGGGGCTTCGTTGTTCACAGCCTGTGGAATCTTCTTGAACCAGGAGTTGAACCCATGCCCCATGAATTGGCAGGTGGATTCTTAACCTCTTAGACCACGAGGGAAGTCTTGTGTTTGGTTATCAAACACTGAGGTATTATGTTTATTTAAAAATTTGTCATTTGAGCTAAAGCACATGGAGGCTTACAGAGGCATTGTGACCACTTTAAAATCACAGCTTCTAAATAGGGGAGCAAGAATTCTAACTCCTAAGTTATGAGGTCTTTCTCTTGGAATTTTCTTTGCCTCTTTTCTCCCACCCACCCATTCAGGAATAGCTGTAACACAAGGGACTCTGATAACAATAATAAGGTTGTAAAGTCACCCCACTCCAGTATTCTTGCTTGGAAAATCTCATGGATGGAGGAGCCTGGTGGGCTGCAGTCCATGGGATCGCGAAGTCGGACATGACTGAGCAACTTCACTTTCACTTTTCACTCTCATGCATTGGAGAAGGAAATAGCAACCCACTCTGATGTTCTTGCCTGGAGAATCCCAGGGACAGAAGAGCCTGGTAGGCTGCCATCTTTGGGGTCGCACAGAGTTGGACATGACTGAAGCGACTTAGCAGCAAAGTGTATCAAGGAATAGGGAAGGAGAAATTCTAGATGAGGGATCTGGAAAGGCTTCAAGGTGACAGTGGAATTAGGGCATCATAGATGTTTGCTGGTGCCTTATGGGTACATGGTGAGTGGACTGGGGGAGATTTGGCTTCTAGACCTGGCTCTGCACTGGGCTTTCCTGGTGGCTCAGTGGTAAAGAACCTGCCTGACAATGCAGGAGACAGATGTTCGATCCCTGGGTTGGGAAGATCCCCTGGAGAAGAAAATGGCAACCTACTGCAGTATTCTTGCCTGGGACAAGGAGAATACTGCCCCCTCCCCTCCCTCGGACAGGGGAGCCTGGGAGGCTACGGTCCATGAGCTCGCAAAAGAGTCTGACAGGACTTAATGAATAAACACCTGGCTCTGCACTAGCTAGCTGTGAGATACTGAGAAGGTCATATCCCTTTTCCAGGCGCGTTTCCTAAGGGACTAGTGCAGCGGGACAGGAGGGGGCAGTGTAGGGACTGCTTCCAAGAAGAGAGCAGCAGACAAGTCTGGCAAGCTTGCAGGAGCTGATACAAGAGTCACCGGGCTTCGTGGTGCCTAGGGCCGAGCTGGAGCAGAGCTTGTAAGTCTGTCATGGGCCGTTATGGAGGGCTGTGGGTAGGCGGGGTCCGTTGGACAAGGATGCTCTTGGAGTAAGTCACCTTAGTGCTTGTGAGCGAGCATCTTGGTGTAATGCAGGCAGAGCCCTGCTGGTTCTGCACTCTGACCACTAGAGGGCGCTGCCTTCCGGTTGAAGTCTTCCTGAGCCCAGGCTTTGGCACCCTGATTTGGGCGTGAGGTGGAGCTTGCGGGTTCACCCAAGAAAACCTAAACTAAAGGCAGAGGTCTAGGGTAGGGATATGCAGTTCCGGGCCTGATGGGTCCTGGGGTCACAGCCTGTACTAGAGATGCAGCTGGCACTAAATAGGAAAAGTGGTGGGGCGGGAAGTCGGGGACATTCTGGGTCCACCACGTGTGTGGGACAAGTCTTATCTCCCTCATAGAGCAGAGCAGGCAAAGACATGGACGCTGACTAGGTCGGCACCAGACTGGCACTCTCACCTTTTGGCCTTTTCCCAGGGTTTCCTGAACTCCCTTGGCTGCCTAGGGCCTGTGGACTCTCAGTATGGAGTGACCTCAGCCACAGCCAGCAGGGCATGGTCTCCTTTCCCTGACCTTTTCAAATGGGAGACCGCTGAGTCTTGGATTCAGATGCAAGCTTCCTGTGATGGAAGGCACGTTCCTAAATCAGGCTCATGTTCCTCTTGTGTTTCAAGCTGCATCATGGGAATGTGATGATTAAATGGCACGTGAAGCTGTACCCAAGGTTTTCTGAGATATGTGGACTATTACCCGTGGGGATAAGATTGTAAGGAAGAGGCTCCATTCTCTCCTCTACCAAAGCCCAGACCTAGCCTTTCAGAGGAGCTGGAAGGTGAGCAACCACTTCACAAACACCACTCTTTGCAGATCTCCCACAACATTGAAAAAAAATGCTTGAGGCCCAGAGACAGGATTTTTTTAAAAATTTAAATTCACTTATTTTAATTGGAGGCTAATTACTTTACAATATTGTATTGGTTTTGCCATACATCAACATGAATCTGCCACGGGTGTACACGTGTTCCCCATCCTGAACCCCCTCCCACCTCCCTCCCCGTACCATCCCTCTGGGTCATCCCAGTGCACCAGCCCCAAGTATCCTGTATTCTGCATCGAACCAGGACTGGCGATTCGTTTCTTATATGATATTATGCATGTTTCAATGCCATTCTCCCAAATCATCCCACCCTCTCCTTCTCCCACAGAGTCCAAAATACTGTCCTATACATCTGTGTCTCTTTTGTTGTCTCAACAATACAGGGTTATTGTTACCATCTTTCTCAATTCCATATATATGTGTTAGTATACTGTATTGGTGTTTTTCTGTCTGGCTTACTTCACTCTGTATAATCGGCTCCAGTTTCATTCACCTCATTAGAACTGATTCAAATGTATTCTTTTTAATGGCTGAGTAATACTCCATTGTGTATATGTACCACAGCTTTCTTATCCATTCATCTGCTGATGGACATCTAGGTTGCTTCCATGTCCTGGCTATTATAAACAGTGCTGCGATGAACATTGGGGTACACATGCAGAGACAGGATTTCATCAGTCACCACAGCTTCCTTAGAGTAGAGGCAGAGTTGTAAGTCAGCCAAAGTTCAGTCAGGAGACCCTTGGATCACTGGTCTGCTTTCTCAGGCCTCCCACTCTGACCCCTCTCAACACTAGAGCAGGCCTTCTCAACCTTAACATAAATGCGCTATGAACACTTTTATTGTCTGGTGAAGCCTGTGGATCATCTTCTCAAAATAATGTTTAAAAATTCGTAAAATAATATATATAGAATAACAAAGGAAACAAATTATATAAAAACAGTTGTCCAAACATTAGAAGAATACGTGAAAGAGTGGTGTATGGGCTTCTTTAGAAGTAGCATCAGTCTAAATGAACAACTGTAATTTCACAGAAGTGATGAGCATATATGACATATTAAAAAATCTGCAACAACTCTAAAGAGATTTGTAAATAACTGTAATTTCTATTGATGGCAAATTCTAATGTGGTTTGTTGCCTACATCCATAACGGAAGCAAATGCTAACTTTCAACTAGAGACTGGTGAAGATAAAGATGTAACGTTTCTCCCTAATTCACGATCTCATGAGTGAATGTATGCGCTCCCCAGTTAAGAGGTCCTGCAGGACAGGCTCCTTATTTTGCCTGTGGGGAAAACTGAGGCAACCAGGTCTCCCGATTCCTAGGTGAAGGGTCTTCCCACTAAAGTGCCTAACTCTGGAACTTGGGGAGAACTGTCTCCAAACCAATATCTTCACCCTGGAATTTCCAGGTTTACTCTGCCAGAAACATGCCAGTGGCCAAAGCCTCCCTTGTTTGCATCACCCCCAGAGCCTACATCTGGGATGTGAGCTCCCCTCAAGGCACCTCAGAGGGCCAGCTCCAAGCTCCGTGGAGCCTAGTGTCTTTTACCAGGCTAGGCCTGGGATCCAGAGGAGAATTGATTCAAGCCTAGCTAACTTTCCTCTGCTAACTGTCTCCTTTTTATTGATAAGAATGACCCTTTGTCATTCATTCCTCAAGACTGAACAGAAGAAACAAGCCTGGAGGACTTAGAAATGCAAAAGCAATTTAGACTTTGTCAGCTACAGTTACTTCAAGGAGTTCACCTGGCTTTTCCTCCCATGAACACACAGTGTGGTTCTTTCCCATCTGAGGAAGTTGTCAGGACAGGGTGTGCCCCCGAATGCCTCCTGGAGAAGATTGAGCATGCCGGCTTCGTGGGCCTGAGGAACACTTCTCTTCCCAGGCTCTTGAGGGCAAAGAACATTTTAAGACATGGGGCTTCCCAGGGACCTCACTGGAAGCCTGTCCTTGCCTGACCAGTCCTGTCGACTGTCCCATGCCCGCTCCCAGGCCCCAGGTCCCCAGTGGGCCTCTTTACCTCAGGACAGAAGTTCTTTCCTGCTCTCAGGCTGGGGGCCCTGGTGAAAGCTCTGTGAATGAGCTCTCAGCCCTCAACTTGCTCTTCATTTTTGTTGGAACCCCATCCCCCTCTTCTGTCATTGCTGGTGTCTTCATTACTAGTATATATGGTCTTTTTTTTTTTTTTTGCATGTGTTAGAAATAGACTAAGGTGCTGAAAAGGCTGAGAAAAACCACTCTTTGTTTTCTTCACCTTGAAGGACAAAGATTTTTCACTTGGTAGCTCACTATAAGGATAAGACTGAAATTAGAATATCTTAATGTCTTGACACTATAAGGACAGAATGTGCCCTCAAGTATAAAGTAAGGCGTCTGGTCTTTTCTTGAGAGAGGACTTGGCTTAGGAGTAGGACACCAAGGTCCTGATAGAGACATTGGGATCTAGGGTCAGTCTCCTCTGGGAAGGCCCTTGCCAGGTTATTCTTTCTTCTCCCTCAGCTGTGAAGTTGCCAAAAATTGATTCGTGGGTACGTCCTGACCCAGACTAAGTGATGGCATTTTTATGTCTTTATTCTCTATGCTTTTACTTTTTACTTTCCAGATGGGCCTGTTAATCTATGTGGGGCTGCTTCTGCTGACTCCAAATATCCTGAGTCTGCCATTTGACTCTCTAGACAACGCCTCTCCTGTCCTGAGTTCATTCCTAAGCCACATTCCATAATCAGTCTAATTACTGGGTCTTGGCTCAGATGGTAAAGAAACCACCTGCAATGTAAGAGACCTGGGTTCGATCCCTGGGTCAGGAAGATCCCCTGGAGGAGGGCATGGCAACCCACTCCAGTATCCTTGCCTGGAGAATTCCATGGACAGAGGAGCCTGGTGGGCTACAGTCCGTAGGATTGCAAAGAGTCCAACATGACTAAGCACAGCACAGGACAGAGAACAGAGCTGCTTCAGGGTGAAGGGGAAGATGGGCCAGGAGTGATGCAGGGAGGCCGGGGGGAGCAAGGGAGATGAGGGATGGCGGCAGTCAAATGGTCCTATACATAGAGGTGAGGGGGTGGGTGACTGACCTTATTTCTTCACTCGTGACCCCCTCACCCATTTCCATTCTATTCTATTCCTCCTTGGTTGTTGATGGCTGGGGAGACCATGACGATTATTCCTAAACTCTAGATTGTGTACTTTGGTAGAAAGAGCATTGGTCTGAGAATGAGAAACTCTGGGCTCTAACCTCTGCAAGGCTGGGCCAGGCCCTGTGCCAGTGGGGACTCAGCACAACAGGAATCCCCTGGTTATGCAGCAAACTCTACCATGATTGCCAACCAGTGCTGGGCTACCCAGGAGCCCTAATTGGGTTGGGTGACATTTTTCATGACTAGAGTCCCTCTCCACTTGTGTGGACAGGGAATTCCTGTTTTTAGTACTCTGTGCCCCACCCCCAAATAGTAACAGGACTTCTGGAGTTTGAGGTCCTTTCAGTGGACAAGGAAACCATTGTCTGGGCGTTGTCAGGTGAGACATACATCAGGAACATCTTGTTATTCCACTGAAGTATTCAGCTTTCAGTATTCAGAATGAGTCAATTCCAGGAGCCTGTGGTATAGAAACCCTTGTTGAGAAGGGGGGGTCTTTCATCCCCTTTCCATGTCTCTCACCAGCATCCCGGTCACAAGGCCAGCCCACCACAGCCCACAGGACACCTGGCCCTGCTGACACGAACTCTTAAATTGGACCTGGTATCTGGTAACCCAGTATCCTTCTTTGCTGTCCATACAATAGTGGTCAAATTTATGACCTCCTGTTCCCTAAAAAGGAGATTTGTCCATGCTTGTCTCTGTGGGGTACTTAGAAGGTTGGCTGTGAGGGCATTCAGCATTTCTCATCATCCAGGGATTATATAACACAGATTGTTATGAACATGAAGAGGAGTTGAACATAACAGGGCTGTAGATGCACGAAGGTGGGCCCCCTGAGCCCCAACGGCATAGCTATGTATTCACACTGGTTACTGCAAAAACCTCAAAGTTCTGCAAAGACCTCAGGGCTAGAAACTGAATCATAGAGGGCTTCTTTCTTACAGTGAGGCGGCATCTGTGCATCTTGTAAATAGTTGCCTAAATCATTTTCCTAAGATGCCGCTTCTGATCCCTCCTCACTGAGAATCATTGTATGGTAGGCACTGGGGGGTTGACGTGCCTGAGTGCTGGCCTCCTCTCAGGAGAACACTCTCTGCTGAGGCCCCACCCCTGTGAGCCAGAGCCGACCGACTGCACCAGGTGCTGCAAGTCACCCAGAAGTGAGAGGACACCCGAGAAGGAAAGCCGGAAGAGAGACTAATCCGTGCACCAGACACTATTGGGCACTTTCATGAACGGTGACATTTGAATTGAGCTTTTAAAGAAGAGAGAATTTCAAAAGGTAAGTGCTTTTCAGATAGAAGAATAATAGGAATGAACAAGGAGTGGGGCCACTCGGGGCTTGTTTGGAAACCAGTGAAGTGGCTGAGGTGGCTAGAATGTAGGTTGCTTGCTGGCTGGAGGGGCAGCCCCAGTGTCCACAGTCTCCCAGATATTTATCTTGTCAGCCTTCACGTGTCTGAGGTGCCTGAGTCCAATAACACAATTTAACAGCTGATATATTGTTTCCAGGATATTACTATAAAGTGCTCTGTGTTAAAATCTGGTTAATTAAGTCATACTTGTATCTCACTTCTGTAGAACTGTGATGTCTTAGAGATGGAAGGGACAAACACAGTCATCTAGTCCAGTCCCTGGCAGAGTGTAGAAGCTTCCTTGTCAGTGGTTCTCAAAATTGAGTGTGTATCAGAATCACCTGGACAGTTTGGTAAAATACACATGTCTGGGCCCAGCCACAGAGTTTCTGATTCAGTAGGGTTGCAGTGGGGTCCAAGGATCTGGGATCCTAATAAGTTCCCAGGTGCTGCTGTTGCTGTAATTCTTGACAACTGCGTTATTTAATACTTCTTGAATCCTCGGCCTCCATCTCTAGTTGTGTGTGGCTCATGACCACTCACAGCATCCACCCACTATTCTTTGTTGAACCCTCCAGTTGTTTGAAAATTCTCCCTCCCGTTGCCTTCAGAACTGCCTTCCTTTTACTTCCACCCAACCATTGCTCCTAATTCTGCTGAGAGCGCCACACAGAACATGTCTGTGGATGGTGGCTGAGTCACAGGCCTGGGCTCATCTGCTTGCTCTCCCACTAGGTATGTGACCTTGGGCAAGTCTCTCAGCTTTTCTGAATTTTCCTGATTTGTAGAATGGAAATAATATGTTTCTAAAATATCTAAATAAGATGTTTAGATTAAATGAGAAAGTGTGCATAAAATAATTAGCTTGCTTTTTTGGCGCATAGTAAGTACTCAATAAATGCTGAGTTTTAGCACTACCCGGATTCCTTCTCCACGTGTGTGTGTTAGTCGCTCAGTCGTGTCTGACTCTGTGACCCGATAGACTGTAGCCCACCAGGCTCCTCTGTCCATGGGATTCTCCAGGCAAGAGTACTGGAGTGGATTGCCATTTCCTTCTCCACAGGATCTTCCCAACCCAGGGACTGAACCCAGGTCTCCCACATTGCAGGCGGATTCTTTACTGTCTGAGCCACCAGGGGAACCCTTCTCTATGTGGGATCTCATCAAATCACTGAAGAAAGTTAATCATTTTATCTAACATTTCTTCTTTCTGGGATAAATATCCTTAGTTTCTTCACCTATTCCTTCTGGCACAGTGTCAATATTTCCTTCATTTTTGTTACTCTGCTCCAAACAGAGTCTGGTTTGTAAAGTTCCCTTGTGAAGTGTGCATGGGGCTCAGACCTGTCGCTTGCCTCAGCATAGCTGGAGCCTAGTATATTCACTGTCGCCAAAGATCACTTTAGTTTTTGTGGCTAATTTCCACATTTCACTTGACCCCATCAGACTTTTCGGCAATGAAATGCCTGAGGCCACATCTGCACGTCAGGGAAAATTTGTTATTCTGTCACATTTCCCCCTGAGGCTCCCCTGGCTGCCTCCGCGTGGGGCTCTTACTGTGTGTGGGGTGTTGGCTGGGGAGATCACTCTGATCCTGGGTCTGACCTGGGGCTTACACTTGCTTTGTGACTGCTGTGAGAGCAACCCGGACAACAGGCCATGTGAAGAAGCATGTCAGAGGCTGACAGAGAAAAGGGATCTACTTCTTTTCTCTGTCTTGGCCTCTGCCTCTCCTGGCTCCATGGGCCTGGTGGGAGACCCAGCGTCTCCCCTGGGGAAGGGTGAACTGACCCCTTTGGTACAGCCAATAGTTTTCTAGAAGGAAAACAAACTTCAGGGCCAGAGGGCATTTAGAGCAAAGCTGTGTAGGCATTTCAGTCCCCACCCCCTGCCTCTGTCTCTACTGGCCTCTTGCCCAGAGTCCTTGGTAACATCATGAGGAGAGAGTCAGGGCTGTTTTTTATGGGGATGGCGTGGCAGCTTCAGGGGTATAGGTATTAGGGTGACAAGGCAGGCTCTGGGAGCAATGCCTCTCACAGTTTCAATCCCAATTTCTAGTCTGTAGTGAATGGCTTACTGGGAATAATGACCTCAAGTTTTAAACTGAAGGCAGAAGAAATCTGCCCAGGTCACTGGTGTACAGGAGAGTGTCTTACCTCTTCCTGGTCACAGAGGACACCAGTTCCTTTGCAGCCAGGCCTCCCTCCTGCAGAACTGCTGGCTCGGCAGGCTGAACACTGCCACCTGCTCCACATGCTGATCCATATGGCGATATACCAGGTTTTTTCAGGATACAGCAGCCTGGAGGCAGAAATGGCTGCAGTCACAGCTCTGTGTGTCTTCTGGGCTGGGGTGCCACCTCACTGCCACCGCAAAGCCACACTGTGCCATGTGAGCAAATAGGAAGAAGGCTCCTTTCTGCAGTTCACTGCCTATTAGACAGCAGAGTCACACAGCATGTGGCTTTGAAGCTGCAGATCCCTATCTTTCTCTGCTTATAGCCTCTTGACAGCTGCCCCACAAGTGGCAGGTGTGAGTTCCAGTCCTGAGCTCTGTTGTAAGTCTCCTGTCGAGCTCTGTCTTTGGCCAAAGGGGTTGAGGAAACTAGCCTCCTGCATTTTGTGACATCTGCACTTCTTCAGCCTTCCTACAGCCCCTAGGAATCCCAGGCCTCCTGATGCCCAAGCCTTTGAATCAGGGACTTAACATTTTGTCCTCTGGAATATTTCCAGGCTGATCTAGGGGAAAGGAAAAAGATACTGTTTAGCAAGGGATCCATTGTAGCACTCCTGTAGCTGGGGGCGTAGAGGCTGTATACCACCTTATGGTATATCAGTTGGGATCATCTTTAATCTGACTGGGGCTTCTGAGAAGAGGTACTTTCTTCAATGGATAATGAAGGTGAGTATTGTATGTGTGTGTGTGTTTCTGGCATGTTAAAATTCTAAGCAATGGGGAAAAATAGCATGCACATGAATTAGTTGGTTCTCTTAACTAGAGTGTCAAGAAGTCCTGAGACCATCCTGAAGGAGGCAGTACTTTGAGGCAGGGGTGTCTTTTAAATCATGCCACAGACTTGGGTCCATTAATCTGTTCCTTGTCTTGATTCTCTCTCACTGGCCTTTCACTCCTGAATGGGATGGTCCTCAGTCTCCCTGTGAGGGCTGGAGTCAGGCCGAGGCTGTGGCCTTGAGGTCTCTGGCACTTTTCTTGTTTACCTGCCCCTAAGATTGTCCCTTTGGGGCCCCTGAGAAGCTGGAAACTCCCCAAGGATCATTGATCCTCCATTTTTGTGTCTTTCAGAAAGAGGTAAAGATAGACCCTAATTGGTATTCCAAGAGTACCCAGACTTTGATGCATTCAGGAACCGAGGACATGGCCTGCTCTTGCTCGGCACCTGTTTCCCGCCCCCGCCCCTACCAGTGGAAAAGTACTGTGTATTCTGACCCCTCAACTGGGAAAAGGAAGAGGGAGGAAATAACTACTAAAGTGTCCTTTGTAGCCAACTTCCAAGTATTAATAAGTCACAGCTCTCTAGGGGTCCTCAGACCTGCCTTGACCTGCTACCTGGTTGCTGAAAAAACACTAGAAAGTTTAACTCAGCAATCATGTGGAGCCACAGTGTGTGAACCAGCTGAGGACCATGACTTTGCCCTTCCTCCTGCCCATTGCCTGGTACTGCTGTAAAACATTTATCTCAACTCTGTATCTGGACCCTGGCCTAATAAATTCCTCCAAAGGTATGCAGACTAAACAGAATGCTTCTTCAGGTGTTGGATGAGGCCAGAGTAATCTAGGGAGTAACAGAGGAGATTGTCATAAACATTGACAGTCAGGGGCAGAAAACCGCTGGAGCTTAAAATATCAGGCTCCACGTAAGTTAATGAGCTACTAAAAAGACAAGGATAATCAGATCTGAAGTTGGAGTAAAAATATGAACATATCAGGGATTTATCTGAAATGTAAAGGGTGGAGGCTAGAATCTTGTACTAACCCAGGCAGACTGGTGTTGTAGAAGGACATTGGCCTTGGATTTATTTTTTATTGAACTATAGTTGATTTGCAATATTAGTTTCAGGTATACAACATAGTGATTCAATAAGTTTATAGATTATATGCTATTTAAAGTTATTGCAAAATAATGGCTATATTTCCCTGTGCTATACAGTATATTCTTATTGCTTACTTATTTTATACATAGTCCTTTTAAACTTTTAATCCCATACCCTATCTTGCCCCTCCCCCTTTCCTCTCCCACCTGTAACCACTAGTTTGTTTCTACATCTGTGAGTCTGTTTCTGTTTTATTATATTTATTTATTTGTTTTGGTTTTTAGATTCCACATATAAGTGATAACACACACAATTTGTCTCTCTCTGTCTGACTTACTCCACTAAGCATAATGCTCTCTAGGTCCATCTGCACTGTTGCAAATGGCCGAATTTCATTCATTTTTATGGCTAGTGTTCCAGTTTATATACCACATTTTCTTCATTTATTCATCTGTTGACGGATACTCAAGTTGATTCCATATCTTGGTTATTATAAACAATGCTGTTATGAACATGGGGTACATGTATTTTTTCAAATTAATCTTTTCACTTTTTCCAAATGTTTGCCTAACAGGAGGATTGCTGTATCATATGGTAGTTCTAGTTTTAGTTTTTTGAGGAACTGCCTATTGTTCTCCATAGTGGCTGCACCAGTTTACATTCCCACCAACAGCTGAAGGGTCTCCTTTCTCAACACCTTTTCCAGCATTTAATATTTATAGAATTTCTGATGATAATCATTTTGACAGGTGTGAGGTGGGATTTCATTATTGT
Organism: Ovis aries; assembly: GCF_016772045.2. Lineage (NCBI taxonomy): Eukaryota > Metazoa > Chordata > Mammalia > Artiodactyla > Bovidae > Ovis > Ovis aries. Next base: position 99,062,882 of record NC_056054.1, on the reverse strand, counting down.
TTTGATTTACATTTCTCTGATGGTTAGTGATGTTGAGTACATTTTCATATTCCTGTTGGCCATCCATATTTCTTCTTTTTTGAAAAATGTCTATTCAGGTCTTTTGCCCATTTTTGAATCAGAATTGTTTATTTTGATATTGAGTTGTATGATCTGTTTATCTATTTTGGATATTAATCCCTTATCAGTCATATCATTTGCAAATACTTTCTCCCATTCAATAGGTTATTTTTTCATTTCGTTGATGGTTTCCTTTACTGTGCAAAGCTTTTAAGCTTTATTTGGTTCAGTTCAGTTCAGTCGCTCAGTTGTGTCAGACTCTTTGTGACCCCATGAATCGCAGCACACCAGGCCTCCCTGTCCATCACCAACTCCCGGAGTTCACCCAAACTCATGTCCATCGAGTCGGTGATGCCATCCAGCCATCTCATCCTCTGTCGTCCCCTTCTCCTCCTGCCCCCAATCCCTCCCAGCATCGGAGTCTTTTCCAATGAGTCAACTCTTCACATGAGGTGGCCAAAGTATTGTAGTTTCAGCTTTAGCATCATTCCTTCCAAAGAACACCCAGGACTGATCTCCTTTAGAATGGACTGGTTGGATCTCCTTGCAGTCCAAGGGACTCTCAAGAGTCTTCTCCAATACCACAGTTCAAAAGCATCAATTCTTCAGCACTCAGCTTTCTTCATAGTTCAACTCTCACATCCATACAAGACCACTGGAAAAACCATAGCCTTGACTAGACGGACCTTTGTTGGCAAAGTAATGTCTCTGCTTTTTAATATGCTATCTACGTTGGTCATAACTTTTCTTCCAAGGAGTAAGTGTCTTTCAATTTCATGGCTGCAATCACCATCTGCAGTGATTTTGGAGCCCAAAAATAAAGTCTGACACTGTTTCCACTGTTTCCCCATCTAGTTCCCATGAAGTGATGGGACCAGATGCCATGATCTTTGTTTTCTGAATGTTGAGCTTTAAGCCAACTTTTTCACTCTCCTCTTTCACTTTCATCAAGAAGCTTTTTAGTTCCTCTTCACTTTCTGCCATAAGGGTGGTGTCATCTGCATATCTGAAGTTATTGGTATTTCTCCTGGCAATCTTGATTCCAGCTTGTGCTTCTTCCAGCCCAGCGTTTCTCATGATGTTACTCTGCATAGAGGTTAAATAAGCAGGGTGACAATATACAGCCTTGACGTACTCCTTTTCCTATTTGGAACCAGTCTGTTGTTCCATGTCCAGTTCTAACTGTTGCTTCCTGACCTGCATATAGGTTTCTCAAGAGGCAGGTCAGGTGGTCTGGTATTCCCATCTCTTTCAGAATTTTCCACAGTTTATTGTGATCCACACAGTCAAAGACTTTGGCATAGTCAATAAAGCAGAAATAGATGTTTTTCTGGAACTCTCTTGCTTTTCCATGATCCAGAGGATGTTGGCAATTTGATCTCTGGTTCCTCTGCCTTTTCTAAAACCGGCTTGAACGTCTGGAAGTTCATGGTTCACATATTGCTGAAGCCTGGCTTGGAGAATTTTGAGCATTACTTTACTAGCATACGAGATGAGTTAGGTCTCATTAAAAAATTTTTTTTTCTTTTTTTTACTTTAGGAGATAGATAAAAAAAAATTCCTACAATTTATGTCAAAGAGTATTCTGCCTATGTTATCTTCTACAAGTTTTATGGTTTTATGGTTTCAGGTCTTACAATTAGGTCTTTAATTCATTTTGAGTTTATTTTTATGTAAGGTATGAGAAAATGTTATAATCTCATTCTTTTGCATGTAGCTCTCCAGTTTTCCTAGCACTGCTTATTGTGGAGACTGTCTTTTCCTCATTGTATGTCCTAGATTAATTGCCCTTGTGTGGGGATTTACTCCTGGGCTCTTTGTTCTGTTCCAGTGTATGCCTTGTGCCAGTACCATACTGTTTTGATTACTGTAGCTTTGTAGTATAGTCTATAATCTGAAGTTAGGGAGTGATACTTTCAGCTTTGTTCTTTTTTCTCAAGATTGCTTTGGCAATTCAGGGTCCTTTGTGGTTCCATATAGATTTTAGGATTATTTGTTCTAGTTCTGTGAAAAAGGTCATAGGCATTTTGATATGGATTGCATTAAATGTGTAGATTACTTTGGGTAGTTATGGACATTTCAACAATATTAATTCTTCCAATGCAAGAGCATGAGTTAACTTTCTATTTATTTGTATCATTAATTTCCTTCATCAGTGTTTTGTAGTTTCCAGTTATTTCACCTCCTTCCTTAAGTTTACTCCTTGGTACTTTATGCTTTTTGATGCAATTTTGAGCAAGACTGTTTTCTTATTTTCTCTTTCAGATAGTTCATTATTCTGGAGAGGGAAATGGCAATCCACTCCAGTACTATTGCCTGGAAAATCCCATGGACAGAGGAGCCTGGTAGGCTACAGTCCATGGGGTCGCAAAGAGTCGGACATGACTGAGTGATGTTCCTTCCTTCCTTCCTAGTGTATAGAAAAATAGCAAATTTCTACATATTTGCCTCGTATCCTGCAACTTTGCCAAATTCATTTATAAGTTCTAACAACTTTCTGTGGAAACTTTAGGGGTTTCTAGTGTCATTTGTTGTCACTGTTGTTCAGTCTCCCAGTCACGTACCACTCTTTGCAGCCCCATGGACGGCAGCACGCCAGGTTTCCCTGTCCTTCACTATCTCCTGGAGGTTGCTCAAACTTATGTCCATTGAGTCGATGATGCCATCCAAATGTCTCATCCTCTGTGACCCCCTTCTCCTCCTGCCCTCAATCTTTCCCAGCATCAGCATCTTTTCCAGTGAGTTGGCTCTTCACATCAGGTAGCCAAAGTATTGTCAAAGTATTATCTAAGTGTAATGTCATCTGCAAATAGTGAATTTTACTTCTTCCCTTCCAATTTGGATGCCTTTTATTTCTTTTTCTTTTCTGATTGCTGTAGCTAGGACTTCCAATACTACGTTAAATAGAAGTGGTGAGAGTGAGCATCCTTGTCTTATTCTTGATCTTAGAGGAAAGGCTTTCAGCTTTTCACCATTCAATATGATGTTAGTTGTGGGTCTGTCATAAATGTCCTTTATTATGTTGAGATATATTCCCTCTATACCAACTTTGATGAGACTTTAAAATGAATGGATGTTGAATTTTGTCATTTTTTCTGTGTCAATTGAGATGATCATGTGATTTTTATCCTTCCTTTTGTTAATGTGTTTTATCACACTGATTGATTTGTAGATATTAAACCATCTTCGTATCCCTAAAATCCCAAGTTTTTTATCCATGGCTCTGCTCTGAACTTGGGGTTAAGTGACTTGGTTAAGTCACTTCATCTCTTTGAGTCTTTTTGCATAGTAAAAAAATTAAATTGGTACAACTCAATAACAGAAAATCCAGCAATCTGATTAAAAATGGGCAAAGGACTTGAATACACATTTCTCCAAAGAAGATATACAAAAGTTTAATAAGCACATTTTTAATCTTTTGGGAAATACAGATCAAAACCATAAGGAGATATCATTTCACACCCATTAGGATGACTATTATTTAAAAAATACAGAAAATATCAAGTGTCGGTGAAGATACAGAGAAATTGGAAGTTTTGTGCACTGTTGATGATAATGCAAATAGAGCAGCTGCTGTGGAAACACAGTACCGCAGTTCCTCAAAAAACTAAACATAAAATTGCCATATAATCCAGCAATTACACTTCTGGGTATATACTCAAAAGCACTGAAAGCAGGAACTCAAACAGATGTCTGTACACTCATGTTCATAGCAGCATTATTCACAATAGCCAAAAGTAATCCACTCAACACTGAGTGGATGAATACATAAAATATGGTGTATACACACAATGGAATATTATTCAGTCTTGAAAAGGAAAATTCTAATACATGCTAAACATGGATAAACCTTGAAGATATTTGCTGAGTGAAATAGGCCAGTCACAAAAAGACAAATATCGTGTGATTCCACTTGTACAAGGTACCTAGAGTAGTCAAATTCATAAAGACAAACAATAGAATGTTGGTTGCCAGAGCCCCAGGGGATGACAAGGGACAGTTGTTTAATAGACGTGTAGTTTCAGTTTGGGAAGATAAAGAGGTCCTGGAGATGAATGGTGGTGATTGTTGCACAATAATGTGAAAGTACATAATGCCTCTGACACTAAAAAATGGTTAAAATGGTAAATTTTATGTTATGTATACTTTATCACAATAAAAACAATTGAGGTGGAGAGATCCAAGATTCTTAATGTACGCCAATGCCAAGATATAGATCCCTTCCAATGTGGATACTGTGTTGCCACCTGGGCAGGTATCACCCCAAGTTCTGACTGTTGTTTGGACATTACATAACAGAATCCCAGGATGAAGACAAATGAACTACAGCTACACACAACAACATGGATGAATCTTACAAATATCGTATTGAATGAAATAAACCAGACCTGAAAGGAATACAGCAGAGCAATTTATTGAAAAAAGACCTGCCTTGTCCTCCATTTTTGTCATATTGTTTCTATTTGTATGGGTCTGTCTGGGGGCTTTTTAGTCTGTTCCAGTGTTAGAGTTTACCTTGTGGCCGTGCCATATTGTAGTAATTATTGTCTCTCTAGTATCTTGCTACCCAGGAGAACAACTCCTTCCTTATTCTTATTTTTCAGAACCAGTTTGTCGAGTTTCACCAAAAAACAAACAATCCCTGTGGGAAATTTGATTAGAAATACAATAATCTGTAGATCAGTTTGGAGAACTATTTTAGTGCTGAAGTTTCAATCAATGGATATGGTAAAATCTTCATTTGCTTAATTTTATTTAGTTGCTCTCAATGAATTTTAAGTATTTTTATTTGTTTTTTGGCTGTGCTGGGTCTTCATTACTGCCTGGGCTTTTCTCATTTGCAGAGTGCAGGGCTGGTCTTCAGTTGTGGCGCAGACTTCTTACTGTGGTGGCTTTTCTTGTGGCAGAGCTCAGGTTCTAGAGGGTGTGGGCTTCAGTAGCTCTGGTATGTGGGCTCAGTTGTTTCAGTTCCTGGGCTCTAGAGTGTAGGCTCAACAATTGTGGCACATGGCTTAGTTGCTCTGTGCCCCGTGGGATCTTCCCAGATCAGGGATCCAACCTGTTCCCTACGTAGGCAGGCAGATTCTTTACCACTGAGCCACCAGGGAAGCCCTCAATGATGTTTTCTTGTTTTATTCAAGCATATCCAAATATTGATCCCCTTCCCCTCTGGGGAGTGTGGGCAGAGCTTGGGACACTTGGCCCTAGGCAGGTCACTCCAGCCTTAAAAAGCTTCATTTGTTTACTCTAGTGATGAGCTATGCAACTGTTACCAATTTCTCCATGTGACATGATAGGAAAAAAATGGAAAGCATTGGGATGTCTTTTTACTTTTCTGTTCCTGACCACTTGTACAAAATGCTGTGTTGTGTGTGGGCAAAAATGCCATCCATGATGCCCCAAACATTCTGAACTCCTGAACAGAGTTGCCCACTGTGTACGTCTAGCCCGTTTATTTCCATGAGCTTGCTTGTACAACATGTGCCCATAAATTAAGAGGTCTTGTTCTTGCAAAAACCACAATAATGTTATTTTCTATTGAGGGTTCGTCAGGTTCTGGGTGATCTACAAATGTCTTTTTAAGTCTCCAAGAAATACTCTAACGTTGTTAGTATCTGTACTTCATAGAAGAAAAAACTGGAGTTTGTTTTTTTTTTAATGAGTTTTTAAGAACTGAAGTATAGTTAATTTACAATGTTGTTTCAGTTTGTGGTATACAGTGATTCAGTTGTATATCTCTATCTCTATATAGTTATACATATATAATTTTCACATTCTTTTTCCTTATGGGTTATCATAAGATATTGACTATAATTCCCTGTGCTATACAGTAGGACCTTGTTGTTGATTTTATATATAGCAGTGTACTCCCAACCTCTTAATTTATCCTTCCCCCCCTTCCCCTTTTGGTAACTATAAATTTGTTTTCTATGTCTGTGGGTCTGTTTCTGTTTTTTAAATAATTTCATCTGCATCATTTTTTTAGGTTTCATATACAAGTCATATACGATATCTATGTCTGACTTACTTCACTCAGTATGATAATCTCTAGGTCCGTCCTTGTTGCTGCACGTGGCCTTATTTCATTTTTACTTTAAGACTGAGTAATATTCTATTGGGTATATGTACTACATCTTTATCCATCCATCTGTTGATGGATATTTAGGTTGCTTTCATGCCTTGGCTATTGTAAGTAGTGCTGCTGTGAATATTGGGGTATATGTATCTTCTTCGAGGGGGAGGAGGTGTATGTCTTTTTTGTCTTTTCTGGAGTCAATGCCCAAGAGAGGGATTGCTGGATCATACAGTAACTATATTTTCAGTTTCTTTCTGACAGCATTGCGTCCTTGTTGTTGCTTGTAAGCTTTCTCTAGTTGTGGCGAAAGGCGGCTACTCGCTGACTGTGGTGTGTGGGTTTCTCACTGTGGTGGCTTCTCTTGTTGCAGAGTATGGGCGTCAGTGGTTGTGGCACGTGGGCTCTAGAGCATGGGCTTATTTACCCCGTGGCATGTGGAATCTTCCTGGACCAGAGATCAAACCCATGTCCCCTGCATTGGCAGGCAGATTCCTAACCACTGGAGTACCAGGGAAGTCCTATTTTTAGTTTTTCAAGGAACCTTCATAATGTTCTCCATAGTGGCTGTACCAATTTACATTCCTCCCAGCAGTGTAGAAGGGTTCCCTATTCTCCACACCCTCTTCAGCTTTTATCATTTGTAGACTTTGATGATGGCCATTCTGATTAGTATGAGGCGAAACCTCATTGTAGTTTTGATTTGCATTTCTCTAATAATTAGTGATGTTGAGCATCTTTTCATGTGCTGTTTAGCTATCTTTATGTCTTCTTTGGAGAAATGTCTATTTAGGTCTTTTGCCCCCCTCCCTCCTTTTTTTTAATTGAGCTAAATAAGCTGTTTGTATATTTTGAAGATTAAGCCCTTGTTGTTTGCATTCTTTGCAATTATTTTCTCCCGGCCTGTAGGTTGTTTTTTCACTTTGTTTATGGTTTCCTTTGCTGTGCAAAAGTTAATAAGTTTGATTAGGTCCTATTTATTTATTTTTACTTTTATTTCTTTTGCCTTGGGAGACTGACCTGAGAAAACATTGCTATGATTTATGTCCAAGAATATTTTGCCTGTGTTGTCTTCTAGGAGTTTTATGATATCATATCTTCTATTGCAATCTTTAAGCCATTTTGAGTTTATTTTTGTGTATGGTGTGAAGAAGTATTCTAACTTCACTGATTCAGCTGCCTGGCTTTCCAAACACCACTTGCTAAACAGACTGTCTTTTCTCCGTTGTATAGTCTTGTCTCCTTTGTTAAAGACTAATTGACCATCAGTGTGTGGGTTATTACTGGGCTTTTTAGGCTGTTCCTTTGGTCCATATATATTTTTGTGCCGATACCACCCTGTTTTGATTATTGTATGTTTGCTGCTGCTGCTGCTAAGTAGCTTCAGTCGTGTCTGACTCTGTGTGACCCCATAGACGGCAGCTCACCAAGCTCCCCCATCCCTGGGATTCTCCAGGCAAGAACACTGGAGTGGGTTGCCATTTCCTTCTCCAATGGATGAAAGTGAAAAGTGAAAAGTGAAAGTGAAGTCGCTCAGTCATGTCCGACTCTTCGCGACCTGATGGACTGTAGCCCACCAGGCTCCTCCATCCATGGGATTTTTCCAGGCAAGAGTACTGGAGTGGGGTGCCATTGCCTTCTCCGTTGTATGTTTGCAGGATTGTCTGAAGCTGACATTTTGAGAGGCAAAGTAATGCTAAGTGACAGAATCATTTCTGAAAACGTGGCAGACTAGAAAACCTGAAATCCCTTTCTCTACAAAGTTCATGGAAATACTGGGTAAAATATATAAAAGGAAAATTGTTTTCAACTACATAGTTGAACTTGGAAAAAAGGGAAGAAATTGCTAAGGTCCAGAAGTGAAGAGAAAGTGAAGTGAAAGAAAGTGAGGAGAAAGCTGAAAACCAGTAACCAAGTAGTCTATTTTCCCAGGGTCACTTTGGGACAGGACTTAAGACCTAGGAACTGAGACCCTGCAGGGAGCCCAGAATCTCAGAAGGCTACAATCTCAGTGAAAGGGTGGGGTAAAAACCAACCCTGTTAGCAAAAGGAGATTGATTCATTTATTCACTCACTCATTCATTTTTGGAAAGCTTGCTATAAGCTAGGCTTATATTCTAGGCTCTTGGAATACAGTGACAAAACAATTACAAATCTCTATCCCTGGGGAGATAATATTCTGGTGGGGAAGAGACAGAATATAATTAATAAACATTGTATAAACATGATAAAAGGAGATAGGTTTATGGAAAAAACAGAACAGGGTAAAATGGATCAGGAATAAGAAGGAAACCACCTGTCTTGGCCTGGACTCTGAGAAGAAAAAGAATCTTCTCTTGCAAGTTCCTGACCTGATCTGCTTTCAGGAGGTGCTGGTGCTGTAACTGACGTTCATTTTTTGCATGATCTAGAAGCACTACAGCAAGTAACCAACATATATTGACCCAAGGTTTTTCGTGTCTTTCATCACCATTCTATGTGTATGGAGAAGATCTGCTTGACAAAAACAAAACAGAAAACCCTCCACCCAAGCTGCCAGGTGTTCCATAGATAAAGCCCAGGCAAATTTAAGCTCACAATAAAAAACATAAAACTGTTAATGGCAGATTTAAGATTCAATTCAGCATCTATTTGATGCCAAATTCCATGCTCATAACTCTTGCCCCTACACACACCAGGGCAGGACCCACAGCATTTAGGTTCACAGAATCTTAGAGTTGGAAGCAACCCAAGAAATCACCTACTCCAGTCCCCTAACAATGCAGGACTTCTTTCTGTAACATGACACAGGTTATCGTCAGCCTCTTCTTGAGTACCTCTAGGGAAGGACAGCACATTCCTTGGATAGTGGGAGGCCTTATTGTAGAGGAAAAACAATTCTACCTAAGGAGACAGACAGGCTCTGTAAGCCTTCTGAGCCAGGAGATCTGATAAGATAATTAACCAGATGGATTTAAAAGCTTCTTATCTGTAAAATAAGAAGACAAGAAATAGAATTGGAGAAGGAAACAGCAACCCACTCCAGTACTCTTGCCTAGAAAATCCCATGGACGGAGGAGCTTGGTGCAGGCTACTGTTCATGGGGTCACAAAGAGTCAGGCATGACTGAGTGACTTCTCTCTTTCTATCTGTAAATTAAGATAAGGGGCTTATCCTGGGGCTTCCCTGGTAGCTTAGACGGTAAAGCATCTGCCTGCGATGCAGGAGACCTGGGTTTGATCTCTGGGTCGGGAAGATCTCCTGGAGAAGGAAATAGCAACCCACCCCAGTATTCTTGCCTGGAGTATTCCATGGACAGAGGAGCCTGGTAGGCTACAGTCCACGGGATCGCAAAGAGTCAGACACGACTAAGCAACTTCACTTCACTTATCTGTAAAATGGGGATACTGTCTCATAAGATCATGCTGAGGGTTAACAGAATAATGGATATAAAGGCTTACCAGGCACACACAATAGACAATGTGATTTTCCCTTGTCTTTAATGTCTAGATCTAAGTAATTGATTTAAATAATCAGCAAAAAGACCTACTCTGCTTTGCATTAACCAAATCACAGCCAGTTATTGCCATGACATTTTTTTAAATCCAAATTTTAGTGAGGGCAAATCTCATTCAGTTCCACGTAACAGTGGGGAAGAGTTTTGTCATTAAAACAAACAATTCCTCATTTCTATTTAATTTTGAACTAATAGTGTCTCTATATATCAAGGCCTCTTCTATTTCCACTTTTCAGGCTATTGCTATCTATCCCATCTGGCCTGGGGTGAACAGTAAGTCTGAGAAGTCTCTGAATACAGACCAAGGGTAAACTGCATTGTGAAATTGCCTTTTCTTTTAATCATTCAATTTTTTTTTTAACTTTAGAAATTTCAAGAATAATTCTGCTGACTTTGGCTACTTTAAAAATTAAAGAATTATTTCAATACAACACAATTCATCCACTTGTAGGTGTATAGTTTCGTTGGGCATTGTAGACAAAACCCACACTCAAGATAAAGAACTAATTCCCTCACCTCCAAGTTTCCCCTTCAGGCCTTTGATTTTAAGAGGGATGTTGACAGGCTGGGATCCAGGGCAAGAAGTATTGAAGTCATGGCAAAGGCAGACCACCTGAAGGAATGAAGGGATCCATTGACTCCCAGAGGAATGAAGGCTTATGGGGGATTCGGCTTCCCTGGTGGCTCAGTGGTAAGGAATCTGCCTAATTCAAGAGACCGGGATTTGATCCCTAGGTCGGGAAGATCCCCTGGAGAAAGAAATGGCAACCCACTCCAGTGTTCTTGCCTGGAGAATTCCATGGACACAGGGGCCTGGCGGACTATATTCCATAGGCTCGCAAAGAGTTGGACACGACTGAGCAACTAACACACAAGTGGGAAATACATCAGCCTTCAAATATCTGAAGAGCTTCTGTGCAGAAATAGAGTACACTTAGTGTGTAGCTCAGAGGGAGCCATGAGAACTCAGGGGCAGAAGTGAGAGATGTTTTGATTCAATATAAAAAAAACTTCTAAAAACAATGTTATAACAACCATTTACCTGATGAAAGTAAGTGAGACTCAGAGTTAAAAATGAATTCCTCAAGGTTTCTTGGTGGTCCAGTGGTTAAGAATCCACCTGCTAATGCAGGGGACATGGGTTCAATCCCTAGTCCAGGAAGATCCCACATGCTGCAGGGCAACTAAGCCCGTGTGCCACAACTACTGAAGTCCACACTCCCTAGAGCCTGAATTCCATAACAAGAGAAGAGAAGCCACCTCAGTGAGAAGCCCACGTATCGCAACTAGAGAGTAGCCCCCATCACTGCAACTAGAGAAAGTCTGACTGCAGCAACGAAGGCCCAGGACAGTCAAAATAAATAAATTCCTCTAGATCAAACACTCGGTAAGTGATGGAGTCAGAATTTGAATCTAGGTGTTCTGATCTTACATCCAGATCTTCCCCTTCTACTGTCCAATTTGGGAGACATTTAGGAGGCCCAAGTAGATGTGAAGGTGGAGATGACCTGATATGAACTAGCTACTCAGATGTCTGTCATTGTTGACCATTTACCCTCTGGCTCCTGCCGTGCCTTCACCTGAGAGCAGCCAAGGCCCAGCAAAGACAAAAGGCGCTTTTGGAATGTAGGTGGAGGAGGGCGAGGCCACCCTGTCCTCAGCCTGTGGTTCTCTTTGCTTCATTGCTCGGAGCAATCTCTTGTCCTTATTTCCAGTGTGGGCTGAGGATCCAGGTCAGTGAGAAGCCCAGCACTGGGTCTGCCTGTGTGGGTGCTGCTGATAGGGATCAGCTGCTCGGGGCTAGGGGCTGAGCTCAGGACGCCACTGTGCTTCCCAGGGGCCGGCCCAGGAGCTGGCCCAGGAGCTGGCCCAGGAGCTTGTGGAAGTGCCTCCACCTGCCCAGCAGGGCTTGCCGGAAAGGTTCTGAGCGTGGACGGGGAAACCAGTTGTCGGAGAAGAGAAACAGAGCACCCTCAGGTGAGACAGAGAAAGGAAAGAGAGAGAGGAGAGAGTGTATGAGGAAAGCAAAGGAGTTGAGAAATAAGAGCAGGGGCTTTACTGGCTCAGCTTCCCGAGAGCGTGCAAAGTAAGAACGCCAGTTGGAGAGGAGGCAGGATGGGCGTACACGGAGCTTTGCTCCTTTTACCGGGACTTCTTGGCCTGTGGCCTCCTACGGGTGAGGTGGCACAGGCACTGCTCCCCAGGAAGACCTCAGGGTGCTCAGGTGCTGGCGATCACTGCTGCCCTTGGCCTGGGGGACAGCGGTGGCTCTGAGGCTTGGGTATTGCTTGGGTGTGACTGAGGCATCTGCAGAGCGGAAGGCCCCTCCCCCTGGCTAGATTCCTCTCCCCCCTCTGCGCCTCTCTCTAGGCAGGTGGGCCTGAGCCTTGGGTTTGCTGAGGGTTTTCCAGGTTTGCCCAGCTCAGAGCCCAGCCAGCTGACAGCAAGCTGGACAGAGGTCATTTGAACTCAGACCACAGATCCCTGTTAAATATATCAGCTTTTAAATCAACCTTTGTTCAAAGTCCAGTGAGTTCCAACTAGAGCTCACCAGCAGAGAGAGAACCTCCTGGTGAGGCCAGTGGCTCTTCTTCCTCCGGGACCTAGGTAAGAACTGACTCAGGGTGCCTGTGACTGAGGGCCCTGACCACCTAGGCCCAGACCCCCTTTCTTTCTTTTTCTTTTTCCATTTCTATGCAGTAGCTGGCTGTCCAGGGCAGAAGAGAGCCTGGTGGGGAAGAAGCCAGGCAGGCCCCGTTGGTGATGGTGGGATTGGGGGATGAGGGATTCTCTACACTCTGAGGTTCTCTGTGCATGAGACACCCGGACCCTCACAGGCTGGAGTCTGCTTCACAAGAGAATAGGTAATCTGACCCTCAGAGCAAGGTTTCCCAGGGTTGCACCAGCCAGAGGGAAGGGAGGGAGACAACAAACTTCACAGATTTCCAGGGAGATTCTTTCTCTCACAGACCTTCCCACTGTTCAAGGGCTTTGGGTAGTAGAGATTTTCTTTTGGAAGCAGCCGTTAAAAGATACAACCTAACAACTTTCTCACTGGATAATAAAAATGCTTTTTATCATGTTATAGCTCTGAGAAATAAGAAAAGTCCGTGGATTTTTAGGCTGACCGAATTTTAAAACAGATCCCCACCTTACCCTCTGGAGTGTCTAGTTCTTTGGATCTTGTGAGGCCATGAAAAATCTTGTGTTTTTTTTTTTCCTTCTGCAACATCCCTTCAGATGATTCTTGTGGGAAGGGACGTTTGGGAGCCACTACTTAGTAACTTATTTCCTAAGCGGAAGTGGTCAAGAGGTTAAGTGTGACTGTCGTCTCGGGGCTCCCCAGTGGAGGAGATTCTTGGTCTGGGCTGGCTCTGTAGGAGCGCACATCTCCTCAGTTACAGGTGCCGCAACGTTGCACCGATGAGTGAACTCTCAGTCCCGTTTCCAAAAGGCACAAGGGCTCTTTGTCTCAGGCCATGGTTGTCTAGTCACCTGGAGTCACATGTTCTTCCCTGCAGCAAATAACTCAGGGACTTTGAGTCTCTGTGTTATGACAAAGTAAATTGTTCTTATCTTTGACTCTTTTGTTTGTTCTTTGCACCATAAACTATGAAGTTGCTAGTAATGATGTCTTACTTTCATAGACCACTGGTTAGACAACTGTTTCTCATCCCAGGGAAGGAACATGGGACTGGAATACAAATAACTTGGGCTTTGATTCAGTTGTTAGTGACAGGCCATTAGACAAGTCCCTTTGCCAACTGGAGCCTCAAGTTTATTGCCTATCAAAGCCTCTCATCTTTTCCCCAAGGGTGTATTGAAAATAAAATTAGAAATATGTGTTCAAGCATAACCACAAATGTGCTTACATTTCAAATATGTGTCTCCAAAGGCCCTGTGGAGCAGTAGGGCAGCCTTGCTGTCAGCTGGGAGATCTTGTGTTTCTAACTCATTGAAAGTGTTAGTCGCTCAGTGTGTCTGACTCTTTGCGACCCCGTGAACTGTAGCCCACCAGGTTCCTCTGTCCATGGGATTCTCCAGGCAAGAATACTGGAGAGGGTTTCCATTTCCTTCTCCAGGGGATCTTCCCAACCCAGGGATCAAACCCGGGTCTCATGCATTGCAGGCAGACTCTTTACCGTCTGAGCCAACAGGGAAGTCCTTAAGAAATGGGGAACGAATTTGCATATCATCTCATTGAGTCTCTGTTTACTCATCTATCAGTAAGGGGCTGAGACTAGATGATTGCTGGTGTCCTTTTCAGCCCCCGAAATATGATAGATACTGGAGATTTGAAGGCTGGGTCCTGCTTGTCATTTGGGTATGAATGGAAATGTTACCTTCCCAGAAATGGCTTTTAAATTCAGCTTCCTCCTTCTACCTCACCACCAGATCTCACCATTTGTAGCCTTTATCATCAGAAACCATCTTGTTTACTTTTTGTCACCTTTGGCAGATGTTAAGCTCTAGAGAGCAGGGGTCTTGACTTTTGTGTTACTTGCTCTTAGAACAATACCTGGCATACAGTAGATGCTTAGCTTCGCCGATATTGGAAGTTAGTGTGGCAGGGAGAGAGCTGCAAAAATAGAGTCAGTATGTTTGGATAATCCTTTTTATCAAGATGGAGGAGGCTGAAGAATTCTGATACTCTCTCAGGCACGTAAGGTCCTTGCCTGCATGTGTGCTAAGTCACTTCAGTCGTATCCAACTCTGTGTGACCCATGGACCGTAGCCTGCCAGGCTCCTCTGCTCATGGGATTCTCCAGGCAAGAATACTGGTGAGGGTTGCCATGCCCTCCTCCAGAGGATCTTCCTGACCCAGGGATTGAACCTGTGACTCCTGTGGCTCTTGAGTTGGCAGGCGGGTTCTTTACCACTAGTGCCACCTGGGAGGCCCTTAAGGTCCTACATCTGATGGAATGGGAATGGACATCTCTGGACATCTTGGTTAAATGATTTTCACATTTGTTGCACAAGAATTTGATGAGAGTGGCAAGGCAGAGCCATAACTAGACATATTTTCCTAAAGAGTTCAGCATCTCCTTTCCTTGGCCCTTCACGATAATCTCTCTGCCTGGTGAGCATCATCACTAAATGATTAAGTATTAGAAACCTGAGTTACCGAACAGATGTGTTCTTACTCTCATGAGGAAATGAGGAAATTGCTTATTTCCTCATCCGTCAAATGGGTGTAATAGAACCTAGTTCCTAATGTTATGAGAATGAGACTGGAGAAGCACATAGTGCCTCTTGCACCTTAAGTGCTACTATTCTGATGATCATCAGACAGTTTTATGAAGGGCATGACCCCAAGGAAGGAAGGAACCCAGGCAGTGGGGAGGAGTTTTGATAAATATGAAAGAGAGCTCCTACTCAACTCCATGGCAGCTGTGGCCCAAGATTCACCATTCGTGAACACGTGTGCTTGCTTAGTCACTAAACCGTGTCCAACTCTTTTCGCTACCCTATGGACTGTAGCCCTCGAGGCTCCTCTGTCCATAGGATTTCCTAGGCAAGAATACTGCAGTGGGTTGCCCATTCTTCCTCCAGGGGATCTTCCCTGCCCAGGGATCGAACTCACATCTCCTGCATTGGCAGGCAGACTCTTTACTGCTGAGCTACCAAGGAAGCACCGCCACCCCCCGCCCCCACCCGCCCACAACCTGATTCGTGAACATGCCTCTGCTATTCCTTTTGCCTGGAGTGCCTTCCTCCTCCCAATCTAACTACTTGGGTTCCTTAACACAGCCCTCATGGTTGGGAGGCTGGGCAGATGGTGGGAGGAACCCGGATTCAACTAAGTTTAAATCCAGATTCTGCTGCTTTTCCAAATAGCCATGGAAAATCAGCTTACATTTTCAGGGACTTTTCTCTTGTGAAGTGGACCATTAAGATTAAGTGAGTTTATCTCTGGGCTTTAAAAAAGGAGGCAAGAATATACAATGGATTAAAGACAATCTCTTTAACAAGTGGTGCTGGGAAAACTGGTCAACCACTTGTAAAAGACCGAAACTAGAACACTTTCTAACACCACACACAAAAATAAACTCAAAATGGATTAAAGATCTAAATGTAAGACCAGAAACTATAAAAATCCTAGAGGAGAACATAGGCAAAACACTCTCTGACATAAATCACAGCAGGATCCTCTATGATCCACCTCCCAGAATATTGGAAATAAAAGCAAAAATAAACAGATGGGATCTAATTAAAATTAAAAGCTTCTGCACAACAAAGGAAACTATAAGCAAGGTGAAAAGACAGCCTTCAGAATGGGAGAAAATAATAGCAAATGAAGCAACTGACAAACAACTAATCTCAAGAATATACAAACAACTTATGCAGCTCAATTCCAGAAAAATAAATGACCCAATCAAAAAATGGGCCAAAGAACTAAATAGACATTTCTCCAAAGAAGACATACGGATGGCTAACAAACACATGAAAAGATGCTCAACATCATTCATTATCAGAGAAATGCAAATCAAGACCACAATAAGGTACCATTTCATACCAGTCAGAATGGCTGTGATCCAAAAGTCTACAAGCAATAAATGCTGGAGAGGGTGTGGAGAAAAGGGAACCCTCTTACACTGTTGGTGGGAATGCACACTAGTACAGCCACTATGGAGAACAGTGTGGAGATTCCTTAAAAACTGCAAATAGAACTGCCTTATGACCCAGCAATCCCACTGCTGGGCATACACACTGAGGAAACCAGAATTGAAAGAGACACGTGTACCCCAGTGTTCATCGCAGCACTGTTTATAATAGCCAGGACATGGAAGCAACCTAGATGTCCATCAGCAGATGAATGGATAAGAAAGCTGTGGTACATATACACAATGGAGTATTACGCAGCCAGTAAAAAGAATACATTTGAGTCAGTTCTAATGAGGTGAATGAAACTGGAGCTGGTTATACAGAGTGAAGTAAGCCAGAAAGAAAAACACCAATACAGTATATTAACACATATATATGGAATTTAGAAAGATGGTAATGATAACCCTGTATGCGAGACAGCAAAAGAGACACAGATGTAAAGAACAGTCTTTTGGACTCTGTGGGAGAGGGAGAGGGTGGGATGATTTGGGAGAATTGCATTGAAACAGTATAATATCATGTAAGAAACAAATCGCTAGTCTAGGTTCAATACAGGATACAGATGCTTGGGGCTGGTGCACTGGGATAACCCAGAGAGATGATATGGGGAGGGAGGTGGGAGGGGGGTTCGGGGTTGGGAACTCATGTACACCTGTGGTGGATTCATGTCGATGTATGGCAAAACCAATACAGTATTGTAAAGTAAAAAAAAAAAAAAAAAAAAAAGATTAAGTGAGAACTCATAAAATGTAACCTAGGCTGATGCTTGGAGCCTAGTAGGAGCTCAATTTTCTTTTCTAGCTGAAGTTTAGAGGCTGGAGTGATTCCTTCAGACTGTAGTGGTCAGGCAAGGATTTGTATATGACCTATAATTTGAGCTTCCCTGGTGGCACAGATGGTAAAGCGTCCACCTGCAATGTGGGAGACCCGGGTTTGATCCCTGGGTTGGGAAGATCTCCTGGAGAAGGAAATGGCAACCCACTCCAATATTCTTGCCTGGAGAATCCCACGGATGGAGGAGCATTAGGCTACAGTCCACGGGGTCGCAAAGAGTCGGACATGACTGAGAATTCACTTTCACTTTTAAAATTTGAACTGAGCCTTGAATATGGCTAGGTCTTTAATTCATCCACTTGGAAAAAAATGTGACCTACTATAAATAAATAATTAGGGGTGGGGGCTGGAGGTGTTTCAGGCAGAGCATGTGGGGTGAGCAAAGGGCGGGCTGGGTGTGGGTGACTACATGTGTGCCAAAAGGTGACACTGAGGAGCAGAGGAGGATAAAGTTGGGCTTGACTGTGTTGTGCCTCAAAGCCTGATCAAGATGTTTGGACTTTTAGGTTCTTTTTTTCTTTTTTTAAACTTTTTATTTTGTATTGGAGTTAACCAATTAACAATGCTGTGATATTTTCAGGTGAACAGTGAAGGGATTCAGCCATATATATACATGTTTCCATTTTCCCCTAAACCCTCCTCCCATCCAGACTGCCACATAACATTGAGCAGAGTTCCATGTGCTATACAGTACGTCCTTTTTGATTATCCATTTAAAATATATCAGTGTGTGTATG
The DNA here is from genome assembly GCF_016772045.2 of Ovis aries. NCBI lineage: Eukaryota > Metazoa > Chordata > Mammalia > Artiodactyla > Bovidae > Ovis > Ovis aries. Next base: position 99,045,076 of record NC_056054.1, on the reverse strand, counting down.
ACCTTCCCAAACTCCGTAACTATCCCTTCCCCCTATCCTTCCCCACTTCCTTGCCACCAAAAATTTGTTCTCTGTTTTGGAAGTAAGTTCGTTTGTATCATTTGAATTCCACATATAAGGGATGTCAAATGCTATTTCTCCTTCTCTGTCTGACTTACTTCTCTCAGTATGACAATCTGTAGTGGATTTTAGGTTCTTAAGTGTTATTTTTAGAGACTAACATAGTGAAAGAAAGACCAGGCAATTTGTCTTGAGGCAGTGACTGGGAGAGGCCAGAGGACTTTAAGTTATAGGGAAAAAAGCCAGGGGGCAGAAATGCAGATTCAAAAGGTATTGAAAAGCAAGATACCTACTTTGGGAGACACTCTCATTCTGGCCAATCCTCTGGATAGTTTGGCTATTTTCAGGTACCAGTTCTGTTAGCAGCACAAAGTATCCTTTCTCCAAGGGCGACTCTTGTTTCCACATGATACTGACTTCGTCTCTCTCCCAACTTGCAGAACTCTTAGATCAGCAAATAGAGTGGGGAAGGCCTTGAACTCCAACCAGGAGTCCTGTCTTCTAGGACAAAGTATGATGGGTGGGTGGGGGGAGGGGCATTCAGTGCCAGCAGGCCAAATGAATTTCAAGATAAGCAGATTCCATTCCTTATCATAAAAGAGAAACAAGAATCATTCACCAAGCCTCTGAGCACTCTTCTCTACTGGAACACATTTCATTAATTTCCCATATTTGAAATTTATGGCTGCCTAAGTCCAAAACCACTGTAGATGGTGATTGCAGCCATGAAATTAAAAGAGCTTATTCCTTGGAAGGAAAGTTATGACCAACCTAGATAGCATATTTAAAAACAGAGATATTACTTTGCCAACAAAGTTTCATCTAGTCAAGCCTATGGTTTTTCCAGTGGTCATGTATGGATGTGAGAGTTGGACTGTGAAGAAAGTTGAGCGCCAAAGAATTGATGCTTTTGAACTGTGGTCCTGGAGAAGACTCTTGTGAGTCCCTTGGACTACAAGGAGATCCAACCAGTCCATCCTAAAGGAGACCAGTCCCAGGTGTTCATTGGAAGGACTGATGCTGAGGCTAAAACTCCAATACTTTGGCCACCTCGTGCAAAGAGTTGACTCATTGGAAAAGACCCTGATGCTGGGAGGGATTGGGGCAGGAGGAGAAGGGGAAGACAGAGGATGAGATGGTTGGATGGCATCACCGACTCGATGCACGTGAGTTTGGGTGAACTCCGGGAGTTGGTGATGGACAGAGAGGCCTGGTGTGCTGCGATTCATGGGATCACAAAGAGTCAGACACAACTGAGCGACTGAACTGAACTGAACGGAACTGAAGACCAAACAGTAATCTTTACAGTGGGAAAGCACAGTTGGCAAAAACATATCTTGGGGCCCCATTTATTTTTCTATTTTTGATACTAATTTAAAACTAATACACTCGAGTGTTTTGAATTTCCATACCTCTTGCTTTTTAAAGGAGGAATCCAGCTGGCTTAAATGTAATCTGCAGCAAAGATACTGGATTTGCTCTAGGTAAAATATTTTTGAAGAAGGATGAAATTGAATTTCATTTATCTCCTCCTTGCTTGAGACATCTGTCAATACCAACTGAGATACAATAGGATTTCTTTCATGTTGTTGGAAGAAAGTGTCTCCCAAGGCTCTTAGGCAGGCTGTGAAAGAAGGCAGACACACCTGGCCCAGCACGGAAGCCCTTAGGTGCTGACATCACATCACCAGTCTCTACCAGTCGTAGTTTTCCAACAAAAGTCTGTGTTAGTCACTCAGTTGTGTCTGACTCTTTGTGACCCCATGGACTTGCCTGTTAGGCTCCTCTGAGCATGAAGTCTCCAGGCAAGAAATCTGGAATGAGTTGCCATTTTCTTCTCCAGGGGATCTTCCCGACCCAGGGATCGAACCCAGGTCTCCTAGCATTGCAGGCAGATTCTTTACCAACCAAGCCACCAGGGAAGCCCAACAAAAGTCTAGTGATTTCTTTGTCTAACTCGTTACACAGAAATTCTGGTTGCATCCTAGGTTATACGAATATCCTCCTACAGTTGCAGTAACTAGGATTAAACATTATTCCCCACTGTCTTGCTCAGTTTTTGTTCTTTGAGTTTTTTATGCCTTGGGTGGTATTTACATAAGCACCTTGTAAGGAGAGGTTGTGTTTTCTTTGCAGTCTGACAGTGTCTGCACCATTGATTCCTAACTATTTTCGTCTTATCTAAAATAGATGGAGTATCTATTTCATTCCATCTTATCTAGATAAGATGGTGGTTGGTCCAAAGCACTCGTGACTGATGGTAGTAGATTACTGTATTGATAGAATGATCCACTACATCCTAGATTTGAGGAGAAAGACAAAGAAGATAGCACTGGGTATTTTCTTTCCTGACAGTAGTTATTGCACCTGGCTGTCACTGCTCACAGCCCCTTTCTGATTTCCCCCTCCAAGCGGAATGCTGTTCATCCCACATCCTTTCTCTAATCTTTTGGAAATCCAGTGATGTCGGTCCAGTGAGTGAATCTGTTCCCTGGTCACTCTCTGGTGACCACGATCAGCCACACCTCAGTATACTCCCTCAATCCATCTTCTCCACCCTTGTATGTGGGTCCCTTGGCTGCTCTATCTTGTACTCACGTCTGTTAGAACTCATTTTCTCCAGCTGTTTGGACTCTCTGGCCGGCTTAGCTCTGTAAAATCTTTTAGCTCCTTAACACATGGCATTTGATTCCATTTTGGTAATTCCCTAGCTTTCAGTCTTACGGGATAGTTCTTAGGGAAATCTGAGTTCATTATTTGAGCTTGATTTCATGGGGGAACAAAATCTTCAGCCAACTTTTCAGCAGCTAAAACTAACTTTGCAGAGATGGTCCAGAGTGAGGAGACAGAGAATCTCTGACCTGACAATCAAGAGGCCTGCTCATCCCTAGTCCATCGCTCAATCTCTTGTCTGCTTCTCAAGGAAAATCAGAAACACTGCTCAAATGCCATCACAGGGAGCGGGATTCCCATGGTCTCAGGACTTCCACCAGAGAGCAGGGAATATGGTCCACCTGGAGGGGCTCCTCTGCTCCAGACGCTGTGCTTAGGTTGCTCTAGACCGTCCATCTTCTGTGACGCTGGCCCGGTGCACTGATCCATGTGCATTTCCTACTTCTGGTGTATTTCTATCTCCAGGTCAAGATTAAGAAGCCACACATGTTCTCATAGCTAGCAAGTGGTGACAATGGAATTAAAATTGGGTTTGGCTGTAAAACTCTGGTTCTTTCTGATGTACTTTATCCAGACTAGAATGCTCAGGGAAGATGAAAATAAAAACAAACTCCCGTTACATCAGCCATATACCTATGTTTAGACTTTTTGTTACGGGAAACTACTCTGTTCTAAACATTGTTTAAGATGCCTTTTCCTATGTCAGCCGCTTAATTTTCAAAACTGTTCCCTCAGTGCCCGCTTCCTCCCTCTCCCCATTCATCCTGCCCAGCCAGAACACTAGAATAGAAGCTAGAACTAGAACAGAAGCTAGAACCCTTCATCTTTTCCATCACTCCATCTTTGTAGCTCAGTGCTGCATGCATGCTCAGTTGTGTCCGACTCTTTGTGGCTCCATGGACTGTAGCCCAACAGGCTCCTCTGTCCACGGAATCTTCCAGGTAAGAATACTGGAGTGCGTCGCCATTTCCTACTCCATCAGATCTTCCTGACCCAGGGATCAAACCTGAGTCTCTTGTGTCTCCTGCATCGGCAGGTGGATTCTTGACCACTAGTACCACCTGGGAAGCCCTCATGAAGTTTCTCTTCCTCACAATTCACACCAGCCTCATAGTCTCACGTCTTAATTTAACGCTGGGCTCATTGTACGGAGAAGGCAATGGCACCCCACTCTAGTACTCTTGCTTGGAAAATCCCACGGGTGGAGGAGCCTGGCAGGCTTCAGTCCATGGGGTCGCGAAGAGTCGGACATGACTGAGCGACTTCCCTTTCACTTTTCACTTTCATGCATTGGAGAAGGAAATGGCAACCCACTCCAGTGTTCTTGCCTGGAGAATCCTAGGGATGGGGGAGCCTGGTGGGCTGCCATCTACAGGGTCGCACAGAGTCGGACACAACTGAAGCGACTTAGCAGCAAGCAGCAGCAGAGCTCATTGTAAACATAGAAACCCTCACCTCCTGGCCGTCTGTCTTTAAACATGTCATGCTCCAACCTGGGGCAAAAGTGACCACTTTTCTTTTTCTCTTCTTGATGTCTTGGGTAGGCCAAAAAGTTTGAGTTTTCCCATAGGCTCTTATGGAAAATCCGGAATGAACTTTTTGATAAACCCAATACATAGTGAGAAAAAGCCATGAGTGCCGGAAGCCAGTGTGAGGAATCCCGCCCGTGACAAGGTCAAGAGGAAGGAAGCTGACATATGCAAGGCGTGCTCAGACTTCAGGGACCCCTCTGGAAATTCCTAAGCATGTACCCCAACAAAAATCTGCCGGCTTTTGTGCTCTGCTTTTCCACTCTTCTGACATTTTCTGGAAAAAGTCAATTCAGGGCTTTAGTCTTCTGCATTTGAAAGAGTGTTTCAATCCAAAAACCCCTCTGATGGCTTTCTAGCCTGCCTGCAGGACTCGTACAGCTGCGCATGTGATTGTTTGAGGCCTCCTGACCGCAGGAGGCACAGGAAGCTTAAAACATCCTAGGAATGTAGGGGCTTCCGAAGAGTCAAAATCTTTAGAATAGGACTGATTAAAAGTTTCATTTGTTGAGTCAATGCTTGCTGCCAAATTTTCACATCCTTTATTTTTAGATATAGTTGGTATATAGAAATGCAAGTAGTAGACCTGGTATTAGCAACATTAGATCTTTGAGTTAAGTACCTTCTTTGTTATATCCCACTGCACCTTTGTTCTATAGAGATGTAACTTTAATGCTTTAAGGAGATGCAGATTAAAGAAAAACACTTAAGGGGAAACAAAATTAACATTCATTAAGGAAGAGAGCCAAAAGTGTTAACAAGCCTCTTGGCCAGAAGATAATGTAAATCACCTGAGACCTTTTGTATACAAAATGATGTATAGAAAGAGTCTGGGCTGCGAACGCTACATAATTCTGTGTTACCCATTGATCTCCATATTTTATCAAAAGTATAAAAGGCCTTCTGAACAATAAAGGATCGGACCAGTTTCTCGGACCAGTTTATCGAACTAGTCTCTCGACCTGGTTTCTTGGGGCTCTGGCTCCCCCCGTGTCTTTCTCTTTCTTTCTTCTTCTCTCCCTTTCGCTCTCTCTGCTCTTTACTTTAACTTCAGGCTGAATCTCCACCTGGGGCGCGGAGGCTCGCCAGGTCTACTTACTTGCCCTGGCTGTTAAGACCCGCACGAAAGGGAGCTTAAGGCGAGGCACCCTTAGATATTCAAGCGGGCGCCGGTGGCCCAACGTAGATGGTGCAAATTCCTTGTCTGGAATTTTATTGGCCTTCCGCGTAAACCAAGCTATTCAGCCCTCTTCCTCCACTTAATCTTCCTACTACGCTACAGTTTCTTAATCTAATCTTATATTAATAAATAAACAAGTCTTTCCACGCCAACGCCGTCCACCCTTCGAATTCCCTGGATCCACCGGGGCTGGACCCCGGCACATGAGAAATCATGCTGATTGGTCTTGTATAAATTCATGAGATCTATATTTATCTGTCTAATGAAAAAAATATATTTTGGCCTAAGTTGTTACTTAGAAATTTTTATTCAACATGTTGCCTGTTTATAGTGAAACAGTGCTAATTTGGATAGCCTTTTTGCCTAGATTATAAACTGCCAGCCCAGGGGTCCAATTCTGTTTACTTTACATGAAGTTTTTTTACAACTTTGAAATAGCTGCCTGTTTTTAAATATGGAGACATTTCACATAAGTCTGGACTTTTGAGTTCTCTTGAGAGACTGGAGGATCCAGCACACTGGGCTCTGATTTCTTCCTCAGTTCAGTTCAGTTCAGTTCAGTCGCTCAGGCGTGTCCGACTCTTTGCGACCCCATGAATTGCAGCACGCCAGGCCTCCCTGTCCATCACCAACTCCCGGAGTTCACCCAAACTCATGTCCATTGTGTTGGTGATGCCATCCAATCCTCTCATCCTCTGTTGTCCCCTTCTCCTCCTGCCCCCAATCCCTCCCAGCATCAGGGTCTTTTCCAATGAGTCAACTCTTTGCATGAGGTGGCCAAAGTGCTGGAGTTTCAGCTTCAGCATCAGTCCTTCCAATGAACACCCAGGGCTGATCTCCTTTAGGATGGACTGGTGCAGTGGTCTTTGGAGGTACATACTGCTAATCCACACTCCTCTCCTAGCCACCTTCACCGATTTATCAGTCGGGCCCAGTGGAGAATGTGGAATGGTCCACATTCTCAAAGTTCCTCATTTGTCTCATTAAGTTGACCTTATCTTCCTCTTTGTCTTATTTCTCCCACTCTTCTCCTGCCTCAGTAGAAGTGTTCCATCTCATCAAGGCCAAACCCATTTTCCATGCTGTCTCTATCATCCCTTGATATACAAACGTTAAAAATAAACCCATCCACTAACCCTACTTCCCCCTCAAACTGCTATCCCAATCCTCTCATGTATCTGTTTCAGGATGTATCTATATTCCTTGCCTCTGTTATTTACTAGGGTTCACTTGTTTCTTAGTCCCTTATCTGCCCTGAACTTCCATTTTCTAAACTTAGTGGCATTTTCTGTGTTTATCCTCTTTACCTCCTAGCAGGGTTTTGCACTGTTAACGCTGTTGTCTTGAAATTCCTCTTTTAGCTTGGACTGTAAAATCTTGGCCATCTGATGATTCCTTCGCAGCTTCCCTCCTGTCACCTAGCTATCACTATTACCCAAGGTTTTATCCTTGGCTCCCCTCCTTTCATGTTGTTACTCCCGGGCGTCACAAGAGCATTGCTGTGAGGATTCTAGGCCACCGTTGCCCAAGCTCCAGGTCCACACTTCTGTCTACCTGCAGGATGTTCTGCCAAGTCCTCTGGTTTTTTAAAATTTTTACCTTTTGAAGATTTATCCCCATATTTTCTTCTAAGAGTTTAGAAAAAACAGTTCTAGCTCTTAATTTTTTATTTGATTTTGAATTAATTTTTGTCTGTAAAGTGAAGTAGATATTCAATTCCTTTTTTTTTTTTTTTCAGTCCTCTGATTTAAAACCATCTCAAACTGGCTTTGCCATATCATTCTTCATGACTATACCATCTTTTAATGGTACAACTTATCTGTCAGTCACCAAAGCATGAACTTGTGGGTCTTTTTCTTTCTTTTTCTGACTTCTTCCTTTCTAACACTCAGCCCAAGTAGGCAGTGTTACTTGGAAGATGCATTAGCCTCCTAGCTGTCGTAACAGAATACCACAAAACAGAATCCCTTGTTGCTTAAATAGAAATTTCTTTCTTCACAGTTCTGGAGGCCAGAAGTCCAAAGTCAAGGTGCCAGCAGGGCTGGTTTCTCCTGAGGCCTCTGTTGTTGGTTTGCAGATGGCAGCCTTCTTGCTGTTTCTTCACATGGCCCTTTCTCCGCATATATGCTTTTCTGTGTCTTCTTATAAAGATGCCAGACCCACATTTTTGGACCTCTTTTAACCTTAATTATCTCTTTACAAGGCTCTATCTCCAAATAGTCATAAGGCTTCAACATATGAATTTTGGGAGTGAAACAACTGAGTCCATAACAGACGGGGAGTCTAAAGCTTGAAGTAGAAAAAGTATCAAGAGTGAAGTACTAGTCACTCAATTGTGCCCAATTCTGGGACCCCACGGACTTCAGCCCACCAGGCTCCTCTGTCCATGGGATTTTCCAGGCAAGGATACTGGAGTGGGCTGCCATTTCCTTCTGCAGGGGATCTTCCTGACCCAGAGACTGAAGCCAGGTCTCTTGCACTGCAGGTAGATGCTTTACTGACTGAGCTAAGAGGGAAGCCCAGGCAAAAACTGAACAAGGGTGATAAGTCCAGGGAAAGTATGCCACTTGTGGGGAAGCAGACAGAATGAGAAAATGATCACAGAATTAGGGTGTTCTGCAACTCAGAGCTGAGAGGAGTCAGAAGCACAGCTGTGTTCACATCGGGCAGTGACCTCAGAAGACAGAACTGCGCACGTACCTCTCCGTGCAACCTCTGGGGGAGAGGATTTCGATCCGGGGCCAGAGACCAGGCTTGACCACTGGAGCTTTTTGTGTCACAGAATTTTATTCAAGTATGAGAGAGAGAGAAAAAGCTTCTGACCTAGACATCAGAAGGGAGCAGAAAGAATGCCCCCTTGCTAGTTTTTAGCAAGGTGTTTATGTCTGTTAGAAAGCTCTTAATCAGATAAGAGAGACACCTTAAGGCTGAGGGCGTTTCATCAGGCCCCTCTCCCACAATATGAGTTTTATCTCCTGGTCATAAAACGATTGATATGAATACTGGTTTGTTAAGCCATTATCAGCTCAAAGTTTGAGAAAAGAAAAAAAAAAAAAGTCTAAGCAGAACCATTTTGAAGAAAGGCAGATTCCAAAGCAAATACATAGTTTCATTAACATAGCTTAAGAAGAACATTTCCATAAGAAAAATGCATGGGTTAGCTCAAGGCAGAATCAGGTGTAGTCTATGCAGAATTAAAAGAAGCCTCTTTTACTTTTGTGTAGAGAAGGAAAAAAACTGCCACTTGCAGTTTATCTCCTCCTGCCGCTTGGGGACCTCTGGCCTTCCTACCTGTTACCCTCTCACATCCACAACAAAATGGTGTGTGAGTGACGTAGGCAGTAATTAGGGAGAGTCACAGGGACCTGGAGTGTCTCGTGGTCAGTGTACACCTGTGTTGTTGTACCTGTCCTGTCTGAGGCCATCTCTGTATGGAGAAATCTGAGAGGGCAGGATCGAAGACTTAGTACCACGTGTGGCTTAGTCCTCTCTAGTTCCTCCAGCTCTTTCACCTCTATTCTCAGGTAGAGGAGCGGGGGCAGGCTGCACGTGAGGAGGATTAGTACAACAGCCATCCCTCCTACCACCCGTGGAGCCCAGCTCTGCTCCTGTCCTTCCTCTGCTTATAAGCCTTGCTTGGTGCATGCCTGAGTGTGTGCTGAGTTGCTTCAGTTGTGTCCGACTCTTTGTGACCTTATGGACTGTAGCCCGCCAGGCTCCTCTGTCCATGGGATTCTCCAGGCAAGAATACCAGAGTGGGTTGCCATTCCCTCCTCCAGGGAATCTTTCTGACCCAGGGATTGAACCAGGCATCTCTGGCGACTCCTGCATTGGCAGGTGGATTCCTTACCATTAGCGCCACCATGGAAGCCCCTGGTTGGTCCCTGCTGACCACCAAACTAAGGCCAGATCCCTTGGACTGTTATTAGAGGCCTTTACAGCCTAACTTGTCACCCATGACAAAAGGATGTGTTGGCTGTCCTGTTGGCTGTTCTTCAGTCACTTTGGGTTTTAGCTCTTCTTTGACCATCCCCAAGAACTTTGCCACTTCCATGCCTGAGGTTCATACTACTCTTTGTGGCTAGAATATTCTTTTCCTGCCTCTGTCCTACTGAAGTCCTACCCATCTGTTGTCAACGTCTAAATCAAATCCTATGTAAATTGTGAAGCTTTCCTTAATTTGTCTCATGTTGTAGGTCTTATAGCATTTATACTCTGCTCATAGTGGTTGCTCATTCTGTACTAGAACTTTTCTTCACTCCTATTTAACTATAAAGTCCAGGAGGATAGAGGTGTTGTTTTACTTTATTCCTTCAACCACTTAACAGTGTTTTGCACATCAGTTCAGTTCAGTTCAGTCGCTCAGTCGTGTCCGACTCTTTGCAACCCCATGACCACAGCACACCAGGCCTCCTTGTCCATCACCAACTCCCAGAGTGCACCCAAACCCATGTCCATTGTGTCGGTGATGCCATCCAACCATCTCATCCTCTGTCGTCCCCTTCTCCTCCTGCCCTCAATCTTTCCTAGCATCAGGGTCTTTTCCAATGAGTCAGCTCTCCAAACAGGTAGCCAAAGTATTGGAGTTTCAGCTTCAACATCAGTCCCTCCAATGAATACCCAGGACAGATCTCCTTTCGGATGGACTGGTTGAATCTCCTTGCAGTCCAAGGGACTCTCAAGAGTCTTTCTTCTCCAGCACCACAGTTCAAAAGCATCAATTCTTTGGCGCTCAACTTTCTTCATAGTCCAACTCTCACACCCATACATGACTACTGGAAAAACCATAGCCTTGACTAGATGGACCTTTGTTGGCAAAGTAATGTCTCTGCTTGTTAATATGCTGTCTAGGTTGGTCATAGCTTTTCTTCCAAGGAGCAAGTGTCTTTTAATTTCATGGCTGCAATCACCATCCACAGTATGAGGCAAATATTTGTGGCTTGGACTTATGAAATCAGATTTGGGGCAGTATGTCTTCTTGATGTTCAGTAGAATTTTGAGGGATCTTTGTTCATGATCCCAAGCAAGTTGCATATGCTCCAGGATGCTGATTGGAGAATCTAGTTGTTTGGCCTCAGACAGGAGTGGAACTTGGGTTTCCACCCATTGGATGATGGAGGAAGAGAAATGGCCTCAACTCTTTTTTAAAAAATTATTTATTTTGTCTGTACTGGGTCTTTGTTGCTGCATGTGGGCTTTCTCTAGCTGAGGTGAGTGGGAGCTGTTCTTCACTGGGGTGCTCGGGTTTCTCACGGTGCTATCTTCTCTTGTCACAGCGCACAGGCTCTAAGGCAGGCAGGCTTCCGCAGTTGTGGCATCACAGCATGTGGAATCTTCCTGGACAAGGGGTTGAACCCCTGTCACCTGCATTGGCAGGCAGATTCTTAACTACTGAACCATCAGGGAAGTCCCAGCCTCAGCTCTTAAGGTGGTTAGGTTTAGGGGGGCTGGAAAGCGTCCCCTCAGACTTAATTCACAGAACAAAGAGCCTGTGGCAGCTATTAAAATTTGTTTTCATCTGCTGGATTCTGTTTGCCTGGGTCAGAACTAGCATGTGGTGGGAAGCAGAGGCACAGGCTTTAGGTTGCCACACACTCCTATGCTGCAGGTCAGGCGGAATCGTGGGCAGAGCGGGATCCTGAGAACCTCTCCTAACTAGGCTGCCACCTTGGTTTCTCAAGTTGAGTAAAGGTGAGCTCAAGGTAGCTGTTAATAGTTCACCCAGCCTTGACGTTCTTCTCTGACCCGTGAGGGTGTTATCCCAAGGCTGAAGGGGAGAGAAGGGGAGCTGGGAGCAGAAAGAGTGGTTTGGAGCATGAGCTTGTTAAACTTGCGGGGATTCTAAACATGCCCATGTTCCGGTTTCAGGCCTGGACTGAGCCAGTAGGTCTGAGGTGGGGCCTAACTGAGCATGTTTTTATAAGTCTCTGTTAGTGATTCTGAGGGCCAGCTAGGATTGAGATTAAATATGTTGAGGTGATTGTGAGGATTAATGAGATCATGTAGCATGCATGAATATAGCATGGTGAGTTTTAAACAGTAAAGTGATTTTAAACGGTCTATAGATTTATGCTAACCACTGAGTACATCTGTTCTGTCAGAGGAAACCAGCTGCTGCCTTTGGGCAGACAACTCCCAGGACTGAGGAGATGAATGAAGATCCTCTAATTCTTGCTGACCCAGGAGTTATCTTTTCCTTCCTTTCCTTCCTCAGAAAAATTTGCTCTTCCCCGACTTGTGTTTTATCTGATCTGTAGCAGTTTGGGGATTCTTTTTTTAAAACTTTTATTGGAGTATAGTTGATTTATAATGTCTTGTTTGTTTCAGGTGTATAGCAAAGTGAATCTTATATACTTGTATATATAATATACATATCTGTTCTTATATATATATACACATAAAGTATATAATATATCCATTCATTATTTTATATATATATAATATATCCATTCTTTTCCCATATAGGTTATTATAAAATATTGAGTGGAATTCCTTGTGCTATACAATAGGTCCTTATTAGTTATCTATTTTATGTAAATATATATATATATATATATATATATATATTTATATATAGTAGTGTGTATATGTCAATCCAAATCTCCTTATTCATCACTTTCCCTCACTTTCCTCCTTTGGTAACCAAAAGTTTGATTTCAAGATCTGTGGGTCTGTTTCTGTTTTCAGGATTCTTTCACACAATAATACCTGGAAACTAACAGGAGTTAGATAACTGCTTTAGAGCAGGAAGCAATTCGGAAAACCCTGTTTCCTTTGTTCTGGGAGGTGCTTTATGTTCTTGTCAGGTTCCCACTGATCTTGAGATGCTCAAATATTTCTCAGGAGACAAGGGATTTTGATAAACTAAGTACCTTTTAAATCCCCTCACTTCTAGTCCTCCCCTGCACTGAGTGGAAGTGGGGGCTCAGGAGCATTTACGCCCATGGTATTTTTTAACTGGGCCTTTCCACTTGCAGCAACTATCACGGAACGGAGGGCTTTCTGAGGCGCCAGTGACAAGGCAGCGGTGCTTCACTGCTGGGGATGCCGCTGACCTGGGGATCAGTTAAAGTGCAGTCTCACTCTTTTCACAAACTAGCCTTGCCGGGGGAAGTCCTGCAGGTTCCAGACGTAAACACACAAACTGGGGGGAAAATGAGGCTTCCTGCTAGCCTTGGCCAGCTAAGCTGAACCCTTCTGGTGGTCATGATCCTCTCAGGAGCAGCTCCTGCTCAGACTTGTGGCTCCAGCCGGCCCTGCCGGGAGGCTGGGTGTTCCCCTGGGACCAGGAATGGGCCCATGTTGATGGCTGCCTGGACCTGGGAGACCTTTGTCTGCCTTGGCCTTGGAAGAGTCTCCTGGGTCCTACCAGATACTTCTCTCCTGTGGAAAACCCCTTGGTGGCTTCAGTTCTTTCTCTGGCCACCTTCATAGGGCCTACCTGCCCTCCTCTGCTGTCATTACCTAGCCTTCCTAACTTCTAAGATGTACCTGCATTTTCTCCCTGACCAAGGACATATTATTCCCTTTCCTGGTAGCAATGATCTAATCCTTTTAGAAGGTGGGGTCTAAAGGTACAATTAATAATTAAGTTTGATTTAAAAAAATCTCTTTGGCTCTTACCTGGAGTCTTTCCTTCCTGCCAGCTGGCACTTTGTTCTCCTTCCCACAGACAAGCAACTTTGTTGCCAAGAATTGACTTTTCTCAGAGCTCAGAAATGGTTAGAGCTTTCTTTCATTTCCAGTGTTTTATTTTGGCTATTTAAACTGGGGAATAAAGCCGACTGAGGGTTTGATGGACTCCAGTTTCAGACGATTGCTCATATGATGTTGTAGAAATCCATGGGCCTTCACTAATTACATATCTATCTACCACAGGGCTCTGATTCCTGTATTCTCAGGAAGTGGAAGATGGGGGTGGGGGACTAAAGAAACAGGATCTTTTTTTTTTTGTTTTTTTAAAAATCATTACCTTTACTTGTTTTTAATTTTTAAAAATTGAAGTATAGTGATTTACACTATTCTGTTTCAGGTGTACAGCATACTGATTCAAAACTTTTATAGTCTATACTCCATTTAATGGAGTAGGAAATGGTAATCCACTAGCACTTCTTGCCTGGGGAATTCCACGGATGGAGGAGCCTGGCAGGCTACAGTCCATGGGGTCTCGAAGAGTCAGACAGGATTGAGCAACTGAGCATGTACATACTCCATTTAAAGTTATTATAAAATATTGGCTATATTTCATGTGCTGTACAATATATCCTTGTAGCTAATTTATTTTATACACAGTAGTTTGTATCTCTTAATCCCTGACCCCTGTCTTTTCCCTCCCCCTCTCCCTCCCACCACTGGTAACTACTAGTTTTTGTTCATATCTGTGAGTCCATTTTGTTTTGTTATATTCATTTTATTTTTTAGATTCCATATATAAGTGATAATATATAGAATTTGTCTTTCTCTGTCTGACTTATTTCACTAAGCATAGAACCCTCCAGGTCCAGCCGTGTTGTTGCAAAATTTCATTCTTTTTTGTGGCTAAGTAGTTTTCCATGGTATGTATGTACCACGTCTTCTTTATCCGTTCATCTGTCCATGGTCACTTGGGTTGCTTCTGTATCTTGGCTATTGTAAATAACAGTGCTACGAACATTGGGGTGTGTATCTTTTCAAATCAGTGTTCATTTTCTTTGCATATATACCCAGGAGTGGAACTGCTGGCTCATATGATAATTCTACTTTTAATTTTTTGAGGACTGTCTTCCATGCGCCCATTTACATTCCCACCAACAAGCGTATGAGGGTTCCCATTTCTCCACATATTCATCAACACTTGTTAGTTGTGGTCTTTTTGATGACAGCCATTCTGATGAATGTGAAGGGATATCTCACTGTGGTTTTGATTTGCAAGAAAAGGAGGAAAAAACAGGAAACAGTACTTTAAAAACTTTATTTCTTAATTAGGGGATAATTGCTTTATACTGTTGTGTTGGTTTCTGCCATACGTCAATGTGAATCAACCATAGGTATACATATATCCCTTCCCTCTTGAGTCTCCCTCTCACCCCCGACCCCATCCCACTCTTCTCGGTTGTCAGAGCACCGGGTTGAGCTCCCTGAATCATACAGCAAATTCCCGCTGGCTCTCTGCTTTACATATGGTAATGTATCTGTTTCAATGCTACCCTCTCAATTCACCCCACCCTCTCCCTCCCGCACTGTGGCTGCAGGTCTGTTCTCTAAGTCTGTGTCTCCATTGCTGCCCTACATATAGGCTCATTAGTACCGTTTTTCTAGATTCCATATATATGCATTAATATATGATATGTGAGGAAACAGCATTCTTGAATACAAAGGTCCTTCCTAGCTCAGCCCCAGGTTCCAGAGTCCCAGGCAGCCTCATCATGGAGCAGTGACAGTCTTGCTAAAGTGACGGATCCCAGCCCTGCCTTAGGGGCCAGTGGAACACCAGGGTGTGGACCGGACACACCAGGGCTGGACCTGTACCAGAGCCCAGTCCTCTTGACTCCTAGCTGAACCATCTCTACAAGATGGCAAAGGAGACAAATAGTGGCAGGGCTCTATGTAAGTCCAAGCTTTGGAGGTTTTGATTGGCTTTCTGCATTGATACAGTTGAAAGTGTTAAATATTTCATCAGTTTGAGGTGGGCACCAGCATTAATCCTTTAGTGGTTGAATTATGGGGAGGGCAAACAGAGTGAAAGGATGTAACCCGGGGCTTGGAGCAGTGGCTGTTTCCCCATCAATGTGGTAGCGTTTCTATCAGTATTTTTATCATTGTGAACTGGCTCTAATTCTCTGGGCTTCAACCATAGATGCTGAAAAGAAACTCTGATCTTGAACACCTGACCCTTCAAAGACATAAGTGCAGATCCGAGTAATTACTCTCTGTTTGAAACTTGAAACAAACAAACAAACAAAACAACTTGAGATTTTGCCCAGAAACGCATTTGTGTCCCCTTTTATTTCAGACTTTCAGGTCTCTATTGAGATATGGGAAAGCTTTGCTCTTCTCCTCTCCCCAAACACTAGACTGTCCTTCTGTCAAGCAGGTTTCACTTTCCATCCTTGAGAGAGTAGGATCCTGCGGTTGCTACTGCAGAGTGTGAGATGGCTGAATTTTAGGGGTGGGTACCTTAGAAATGTGTGGCTTCCCTGGTCGCTTAGTGGTAAAGAATCTGCTTGCAATGCAGGAGACTCTAGTTCGATCCCTGGGTTGGGAAGATCCCCTGGAGAAGGAAAAGGCAACCTACTCCAGTATTCTTGCCTGGGAAATCCCATGGACAGGGGAGCCTGGTGGGCTACAGTCCAGGGGGTTGCAAAGAGTTGGACACGATTTAATGACTAAACAACAATTTTATTACTTTTAAAAAATTAATTTAATTGGAGGCTAATTACTTTACAATATTGTGGTGGTTTTTGACATACATTCAATGAATCAGCCACGGGTGTACATGTGTTCCCCATCCTGACCTTCCCTCCCACCTCCCTCCCCATCCCATCCCTCAGGGTCATCCCAGTGCACCAGCCCTGAGCACCCTGTCTCATGCATGGAACCTGGACTGGTGATCTTTTTCACATATGATAATACACATGTTTCAATGCCATTCTCTCAAATCATCTCACCCTCGCCTCCTCCCACAGAGTCCAGAAGTCTGTTCTTTACATCTGTGTCTCTTTTGCTGTCTCTCATATAGGGCCATTGTTACCATCTCTCTAAATTCCATATATATGTGTTAATATACTGTATTGGTGTTTTTCTTTCTGACTTATTTCACTCTGTATAATAGGCTCCAGTTTCATCCACCTCATTAGAACTGAATCAAATGCATTCTTTTTAATAGTTGAGTAATATTCCATTGTGTATATGTACCACAGCTTTCTTATCCATTTTCCTGCATCTAGGTTGCTTCCATGTCCTGGCTATTGTAAACAGTGCTGTGATGAACACTGGGGCACATGTGTCTCTTTCAGTTCTGGTTTCCTCAGTGTGTACACCCAGCAGTGGGACTGCTGGGTCGTATGGCGTCTATTTCCAGTTTTTTAAGGAATCTCCACACTGTTCTCCATACTGGCTGTACTAGTTTGCATTCCCACCAACACTGTAAGAGGGTTCCCTTTTCTCTGCACCCTCTCCAGCACTTATTGTTTAAAAAAACAACTTTAGAAATGAGCATTCATATGTTGGTCATAAACAGCCTCATCTCTTGATGAAAATATCTCATCTAATGGTCTTTATTTTGAATAATTATAAGGACATGTTTAGAATTTTGTAGGATATGGATGAAGTTTCTCTATTAATTACCTCCAAATTTCAGAGGGATTTTCTTTCTTTTCCTTCAAGAGTTTGCAGGCCTAGGAAATTGAGAGCTGATAGGAATCTAGGAGTAAGTTTGGACATAGATGTGGATTCAAGTTGGAAAATGGAATTGATGCTTGTGGGATAGATGATCAGCAGAAAGAGAAACCAAAGGTCAGAGTGAGAGGAACCACACACAGACGCCTGCGTGTGAGAAGCCCCACTCTGGTGCTGCCCTCTTCTCCCCTAACTCCCTACTTCCCCCCTTTCCTCCCAAAGCAGTATCTTCCTGGTGGCTGGTCCTGATACGGTAGAGCAGCTAACACTCTCCCAAGTGTGGGTGGCAACCTTGGTGATTGTGTCTTCACTTTTTTCTGCCCTTGGTCCTCAGTGGGGTGAGCTCAGCCTTACGTTTGGGCCCTTGTAAGACATTACTTGAAACACTGTTTCTTGTTTCCTTGGCTGCTTAGTCATCCACGCCCCTGGTGGCTTGTCTCCCAGACTCTGCAGAGACCAAGTGAGGTAGCCAAGGGGTCAGGCCATGGGAGGCTTTCTGCCCGACGTGTCCTGTGTGTCTCTGTGGGCATGGAGGTCAGAGATGGCCACCTGGAAACGCCATGCGTGGCTTCCAGGGAGCCTGGAGCGCTTTGTTGTCTCTCCTTCACCGCCCCCCACCCCCACCCATGCCCTGTGCAGTCTTCGGCTCCTGTCCTTCCAGGAGAGATGGATGGTTTATTCTGAGCTACTGGTGGGGAGCTGTGAGGAGGGGAACATGAGGGTTTGCCCGGCAGGCAGTTAGCCCAGCAGAGTCTAGCCTCTGCTTTACACACACCAGCAGTTCTGGCCTCTGTTCTCAATCTCCTATGGAAAAAAAACTGCTTCTACCAGGAGCGGTTGGGGACCCCTGGAAGGAAACTTTGTGTTCATTTCTGCTGTACAGCAAAGTGATTCACGTATACATATTTTTCATATTCTTTTCCTTTATAGTTTATCACAGGATAGTGAATATAGCTTCCTGTGCCTGGCAGGAATGTTACACTTAATGACTGGGCTCCAAGCTTTTACACTTTCCCTTTCCTCATCCTGTGGCCCAGGACCTCGATCCTACATGGAGTGAAAGAAGTAGCAGGATGGGTGGAAAAGGAAGGGGCTTCAGGAGGGATAAACCTGACCTGGCAGTGGGGGCCCTCTCTGTGGGGAAATCCTTACTCCTCTCTGACTAGAACTCCACGGTCCTGGAAACCACTTTGCTGTTTCCAATGCGTCATGTCAGCTCTAAGGTCTGACTTCTCTGATTTTTAATTGCTTGAGGTCTTCCTTATCTTGTCCCATCTCACCACTCTGACTAATTCAGGTCTTGGAAAAGTCATTTCTCTAGGAAGCAGTACTTTATTCTTCTCACCCCATTCCTTGCTCCCAAGACTCTTATGTTCTCCCTTATCACTCTGTTCTTCCCTAGTAGATCATTCCCCACGTTTCTGTAAAAACATGTTCTCCCTGACACAAGAGGAAAAGTATAGATCTGTCTTGTCCACAGATTTATCTTCAATGCCTTGAACTTGGCAAGCTCTTCAGATATCTAAATGAAAGTAGACTTGGATTTTCTTAAAAATTTTAGGTAATATATTTGGAACTAATTTCTTTTGGTCATGGGACAAAAGGGAATTTGGTTTTGGAACTACTGAAATTGAAGCATCTGTGTCCAGTACCTAGCTGAATACATGGGTCTGAAACTCAAGTGACAGGTCATCTTTGGGGAGGAATAGATTTGGAAATCACTAGCACGTCCTGGAAGTTGACCTCCCCTACTCCAAATGTTCTCCAAATGTTGCTACCTGAACAGCTGGGAGCTGGTGTGATTAGAAGAAAAGATGTGTAGGAGATGGAGTACAGATTTCTCACCCCAGTTAGACTCTTTCTCGAGGATTCACCCATTTGGTTTCCATCACAGAAATGGCCTCCACCTTCAACCCCCGAGAATGTAAGCTAACCAAACAGGAAGGGAAAAGCTATGGCTTCTTCCTGCGAATTGAGAAGGACACTGATGGCCACCTGGTCCGGGTGATTGAGAAGGGTAGCCCAGCAGAGAAGGCGGGTCTCCAGGATGGAGACAGAGTTCTTAGGATTAATGGTGTCTTCGTGGATAAGGAAGAGCATATGCAGGTAAGTGGGACATTTGGAGCTCTTCGAGGATCTCTTTAGCCCCTGTATCTCTGATTATTTTAGCTCTGGGTGTCAGTGGAGCTCTCGTGGCTGCCACTGGTAGGGCAGGACACCTGTACAGCTATACTCTGCCAGCTAATCAACTCTCCTGTGATCAACCAAGAACCGTAAAAGTTAGTCCTGGGTTTGAATAGTGTCAGGTCTAATGTGCATTGCATGTTTGCTATGTGAGCGGGACTATACTAGGCAATTTCATATTCATTATTTTGTTAAATCCTTGGCACAACCCATGAGGTACCATTTCACAGTCGAGGAAGTGGAAGCTCAGACACCTTAGCTTGCTAATGTGTTCACACAGTGAACATATGGGAGTGTCTGACCTCACCCCGATTCTATCTGCCTCTAAGTGGGTGCTCCTTTCACTGTACTGTGCAGTCTCCGTAGACTCAGGAGGACCTGCTGTACTTCGGGGCAGCATTCATCCCGGGAGAAGACCTGTCCTAGTAAAAGTTCCCTGGGCTGGGCTTGGGCTGCACTCTATAGAGTCCAGTGGTGCTAAAGACCCAGCCTAATTTGTCCCTGGATCTTGGTGGGGCCCAGGTGGAGACGGCTGGGGGATGATCTGCTGACTACTTGGATGTCAGGGGTCAGTTGATAGAATCTGCAGAGTCAGATGGTGAGCACTGCTCTCTCACCCACAACCCCGTTGGTTGATAGAGGGTTATTGGTTAAAGTTAATCTTTTTCTTTCTTCCTCTTAGGTTGTGGATCTGGTCAGAAAGAGTGGGAATTCAGTGACTTTACTGGTTCTGGATGGGGATTCCTACGAGAAAGCCGTGAAAAAGCAAGTAGACTTGAAAGCGTTGGGTCAAAGTCAGGAGTCGAGTTTGAACGATAAGAAGCCACCCTCTGTGATGAACGGAGGAGCACAGATGTGGACGCAGCCACGGCTCTGCTACCTAGTGAAGGAGGGGGGGAGCTATGGCTTCTCTCTGAAAACTGTCCAAGGTGAGCTTGAAGGTGGGGCAGGGACAAGCAGCTTTCTGGAAGAGAGAGATTGGTATCTGTTAATGACTTTGTTGACGAACTGTCAATTGCTACGGAGATTCAACAGCAGCCTCTCTCCCCTGGCCCTTCCTTTGTACAGCTCTGCAAAGAGGGATCAGGATGGTGGGCAACAGCACTGTGGGCGCTCCCATCTGCCTGTGCTTGTTAAGCTGAGTCCTCAAGGCCAGAGGGTTAGAGGGTTGATGCTTCTCTGGGGGTAAAGATGGAGGAGAGAATGGAGAATAAGAGGCAAGAAAAAGGAGGTTCTCCATGAGCTACTTTTGAATTAGAATGATATCTCTTTTCATCTCTGAGTGTCCAGGTGGTCACTTATTCAAAAAATCCTTGAGCATTTATTTATGTTATCAGCTGCTGTTAAGAGTTGCCACAGGCACGGCCAAGATCCCCACCCTCCTGTGGCATCAAGGTAGTACCCTCAGCTGTGGCTATGCTTTGAGATGTCTCCCTGACCTCTAGCTGAGAGGTACAGTGATTTGAGAAACCCCAACCATCAGAAAGTACTAGATTCTGTTCCTAGAATTTCAGAGTTGCAGGCTGACCCATGAACAGTTGCCTGTGGTTTTTTGGATTTCACTGGGATTGAGGTTGGAACCATAGCTGGTCAGGGTTTTGGTTCCACCTCTAACGTTTCTCCTTCCCTGTTCTTTCTGTACTAGAAAGGCACTGGTGGTGGGTCATAATTTGCTTAAGTGATAAAGAGCTTCCTAGGTGGCTCTATTGGTAAAGAATCTCCCTGTCACTGCAGGAGACGTAAGAGATGCATGTTTGATCCCTGGGGCAGGAAGATCCTCTGGAGAAGGAAATGGCAACCCACTCCAGTATTCTTGCCTGGAGAATTCCATGGACAGAGGAGACTGGTGGGCTATATACAGTCCATGGGGTTGCAAAGAGTCGGACACGACTGAGCAACTAAGGCTTGGCTTGGAAAGAGCAGACCAATACTACACATGGTTTCTAAGGCTTATTTAACCTATTAGCAAGAGAAATAAACTAGCTATGAGATATCTCTTGAGTTTGCCAGTTGTTAAAACACAGTGATATAGGTGGTCAAGGGAAGCTTGGCATTTCTCAGAGGTTTATTATCAGTAATATGGTAAAAAAAAGAAAAGAAAGAAAGTAAGAAATTGCAGTTCAGACTATTCGTTTGGCCTTTGTGTAATGTCTGTGGTGAAAGGTTTAAATTAGCTTTATGAAGAAAATGTTTTCTTCAGGACAAACATATAAAAAGGTAACAGGAGAAATGCCAAGTATTTGAGAAAGCAGAGTTTAAATGATTATTTACAAATGGTTTATATAGTCATAATGAAGGTACCCTTTGCCTAGGCTGAAATATTAGTATTTCGACAGCACTGACAGCACTTCTTTAAGAAGCACCTGAATCCTCCTCCCTGCTAATCCAGCCTGACCATATGTGTCTGTGCTTTCCTCTCTTCCTGTGCCTGTGTGCTTTAGCCTGCATCAGTGAGATTTATTCAGTCCACTGGGCTGTGGTAGTTGGTGATAGTTTTAAAGAGGCCAGAACAGAGCAGATGCCGTCTAATTCTACAAATGCAAAGGAAAGGGAGAATGACACAGCGATGCTGAGTGGGCACGATTCGCTGCTTTCTGGTTCAAGAGGCCAGTGCCACTTGCGATTCCTTCTTTGTACTTATTTGGGCTCAGAAATCCTATTCAAATCAATAAAAACCAACTGAGTAATGGCTGTGTCAAGTTTGTGCTATGAGCTCTAATTGTCATTCTGTATCAAAGTCTATCTGAGTTAGTCCTAAAATGCAAAGTTCTAGTTTTATATTATTGGGAGAAAACCCTTTGCTGTTAGACTTTCAGTGTAATGGAGCTGTGACACCTGTCTACCCCCTACTCTCTTTCAGGTAAAACTGGAGTGTACATGACTGATATAAAACCTCAAGGTGTGGCTATGAAAGCTGGAGTGCTGGTTGATGACCACTTGATTGAAGTGAATGGAGAGAATGTAGAGGATGCCAGCCACGAGGAGGTGGTTGAAAAGGTATATCCCAAAGGAGCACTTTCTCGCCTTTAACGTTCACTCTGCTCTCACTGGAAGTGACAGGAAGACAGGAATGGTAGTTTATGATGGGAAGACTGTGATATGGGAAGCTAAACCTTCGTATTAAGAGCCAACGGACTCATTAGTGGTGTAAGCAGTGTTAACATAGGGCTTTGGAATGAGGCCTTTGCTAGTTTCATGTTGTCTTGAAGAAAAGTGTTCTAAAGAACCATTATCTTCTGGATCTTATGTGTAAGTTACTGGAATCACTCTCTAAACTTGTAGTAAATTCGATCTTGAATCAATGTTACTAAAGTGTTTTAATACAAGCTGGAAGATGACTAGTGTGGGTGATGAATATCGAGTTATACATGGGGAGTATCTGATGTGCTATACCCCAAGTCTTATGCCCCAGCAGGATGCACGGAAAACACTCAGAGGTTTTTCTTTGGGGTCATATGGAACCTTGAAAATTGACCAACTGTATCTTTTCTTGGTAGAATGGTATTTCAAAGTAGACCTTTACTTTCTTTTCCAAATTCCTTTCCTAGTCTTCACCTAAGTACCTTTCTGGGTTTTCTGAATTCTGGCTTTCACTTGGGTTCAGTTAGCATCTGTGTGGGTGACGTCATACTTAACAAAGGGAAAAACAACTATATAAGGGAAGATAAATAAATACCAGTGAGGTGGTACAAAACAGTATTACAGCTTAATTAAGCTCAGGACTTACATCCCATATATCCTGTTTAATCTATAGACTGTGTGCCTCAACACAGAAACTTTCCTATTTCCCAGCATCTTTCTTGGAGACTGATGTTGGTCCTCACCTGACTGTTGTTGCAGGTGAAGAAGTCTGGAAGCCGCATCACATTCCTGCTTGTGGACAAGGAAACTGACAAGCACCATAGCGAGCAGAAGATAAAAGTCAAGAGAGAAACAGCCAGTCTGAAACTGCTACCCTGCCAGCCCCGTGTTGTAGAGATGAAGAAGGGAAGCAATGGCTATGGTTTCTACCTGAGGGAAAGCCCAGAACAGAAAGGTAAGGCACTTGAAGAGCAGAAAACTTGGCAGTGTAACCACCCAATTCTTCATCCCAGTCTGACTCCCCAGAGTTCCATTAGGCCCCCCAGCCCCCCATCAGGGTATCCTTAGGTTTTCATAGCAGAATTATAAAGCAGAATTTTGGATCTGAGCAGTAGCATGCCAGTAAATTGGCTCTCTGGGGGGTTAAAAAAAAGCCCTAATTTGTAGTATGTGTTGTTTCGTTGTGGTGTAAATACTCCCACCATGTCTGATTTCAAGCTACAACAGCTGTCATAGAACGCGAAGTTGAGAAGTATTCTCATGAGCTGGTGTGTGACAGCGCCAACATCCCACTAGATCTGAGGCAGGGGTGTGGGTGGGGATCTGGGACATGAATAGAACCAGGAGTCTTTCTGATTCCCTGTAATTCAGTAAGAATTAAGGTCCTCCTACACAAGCTGAATACATTACGAAAAAAAAAAATGTAGGTTCAGGCCATGAAAACTTATTCACCCAGAATTACCATTTTCTTTCCATCATATATATTTACATTAATTTATGAAACATTAATTTGACTCATATGGTATAAAAACATCCTCAGGATCTTTGAGAATATCAAATGAATGTGATAAGAATTCTTCAGTCAAGAAGACCCCTATTTACTAGAGGAGATAAGACATATATGTCCATAACTGAAGGTAGATGGTAAGAAACATCTTAAAACAGGGCAGGTAAGATACTATGGAAATTCAATGCTGGAGCGAGTTTTTCCTCACGAAAAAGGTATTGGGAGGCCTCAAAGTAAAGGTAGCACTTGAGCTCTGGCTTTATAGTATGAATAGAATTTAGGCAAGTTGATGGGGTAGGGACAGATAAGTCCAATCCATGAAGACAGGATTGCGTGAATAAAGCAGGAAGACACAGGCTCAGTTTGATTGCTATTTAAAGTGTAGCACAGAAAATCAAGTTAGAAAGGTCAGTCGGAGAGACATATGATGGACTGTTAGTGCATGCTGAGGAGTTTAGACTTATTTTCAGAGTTAGTGGGGAGTTATTTTTTGAACAGTGTGAGAGAGAAGAAAAATTAAACCTACATTGTCTTGCGGGCTTTACACATCTCAATTACTCCTAATAATTTTGTAAGAATTGCTGAAACTGGGGACTTGAAGAAGATACAACAATTTTTATATGGTCAAATAGTTCTAGTACAGCTAGAATCAAAATTAGGTCTGTTTAGTTCCAAAGCTCACATTCACGCTGTCATGCTGGGGAGTGACTCGCTCAGACGGTGCATCAAGATGAATCTGAAGGCAGGTCTGTACTGGAGAAGGCAAACAAGGAGGGGAGAGCAGCTGGTAAGGTAGCAGGTTAGGAAGAATTCAAGGCAGGAATGAATACAAACTGCATTTCAGGTGGAGGAACTAGGGCTCCAGAAGAGATGTGTAAAAATATTAAGGTAGCACTGAAGGACTTGGCTGATTAGACACAGGGAGTGGATGCTGAGGAAGAATCATGCTACCTGTCAGTGACAGGAGGATGGTGCTCCCACTAACGGGTGACCAAGAGATGCCAAGCAACTAGCTGGAAAAGTGAAATTGGAGCTTGTTAAAACTGTATGAGGGTCAAAAAAAAATTAAGGGTGAGAGATCTGAAGGTTTCTGGTGAAGATGGTTCAATTCCTGAAGACTCAACACCCATCTGTGTGGCACGCACTCACAGATCCATTCACAACTGAATTTGCCCAACTGCTACTAAAAGGCTAGCTTGGGTTTCCTGGGGTCTGAATTCTTTGGTTTTGTTCACCATTCTTCCCATCCTCTCCTCCCCTTTTTTTATGGCTTAGCTTCTACATAAGCATACAAGTATGCACACTGATTTCCTGGGACTTTGCTGACCCTTACTGCTTAGCATGCTGTTTTGCCAAGATTGAATCCCAAACACTTTTAGTAATAACATTCTTTTCTTTAAGACTCTCATTATTAATGACTGGGTTTATTCCTAGAATGAGTTCTGACCAAAGAGCGAGGTGGATAGGATGTGTATAGATATCCTAGTGGGAAGGAGTTGTACTCAGCATGCCTTTTATATCTATTTTATAAAGGCTTTAGGCCCCAGCAGAAATCCCCCAGTTTGTTTTCTATGGATCTTTCTGGTAATTCTATTTAAATTTTTTTTGGGGGGTGGGTAGGTCAAATCATCAAGGACATAGATTCCAAAAGTCCAGCAGAAAAGGCTGGCTTGAAGAACAATGACCTGGTGGTTGCTGTCAATGGCAAGTCTGTGGAGTCCCTTGATCATGACACTGTGGTGGAAATGATTAGAAAGGGTGGAGATCAGACCTCTCTGCTGGTGGTAGACAAAGAGACAGACAACATATATAAACTGGTAAGTAATACAAGGTCACATATTCATGAATTAAGGTTGGGTCCATTCACTCACACCCTCAAACTTTGGTTAAGTTACCACTTTGATCTTCATACTGGAAGAGGCATAACAATCATCATTAAGGCTGTACTGAAGCTCAAATTGGTAGATAAGAGAATGTGATGGGTTCATGAGGTTTAAGTCCTTGGAAATAAGATTTTTGAAAGAATTTGCAAATGTAACTGCAGAATTTCTCTTGGTGACCTAGGAAAAATCTATGAACAATAGCCTGGAAATAAACAGATGTAGTCCTAACTTTCCCAAATAGGGAATGACTGGATTTTAATCTGTAGACCAATGTGTTCTACCAATCCCATGTAAAAGCCTAAAGAAAGTGAAAGTGAAGTTGGTCAGTAGTGTCCCGACTCTGCGACACCATGGACTGTAGCCCACCAGTCTCCTCCATCCATGGGATTTTCCAGGCAAGAGTACTGGAGTGGGGTGCCATTTCCTTCTCCAGGGGATCTTCCTGACCCAGGGATTGAACCTGGGTCTACTGCATTATAGGCAGATGCTTTCCCATCTGAGCCAGAAGGGAAGTCCACAGGGACTAGTTTATAAACCCTTAGCAAGGGAGTAGAAACATAGATTCACCAAGACCAAGCTGTGTCAAACTAACCTTATTTCCTTTTATCTCTTAGTCACAATAGCTATTGTCTACATATTTTAAAGTTTTTTTTAAATAACACTTTGATCACAAGAACTGAGGTTCACTCTAGCTTAGCAGACATTCAGGGGCCTTCTAAAGTATCATCTGCCTTGTTGGGTGTTGGTCACAAAAATGAACCAAGATGAACTTGTTCTATGTGATATACAATAGAAGCATCCAAAGGCATATAAATGATATAGAGGGAGGAATATTATGGGTGGTAGAATTAGCCTCCTTCAGATTAAAAAATCCTGAAGCTTAGAGAGACTAAGTGATTGGCTAAACTCACTCATTTTAGCAAAGACTGAAGTCAGTATTTGAAAGCAAGTTTTAATTATGCCATACTCTCTCCCAGCACATTTTGAATAGATATTTCAAGACCTTTGTGTAAAGAAGACTAACGAGTGAACTGGATGATAGAAAAATTAATGGGTTTTTAGCTAGTTGAACAACCATACCTAAGAGTACTTGATACTGGACCAAATGTCAACCCGAACAGACTCTAACAGCATGCTGTTTGTTCCTAAGCTAGCATATTATTAAATGTGGATGGAGACATGGAAAACATATTTAATATACTTAAATCATACAGATGACTTAACGTGTTGATGGATAATTACTAGAGACTAGTATTTAAAATATCAAGATAGAAGAATAGTCAAGATAGAAGAATAAAAACTAGTAAGTTTAAAGTTTAATCAGGAATATATTTCAAGTACTAAACTAACTTAAAAGTAAATTGTATAAACACCAAATGGTGAGGTCTGAACTGATGACTATAGAAAAAAGTACAGAAAACTTGATGACACTCTAAGTAGCTGCCCCTACCCAAAAACCTCAATTTAAAGTTACATTAATTGACACTTGGCTTTTGAAGATGATAGTATTACTGTTCTGAGTTGATCAGACTGTACCTGAAATTACCAGTAATGTAATTTTGGGTAAATAACCCTCCCTGTGCCTGTTTCTTTCATTGTAAGGTAGGTGTATCTATGGCAAAGGGTAGTTCTTAAGTGTTATATGAGTAAATCAACAATGAGCCCAGTCCTGGCAACCTCACTTTAGGCCAGTGTCAAGAAAGGTAACCAGGGAATAGGTTTTGTAAGACATTATGTGAATATTTAGTTTGAATAACCATAGGTTTGGGGGAAGAAAGGAAAACATTGTCAAGAATTTAAAAGGCTAAATGGTAACTATGTAAGGTAACGGATCTGTGTTAATTAACTTGATTGTGGTAATCATTTCACAATGTATATGTCTAGCGAATCATGATGTGTACACCTCAAACATATGCAGCTGTAACTGTCAATTATACATTGTTAGAGCTGGGAAGATACATGAAGCAAAAGCTGATGAGATTGAAGAGAAATACAATTCTACAATGATAGCTGGAGACTTCAATAGCCCATTCTCAATACTGGATAGAACGACCAGACAGAAGTAAGGAACTAGAGGACTTGAACAATGCAAACCAGCTAGATCTAAGTCATACACAGAACACTCTACCCAACAGTGGAATACACATTCTTCTCAAGTGCACATGGGATAGTCCTCAGAATAGACCATGTGCCAGGCCACAAATCAAGTCACAAGAGCCAAAAGATGGAACCAACCCAAGTGTCCATTGACAGATAAATGGATTTAACACAAATAACACACACACACACGAATTTGAAAGGCTATTACATGTGGGAAATAGACTTATTTTTGACGTGTCCTATGGGGCACAGCTTCACCAAATAGAGAAGGCATAAGGAGCTAGCTTTTGGCTTAAAGACAACCAAAGGTACCAGGAAAAAGCTTTGCAGAGTGGGAAGCTCCCAGATGGAGGAAAAAATCAAACAGAAGTCAGAAGGTCACTACAGTAGCTGCTGTAAAGGGAATTCAGGCATCAAGTCCTCTTCATGCATGCTCCTTTATGTGCTTGCTGAGTTGCATCCGACTCTTTGCAACCCCATGGACTGTAACCTGCCAGGATCTTCTGTCCATGGTATCTTCCAGTCAAGAAAATGAGTGAGTTGCCATTTCCTCCTCCAGGGCATCTTCCCAACCGAGGGATCAAACCTGCTTCTTCTGTGTCTCCTGTACAAGCAGGCAGGTTCTCTATCACTAGCACCACCTGGGAAGTCCCAAGTCCTTTCCAATGCCTCCAATGACTTAACTATAATTTTAATGTTTTGATTAATATGAGAGAAATTGGATCTAAAAAGATGCCTGTCTCCATTCTCTTCCTCCCTCTTCTCTCCTAGAGTAAGTTCCATAGGTGGGTAGGTGCATGATGGTTGGATCTTTGATATATATATCAGTGAATAAAACAAACACCTAGACCAGTTCTTGGCACATACCAGACACCCAAATATTCGAATGAAGAATGAGTAAAGACTCATCACTGCCCTCTGCCTCAAGATTAGCTGCTACTGCCAGATACAGTTGATCTGTAGTGATAGCAGAAGTATTTTTGCATGTGATGAGTCATTCTGACAGTTTCCCACATTTTAAAGAGAAAGAAATGTGGGAAGATTTGCAAGTATAGCATTGAAAGATCTGAGGTTCACTGAATTGGGTAAGTAGGAGATTCTGTGCTGGTGCTACTCTTTAACATTTTTTTAACTTTAGGTTGTGCTGGGTTGTGGTGTGCGGGCTGCTCACTGTGGTGGCCTCTCTTGTTGTGGAGCACAGGCTGGAGCACACGGGCTTCAGTAGCTGCAGCTTGCGGACTCAAGAGAGCACAGACTTGAGTAGTTGTGATGAACAGGTTTAGTTGCCCTGAGGCAGGCAGGATCTTCCTGGACCGGGGATCAAACCCATGTCTCCTGCACTGGCAGAAGGATTCTTATCCACTGTATCATCAGGGAAGTCCTGTGCTGCTGCTACTCTTGTTTAGAAAGGAAGATGTGGTCACTATCATGGAATCAGAATAAACTAGCAGTTCTGTTAGATTTGGATCCTTGTACAGAATTCTGTACTGCTCTTATTTTATGTGTATGTACATTTGCTTACATGTTTATGCTCATTATTCTGTAACTAAGTTCAATCTTCCTTTATACCTTTTCTGTTTGGGGTAGTAGAGATATTTTACAGCTCTCAACCAGATGTATCTGGGAGAGGAGTGGAACATAGAGGATGCCTTATAAATTAAACCAGCACATTTAATAAAGTGTAAATTCTCATACTTATCATTAATGTTTTTTCCACTTTATTTTCAAAAGGCTGGCTTTTCTCCGTTCTTCTACTATCAAAGCCAAGAGCTGCCTAATGGTTCTGTCAAGGAGGCTCCAGCTCCTACTCCTGCTCCTCTGGAGGTCTCAAGCCCGGAAGCTACCGAGGAAGTAGGAGACCATAAGCCTAAACTCTGCAGGCTGGCTAGAGGTGAAGATGGCTATGGCTTTCACTTAAATGCGGTTCGGGGTCAGCCAGGCTCATTCGTCAAAGAGGTATGGTGAGCTGGTTGCAGCAGCCCAGTGAACACAGCCACAGTGAGGAGGGCCTCGGTTTCTCCCACTCACTAATGGCTCAGGAAAAAGATTACACCAAAGGCCTACACTGAGTGTCTCACTTGGGTTCACGTAAATACTGGTCTCATACCCTTTAAGATAGCTAAGAGTACATCAAAGTTCACATCATTTGTTTCTGAAACATTTGTGTGTCTCTTTAGACATTTCAAATTAAACAGAGTTGACATGACTGTAGTTGATAGTCACTACTAATAACTCTTGTCTGGGAGTAATACTTGTTTGCTTCTGTGTGGCTGGCATAATGCCACCCTGCAGGGACTGACAGAAAACTATCTCTGTAGCTCTCAAGTTGGGAATGAAGAAGGGGGACCTATGGAATCTAATGCCTTCACCCTGGAAAGCACTGTATGAAAGATACACAATAGGATAGTCAACCATTGTGAACACTATTCTTTTGAGTAGCGCTTGTGAAATTGTAGCTTTCATAAGCAGAAAGCATTAGGGCACCATTTTAAACTTCCGTACCTCAAGGGGAAATGTCTGTATTCTCAACATGACTGAGAATAAATTCTCAAAGCCCTCACCTCTCCTCTGAAGAACTGCTAGCCTAACACTCTGTGGTCTCCGCCTGGAAGTGGTAACGCAGAACTCTGCTCACAGGTGCAGAAGGGCGGCCCTGCTGACCTGGCGGGGCTGGAGGACGAGGACGTCATCATTGAGGTGAATGGAGTGAACATGCTGGATGAGCCCTATGAGAAGGTGGTGGACAGAATCCAGAGCAGTGGCAAGACTGTCACACTGTTAGTCTGTGGAAAGAAGGCCTATGATTATTTTCAGGCTGAGAAAATTCCTATCGTTTCCTCCATGGCTGATCCACTGGAGGACGACCCGGATCCTGATGAAGGCAGGCTGGAAGAATCAGAGCAAGACTCACATACGGCAGAACGAGAACGAGTGAGTGGTGATGCATCGCTTATAGTGATCTAACTAACCAGAGCATGGTAACGCCCTTAACAAGTGCACCATGTATCTACGTTTACCACAGGTCTCCTAAAACACCAGAAAATTACAGTGTAAAGAGAACTAGCAAATTCAGTTACCATGGCTGAGAGGAGGTAGTTTAAGAATAAACTTATTTTTCACAGCATGGAGTTGACAGTAACTTATCAAAATTATAATGAAAACACCAGAAGAACCCAAATCAGACTATTTACATACAAATTCTGGAATTGCCATTTATCACTCTTGGGTAATAGGCTGGGTGATTTGCCAGCCTTGGGTAACAGAAAATAATGGATTTATTCTCTGTGCCTCAGTTTCCCCACCTATAAAACAAAGATAATTGGTAGGATTGTTATCAGGATATAGTAAGACTTTTAAGTCTTTGAACAGTGCCTGGTTCATGGTGAGCATGAGAATGAATGGTGGTGGTTAGAGACAATATTCTTTTTAAAATAATGGCAAGTATTCAAGTTTCATTACTGGGGAAGAATAAACATTATCCTGTTTGTATTTCATTTAGATAAATTCCTTGACAAGTCTCAATTTCTCTTCATAGATGAACTTGAGGTCTGAAAGTAAACTATCCAAGTGCATAAAGGAAATGTATGACAAAGCCAAGACTCTAAATAAAAGTTTTACATTTTTTTTCATTACATTATTTCTGCATATTGGTAATCTAAAAAGCAAATACTCAGTTTTAATGAATACAAGCTGTCTTAGTCTGTTTGGGCTGCTAAACAAAATACCATAGACTTGGTGGCTTACAAACAACAAACATGTATTTTTCACAGTTGTGGAGGTTCAGAAGCCCAAGATCGCGGCACTGGCAGATTCAGGGTCTAGTGAAGGTGCTCTTCCGGGTTGCAGACTGCTGACTTCTGGCTTGCCTTCACAGGGCAGAAGGAACTAAGGATTCTGGGAGGCCACTTATAAAGGCCTAATCTGAGTCATGAGAGCTCTGCCCTCCTGACCTAATCACCTCCTCATCACCTTGGGAAACAGGATTTCAACCTCTGCACTTTGGGGAGATACAAACATGCAGACCATAGCATACATGTTGCCATTGACCTTGTATCCTGTATTGTTTCACAGAGAAAGTATTCTAGATGTCTTTAAAAAAATTCTATAATAACTCTATAGAAAGTCAATTGTACTATGCTAGTTTATAGAAAAGAAATATGTATATACATACATATTAAAAGGAATGTGTCAGGGTCGAACAGCAAGCTGGAAATGAATCCAAGTGCAAAATTCTGGTCACCAAGCTTCTTCTTCCTGACTCAAGAGGTGCAAATCTAAAACAGACCATCCGTCTCCTTAAGCTCACACTCTTACCACTTACACATCCTCTGTTTTCTTTTGCACAGGCCCACAGTACAGCCTCTCATTCTTCTTCCAATTCTGAAGACACAGAGATGTGATGAGAGCCAGCACTGGCTTTGGCTGACAGCTGTTTCTGGGTATTTAATAGGAATCCTTTCCCAAGGAATGAGCTGACATCCGTTTACTGTCTTTGTTTGAGAAGAACTCCTTGGAAACCAGTTCATCACATGTGATTGTCTTCTGCTGTCATCGGTCTCAGGGGTGGCTACTGCAAAGAGCTTATTTATGGCCAACTTAGGAAAAGTTAATATACGAGCCAGATGCTTTTCATGCGATCTCTTCCAACCTTCAACTTAACTACTCTTCTCTGTTTGATCTTATTTCTTCTATAGGTTCCCAGAGCACCAAAGATGATTCATAAATCTGTATATGTGAGAACTGCTAATTAACGTATCTGAGCAGATAAGCCTATTAAAACTATGCTTTTGTAAGAATGTTGTTGCTGAAATAAATGCCATTAAAAATGCCTTTTGAGTATGCTTGAATTTTTTCTGTTGGCTAATAGAACCTTAACAGTGCTTTTGTTTCTGGTAAACTTTTTATGTTTTAACCTTCATTTTGCCTCTAGAAACCCCCAACACAACAAAACTCAGAATAAGATCTCAATAACAAAGAGAGACTTCCTGGTAATAAAATTCAAGACTTTCTTAAATTGAATTTTTGAGTGTCCTACAAATTTTCCAAAAGCTTCCTATTACAGATGAAGACATTGAGCCTTAGGATAGGAAAGTGACCTATTCCAGTTAAGTTATTCATTGTTTTACCCCACAACTCCACAAATGGCAGATGCAAAGAAAAAATGAAATATCATCAGTGACTTGAATTTAGAGTAATTCACTCTTAAATAATACTAGTAAAGTGAAAGTGAAAGTTGCTCAGTCGTGTCTGACTCTTTGTGACCCTATGGATTATACAGTCCGTGGAATTCTCCAGGCCAGAATACTGGAGTGGGTAGCCTTTCCCTTCTCCAGGGGATCTTCCCAACCCAGGGATCGAACTGAGCTGAAGGGAAATCAAGAAAAATGTCATACTCTGAAGTCTGTCTCGGTACACTCTATTTCAGTTGCATACCACTCCTTCCCCAGCATAGATGAACTTTTGGTTATTTGAAGGGTGAAGGGGATGGGGAGGAGGGCTGGGATGCTGACTTAGACCACACAAGCAATAATACCAAGCTATCCCTGACAGAATGACAGTAAGGCCCAAGTGTTAACAATCTCTGATTTTAATGATAGTCAATCTCAAGGGAAACTCATAACCTCCTCCATGGGATCCTTGATTTAAACAGAATCTCAAGTGTTTAACCAGCTACCTTACATTTCTCTTACCCAAGAATTCCAGTGTATTTTCTCCCTTTAGCTTCTTGGCTCCTTTTAGCCCCACCACCTGGCACACTCTACCAGCCTCAAACCAAACAGGGTACTCTTGGTTGAGTGCTAGCTTGAGTTACTTCTCTCTCTCTCTCATACAAATGAGAAGCTGAAGCTACTCATGATTACAGTATCATCTGAGGACGAAGGCATAAGCTGCAGGTAGAATATGCTACCACAGCACTATGTTGTTTTAAAAATGTTAGGCCCTGGCCCCTCCAGTTTTTCCCTCTTATATCCAAATTCTGACACCACTGGCTTGTAGCAGTCTGTAATAGGCATGAGTTCAAGGTGCCATATGCTTCTCTGGTGCCTGTTTGTGGGCCAGATAGAGGAAGAGTATGCTGGAGAGAGCACTGACCAGGAAGATGACATCAAACCAACGGTGATAGAAGTTGAACTGCAGCTCTCCAAGGACTTCGGTGATGATGGTGCGGTACTCCAGAGGCATGCTCATTCGGATCAGCAGCACAGATGAGACGAAGTACATGCCCTGTAGGTCAAATGAATCCAGAAGGGACTTTGAATGCAGTGACAGACAAAGGAAATAGTTAAAATATTAAAAAGCATGAAACATTTCTGATATTTTACAGCTCTAGACATAAAGCTAGTTCATTAAACTTACCATAATCTGTGCTAATAGCAGGACAATGACATTGGAGGATTTACTGCTGGAGATGGCATAAAAGAACTGTCAAGAAAGGGAGGAAAGATGATTATACAGTACTTCTAGATTCCTGTGTCAAAAACATTAAGTAGCATGTAAATAAAAGTGTTTTTTCCATGCCACCATCTTGTGTAGAACCGTTCATAAGATTAAGGCTATAAATAAGACATTTAAACAGACTGCCCCCAAAGGATCCACTTATAGTTTTCCCATACGGGTAAGTATGGGAAAATATCACGACAAGATGCTTTGTAGGAAGCATCACTACTAGTGATGCTTTGTAGGAAGCATCATGTGAACAAAGCTAGTGGAGGTGATGGAATCCCAGTTGAGCTATTTCAAATTCTGAAAGATGATGCTGTTAAAGTGCTGCACTCAATATGCCAGAAAATTTGGAAAACTCAGCAGTGGCCACAGGACTGGAAAAGGTCAGTTTTCATTCCAATCCCAAAGAAAGGCAATGCCAAAGAATGCTCAAACTACTGCACAATTGCACTCATCTCACACGCTAGTAAAATAATGCTCAAAAGTCTCCTAGCCAGACTTCAACAATACATGAACTGTGAATTTCCAAATGTTCAAGCTGGATTTAGAAAACACAGAGGAACCAGAGATCAAATTGCCAACGTCTGTCAGATCATAGAAAAAGCAAGAGAGTTCCAGAAAAACATCTGATTTATTGATTACACCAAAGCCTTTGACTGTGTGGATCACACCAAACTGGAAAATTCTTCAAGAGATGGGAATACCCAGAACACTACCTGCCTCCTAAGAAATCTGTATGCAGGTCAAGAAGTAACAGTTAGAAGCAGACATGGAAAAACAGACTGGTTCCAAATTGGGAAAGAAGTACGTCAAGGCTGTATACTGTCACCCTGCTTATTTAACTTCTATGCAGAGTACATCAAGCAAAAGGCCAGGCTGGATGAAGCATAAGCTGGAATCAAGACTGCTGGGAGAAATATCAATAACCTCAGATATGTAGATGACACCACCCTTATGGCAGAAAGTGAAGAGGAACTAAAGAGTCTCTTGATGAAAGTGAAAGAGAAGAGTGAAAAAGCTGGCTTAAAACTCAACATTCAAAAAACTAAGGTCATGGCATCCAGTCCCATCACTTCATGGCAAATAGATGGAGAAACAGTGAAACAGATCCAAAATCACTGCAGAGAGTGACTGCAGCCATGAAATTAAAAGATGCTTCCTCCTAGGAAGAAAGCTATGACCAACCTAGACAGCAAATTAAAAAGCACAGACATTACTTTGCCAAAAAAGGTTCATCTAGTCAAAGCTTTGGTTTTTCCAATAGTGATGTATGGATATGAGAGTTGGACCATAAAGAAAGCTGAGCACTGAAGAATGGATGCTTTTGAACTGTGGTGTTGGAGAAGATGCTTGAGAGTCCCTTGGACTGTAAGGAGATCAAACCAGTCAATCCTAAAGGAAATCATTCCTGAATATTCATTGCAAGGACTGATGCTGAAACTGAATCTCCAATACTTTGGCCACTTGATGCAAAGAGCCGACTCATTAGAGAAGACCCTGATGCTGGGCAAGACCGAGGGCAGGAGAAGGGGGCGACAGAGAATGAGATGGTTGGATGACATCACCGACTCAATGGACATGAATCTGAGCAAACTCCAGGAGATAATGAAAGACAGGGAAACCTGGTATGCTGCAGTCCATGGGGTTGCAAAGAGTCAGACAGGAATTAGCGACTGAACTGAACTGATATGGGTAAGTTGGTGGGTTTAAGTATTATAATGTGAAAAGATTCCCGCTTACCAGAAACCATGTGATACATATGATTTTAGCATCATTATATAACATTAAAGCAAATTATACCAGGCCACTCCAAGCCCCTGTAGTTGTTTCTGGGCTCCTGAGCTCTTCCTAAAATTGTTCTGAATGCTTGCAGAGCCCTTTCCCCCTCCCAACCTCTTCACTCCTTTCAATTCAACAGCTCTTAGATTCTGAAATCCCACCTCTTCTACCAGAGAATTTACCTTCCAGTTCCATGAAACCTTCCTATGCTGATCAGAAAACTGCCCAACATTCAGCTTCTCCTACTTCCATATTCTCTTCACAAGCAACTCTCCCAGTTATTCGTCTCACCTCAAACACTACCTCATTTATTCATTCCAACCATCTGCTCAGCGTCTACCATGCGCCAGGTTCTGTTCCAGATGCTAGTGACACATCAGTGCATGAAACGTACTGTGATCTCATTCTGTGGCCTTTGGTAACTACTTATCTGTCCGGTGTATGATGTAAATACATTATCATCAATTTATGTGCTAGTCTAACTTTTTTTTTTATTCTGTGGCATGTCTTTTACAAATTTGTAGTTGTTAAGATCTCAGAAGGCAGAAATCTTAATTAGGTAAAGTTATCTCACAGTGCCATGTAATGTAATTAACTACTTTTCAACTCCATGATACAACCTACCTTGGTAAGAGTGATCAGCAGTCCTCTGATAGATGTGACTATGATTATTCCGACCAGAATGAAGGAAATGTGTTGGGACCAGAACTTCACCTGTCAAGGCAAAAGGAAGAAAAAATATTTGTTAAATCTCTGTTCAGAGAGATGGGAAAGCTAAGATGACACATTAT
The DNA here is from genome assembly GCF_016772045.2 of Ovis aries. NCBI lineage: Eukaryota > Metazoa > Chordata > Mammalia > Artiodactyla > Bovidae > Ovis > Ovis aries. Next base: position 99,008,489 of record NC_056054.1, on the reverse strand, counting down.
TATCACTTATGCAACTGTGAGAGGGAACTTCATTAGTGAGTAAGTGGCAATAAAAACATGTATACGAAGACTTCAGTGGGTATCTTAATTAGCAGACCTAAAACTTAAGACAGAAGACAGCAAGTGCAGTGAAGTGATGAAAATAATACTAATAAATCAGAAGAAACACAAAGCCAATAACATAGCTTCAAGTAAAAAGCATGAATTAAAAAGAAACTAAATAGCAGCCTGATAATTTTTAATATTTGTGAATGACAGTTCTCTGATCACCCAAAACTTAAATAATAATAAAGTATGTAGACATTCTCAGCTATGGTCTAGGAAGTAGTTGACCTTTATTTGAATCACAGGATGATACCTTTTTCTTCTCTTGGATTGCTTCAGAGAGAGAAGCAGCTGTGATACCCTGTGCTTGATTCAAGGCTGAAAGGCATCAGAGGGGAGCTGTACTGCCAACATCTGAGAGATGTTATTCAGATTTATGAAATGTGGAGTGATGTGTAGATGGGCTACAGAAGGAACACATATACATACACAGAAACTAGCCCTAGAAAGCACTGACAGGAAGGGCATTTCTAAAAATTCACCCCAGTAAAAAAATTTTTAAAGGAAAATACATATGAAATATGAGTGAAGCATGCTTTACCATATAATTTATATACTACATGAAGGAAAGAAACCATGCTCCTTCACATGAAAAAGGATATACTGTTGATTTATCATCTAAGAAATGTGTGCCTTGAGTTGTTTCTCAAGGACTGGAGCTCAATTTGCTCAGGTGTATTTTCATTTTAGCCAGCTACCAGGGGCATGTCCATCTGAGGGTTATCATACAAACTATGGCCAGGATCGCAGAACAACTAAATGGCACTCATAAGGACTAAGAATGTGACACTGGTTTTAGTACCAAAGTGCAGCTAGAATCACTGGCCATATAAATACCTGGAAAATACACTATTCTACAAATAAAGGCATTAAATTGGGACAAGACTGTCCCAATTATAAAACAGGTAGAAGATTAAAAAAAAATTTGTGCACAGGTGAGTTAACCATTTTTAGCTCAAAGCCCATATGAATTGATAGATAATTTTTTATAGCAGAAATCATTTTAGTTCTAACACAAAACCACTAATTAGTAGTTAATTTTATACCAGAGGAATCAAAGGTGAGTTATATGTTTGAAGATAACATCAAGTATCACAGACAGAAGTATTTGAATATTTGGTAGGGAGAAGCTGGAGAGTGGTAGCTGTGACTGAGAAGAGAAGGAACTGTAGAAATGATCACTACCCATGAAAATAATAATCGCCAGTCATTAGTTATGGTTTTAGGCCCTTTACGAATCTGCCATGTGAATATTCCAAAACATAGGAGAGGGAGAAGAATGAAAGCAGAAACAAGTACCTAGAGTAAGGACATAGAATCTAAACATAACAAACAAAGATTTTGATATAATTCTTACATCAAATTGGATCCCCAGATAATTCACAGTGATTTCAATGCCTCTTGTGACTGGATCAGTTTTCCCCACTCGGTCAAAAACGATATTGATGGTTGCCTACAGAGACACAGACCTTTACATTAGAGCATCTCAAAAATCAGTTTCAAAAAATGATTCAAAATAATGAATCACCAAGTGTTTCTTACAGGTGGATATTCCTAAAAGTGCAATTCTACTTTCAATCTAAATCGTACATAAGAAATCTATTTTGGCTATTCATACATTGGCAAACAAAAGTCCCTATCTACGCTATCTTTCTTTTCTGTAGAGTGTAAAGGAGGATAAGGCTATGACATATACACCTCAATTTATTAGGATCCAGAAAGGTAACATTCTGGTAAAACACAAGGTAAGAGAATCAAGTGATTCCAGGGTCATTCGCTATGGTTGTTTTCTGAAAGCTCTAATAGCAATCACTAAAACAACAAGGAGAGTTATTATAGCTGACGAGCCAATAAAAATCAAATGGAATTATGAAAAACAATCGATTAATCCAAAAGAAGAAAGACAAAAGAAAAAAGAACACAAAACAAATAAAAACATACAGCAACAGGGTTGCTCAACCATAACAATAACACATTGACTATAAGTGGTTTACTACTGTATAGCACATGGAACTCAGTATTATGTGGCCTGGATGGAAGGTGAGTTTGGAGAGAATGGACATATGTATATGTATGGCTGAGTCCTTTTGCTGTTCACCTGAAATTATCACAATATTGTTTGTTAATTGGCTATACTCCAGTACAAAATAAAAAAGTTTAAAAAACATATAAATGGTCTAAACCAGAGGTTGGCAAACTCTGCCACGGTCATATGACTGTGTAGATAAATGGACCTGGCTGTGTTCCAATCAAACTTTTTAAATAAAAGCAGGTGGTGGCTGGATTTGGCCTAGGGGTTGCAGATGGCTGACTCCTGGTCCAAATATGACAAATAAATGGCAGAGACCATTAGATTAGATATAAAAGCAAGCAGTTTACAAGAAGCCCACTTTAAATATAAAGATACAAATAGGTTAAAACTACAAGCATGGAAAAAGATTTATTATGCTAATGATAATCAAAAGAAAGCTGGAATGTCTATATTAATATCAGACAAAGTAGACTTTATAGCAAAATAATGTTGCCAGAGACCAAAAGGGTCATTTCATAATAATAAAAGAATCATTTCATCAAGGGGTACATAGTGACCCTACATGACATACATGAAGAAAAAAATGATATAATTAAAAAAAGGCAAATCCACAACAATAGGTGGAAATTTCAACACCCCTCTCTCAATAAACAAGCATCAGAAAATCAGTAAGAGTACAGAAAAACTTAACGGTATTATCAATCAACTTGACCTAAGTGAGACCTGTAGGCTATTCCACCCAACCAGAGTAGAATACACTTTCCATTCAAGGGCACAAAGAACATTAACCATGGCTGACCATATTCTGGGCCAGAAAACAAGCCTCAAGAGACTTAAAAAGATTCAAATCATACAAAATATGTTCTCAGACCACATGAAATTAAATTAGAAAAGTATTTACAGAAAGATATTCAGAAGATGCCCAAATATTTTATAATGTACTTCTAAATAACCGACTAGTTAAAGAAGAAATCAGAAAGTATTTTGAACTGAATGAAAATAAATATAAACCTATCAAAAAAGTTGCATGTGTGAGATACAAATAAAATAGTGCTTAGTAAGAAATTTGTAGCATTAAAATGCCTATATTTAAATAAAGTTTCAAGTTCAATGATCTTAGCTTCCTCTTTAAGAAATCAGAAAAAGAAGACACCCAAAAAAGCAGCAGAAGAAAAATAATAAAGATCAGAGCAGAAATCAATGAAGTAGAAACCAGAAAAATAGAGAAAAATCAATTAACCCAGATGCTGGTTCTTTGAAAAGTTTAATAAAATCGATAAACTTCTATCCAAATTGATCAGGAAAAAAAAGAATGAGAGATATCAATTCACATCCACCAAAATATTGAAAGATATACCCAATTGAAGGCAGAGTTCCAAAGAATGGCAAGGAGAGATAAGAAAGCCTTCTTAAGTGAACAATGCAAAGAAACAGGAAAACAATAGAATGGGAAATACTAGAGATCTCTTCAAGAAAATCAGAGACACCAAAGGGACAGTTCATGCAAAGATGGGCACGATGAAAAACAGAAATGGCATGGACCTAACAGAAGTAGAAGATATTAAGAAAAGGTGGCAAGAATACACAGAACTATACAAGGAAGATCTTAATGACCTGGATAAACACTATGGTGTGGTCACTCACCTAGAGCCAGACATCCTGGAGTACGAAGTCAAGTAGGCCTTAGGAAGCATCACTACAAACAAAGCTAGTGGAGGTGATGGAATTCCAGCTGAGTTATTTCAAATCCTAAAAGATAATGCTGTTAAAGTGCTGCATTCAATATGCCAGCAAATTTGGAAAACTCAGCAGTTGCCACAGGACTGGAAAAGGTCAGTTTCATTACAATCCCAAAGAAAGGCAATGCCAAAGAATGCTCAAACTACCGCACAGTTGCACTCATTTCATATGCTAGCAAGGTAATGCTAAAAATCCTTCAAGATACGTTTCATGAACCTAGTTCATGAATAGCACATGAACCAAGAAATTCCAGATGTACAAGCTGGGGTTAGAAAAGTCAGAAGAATCAGAGATCAAATTGCTAACATCCACTGAGTCATAGAAAAAGCAAGGGAATTCCAGAAAAACATCGACTTCTGCTTCATTGATCATGCTAAAACCTTTGACTGTATGGATCATAAGAAACTGGAAAATTCTTCAAGAGATGGGAATACCAGACTACCTGACCTGCCTCCTGTAAGGAGAAACCTGTATGTAGGTCAAGAAGCAACCGTTAGAACCGGACATGGAACAACAAACTGGTTCCAAATTGGGAAAGGAGTATGTCAAGGCTGTATATTGTTACCCTGCTTATTTAACTTCTATGCAGAGTACATCATGAGAAACGCTGGGCTGGATGAAGCACAAGCTGGAATCGAGATGCTGGGAGAAATATCAATAACCTCAGATATGCAGAAGACACCACCCTTATGGCAGAAAGTGAAGAGGAACTAAAGGCCCTCTTGATAAAGGTGAAAGAGGATAGTGAAAAAGCTGGCTTAAAACTCAACATTCAAAAAACTAAAATCATGGATGGCATCTGGTCCCATCACTTTATGGCAAATAGATGGGCAAACAATGGAAACAGTACCAGACTTTATCTTGGGGGGCTCCAAAATCACTGTAGACAGTGACTGCTGCCATGAAATTAAAAGATGCTTGCTCCTTGGAAGAAAACCTATGACAAACCTAGACAGAGTATTAAAAAGCAGAGACATTACTTTGCTGACAAAGGTCCGTCTAGTCAAAGCTATGGTTTTTCCAATAGTCATGTATGGATGTGAGAGCTGGACCATAAAGAAAGCTGGGCACTGAAGAATTGATGCTTTTGAATTGTGGTGTTGGAGAAGACTCTTCAGAGTCCCTTGGACAGCAAGGAGATCAAACCAATCTAATCCTAAAGGAAATAAACCCTGAATATTTATTGGGATAATGATACTGAAGTTGAAGTTCCAATACTCTGGCCATCTGATATGAAGAGCTCACTTATTGGAAAAGACCCTTATGCTGGGAAAGGCTGAGGGCAGGAACAGCAGTGGGCAACAGAGGGTACGATGGTTGCATGGCATCATCAACTCAATGGACATGAGTTTGAGCCCACACTGGAGACAGTGAAGGACAGGGAAGCCTGGCGTGCTGCATGCAGTCCATGGGGTTGCATAGAGTTGGAAATGACTCAGCGACTGAACAACAACAAAATGACTATAATTAAAGATAGATAATAAGTGTTGGAGAGGATGTGGAGAAATTCCAACTGTCATACATTGCTGGCAGGAATATAAATGGTGCAGATGCTTTGGAAAACAGCTTGGTAGTTAGGCAGTTTATTAGCAGGTTCAACATATAGTAAGCATATAACCCAGCAATTCTACTTCTACAGATATATACTTAAGAGAAATGAAACACATGTCCACATAAAAACTTATACATGGGGTTTCCCTGATGGCTTAGAGGTAGAGAATCCACCTGTCAATGCAGGAAACACAGCTTTGATCCCTAGTCCAGGAAGGTCCCAAATGCCGCAGGGCAGCTAAGTCCATGCGCTGCAACGACTGAGCCCACACATCCTAGAGCCTGTGCTCTGCAACAAGTGAAGCCACCGCCACGAGAAGACTGTGCACTGCGACAACAGAGCAGCCCCTGCTCGCGGCAACTAGATAAAAGCCTGCACAGCAACAAAGCCCCAGCACAGCCCCCAAGCAGACTTATACATGAATGCTCAACAGCATTACTTACAGTGGCCAAGACTGTCACGATAAAGCAACTCAAATGTTCATCAACTAATAATGTGGCATAGCCATATAATGGAATAAATAGTATTTGATCATAAAAAGGAATGAAGTATTTATAGTTAGAGGCTACGATATAGATAAACCTTGAAAACATTATGTTAGGAAGCCAACCACAAAAGATCACATCGCATGATTCCATTTAATAAAGTTATTAATATATTTATATATTAACATTCAACTATAGAATTTAATTATATATCACATTCATTAATTTATTAATATATTAATAGTCCATGCAAACCCTTCTACTAATTGAAAGAGAAAGAAATACTTCTCAACTTATTCTTTAAGGTTAGACACCTAAACCAAAGATATTAACAAGAAAACTACACTCTGACATTCTTCATAAATATAGATATAAAAACTCTTCAACAAAACATTAATAAATTAAATCTAACAAAACATTAAAAGGATAATACACCTGGCCAAGTAAGGTTTACTCCAGGAATGTGAGGTCAGTTTAATGTTCAAAAATTAATTTTACTGTATTAGCAGACTAAAAAAGAAAAACCATATGATCATCTCCATAGATGTAGAAGTGACAAAATCAAACATGCTTTCATGATTAAAAACACTTAAGAAACTATTAATAAAAGAAAATTCCTCAATCTGATAAAGGCATCTAGGAAAAACCAACAGCTAACACCATACTTAATGCTGTAAGACTGGATGCTTTCCCCCTAAGATCAGGAACAAGATCAGGGTGACTGCTTTACTTAATTCTGTTACTGAAGGATTTGGTCAGTGCAGTAAGGCTTGAAGAGGAGGAGAAGATAGGATGGAATTGTCTATATAGGAAAACAATAAGAGAGTTTAGCAAGGTAACAGAATATAAAATCAATATATAAGAATCAATTGTATATCTATATACTATTAACACTTGAAAATGAAAATTATAAAAACACTGTCATTTATAATAGCATCTAAAAATTAAATACTTAGATAAATCTGATGAAAGATGAGAAAGATCTGTACACCAAAAACTATAAAACACTGCTGAGAAAAACTAAAAAAATCTAAATAAATGAAGAGTTGTATCATGTTCATGGATTGGAAGACACATTGATCAAGACAGTGTGGTAAGATACATATAAATCTCAATAGAAAAAAGGGAACAGAAACAGACCCATATACATAAGGTCAATTAGTTTTTGACAAAATTGCAAAACTGCCTCAATGGAGAAAGGATACTCTTCTCAACAAAGGGTGCTAGAACACCTGGATATCTATGTGGAAAAAGTGAACTTGGATTCATACTCCAATATCATATTAGAAATTAAACTTAAGATGGATCACAGACCTAAATGTAAAACCTAAAACTATAAAATTTCTATTTTATATTTTTCATATTAAGAAAACATATGAAAAAAAATCTTTGTGACCCCAGGTTAGACAAAGATTTCTTAGATACAACACAAAAGCATAATCTATCATAAAAAAAGGATAAATTGGACACCATCGAAATTAAGACCTTTTGATTTTTGAAGGATACTGCTAACAGAATGAAAAGCCAAGTCACTGATGGGAGAAAATATTTTAAAATCACATATTTGATAAAAGGTTACCAGATTATATTGAAAAACTCTCAAGCCCAACAAAAAGAAAACAATCAACCTATTTAAAAAATGGGCTTCCCAGGTGGCCCAGTGGTAAAGAATCTGCAGGCCAATGCAGGAGATGTAAGAGATGTAGATTCAATCCCTGGGTTGGGAAGATCCCCTGGAGGAGGAAAATGGCATCCCACTCCAGTATTCTTGCCTGGAAAATTCTATGGACAGAGGAGCCTGACGGTCTATAGTCCATGCTCTGCAAAGAGTCGGACATGACTGAACAACTGAGCACAATTGAAAAACTGGCAAAAAATCTGGATAGATAAATCACCAGAGAGGATACACAGGTGGCAAAAAGGCACATAAAAGTTGTTCAACATCATTAGGCATTAGGAAAATGCAAATTAAAATGATTTAGCACCACCTCATATCTATTAAAACATCTAAGATTTAAAAGACTGACTACACAGTGTTAGCAAGGATGTGGAATAATTGAAACTCTCAAATACTGCAGGTTGGAATGTAAAATGGTACAACCTCTTTGGAAAAGTTTGGCCATTTCTTCAAAAGTTAAACATGTCTGCCATATGATCCAGCCATTCTACAAGCAAATGCTTTCTCCCAAGAGAAAAGAGAACACATGTCCAAACACAGACTTGTAGACGAATATTCACAGCAACTTTATTTCTAATATTCCCAAATGGGAAACAAACAAATATTGATCAGCAGGTGAACAGATAAAACAAATTGTGGTGCATCCATACAGTGGAAATACTACGAAGGATAGAGACAAAGGGGCCTGAGGAAACATTTGGAAGTGATGGATGGATATGTTCTCTGTGTTGCTTGGGTGATAGCTGTTGCACAGGTATATGTATATATCAAAACTTACCAAATTGTATATGTTAAATATGTACAGTTTACTGAATGTCAATCATATCTCAATAAAGCTGTTAAAAAATGTTACACTCTCCTAAAGGCTGCATCTCAGGGAAAACCTTTAGTAGCTTAATAATATGAATACTTGATAACTGAATACACTATCTTCATTTATCCTCTCCCACTGAAAAAGTCAAGATTTAAAAATGTCATCTGCATGGGTATTAACATCAATTTTTTATAACATTTAGATCTGTTAAATCTAGAATCCTCCATTCATCTACACTGATCAAAATTAACTAACAAGCTGACAAAGCTTCTCTTTGTGCAAGCATAGCCTCAGTGGGAAAGTCATCAAACCAGAAAGTCAAATCAGCCTTTTTTATAATCACACCGAAATCCATTAATACCTGCAGACGGGTCACAAGTGAAGACAAATAAAGCAGTGCATAAAATGCACATGAACAATAGAGCGGGAGGGCAAGCCATAAAAGAGTAAAAGCTGGAAGCACAGAAGATGAATTTATCTGTAGGAATATGTTTTAGAATTTACTTTTTTGGGTATATACAGATTATTAAAAAGGACAGGTGGTTTCTATTCTGAGCTGAAGGCTGGAGTTGTGTTACATACAGTCATGTACTCATGAGTACTATGAAGAGTAGGGTGTGAAACACGAAACTTCTATAGTCACTTCATGTATTTCACAACCTAAGAACTCACTAATAATTTCTGACAGAAGAAAAACGCAACCTCCCTTTTCTAGGTGACCCAAAAAGAAGAGGGGGAAGAGGCTCAGATATGTGACAGATGACATGCTCTGTTGATGCAGTTGGATTTGGAACTTAGTTCACAGCCTCAACCAAACCCAATTTTCTCTCTGCCATAACTAGAGCAATTATCTAAACCTCGACAATTAAAAAAAATATACTTACCATGAAAATTTTCCAAACACAGTAAATAGAAAAGAAGTAACCCAGAAAATTAAAGTATTTCCCTTTGAAAGTTTTGGAGTATTCTATCCTCTCCTGAGGGAGAACAAACACAAAACACGGTTAGTCTTAGCAAAATGTGTGTTTACATTCTACAAAAATATTTCTGCCTCTATGAATCACTGTTCAGGCTAAGGATTAAAACCACACACAATAATAATATTAAAATAACAATAATAGTAGTAGTGGGAAAATTTATTGAATGATTACTTTAAACCAAAAATTAGGATAAACATCTTACATGCAGTGTCTACTTTAATCTTCATAACAACTCTTATGAGGTATGTCCTTTTTAATTTTGCAGATGAGGAAATGAAGTCTTAGAAAGGTTAAATAACTTGCTTAAGGACACACAGCTAGTGAGTAAGGGAAGTTAGGCTCAGGTCTACCTGTCTCCAAAGCCTATGTTTATCTCTATCCTATGCAGCTATTCCTGTGAAGTGATCCTCAAAAAGGATTAAAATAGTTTGAACAACCTTAAATAATAGATTTTGCATGTTTATATTATATTGCATTTTAGGTGTACGTAGGAAAGTTTCTTTTTGTAGTTAGGTTCCTTTTTAATCTGGCTCCTTTAAAATAGAGCTAGACCACAGCAAGGGCTTCCCTAGTGGCCCAGTGGTACAGAATCCACCTGCCAGTGCAAGAGACTTGGGTTTGATCTCTGGGTCAGGAAGATACCCTGGAGAAGGAAACGGTAATCCAGTCCAGTATTCTTGCCTGGGAGATCCCATGGACAGAGGAGCCTGGCGGCCTATAGTCTATGGGATCATAAAAGAGTCAGACATGACTTAGGGAATAAACAATAACAACAGCAGATGGATGTCTTACTGCTCTTACAATATTACTAACTTGCAAGAGAATAAAAAACGATGGAGCTACCATAGGAACCACCCTCTTGATCTTGGCCATCAGTAGGAAGTGATGTGTGCAACCTTTATCTAGATGATTAAACGCTTCTTCTGACTATTCCAATAATTTCCATTTTTGAGAGTGTTCCATTAAGGGTTTTGCTACTGGTAGGAGAAATGTCACAAAGAATCCAGGTATCAGTGCTTCATGACTGATCCTGAAGCTACTGAGGTGCCTCTTACATGGCTTGGCCATAGAGGATGCTACAAAGCCTATTTAGTCTTGCTCTCTCTTCAATCACATTGGTAAAACCCACAGTTCAGTTTCCTTGCTCTGTACCTTGGTAGCATATAGATCAGCTGTTTCCAGAAAAAGTTGCCTGCTTAGTTCTTCCAAAGCATCCACTTCCTGTTGAATAAGAGTAAGATCTGGCACAAAATGGGCATCAAGGTTTAAATCACACAGAAGTTTCAAGGAACAGCAATGAAGAAGGCACATGCTTTTGGTTTCTTCTATAGCGGGTCCTAGGAACTGCCCATATTTTCAATTTCCTGCTTCACAGCCAGCAGTACTATTTCAGAACTATTTTTCCAATCTCAGACACAGGTGTATAAAAGCTTTACCATTAAGAGCACCACAACCAAACAGCTACCACTCAGTTTTACACTAGCTTGAAAGTGGCTCGGGTAGGTGGTTCTGTTTATTTTTGCTTTATCTAGTTAGCTTAAGTCAAATGTCATTTTTGAAATCTCAAAAGGTTACATAGTAAGAAAAACACCTAAAATATACAGCAAACTTTTCTCTTGAATTATCTTGAATAAATACGATGCTAGGAAAACAGATCTAATGTTTACTGAGTTCTAATACAGGCTGGGATTTATAGACATTACCTTCTTCAGTTCTTTACAGATCTTATCTTCTATCATTCACAACAATCCCATGAGATTGGTGTCCTTATCCATTTTGCAGATAAGGAAAGTAAAGCTCAGAGAGTCAAATATCTTGCTCAAAGTCACACAGCTAATAGGTGTGGAAGCAAAGTCAGAGCTGCCTTACTCCAAGATCTGCTCTTTTCATTACTGTATGCCACCTTCCAAGAACTCAGTGAGGCTGTGTGATTATCCTCTCCATTTAGGAAAGGACTCAGAGAGGCTAAATAACCCTGATACTTTTTTGACTTGGCTTAGTGTTGCTAAGACAGCTTAAACCTGAAGTTTGGCTTTTATGAATTTTTAAGTAATAAAAATAGTAAAGATACCCCTTTCTAAAACAGAAGTTTAATTGGTTTTAATCCAAATCCTCCCTCCTCTTTGTGATTTTTCCCTCTATTACCCAAATCAGCAAGTGCCCTTCAGCTCCCTCCTCAGTAGTGGCTGCTGTTGGTACAGTTCAGGCCACTGAATACCATGGTTCAGTTACATGTCTGGCTCCCCCATGATTAGGCAGTAAGTTCCTTGAGGAGAGAGGCTATCTTCTGCTCATCAGTTTAGCTCTCTGTCTGGAAATAGGAGATGTGAAATAAATGTTTAAATAAATTTAAAGTCACCTATCCCCCGCTCCCTCTCTCCTGTGGTCATCCCATTTTGTTTGTTCTAATTCCTACCTGCATTTCACACTAAAAAGGTATGTCATAATTTATAGCAAGAACAGGTTACATTTTTTTCCTCCAATTGAGGCAAAAGGGAATTTGTTCTTCCTCAGGCCAGAGATGGCAGGAATAACGCATAAGCAATCTTACCTCTAGTCCCTCGCACCAAATTTTGGCTTGACAGCCTGGTAGCCACAAAGAGATGTGGTTACTCAATTTGGGAATTAGTTTAACACTACAAGCAGCTGGGCCAAGACAAATTCTTTAACACAATTTCCTTGATTCTTTAAACCAAAAAGTTACTGGAGATAAAGAGCTGCTTAAAATTTGTTTCTAAAACTGACTGCTTTAGAAATGGGCCCTTACAATCGATATACAAACCAGTCATTTTAGGGAGCCACTGTTTTGTGGTGGTTTTTTGGAGTTGGGAAATAAAACAGTGTAGTGGAAAGAACTAAGGAGACCACAGTTCTGGCCTTACCTTTGCCACAAGCCACTGTGTGACTTAACTTCTCTGGGTCTATTTTCTCATCTGTAAAATGGAAAGACTGATTTGTTTGGATCCCTTCAGCTCAAAGACAATGGTTTTATTATTTTAGGATTATCTATGGCTTTCTATTTCCTAAGCCCAGTCCTGGCCAGCTGAACTCTGATGCAGTCAGGTATCTTAGAAGAGAATGTCCCTGTCCCACACTAATTTTTCTTCTGCCCTTGGTGCAGAGTTGAGGAAAAGAAACAGGCCAATGGATAAAGGATACTTTCACTTCCTGGTGCTGAAGTGGTAACGCTCTTTATCATCCCCCAGAATCCTGATGGTTTGTTATGCACCTCCCCCTTCTGGAACATAGTCCTCCGTGTCATTGCCATCCTGAAATAAAAGGAAATGTAAAGACTTAGAGAATGAACTTATGGTTGCCCCGGGTGGGGAATGGTGGGAGGTAAGAATGGGGGAAAGAGACAGTCAGGGAGTTTGGGATGGACATGGACACACAGCTACAGTTAAAATAGATAACCAAGAAGGACCTACTGTTAAAAAAAGAAAATGTAAAAGCTCAGCAAAGGAGCATGGACCCTCAAAGTCCATTCTTGTCGTCTCATAGCTGCTCCTTTCATTTGCTGAGCTGTTCAGGGAAGGACTGAATTCTGGAGTCCCACTTTTCTACTGCTTACAACTGAGGGAAAACTATACACTCCCAGAAGGAATGTGGAATAGGTGAAGGAGCACAGAACTGGAGTTGGCAATAAATCTGAAGACTGGATCTGCCACTTGTGAGGCTTTAGAGTTCTCAAGTCCTCATCTCTGGATGATTATGAAGATCAATGAAGCAATGTATTTACTTATTACCACTATCATTTAAGAACAAAATAAAATAATAGCTAACATGCCTAGATAAAGGATCAGGTACAGGGTAGGAATTCAATAAATGTTTCTTTCCTTCCTTTTCAGAAGCTGACAAGAGAAAAAAAAAATCAGAAAATCACACAAACCTGGCCTCTTCTAAAGCACCATTCTCTCTCTAATGTCAATCTCTTCCTACTACTGAATAAATCAGTGGGACATTTGTCCTTCCTATCAGTTTATGGAAGGGCCTACCACATCAGTGGTGGCAGCTGGCATGTTCCAGCCTATCACATAGATATTAAGAACAGGGTCCTTGTGAGAAAAAATAGACCATTTGTTCATAAATGGTTACTTGAAGGGTACAATAGGCCAAGGCCTATTGGCTTAAAAAAAAAAAAAACACAGGATGAGTTTAATAAAAGTAGATTTGAAGAACTAAAGAAGAATTTAACTCAACGTTAACCTCAAAAGAGTGACAAGAGATAGAAGTGGTAAGGATAAAGAAGCAGCAATGGTGTTCATGGTTAGGACCAATACAAACGGTACCAATGGTATCAAACACCATATGGCATTTCTGTAGGCTAAACTAAGCCGTTGGCTAAAATAATAACAATAAAGAAGACTGCCCTGGTGGTCCAGTGGTTAAAAATCTGCTTGACAATGCAGGGGACATGGGACTGGTCTCACATGCCTTGGGGCAACTAAGTCCATGTGCCACAACTACTAAAGCCTGTGTGCCCTAGAGACAGCCCATGCCCCACAAGAGAAGCCACTGCAATGAGAAGCCTTTGCACCACAACAAAGAGTGGCTCCTGCTCCCTGCAACTAGAGTAAGCCTGCGCAGAGCAACCAAAGACCCAGTGCAACCAAAAATAAATAAATAAATTTTTTTTAAAAGCATTAAAAAAAAAAAGAACGTTAAGTGTATTGGCCACACTGACTTAACTGTTTCCTTTTAAAATGACCTTTACCTGGATACTGAGTGAATGGAATGTAGTTTCCAAGTTGTATTACTTTCTTCATGGTTCCCCTAGATTTATTACTTCATGGAAAACAGATGGGGGAAAAAGTAGAAACAGTGACAGATTTTATTTTCTTGGGCTCCAAAATCACTGCAGACAGTGACTGCAGCCATAAAACTAAAAGATGCTTGCTTTTTGGAAGTAAAGCTATCACAAACCTAGACAGCATATTAAAAAGCAAAGACATCACTTTGCTGACAAAGGTCCATATATTATTCAAAGTTATGGCCTTTCCTGCAGTCATGTACAGATGTGAGAATCGGACCAGAAAGAAGGTTGAGGGTTGAAGAATTGTTGCTTTTGAATTGTGCTGGAGAAGACTCTTGAGAGTCCCTTGAACTGTAAGGAGATCAAATCAGCGAATACTAAAAGAAATCAGTACTAAATATTCATTGGAAGGATTGATGTTGAAGCTGAAACGCCCATAATGTGGCCACCTGATGCGAAGAACAGACTCATTAGAAAAGACCCTGATGCTGAGAAAGAAAGATTGAAGGCAGGAGAAGGGGGTGACAGAGTATGAAATGGTTGGATGGCATCACTGACTCAATGGACATGAGTTTGAGCAAACTCCAGGAGATGGCGAAGGACAGGGAAGCCTGGCGTACTGCAGTCCATGGGGTTGCAAAGAGTCGGTCACAACTTAGTGACTGAACAACAAACAACTATATTCATCAGTTTTTATTTACCTTTGTCTTTTAGCAATCTGACTATATAAAACTAGTCAAACTTGTGTTTGACTTAAGCCTCTTAGATCTGTAAATTAATGTTTTCCACCAAATTTGGGAGGCTTTTGGCCATTATTTAAGTACTTTTTTCTGCACCTTAGTCCTAGAGGACTCCAGCTACAGGTGCCCGTTGGACTGCTTGATAGTGCTTCATCCTGAGATTTTCATTCATTTTTCTTTCATCTTTTGTGTCTCTATTCTTCAGACTGAATAATTTCTACTGACCTACTTTCAAGTTCACTAATTGATTCTTCTGCCATCTCAACTCTGCTAAGCCTACACAGTAAAATTTTCATTTTAGTTACTGTTGTTTTCAGCTTTTGAATTTCCTTTTGCTTCTTTTTAAAACTATAGTTTCTATTTCTCTTTTGAGACTCCTTTTCTGTTCACTAATTAATATTGTATATTTTTTCATTTTTTAAAATGTATTTATAATAGCTGTTTTCAAGTCTGTTTGTTAAAGCTATTATCTGCGCCCACCTGGAGTTAAATGTCTATTAGTTGCTTTTTATCTTGAATATGGGTTGCACAGTTCTGTTTCTTTGTATTCCCAGCAAGCTTTGACTGAAGACTTGACTTTGTAGATATTATGTTTCACTGACTTTGTAATCTGTTTTATTTTTCTGAGGACTGTTATTTTTTTGTTCTAGCAAGCAGTTTATCTAGCTGTACTTGAACTGTTAGCTCTACCAGGTAGACAATTGTGACAACTAGCTCAAATTGGGAGGCTGATTCTTCTGAGAGCAACTCAAATTATGAAGACATGCTGCAGGACCACAAGGCATCCCAGATCCTGACTTCAAGGTCTATAGGGGTTCATGTATAGATCAGAGCCAAATCTTAAGAAAGATTAGTAATGAAATGGCTTAAAAGTACACATCTGCATTTGATGTGGGTCATGACTTTATATTCATCTCTCTACATGAATAAAGTAAATATAGTCAAAGGGAGAATAATCCTGGAAATCCAAACAGTATGTTTCTATAAAAAACAGTATGTTTTAATACTGAATAACATTGCTCTTATTGTTGTATTCTAAAAATCAACATTCATATTCATTCATATAAAATAAACTGTATAGTCTGAATATGAATGAAACATATACAAGTAAATAAACGTATACACATGTGTATCTACTTCCGGTCCCCTAGTGAAGATGTATACAAATGGAGATAAAGATTTAGTTGGTGAATCTGGACCTCTTTATCATTCCAATATCTATTGTTCTCTCTTACATTGTCTTCTGACTTGATTATGTATCTTACTATAGGAAAGTGTCAAAAGAAGACACATGAAATGGAAAAACACTCAACTTAAAACTTCTATGACACCATTTTTATATGAGTAATATTAACTCTAATAAAAACAGTAGACTAATAAGTTTCACGAAGATAGAAATTGATTACCTTGCTCATCATTCTATCTCCATGTACTATTCAGCATTTAGTATAGTGTCCAGCATAAACTAGGCTTTCTACAATTAAGTGAATGATTCATTCATATGAGTGAATAAAGGCAAAATATTAAAATCAAATGATTGAAAAAAAAAATCAAATGAGTGTCCTGCCAAGATTATTAATAAATAGTTTCCCTGAGCTATTTATAGTTCACTATTCTAAGAAGTCTGCATGTCAGTCAACTCATTATTATTATTTCCATTTTATAGATAAGTAAATCAAAACATAGGGAAATAAAGCAACTACCTTAAAGTCACACTGAGCTGTAGGCCAAGGACTCAGATCCAGATAGTCTGAATCTAGCGTCTGTGCTTTTACCCACTGAGACACAAATTTCTAGAAATGCCACTTTGAAAACAAGCATTTTAAAAGTACTTTTTAAATAATAAAAACAACAATAGTTGGAAGACCTGAAGGATTTTATAAAGTAGTTGGAGAAAAGGAGGTTGAAACAAAGTATGAAAAAGTTTATAAAATGCAGGACAATAGACTGGTAAAACACTCAATGTAGAATACCTTCAAATATAAAAGATATTCTAAAACTTATCTAAGAGAATTTATATTTGAAGTTAGGAAGTAAGGTTGATTTGAAAATTTTCCTTCACACAAGATTAGACACTAAAGTCTCTGGTGGTTCCCTAACTTAAAAATAAATGAGATGAAATTCCCTGTTACCACCAGTCATGTCAAATTTCCTTGTTGAGGAATTTGAACAGCACAAGTTTTTAATATGCCTATAGCTCACCTTTTTTTTTTGCTTATGATCATATCCATAGTTTGGAGCAGTCGCCGTTCCAGGGCTAGAATATCTGTGTCAGTCACATTCCTATAATAAGCATAAGCTGTTAGCAGAGTTTGGGGTTCCATCTTTAGGCATAATACAGGGCAGCTGGAGAAACAGAGGAATCTCAATCATTACCCAGTAATTTAAGGAACTGTACTTTTCCTGGGGAATATTAAAATAAGTATAATAAGCAAAAAAATGCTTTTATTGTCACTTTTTAATAGCCAATACTCCTGGGGCCTCAGAGGAGCAGAAGGTAACTAGCTATTTTATAGATTTCCTTGGACTTGATCCAGTGACATTGATATCCTCAATGTGTATCTACACTTTTAACTTGGCATTGTTGTCTACTGTTTTACTTTTGGGAGGAACCAATTTGCTGAAGTTGGGACTGGCTCACATTGCTGTCCACTAGAAATGTGCTTTAAAAAGTGGGAATGAAAGGGGTTGAAGAAGGTCAGATTGAAATTGCCATTTTAAAAATAAATGTAGGATAAATAACAAGGGCAAGCAATATATAAGTAATAAGACTCATTTAGAAAGATTTCTAGGCCAATATCCAAAAGAACAGAGAAGAATAAAAAGGCAGTATCATAGATCGAATATTTAAGTATTAATGATGGGGGCAT
This sequence comes from Ovis aries, assembly GCF_016772045.2. Taxonomy (NCBI): domain Eukaryota; kingdom Metazoa; phylum Chordata; class Mammalia; order Artiodactyla; family Bovidae; genus Ovis; species Ovis aries. Next base: position 98,990,740 of record NC_056054.1, on the reverse strand, counting down.
GATGTTACATATGTATTCAAGAAGTAATGAGAAGAAAAGAAAAACAAAATTCTCCTTACCTGAGGAAGTAGGACATGTAAGTATACGGACAGTTGACGGCACCAAATCCAGAAAGAAGAGCCATGAGAGTCACCCCAATCACACCCACCCGGCTGATGAGCTGTTCTATGGATAAGATCCCTAAAAATATGAAAGCACATTAATGCCAGGTGATACAGATAAACCGGCTTTCATCTCACAGCAAAAGGAAACATCACTGAAAACAACAACCATTACTTTTAGCTAACTTACATAAGCTAAATTAATTATTAATATGTGGATTTTTCTCTAATAAATATAAAAGTCTATTGATTTTCTTCTTATCCCAAATGCTTCCAGAATCATCTCTATTCTTGGGTAATGGTAAAAGAACAATAAATAACATTTGCTGACTATTTACTCAAGGTAACGTGAACTCTAACAAAGTAGTACTTTTAGGAAAGCAAATCTGCTGGAAAGTATAAATAGGAAGTAATACTTTCCACTATAGTTACCTTCAGTCTACATATTTTCCCCTAATGTCATCAGTTCTTTAGCTATATCTTATTCATTTTTGCCACCAATAAGCACATAATGCATCTAATAAATGGGTTGAATTTATAGAATGAGTAAGTATGTGAGTTTTAGATACTCAATTTTATTCCAATTATCAATTGTTTCCTATTCTTTGAGAATGCTGAAAATCAGCATGGTAGTTAAAATAAATGCTATTTTTGATGTATTTGGAATAAGTAAAAGAAAGCAATGCTAAGAGTAACTCAGGAAGTCTGGTGTCACAGGAAAAATCTAATTTAAATTTGGCCTTACTTCCTATTTCTAGGATGGAGTCAACTTCAGCCATCCACTCCTGTGGCCTAACACCAGAGGGACCATTCAGGAATTCTATGGGCTCTGAAGCTGTACTTCTAATATTTAAGTCCTTTTGTGCCTGTATTTCCACTACCCCATTTTAGACCTCACTGTGACTTCTGGTTTCTAGTCTTTTGCATCCCTGACCTTCCAATTCCTTCTTTGCTGAACCTGGACTCCAAGCTTGTTTAACTTCTCTTGTCAGGACCCTCAGCCCCTACTCTTCTCCTAAAGCATCAATCCTGCAAACTCCTAACCCTAGATCAACCTGACACTCTGCCTTCCCAGTGCCCATGCCTGAGCTGCACAAAACTACTAGAATGCATGCTGACACTGAGGCCATTATAACAGTCTTAACAGAAATCATTTGCTACTAAGGAATCCTTTTCTTGACCTTGGTCAGCCATCTCTCCCTCTACCCCTCAGCAGATATACTTTAACCCATTTTTCCAATCTTTGTTCTTTTTAGCTAATGTGCTTATCATATAAGGAAGAAGTTATTAGACATCAACTACCTTGAAACATTTACATCTGCAATCATCCTTCTAACTTGCCCCTTTCAGAACAAGATGGTGTCCACAGCTAAGGCTTTTCTTCCTGTGCTTTTGATCTAATGCCCCTTCTACCTCCTCTAAAATTTGTTCTACTGCCTGTCCACTCTCTCTCTCCCCCTCTCTTTTACCTTCAATCTTTCCTTCTTTGCTGATTTTTTCCTTTCAGTTTCAAGTTTCTTTCCTAAGAAAAAGTCTGTCCTTGAGTGTACATCTAGTTACCAATCCTCTCTATTTACCCCTTAAATGGAGGAGCTTCTTTCACGTCCATTTATTCTTCAACTGGCTGCAATTCAGCTTTCATCCCACTGTTCTACACTGAATGAAAGTGCTTTCAAGAAAAATCACAATGGCAATATAATAGGTAATATTCACCAAGCACCTATTATATACTACATACTGTTTTAATTCACTTAATTCCCATAACAACTCAGGTGGATATTACTGAAGATCTCATTTTACAGATGATGAAATGGAGGCACAGAGTAGTTAAGTAACTTAGTCAAGCTAACATAGCTAATAAGTGGCAGAGTCAGGATTTAAACCCAAACAGCCTAGCTCCAGAGCCTGGACTCTTAGCCATTATCATAATATGGTCAGGAATTTTCTTCTGATTGCAAAATTAAACATTTTCCAATCCTTGTTTTATTTGATCATTTATGACATTGAATTGTTCCTATTTTACATTATTTTCCTTTCTTGGCTTTTATACTACCATTTCTGTTTTCCTTCTCTACTTGCTTTTTCTTGCTCTGTTTTTGCTCTCCATGGACCAGAATTCCCTCTTTCATTTCAGTCTATACATTTTCCTTGGGTGATCTTGCTTGTTTCCCCAGTTTCACCTAATAGCATTTAGCTGATGATATCTAATTTTTTAAATTCCTGGGATTATCTCCAAGAGGACAGATAAATCTGTACTTTTAAGTTCCTGATTAGTGTATCTAATTACCTACTGAATATCACTTAGATGTGCACAGGCAACACAAATTCTATATATCCTAAACTAAAATTATCTTCCTTTTTCTGTATTACTTTTCTTAGCAAATGACATCATCAACTATCTGGTCACCCAATAAAAAAAATCTATACCATTAGTTTCTATTTGGTCTCTTACTCGGTCTTAAATACACTTCAGGGCTTTACATGATGTCTCTTGTGACTTCCTGCTGAATATACCTTTGGTTTTGTCCTTTAAATCTCAGCTTGAATATCACTTCCTCAGAAAGGTTGATGCTAAGGGCTTGCAATAAATTTGATATCCTTATCTGCATTATTTTCAATGATAGTTTTGTTCATGGTTGTATCTCTAGCAGTTAATATAAACTAGGTGCTCAACAAATATTTGTAAAATGTTAAGTGAACGAACAAATCCAAATTCTGTTGAAGGTACTCTTCACATATCTCTTTAATTTGTATCCTTTTTACAGGAAGGAATCATGTCTTATTGATCTTTACTTACTGCCTGGCACATGAAAGGTGTTCAACAAATGTTTGTTGACTGTGATACATAATTATCACAAAGTTACATTTAAAAAAAAAACCCTAAGGGATTAATACAGATTATATAAAAAACTGGAAAAATGTGCCTTCTCTTTTATTCTCTTTAAGGTACTGTCCCTTTATTAAGTATCTTTTTCTGGCTTAAAGTACTTTTAATACTATCTACTTAATCTCAGTATTTCTATGAAGTAAAGGTTAACCATTGTAATTCTTATTTTCTACTTCATAAATGGAAAATCAGATGGATTAAGTGATTTGCTGCTATTTGCTCACACAGATTCCTTATAGCTTCATATGACTTCCTAGTTTCTCTTACTCTTTCCTACCATGGAATGTCTTCCAACCTTCCTAGGTGTAGGCACTGCACAAGGAATACTTTTACAGACATTTTTTCACATAAGTCAAGACTGCATCTTATAGTTTTTCCCATGGTCTCCATAGCAACAAACCACACTGGTTGTTGGGCCAGTTTGGGGAAAGCTCTAAAAAGGCAGTGTAAGCCTCGCTGCTTCTCAGCTTTGCCTAAACTTTTCTTCCTCCTTATTTCTCTTACAGGGTCAAATTAGATACTTGAACATTCCGAAATAAAACCAAAATGCTTATTTACTGGAGCACAAAGGAAAGACTAACACTGAAACTATTCCTTAGCTCTTCTTCTGGGTGTATTCTTCAGGATATCCCCACAGAATTTTAAAAAGGGATGGACGAAGTTACAATAGATGTGATAGTCTTTATCTCCTCTCAGGCACTGTCTGGTTGCACTGGTCACGTGAGTTGACTGCTCTCCATAAGGCTGGAAAAAGGCATCCGTCACACCTTTGAACTACACGTGAGCTTGCACTATCACTGTTAGCAGCCCTGGGGTCCTCTTACCACTAGTGTTTGTCATTTCTAGTATCACAGACAAATCTCTCTCTGGGCATTCATTTGAAACCATTTATATGAGAAGTATATCATCAGGGCCTCTCTACTCCAAATTTTTCCATACAATGACATGGGCATGCTGATCACATTAGCAAATCTTAAGTTCCTACCCACAGTGTTAGATTCTTGAACTGATCTACCACCTTGGAGAACCAATTTTCTTTTCATTCACTAATTCAATAGATAGGTATTAAACACTTATTATGTGCTAGGTTCCATGACAGGCACTAAGGATATAATGATAAATAAGACGTAGTCTCTGACCTCAGGAAGCTCACAGGTTAATGAGGAAGTTGGATAAGGAAACAAGTAATCACAAGTTTTGAAGGTGATGTAAGTGCACTGAGGCAGGAGAAACTGACATCTCCTAATGGCGGCCAGGAAAGTCTTCTTAGAGGAGTTGACAAGAGTTGAACACTGAAAGCATAAATAGGCATTTCCCTATTTATGAACAGAGCTGAAGGACTATCCAGCCTGATAGAACAGTTCTAGAAACTTTAAGTAATTTGGCAGGACTGGAGGACAGATAGAGAAAGAGAACAGTCAGGACGTGGGAAGTCTTGTATGACACGATAAGAATATAAAGGATTTTGGTATCTGGTGTTTCTTAACTTTTGGGGACTTTTTGATGTTATGTGAAATTTCAAAACAACTATTTTTATGAAAAAAATACACAGTTATTTATGACATTGCAAATGCTTTTAAAAACTGCACATTTCCTCTGACACTCCTGGAGAAGAGTCTTAAAACTTCTCTCCCCCAGATCCCTGCTCTAGGCAATGGCTAGACATGAAAGGGCACCTGGGAGGTATGGCAGATTCAAGATACTGGCTTAGGCACCACTCATTTCCATGCCTTTCTAGCATGACTTCTTCTCCTATAGAATCTGGAAAGCCAAAAGCTCTTTCCCAGATTTCCTTGAAGCTAAGATTCTGAATGTCACCTGGGTTGCCTCATATTCACTTGCCCATGTAAGACCTCAAACACAGACGTGAATAAAGTGGGAGTGAAGACAGCACTTGGGAACTGGAGCAGCTGGAGCCATTTCTAATGTCTGGTCCCCGATCATAGGTCCTAAGTGGCAGATGACAACTTCTATGGTTTTCTTTTTCCTCCTAATTTAGTACTATGTGGTTGGGTGTTTCTCTTTACTATGCAACACTCAAGTTTGATACCCTGCTTTACCAGAATTTCTGAAAACTCCCAATACATTGTAATAAACCACTTCCTGCTTTAAACAGTTAGCGTAGAATCTGTTTTCTGCTATAAGAACCCTGATAGGTACAGCTGGTGCTGCTGCTAAGTTGCTTCAGTCGTGTCTGACTCTGTGCGACCCCATAGACAGCAGCCCACCAGGCTCCCCCGTCCCTGGGATTCTCCAGGCAAGAACACTGGAGTGGGTTGCCATTTCCTTCTCCAATGCATGAAAGGGAAAAGTGAAAGTGAAGTCACTCAGTCGTGTCCAACTCTTAATGACCCCATGGACTGCAGCCCACCAGGCTCCTCCATCCATGGGATTTTCCAGGCAAGAGTACTGGAGTGGGTTGCCACTGCCTTCTCTGATAGGTACAGCAGGACAGTAAAATGAAAAGATGTGTATTAAAAAAAAAAGCTTCAGTATATGAAAGTCCCAGTAGACCCACTATAGGCAGGTGCTCTAATCTAACATATATATATATATATATATATTCTGGAGGAGTATTTATTTCTGGAGTAGTTCTAGAAGAACTTGCTTGTTGAGGGATTTTGAGCATAGAAAGCAGGGCTCTGTCCATGACCGGTTGTTGCATTTAAAATGAACTTTTTTGTGTGGAGAGACACTAACTCCTAAAAAGCTTTTCATCTACTAATAGAGTTTTATGTCATTGCTCTTTCTCAGAATACATACACTCCCTAGAGATGATCTTCATTATCACTTGAGCACTGACCATTTACCTTCTGGGTCACAGACCACTTTGGGAATCTCATAAGAGCTTATGGATACTTCACTTCCAAATATACATATACATTCTCATCATTCTGCATAAAATACCAGGGGAAAAAGTTAAGGATACCTTTCTCAATCCATTATTCCCTTAAAGTTCATTCACTATCCTAAAGTCAAAACTCCTGCTCTAAAATGACAAAAGTCTGTTCCCAAACCAACATCTGATACCTCCTAGGATGAAAGAAAAATCCAGTTCAAAACCAGACATTTTTTTACAGAAATAACTTGCTGTGTTTCCCATAATAAGTAGTTTATAAAAATTGATTTTTTTCAAAGTAGAAAATGATAAACAACCCTTTTCCTCTCCCCACCACATACACTCACCATGTTTGGGGCTGAGAATGGGAAATGGATCTCCTAGTTTCCAGAAGAAATACATAAAGGTCAACCATAAGAGACAGGAAAAAAGCAGTCGCTGTTTATGTACTAAGAAAGAGGAGACAAGGTGAAATAAGTATATATAAAACAGTTTTCTTTACATAAGTTTATGGGATCATCCTAATTAATATTTGGCTGCCTTGTTCACTTGGTAAATGAATGGTGGAACAACATAAGTTTTAGAAATTGTTTTCTAAACTTCTTACCATTATAAGAGAAACCTAGTTGAATTAGGGGAGTCTTTTTTTTAAGAATGAAGAAGTCTTTTAAAATGACAGTTGAAGAGGGGGAAAAAGTCATTTTCTGATAAAGTACTAATAACAATCCCCAGTACAAATCAACAAGTACAAATAGTATCCTGAATTGGAAAAATGAAAGGAAAGACATTCTAGTAGAAAGAGAAATAAAGTTGTGGCAGGACAAATAACCTAATCATTCATTTAATATTTATTTTGTGCTAACCTTTTAAAGATGCTGTATATGAGGCGCCCCCAAATAACAGTAGCTACTGAAAGTAATATAGAAATGAAGCTCTCTGCAGCCTCAATCCCTAAGAACACTCATCTTAATCATGTGCTGATATGAGGGTAAAATACTCACGTAGTTGGATGTTGCTCACAATAAAATAGCCAATGTAAAAAGGCACCATGAAAACCAGGATCAACAAAATTACACACAGGTTCATTTTCCAGTGAAAATAACGGGAGCTGGAACAAATGTCAAAGAATTATCACTAGGAGGGGAAAAGGGCAGCTATTTTCACTCTCTTTAGTCTTCCAAAGGCTCTCTTGCTCTTTGAACTCAATACTGAATATATTTCCTCTCATTAGTCAACTAGGCTGTTACTATCTACTCATTTATAGAGATTAAAAAATTTATTATAAAGTTCTGAAAGGTATATACGGCCATAGTAACCTCCTAAGAATTTCATTTTTTAAATTGAGACTGTTAATGCTCTGGTTATATTAATAGGCAATATATAATAACATGTATCAATATATATTGTTACTGGTAGATGACTATTGTTTCACTTAACACTGGGAGTCATATTTCAATATGAGTTAAAAGAAAATAAATGTTAATAATACGCATTATAAAGACACATAAATACTTCTTCTGTAACCTCAGTATAACTAAACATCTGATCTTCATGATTACTTTCACTACTGCTTATAAATTATTTTATTTATTGATTTTTAGGACTTTTTATAACAATTTCCTGAGACATAATTCACATATTTAAAGTGTACAATATAAGGGTTTTCAGCATATTCACATTGTGCAACCACTGCTACAATCAATTTTAGAACATTTTCATCAGTCCACAATGAAACCCAGTACCCATTAGCAATCACTCCCCTTTCTGTTCAGCCTCCCCAGTCTTAAGAAGAAGAGCTTTCTGTATAGCTCAGTCAGTAAAGAATCTGCCTGCAATGCAGGAAACCTGGGTTCGATTCCTGGGTCAGGAAGATTCCCTGGAGAAGGAAATGGCAACCCACTCCAGTACTCTTGCCTGGAGAATCCCATGGACAGAGGAGGCTAGCTGGACTCCTGCCAGGGGGTTGCAAGAATCAGACACAACTTAGCAACTAAACCACCACCACCACCAGTCCTAGGAAAGTGCCAATATACTCTGTCTCTATGGACTTGCACATTCTGGACATTTCATGTACATGGAATCATGTAATATATGATCTTTTGTGACTGACTTCTTTAACTTAGCATTAAGTTTTCAAGGTTCATCCATGTGCAGCATCTATCAGTGTTTCACTCCTTTTTATGGCTGAATGATATTCATACCGCATCTGGTCCCATCACTTCATGGGAAATAGATGGGGAAACAGTGGAAACAGTGTCAGACTTTATTTTTTGGGGCTCCAAAATCACGGCAGATGGTGACTGCAGCCATGAAATTAAAAGATGCTTACTCCTTAGAAGAAAAGTTATGACCAACCTAGGTGGCATGTTGAAAAGCAGAGACATTACTTTGCCGACTAAGGTCCGTCTAGTCAAGGCTATGGTTTTTCCTGTGGTCGTGTATGGATGTGAGAATTGGACTGTGAAGAAGGCTGAGCACCGAAGAATTGATGGTTTTGAACTGTGGTGTTGGAGAAGACTCTTGAGAGTCCCTTGGACTGCAAGGAGATCCAACCAGTCCATTCTAAAGGAGATCAGCCCCGGGTGTTCTTTGGAAGGAGTGATGCTGAAGCTGAAACTTCTGGCCACCTCATGTGAAGAGTTGACTCATTGGAAAAGACTGATGCTGGGAGGGATTGGGGGCAGGAGGAGAAGGGGACGACCGAGGATGAGATGGCTGGATGGCATCACTGACTCGATGGACTTGAGTTTGAGTGAACTCCGGGAGTTGGTGATGGACAGGGAGGCCTGGCATGCTGCGATTCATGGGGTCGCAAAGAGTTGGACATGACTGAGAGACTGAACTGAACTGAATATTCATACCATTGTATGGATATGCCACATTTCGTTTATCCATTCATTAGCTGGTGGACATTTGGTTGTTCCACTTTTTAGCTTTTCCACCATTTGCATATCTTATTTGGAGAAATGCCTACTCAGATCCTTTGTCCATTTTTTTTCCTTTGTCTAATTTTTGACTGTGTTATTATTTTTTTTTTATCATTGAGTTGTTAGAGTTCTTTACATATTCAAGATAGAAGTCTTATATCAGATTTATGGTTTACAAAAATTTTCTCCCATGTCTGGGATATCTGTAAACTTTCTTGATGGTGTCCTTTGTATTTATTGATTTTAAACTTACTTAAAACTAGGCCTGGTTTCAAAGAAGGTTAAGTAGTTAAATGGCTTATGAGTATATATTAAATACAAGATGATGAAAAAAACTATAAGGTAATATGAAAGGAAGGAAAAACAATGGCAAAATATATGTAGAATATCAGGCTAGGCCTGATGGTTATTATGAAAATTCACACCTTAGAGTTCTAGAAACTTGCTACAGGTGGGTCATAAACTTAGCTTACATTTTCTAATGGCCAATGTAAAATAGAAAATTCGATCAGTTTGATACATCATAGAGTATGTAAGAAAAACAAATTATAAGGGAAGCATAATTATTACTAATTATAACTGAATTATTACCATGATCATATTGAAATTTCTCCAAAGATTTCTTAAAGAAGAAAATATGAGGGCAATTAACAATGGTTCTTCACACCATCCTTTCAAGAGAAACATCAGTGAGTTTCAGTGGGCTATTTCTTACTTTTTACTCCTTAGTGGATATGGCAGGAATCATAACACACAGAGCTATTTAGTAAAGGCTATCCTACAGAGAGCCAATACCATTTAGTATAAATAAACTGACAGCTTTTGCTCATCTGGATTACCCACTTTTGAGCATTTAGAGAAACAACATGCACATCCTCCAGGCAACTGTACTCAGTATTTCAACTAAGTTTCTAAAAGATACTGGGAGGCAGTGGGTTTGAAATAACAAGTGTAATCCATATTGCCCATTAAAAGCAAACCATATATTTTAACCGCAATTTGAGCTGAGGGTAAAGTGACAGTCTCTTGAGAAAATTAAGGATACCAACAAGATTACATATTTGAATAGGAGGCTACAGCACTTCTGCTTAGAGATGAGCCAAAAGAATACTCTTGTTCAGGTCAAAGATTTTCCTTTGAAAACTATTCTGAATAGTCAATGCACAGTTAATAATATATGATCACAATCCATAATTCTGTTACATTGTAGGACCAACTGTTAGTATAAAAAAACAGGTATAACTGAAGCCTACCCAGTCCCCAAAAAGGACCTACAGAAAGACCTACAGAAGAACCAGATTTAGCAATGTTACTTTCATAAACTTTAAGATAAGCTATTTGAGGAATATAAATCCAAGTAACTGAGGGACATATCTTACTATATGGGATTATTAACAATAAATGAGTCAAAAGTTGGGGGACATCAGCTACCAAAAACAGTAGTTTTGGTTTTAGACTGAGTCAAAGTCCTTTCTAAACTACCTAGACATTACTCATGGCCAGTCAGTCACCTGTTTTTATAAATGAAGTTTTCCTGGAACACAGTCACACCCATTTGATTACATATTGCCTCTGGCTGCTTTGGCTCTTCAATAGCAAGGTTGAGAAGTTACAATAGAAATAGTGTGGTCCACAGAGCCGAAAGTATTTACTCTCTGGCTCTTTACAGGAATGGTTGCTGACCTCTGGTCAGCAGTAAAACTTTCAGGTTGTGATAATAAAAAATTTTTTTTCTAGTTTTATTGAGAAATAACTGACACAGACCACTAAATAAGCTTTAGGCGTCCACAATGATGGTTTGATTTACATATATTGTGAAATGATTAAAAAGGTTTAGTCAACATCATTCTCTCATTTAGATACAGTAAAAAAAGAAAAAAAAAACCTCTCAGACTCTCATGATGAGAACTCTTAGGATTTACTCTTAACTTTCCCACATATTACACAGCAAATTAGCCACCTTCTTTCAATTTCCCCTCCTCCAAACTCTGCTTCTGCACTTCAGTCGTGTCCGACTCTGTGCGACCCCATAGACAGCAGCCCACCAGGCTCCCCTGTCCCTGGGATTCTCCAGGCAAGAACACTGGAGTGGGCTGCCATTTCCTTCTCCAATGCATGAAAGTGAAAAGTGAAAGTGAAGTTGCTCAGTCGTGTCCGACTCTTAGCGGCCCCATGGACTGCAGCCTACCAGGCTCCTCCGTCCATGGGATTTTCCAGGCAAGAGTACTGGACCAAACTCCCTCTAGCAACCACTAATCTGATCTCTTTTTCTAAGAGTTTGGTGTTCTTAATTTTGTTTTTGCTTTTAGGTTCCACATATAAGTGAAACCATACAGTATTTGTCTTTCTCTGTCTGATTTGTTTCACTTAGCATAATGCCTTCAAGGTCCATCCATGTTGTCACAAATGGAAGGATTTCATCATTCATCACTGTATATACACTTCATACTTTATCCATTCATCTCTCCATGGACACTGAGGTTGTTTCATGTCTTGACTACTGTAAATAATGCTGCAATGAACATGAGGTGTTTCGAGTTAGTGTTTTCATTTTCTTTGGACATACTTTCAGAGGTGGAATTGCTGGATCATATGGTAGTTCTATTTTTAGTTTTTTGAGGAGCCTCCACACTGTTTTCCATAGCAGCTGTATCAATTTACAATCCCAGCAATAGTGCACAAAGGTTCCCTTTTCTCTCTAAGACCACTATTTGTTATCTTTTGTCTTTCTGATAATAGCCACTCTAACAGATATGAGGTGTCATCTCTCTAATGACTAGTAATGTTGAGCATTTTTTCACATACCCGTTGGCCTGATAAATCTTTGGAAAATGTCTATTCAGGTCCTTTGCCCATTTTAAAATTGGATTATTTGTTTTTTCGCTATTGAGTTACAAGTTCTTTATATGCTCTGGATATTAACTCCATATCAAATACACGATTTGCAAATGTTTTTTTCCCTTCTATAGGTGATCTTTTCATTTTGTTGATGGTTCATTTTACTGTGCAGAAGCTTTTTAGTTTGACATAGTTCCACCTGTTTGTTTTGTATGTTGCTGTTTGTGCTTTAGGTGTGATTTCCAAAAAAAATATTTTCAAGGAGTTTTTCTGCTATATTTTCTTCTAAGAGCTGCATGGTTTCAAGTTTTACATTTAAGTCTTTAATCCATTTCAAGATCTCTTCAAGAAAATTAGCAATACCAGGGGAACATTTCGTGCAAAGATAGGCTCAATAAAGGACAGAAATGGTATGGACCTAACAGAAGCAGAAGATATTAAGAAGAGGTGGCAAGAATACACAGAATAACTATACAAAAAAGATCTTTATGACCCAAGTAATCATGATGGTATGATCAGTCACCTAGAGCCAGACATCCTGGAATGTGAAGTCAAGTGGGCCTTAGGAAGCACCACTACAAACAAAGCTAGTGGAGGTGATGGAATTCTAGTTGAGCTATTTCAAATCCTAAAAGGTGAGGCTGTGAAAGTGCTGCACTCAATATGCCAGCAAATTTGGAAAACTCAGCAGTGGCCACAGGACTGGAGAAGTTTTCATTCTAATCCCAAAGAGAGACAATGCCTAAGAATGCTCCAGCTACCGCACAATTGCACGCATCTCACACACTAGTAAAGTAATGTTCAAAATTCTCTAAGCCAGGCTTCAACAGTACGTGAACTGTGAACTTCCAGATGGTCAAGCTAGATTTAGAAAAGGCACAGGAACCAGAGTTCAAATTGCCAAAATCCGTTGGATTATCAAAAGAGCAAGAGGGTTCCAGAAAAACATCTATTTCTGCTTTATTGACTATGCCAAAATCTTTGACTGTGTGGATCACCACGAACTATGGAAAATTCTTAAAGAGATGGGAATACCAGACCACCTGACCTGCCTCTTGAGAAATCTGTATGCAGGTCAGGAAGCAACAGCTAGAACTAAACATGGAACAACAGACTGATTCTAAACAGGGAAAGGAAATACATCAGGGCTGTATATTGTCACCCTGCTTATTTAACTTATAAGCAGAGTACGTCATGAGAAACAGTGGGCTGGATGAAGCACAAGCTGGAATCAAGACTTCCAAGAGAAAAAGCAATAACCTAAGATATGCAGATAACACCACCCTTATGGTAGAAAGTGAAGGAAAACTAAAGAGCCTCTTGATGACAGTCAAAGAGGAGAGTAAAAAGTTGACTTAAAGCTCAACATTCAGAAAACTATGATCATGGCATCTGGTCCCATCACTTCATGGCAAATAGATGGGGAAACAGTGGAAACAGCGAGAGACTTTATTTTTAGGGGCTCCAAAATCACTGCAGAGGGTGACTGCAGCCATGAAATTAAAAGACTCTTACTCCTTGGAATAAGGACCAACCTAGATGGCATATTAAAAAGCAGAGACATTACTTTGCCAAGAAAGGTCCATCTAGTCAACGCTATGGTTTTTCCAGTAGTCAGGTATGGATGTGAGAGTTGGACCATAAAGAAAGCTGAGTGTGGAAGAATTGATGCTTTTGAACTGTGGTGTTGGAGAAGATTCTTGAGAGTCCCCTGGACTGCAAGATCAAACCAGTCCATGCTGCAGTCCATGGGGTTGCAGAGTCAGACAACTGAGCGACTGAACTGAATCCATTTCCAGTTAATTTTTGTGAGTAATATAAGATGGGGGTCAAGTTTCACTCTATTACATGTGAATATCTAATTTTCCCTCTATCTTTTATTGAAGATGTTTTCTTCAATACTGAAAAGATAGTGAAGTCTTTTCTCCATTGAGTATTCTTGGCTCCCTTGTCAAACAGTTGACTGTATATGCTTTGGTTTATTTCTGGACCCTTAAGTAAAATTTAATAATTAGCATGTAAAATAACACTTGCCTAGTCTCCATAGTCATAGGATCTATATTTAGCTCACCCAAGAAAGGTTTGGATTATTAAAGAACAAATTTAAAAACCACAAAGTCAGAACATATTCCTGTTTCACAAGTTCTTAATTTATCCATCAAGAGACTATAATCATCAACTCTGATTCTCAAAATAGGAATTTGAGAATATAATCTGTTTATAAGTCTCAAGACTCAGGGATCTATATGTAATGAGTTACACAGCTTAGCTTAGCTCAGCATTGATTTCTGACTACAGAGCCAATGCCACTTTATTCTTAAGAATTTTCCATGTAGTGATTTTTTTAAAGTATAACAAAACTCTACACAGAATAGCTGATGTACTCTAAACACAAATACTGGCCCCTTAAAAAAAGGAAGCTTGCAGTTTAACAAGCAAGAAATATTTTGGATAGACTGTTCATAACAGGTCTATTTTTTTGGAGGACAGGAGTTACTTTTTTAAATCACTTTAAAGAACACTCTTAAGTTCAATCAGACTTGAACATGCCTATGAAATAAACAAAATTAACTAGATTGTTAAGAACTGGAGTTTAGTTTTCATAGAAGCCCTTAACTAGCTCGGAGGAATTTGGATCTTTTCAGGTAGAGATTTCTCCATCAGCAGGATAATGTGAAGAGCTCTTCCTTGGATTCAATCAGAGAGCAGCTTGAGAAAAATAAAACTTCTTGTAGTAAAGCCTGGGACCTAGGTTCTCACAGCCCAGTCTCAATTAGTACTTCAGAACTAATGTTCAGACTTGTTTTCCTGCTATTTTACAATCTTTGTCAAGCCAGTTACTAGGTTCCTGAACCCATACTGGCTATGATTATTACAGTTACTGAGACTAAGCTAACTACACGTGGATTTTTTTTCAGCTACGGGATCCCAGTAAATCTTCCACCATAAAGAAAGTAACGTAGGTCTCTTTAAGAGGAGACATAATTAGTACTCTTACTCACCTGCTATTCAATACTCCTAAGATTTCAAAGATGATGAGCTCAAACATGGTGCAAGAAAATGCGAAAGTTACAGAGAAGATCACCTGTACCACATACTGACGTACCTGTTAAAAGTCAAATAGAGACTAAAAGTCATTTCCTTGTGTGAAATATTGAGTTGATTACAAGTCAGAAAACTTATTTTGAAGAAATTCTCAAGTTATTAGAAACAGGACCATGACAGTAACCTGTCTAGAGCTAAAAGAATAGATGAAAATAGGTTGTACTTCTAATTCATAGGTCACTATTACCATCATCCTCTTGTGGATGAAAAATTTAAAGCACAAGATGAAGTGACAAGGTCAGAAGTAGCACTTAGAATTCCTGATGTACAGTGACAAAAAATGACAGATTTAGATATACAGGTTAGTTCTAAAAGGGTTTCTTCAACATTTTGCACAGACCTTGAAACAGTTTTAGAACCTCTCCTAGGAGGCCTTACAGTAGTGAGCAGAAGAGAATCTCTAGAATTCTGGGCTCTTTTAGACAACAACTCAAACTCCCTGGGGAAGTTTAATGGAGAACATACTAGAAATGACCCCAGATAGTCCATGACCATTGAGCTTATTACTAAATGAGGAAGATTAATCAGGAAATGTCCAGTGTAGGCTGTTGTCTTTCTGAATTCAAACCCTAAGATATGAATCAGACCAGCCTTAGAATTAACTTAGGATGTCAGACTGATAATTAACACTGAATGCTAGATACCCAAATGAATGAGTACATTTATGAGACATTACAAGTTAAATTCTCTCCCAAAGAACTATTTGCTATTGGTGTGTATACTAATATGACTATACCATGATATTTCTTGATCCTGGCTTCTGGGCTATATATGACTAGCATTAAAAAAAAAAAATCAACTAAGCTTAATTATATTCTCCAATTTAAGAACTATATATTATAGTAGCAAAAGCTTCCCATCTTGGGAGTGAACATGATTATCTTTAAAAAATTTTTTTTGACCATCACAGGTCATGAAAGTTCAAGCATAAATGGTTTTTTAATTGAAGTATGCTGCTGCTGCTGCTGCTAAGTCACTTCAGTCGTGTCTGACTCTGTGCGACCCCACAGACGGCAGCCCACCAGGCTCCGCCGTCCCTGGGATTCTCCAGGCAAGAACACTGGAGTGGGTTTCCATTTCCTTCTCCAATGCATGAAAGTGAAAAGTGAAAGTGATAGCTGATTTAAAATGTTTCAGATGTACAGCAAAGTGATTTATACACACACACACACACATATTTCAGATTTTTTCCATTACAGGTTATTATAAGATACTGAATACAATTCCTTGTGCTCTACAGTAGACCCTTGTTACTTATCTATTTTATATGTAGTAGTGTATATCTGTAAACCCAAAGTCCCAATTTATCCCTTTTCCCCCTTCCTCCACTTTCCCCATGGTAACCATGAGTTTGTTTTCTATGTCTGTGAGTCGACTTCTATGTTGTAAATAAGTTCACCTATATCATTTTTTTAGATTTCACATATAAGTGATATAATATGATAATTGTTTTTCTCAAACATGATTTTTCCTTTAATGGAGGTATTTTTCTTTTCCCATTTAAAACAATAAGTTGACATAATATTAGCATAATCAAAATGATCTCTTCTCACCTCGTAGTCCTTAAACAGCTGTCGCATGAAAAAAAGCCACCCAAATCCAAAGAAAAGTATCTGGGGGAGAAAGAAGATAGAAGATCAGCATGTCAATACATAATCTTTTGAGAAATGCCTTTTACAGACTATTTTATGATAAAAGGTTGCCTAACTAAATAGCTTATTTTAGAGATTAAAGGTGACATCCACTCATATAACACTTACTTATTAAAGTCCTCAACAGTGGACCAGATGTTGAAATGCTCTTCAATTTTTGAAATTATCCTTGTTTTAGAACATGTTTTAAGTTGGGCACAAATTAAGACAGTAGCCACATGACAGCTCTGTTGATTGTTCTAAAGCTCATTTGTATTTCACTGGTAAATACCTTCTCCACATACACATACTCTGACACAACTCCTCTTCTTGTATTGGCTAGGAATGTTATCAAAGAATAAAATTCTTTTTAAAAATTATAGTTGCTTTAAAAGGTTGTGTTAGTTTCTGGTGTATTCAGTTATACATATATATATATACACACAGGCACACACATATTGTTTTCCATATTCCTTTCCATTACGGTTTGTTACAGGATATTGGATATGGTTTCCAATACTGTGCTATGCAGTAGGAACTTGTTGCTTATTTTATGTATAATAGTTTGCACCTGCTAACTGAAAACTGAATTTATCCCTCCCTCACCCCTTTTCCCCTTTGGTAGCCATAAATGTGTTTTCTATGTCTGTGAGTCTGTTTCTATTTCATAAGTAAGTTCGTGTCATACTTCAGATTCCAAATATAAGTGATTTCATATTTGTCTTTCTGATTTACTTAGTATGATAATCTCTAGGTCCATCCATGTTGCTGTGAGTGGCATTATTTCAGAATAAAATTCTTTTATGCCTTCCAACTCACTTCAGGAGCAAGTGTGAACTCTCGAGTATGGTTTAGCAGATTCTTCCTCCTCGTACTGTGTCCCTCCTATTCACCAAATTCATGTTTTCAGCCACATGGAACTGCCTATGCTTCTTTAGATATAACATTCTTTCATACCAAGACCTTTCCAGATGTTATCCTTTGACAGGAACTTCTCTCCAGTCCCCTCCTTACTTATCCTACAAATCTTAACTATTATTACCTCTAGAAGACCTTCTCTGGCCTCCCAAATACAGATAACTTGCTCTTTTTATATAATCCTATTATCCTACCTTGTATTTCCCTTACCAAAGCACTTGCCACACAGTTTTCTAATGTCTAATTTAAACATATTCTTTTTAAAAAGACTGTAAGTTCTGTGAGGGTAAGAGTCACGTTTGTCTTGCCAATCTTTGTATTTCAGCACCCAGCACAATGCCCAGGACATAGCAGGCTCCCCATAAATGTTTGCTGAATGGATAAATGGTGCACAGTGAAAGATGGCTTGTTCTTCAGGAACATTCAACCTCAATTCTTTGGTAACAACTTCTATGTACTGTGCTAAGTGATGAGGACACAAAGATGAGTAAGACTGTTACTACTCTCAAGGAGGTACAGTATAGTGGTAAAGACACTAAATAATTATAGTGTAATTAAAAGATGCTTACTCCTTGGAAGAAAAGTTATGACCAACCTAGATAGCATATTCAAAAGCAGAGACATTACTTTGCCGACTAAGGTCCGTCTAGTCAAGGCTATGGTTTTTCCTGTGGTCATGCATGGATGTGAGAGTTGGACTGTGAAGAAGGCTGAGTGCCGAAGAATTGATGCTTTTGAACTATGGTGTTGGAGAAGACTCTTGAGAGTCCCTTGGACTGCAAGGAGATCCAACCAATCCATTCAGAAAGAGATCAGCCCTAGGATTTCTTTGGAAGGAATGATGCTAAAGCTGAAACTCCAGTACTTTGGCCACCTCATGCGAAGAGTTAACTCATTGGAAAAGACTTTGATGCTGGGAGGGATTGGGGGCAGGAGGAGAAGGGGATGACAGAGGATGAGATGGCTGGATGGCATCACGGACTCGATGGACGTGAGTCTGAGTGAACTCCGGGAGTTGGTGATGGACAGGGAGGCCTGGCGTGCTGTGATTCATGGGGTCGCAAAGAGTCGGACACGACTGAGCGACTGAACTGAACTGAACTGAACTGATGGGACATGCAATGATAGAGACATGCACATGATATCGTTAAAGAATACGCAAGAGGAAGACTAAACAAATCTGGTATGGGGTTAGGACAGATTTTTCTGGGGAAGATATACCTTGGCTGAAGGAGGTTTTAATTTAGAGTTTAAACCTGGTATCATGTGCAAATTTGAGGATTATATGCATTTTTCTAGAGAGAGGCTTCAAGGTATTCACACACACTCAAAGGTTCCCATGGTCCCTAAAATATTTTAAAACAAACAAAAGAACCAAACACTCTCTTAAACTGTTGCAAAAGAATTAGGCAGGTAAAAGACAGGTAGTGGGGGTGGACAGGTCTTTTTCAGACAGCAAAGAGCATGAGTAAAGGCACAGAGGTGAGAAATAGCATGGTATATACTGGTAACTACACATGGTTTGGTGCTGCTGGGAGACAAAATTCAAAGAAATAAGTGAGGCAAAGAGGGGAGGAATAGAGGACCAATGACAGAAAGCCCCAAGGTCACTGTAAACAGCTTGAATCATAGTCTGTAGGTGATGAGTTATTGAAGGATGGAAAAGACATGGCTAGGTTTACTTTACAGAGAAACTATGGGGGCTCTCTGAAGGCAACAACACTGTAGAGAAAGAAACAGAACAGGAGGTTGCTGCAGCAGTTCAGATGAGAGATAACAAAGGCCTGAATTAAAACAGTAAAAAATGGCTTTTCCAGTGGTCATATATGGATGTGAGAGTTGGACTATAAAGAAAGCTGAGTGCAGAACTGATGCTTTTGAACTGTGGTGTTGGAGAAGACTCTTGAGAGTCCCTTGGACTGCAAGGAGATCCAACCAGTCCATCCTAAAGGAAATCAGTCCTGGGTGTTCACTGGAAGGACTGATGTTGAAGCTGAAACTCCAATATTTTGGCCACTTGATGTGAAAAGTTGACTCATTTGAAAAGACCCTGATGCTGGGAAAGATTGAGGGCAGGAGAAGAAGGGGACGACAGAGGATGAGACGGTTGGATGGTATCACTGACTCAATGGACATGAGTTTGGGTAAACTCCGGGAGTTGGTGGTGGACAGGGAGGCCTGGTGTGCTGCAGTTCATGGGGTTGCAAAGAGTCATACACGACTGAGCAACTGAACTGAAATGAATTAAAACATCAGTGGCTGGAGAGGAGGCAATGGATTTGAGTACTTCGAAGGTAAAATCAGCAGGGAGAAATTAAGGATGACTAGTTTGGAATACAGGATGAAGAAGGAGGCCATCCACTTTATATAAAGACTGCTGGAGGGAAAAAAATTTTGGGAATGTAGATGGGAGACAAGAAGATGACAGGTTCACTTTTAGATATGCTAAGTGCTTGAGGGCCATCCAAGTTGACATAAAAGATTATGAAGGGAGGGCTGAAATACACCTGAGAGTTGAAACAGTCAGAGAATATGAGATCATTCAGGAATAGTATATAGAGTGAAGAGAGCAATATGCCAATATGCCAGGCTCCTCCGTCCATGATTTAATGTGACTGCACTAGGAACTAGACTTCACTGAGTTGGGGGTGCATGGGGAGTAACACAGTAGAGACAATAAACACAGATTACTCAAGGGACAGCCAAGAATGAGAAAGACAGAAAACATTAGACCATTAGCCTAAAGAAGAATGTAGGGTAAAGAGAAAAATTTATAGGCCAAGGGGAAGAAAGCAGTGAAGAGATAAACTAATATGAGAAGAAACACTGGATGTGAGTTGTTATTATCTTTAGCAACAGCTATCTTTTACTGGCCATTAAGGTATATTCCAGGAACTCTTAAGTGCTTAGCCTTGCAATAACATTAAATCATAAAAACTTGACAAGGTAGGTTTGACTGTCCTCATTACAGAGATAGAAGGCAATGGCACCCCACTCCAGTACTCTTGCCTGGAAAATCCCATGGACAGAGGAGCCTGGTAGGCTGCAGTCCATGGGTTCGCTAAGAGTCAGACACGACCGAGTTACCTCACTTTCCCTTTTCACTTTCATGCATTGGAGAAGGAAATGGCAACCCAATCCAGTGTTCTTGCCTGGAGAATCCCAGGGATGGGGGAGCCTCGTGGGCTTCCATCTATGGGGTCGCACAGAGTCGGACACAACTGAAGCGACTTAGCAGCAGCAGCAGCATTACAGAGATAGTTGAGGTTTAACAGAAGTTAACTCATTTATAGTGGGTGTCAGAATCAAGATCAAGCTGAAGTCTGTGTAGCTGACTCCAAAGCTTGTGCTTATAATCACTTCACAATAAGCTGCTCCACAATCTAAGGCACATGTGGAAAACATGGCTTTAAACAGGAGTAAGGGGCACCTTATCTTCTGACATGGGAGGAAAGGAGTTGGGAATGGTCATGGACATAGACAACTGCTTAGATTAAGATGTAGAAGGAGCTCACACCTTTTGGCCTCAGTTTTGTTGATCAAGTAGGAGGCGAGGTCATCTGCTAAGGGCAGGAGAGGTGAAATTGAAAAAAGGGGCTTTGAAAAGAGTGGTTAAAAGCTCAGAGAAATTATGAAAGGAAGGGAACAAGGAGCTTATTAAAGTCAAGGGAAAAAAAAAAGAATCAGTGACCTGAGGCTGTCCATAAACTCAAGGCATCAGCAATCTGCACATATGTGATTTTCCACAAAAGCCTTCAGGCTCCTGAGTTCAGTTCAGTTCAGTTCAGTCATTCAGTCATGTCTGACTCTTTGCAACCCCATGCACTGCAGCACACCAGGCTTCCCTGTCCATCACCAACTCCCAGAGCTTACTCAAACTCATGTCCATCGAGTTGGTGATGTCATCCAACCATCTCATCCTCTGTCGTCCCCTTCTCCTGCCTTCAATCTTTCCCAGGATCAGGGTCTTTTCCAATGAGTCAGTTCTTTGCATCAGTATTGGTTCCTGAGTTAGCAGTACACAAACTACAGCAGTGATCCAATTGTGGACTTTATATGCAGGCAAAGAAACAAGTGACTATGAAGGAGCTTGGACACATGATTTGACCGAGTAGAAAAGGAAGAGGGTGAATAGATTAGGACAAAATACCCCTAGACTACTTATGAGATCCTTTAGCTATTTTAAATCATCACCAGTGGAGACATTTAAATTCATAGTTTAGAAGCCATATTTAAATGATTTCTGAACTCATGACTGCAGTTGAAGTTAGGCATTTAGAGGGTAGTATATATGGTGAGATGGATAATAAAAAATAAAATATTTCACGAAGATCACTCTGAAATGGGACTTTAGACAAGAAAAGAAAACAAATGAAATTGATAAGTCTTTATGAGGGGGCGGGAAATGGGAGAAAAAGAGAAAAGAGATATGCTCCTTTGTATTTCATTATGGCTTCCTTTCATATTGACAAAGTTTAAAAAGACTTTTATACAACTAATATTAAAAAATACCAGGAAAATTCAAGAAGTCCAAGATTAATACAAATTCTGGCAAGATTATACAGGATCTAAAAAGCATGCAAAAGGGAAAAGCAATTTTAAACATTTTGCAAATAAAACAATGTGCACTGCATTTATTCAATAAAGAGAGTATTTTTGAAATTGTGCAGTCTTGACCTTGAGACTTAGAGTGTACTTGAACTGATAAGTCTTATAACTGTAGAGAAGGCTGAAAACAGAGGTTAGATAACAGTTGCTTTCACAAAAGATAACTCCTAAATTGAAAATTAGCTACAGAATAAAAAAAAAAAAGGCCATTAGCAGGATAATTGAAAGAACAGACTAGAAAAAGATTCCTTTCTTGGATCATTTATTTACACTTTTAACAAATATTTATTGGTATCTAATATGTACCAGGTCTTAAGGGTAGAAGGGTGAACAAGACAGCATGGACACTGTCTCAAGGTTTGTAACCTATGGAGGAGATAGACAAGGAATTATGAAACAATGCGACAGTGCTACTATAAGGGAAGTGGGCAAAGGGTACTAGGAAAATATGTCAAGGGGTATCTAGCCCAGTCTGGAAGAGGTTTTATGGATATCCATGTTGAGAAACAAAGTCTAAGTAGGAGCCAGTCGGGAGAAAGAAGGCGTATGGGAAAAAGGTCCAGAAAGAGAACAGACTGGCGGAAACCTGGAGGCATGACAGCATGGCCAGGTTAAGGAACTAAACGAAGTTCAGTAAGGCTAGTGTATAAACTGAAGTGAGAAATGGTGAAGGCCAAGGCTGAAGAGGTTAAGAGTGGAATCTCATCATAAGAGACCACATAAGCCAGTTAAGGATGTGAACTTTATCCTGTGGAATGATGAACAATCTCTATACCAAGATGTTGCCTGGGGTGAACCAGCTTCAATATATGATCTCTGACTTCAGTTTTCCTTTCAAATAAATCTTTCAGTTCATATAAAACATGAAAAATGAGGGGGAGATGTTTCTAAGGCAATCACACCTCTCCAGAAAGGTGCTTTTTATTAAATATTTATTAGGCTTCTACTATAGGGCTTCTCAGGTGGCTCAGTGGTAAAGAATCTACCTGCAATGCAGGAGACACGGGTTCCATCCCTGGATTGGGAAGATCCCCTGGAGAAGAAAATGATAACCCACTCCAGTATTCTTGACTGGGAAAACCCACGGACAGAGGAGCCTGGTGAGCTACAGTCCATGGGGTTGCAAAGAGTCAGACACAATTTAGAAACTCAACAACAACAAAAAGGCCTCTACTATGTGCCAGAAACTGATCCAGATGCTGGGAAATACAGCAGAAACAAGGACAGAGAGTATCCTGGAACTCATGAAGTTCACCTCTAACAAACACAAACAAACAGTAGTGACAGATATGAAGAAGAAACTAAAACAAGGACATGAGACAGAAGGTGGCTGGAATGGATGTTAACCTTGACTAGGAGTAGGGAGTCAAGTGAAGCCTCCCTGAAGTGACATTTTTACTGATATCTAAATGATGATGAAGTAGCCACATAAATATTTGAACAGAGAAGATACCACACAAAGGATTTTTTGGGGTCTTAGTTCCTCCTTTGTAAAGAGCAGCTTTGAGAGTTAAATACTGCATGTTAATGCATGTGTGAAAGTTAAAATATTATATGGCACATAAGATCAGAAAGCCACTTTCTTGGCTTAACTTATCAATTATATCCATACTATAAATCTTAAAGGTTACAATACAATGCCAATTTCCTCAATGACATTCTTATTTTTATTCTAAATGAAGAAAATGCTACTTAAATATTGTCATTTTTCCTGAGTTGATACTCGGGCTAAAAATAACCCTGAGTTGTCATAAAGGGCAAACCCGAAGCCTTAGAAAAGTTAGAAAAGCAAGAGAATTATATGTCCAGATTTTTGTACATTGATACATTTGAATATTATGTAGCCAATAAAAGCAATATGAAAACTTATAAAAGTTGGTAAATTTAAAAATAAAAAAATTGTTATTGGGATGTTACTTGTTTCATACTCCAAAGTATTTCAATAAAACTTTTTCAAGAAACAGGGACAATGCTCCACTCCAAAGACAAAAGCATTAGGATAAAGTAATACAAACACAGAAAAAAAAAAAAAAAACCACCCTAAGATTTAGTTTACTTTAAACTCCTAGAAGGAACTGTTTCTGTCATGTGCCACTTGAAAAAAAGAGCAATTAAAGAAAAATACCTTAAGTTAGTGGAGAAATGAGGTAGGGGGTAGATCAGTAATTAGGTAGTCTGAGCTTCTACAAATTTTAACAGTTGGCCAATAAATACTTACTGAGCGCCTGCACCTGGAGGGAGGATAGAGCTATTAAAAAGATAGGCTCTCAAAAAAAATAAATTCATAAATAAATGAATACATAAATGATATCAGTGCTATGATAAATGCTGTGGAGAAAATAAGTAACTCAAAAAATTTACATAGTAAAAACAAAAAGCTCACTAGACGAAGTTTCTATAGAGCAGGGACAAGTCAGTAGAACTTTATATAATGCTCCATAAACGTGTTTGTTGACTGTACGAATGAATGAAGATGGCTAATCTGGAAGGAGAGAGGGTCAGAAAAAGATCTGAAAGCGTGGCCGCAAACAGAGGATACACGTTGGAGGTATTAACAAACGAAAACGGATACTTAGATCTCTGAAGTGACGGCGACAAATTCCTCCGCATCCGGATTCAGAATTTGACAACTAACCAACAAAGCCCTCACGTGTCCCCAGGAGCCAGCCGGATTGGCGAGTGGCACACTCTGCACCCGGAACCACACTCTTCCCTAATCCATGGATCAGCCGCGTAGCCCAGAGCTTCGGGGGGCTTTGGGGACAGCTCCCTTCCCGCGGCACCGGCTCTGAGCCCTAAGGACACCTGACCTCTCCCCCAGATGGAAAGGAAACTGGGAGGTGGGGTAGGATGGGAGGAGGAATGGAGTATGAGTGGGACGCGGACGGCCGCGGGACTCCTCCTGACAGCGAGGGAGCAAGGAGCAGCAAATCCCACACCCTCTCGGAGCTGAGCACGGGTGCGGCAGGCACTAGCCGCAGGCGACAAGGGCGAGACTCCGGGCCAGCCCGCATCACCGAGGCCTGGAGAAGACGACTCGGGAGAGAGGTTGAGGAGTCCTGAGGCGGGCCGCGGTGGCTCACCTGGGAAGTAATCATGATGCTGGAGTCGATCAGGAAACTCATGGCGAAGAGTAAGGAGGGCTCGTGCCTCCACTTTCCCCGAAGCCACAGCACGCTAGACCACAGACCCTCTCACACAGGCGGCAGTCGCCCGGGGACCTGGGTTCGCCAGCCTGACGCCATCAAGCTGCGCCCCAGCCAGCCAATCAGCAACTACGTCCAGCGCTTCCCGCCTCGGGCTACGAGTGGGAGGGACGCTGAGGAGCTGAGAGCGGGGGGCGCGGCTAGGGGACGTTTAGGGGGCGGGGCTTAATTGGAGAGGGCCTGGCTAAAAGGAGCAAAGTACAGCAACGAGGTCTGAAAATTCGAAAGCAGATGTAATACAGGATAGCATTTCCACTTCTGAGGCTAACGGAGGTGGGGCCTGAGATAACATCTTATTTTAATTCTCTTTTATAATGGTGAAAGTGAAGTTGCTCAGTCGTGTCTGACTCTGCGACCCCATGGACTGTAGCCTACCAGGCTCCTCCATCCATGGGATTTTCCAGGCAAGAACATTGGAGTGGGTTGCCATTTCCTTCTCCAGGGGATCTTCCCAACACGGGATCGAACCCGGCTCTCCTACATTGTAAGCAGACGCTTTACCGTCTGAGCCACCAGGGAAGTCCGTATAATGGAGGAGTTAATAATAATGGATTATACCACAAATCAGGCATTGTGTTCTACATGTCACAACTTAGCTTGGGTCCACAAACAATGGCATAAAGAGGGAAGAATATAAAGGCAGGTTTTAGCACATATAGCTAATCAAATAAATTTCTGATTCTTTTACCACTCTTTTGAGAGGCAAATAGATGTATTGGAGCATGCTCAGAGGTGAGTCACCAGATAAGGACAGATGAAAGGAAATGAAGAAAGAAGGCTCAGGAACATTGACAGTTGTCTTCATTTGAAAGAATGGATAGAATTGATATGGCCTCAAAAGATATTTGTAGGACAAAGGACTGGGAGTTAAATAAAGATAGATTTAATTCAAAACAAGGAATAATTCTTTAAGAGTCTGAAGATGAATTATTTTATTGCCCCACCCATGTTGGAATTGCTCAAATGTAGACAGAATCACTAATTTATCCAGTCAATACTCATTTTGTGAGGGCTTAATGCACTGCTGTGGGGCTTATCCTTTCCCACCAGGCCTCTACCTAGTCCATGAATTGCCTATAATCTCATCCTGAAGCTGGCCCCAGCCATCACCCAATATGAAACTGGCTGCATTCAAGGCTAACAGTCAATACCTGGAAGTCAATACTTGCAACTTGGACCAGAGTGTTTAGTTTACTACAGTCTGAATAACTGAGACTCAGATTTATTACACACAAGGAAATGTATCTTTCTTTCTTAGACTTGAATTCTACTCATACTAAGCAGCTCAAACACCTCTCAGATGTCCTGTCCCCAATCCAGAAGGCCAGGGAGCAGTGGAGATATCCATACTAAGGGAGAGTCTAAGCCAGAGAACCTTGTGTCCCTGGCTACATCTATCGGGGAAGAAGCAGCATCTGTGTAAGCAGATGATGAGTTAGACTCGCACCTATCAAGGCTGTGTGATAGTGCAGAATGCTGTGTTAGCCTATCAAGGCAAACAGTTTACCTTAGTGGCTTACTAGAATGCATGGTGGGGATCAGGGTCTCAGTGAAGCTGGCAGCAGAGAAAGGTATACAATCCCACTGGCCCCAGGGCTGTGTAAAGCTTTGAAAGACACCATTCAAAATTCTATGACAAACCTTGACAGCATATAAAAAAGAGATATTACTTTGCTAACAGAGGTTCATCTAGTCAAAGCTATGGTTTTTCCAGTAGTCAGGTATGGATGTGAAAGTTGGACATAAAGAAGGCTGAGTGCCAAAGAATTGATGGTTTCGAACTGTGGTGTTGGGGAAGACTCTTGAGAGTCCCTTAGACTGCAAGGAGATCAAACAAGTCAATCCTAAAGGAAATCAACCCTGAATATTCACTGAAAGGACTGATGCTGAAGCTCCAATACTTCCACCATGTGATGCAAAGAGCTGACTCACTGGAAAAGACCCTGATGATGGGAAAGATTGAAGGCATGAGGAGAAGGGGATGACAGAGGATGAGATGATTGGATGGCATCACCAACTCAATGGACATGAGTTTGAGCAAGCTCCAGGAGATGATGAAGGACAGGGAAGCCTGGAGTGCTGCAGTCCATGGGGTCACAAAGAGTTAGACATGACTGAGTGGCTGAAAAACAGCAACAATTCAAAATTCTCCCTACTGTTAACACCTGTGTCCAGGTCAAGGACTGATGTGGGTGACCCAAGAAACTGCTACCCCCTGCTTTTGATTTTAGAATGTCTCCAAAAATTTTCACACTAGATAAACATCCATGTGACTGAACTTCTTTATAAGTTGGTCACCACTCTTCCAAACCTTCTTGGCTATGTGCGTTAGTTCTTTCTTCTTATCTAGCCTCATTTCGGAGAAGGCAATGGCAACCCACTCCAGTACTCTTGACTGGAAAATCCCATGGACAGAGGAACCTGATAGGCTGCAGTCCATGGGGTCGCTAGGAGTCAGACACGACTGAGCGACTTCACTTTCACTTTTCACTTTCATGCATTGGAGAAGGAAATGGCAACCCACTCCAGTGTTCTTGTCTGGAGAATCCCAGGGACAGGGGAGCCTGGTGGGCTGCCATCTCTGGGGTCGCACAGAGTCGGACACGACTGAAGTGACTTAGCAGCAGCAGCAGCAGCAGCAGCAGCCTCATTTTGGATGTGTTGACCCTGGTGTTGACCTAGTGTGCACTTAGGACGCCTTGTCCAGGGCTTTGATTGGTTCAGATGAGTCAGAGGTAGTTCTGAATCAAGTGGCATCTTTACCTCAAATCTTGCTCCTCTCTAGTGTATTCTCTACACAGTAGATGGAGCAATCTGAGAGAATGTGACTAAAAATGCAATGAAAGTGATGGTATGTGATTTCCAAACCTGGGTCATAAAGACATTGAAGCATCTGCCTTGATCTCTTGATTCACTTGTTCTAGGGGAAACCAGCCACTGGTTCATGAGGTCACTCAAGCAGACCCAAGTAGAGAGATACTAACTTGTCAGCACCAACCTTCTGGTCACATAACCATGTGAACAGGTGGATCTTACCTCTTCAGTCAAGCCTCAGATGACTGCAGACTTTGTCAATATCTGACTGCAACCCTATGAGAGACCCCACGCTGCTCCAGAGTTCCTGACCCTCAGAAGCTATAAGAGATAATACATATTATTGTTTCAGGGGCTCCCAGGTGGCATTAGTGGTAAAGAACCCACCTGCCAGTGCAGGGGATGTAAGAGACATGTGTTTGATTCTTGCTTGGGAAAATCCCCCTGAAGAAGGGCATGGCAAACCATTCCAGCACTCTTGCCTGGAAAATCCCATAGACAGAGGGGCCTGATGGGCTGTAGTCCACGGGGGTGCAAAGAGCTGGACACAACTGAAGCAGCTGGCACATATGCACATTGCTGTTTCAAGCCGTGAAGTTTTGGAGTGATATGTTACAAAGCAATAGATAACTAATATATGACTCATCACAGACTACATTTTTTACTAAATATTTACATGGCATAGTCTGAGGCTCTTTGTAACCTTTTTTTTTTTTTAAGTTATTTATTTATTGGTTTGCATGTGCAGGTCTTAGTTGTGGTATATGGGTGCAGCATGTAAGATCTGGTTCCCTGACCAGGGATCAAACCCAGGCCCCATGCACTGGGAGCTCAGACTTTTAACCACGGGGCTGCCAAGGAAGCCCTCAATCATTGTAACCTTTGATTTTCATTTCTTCACCACTCACTGTTCAACTGTCAAGATAAAGCCACATATCTTAGGGTTTTGTTATCTACATCTAACTTCAGTTTCTATAAAGATACTGCTAGGCCCAATAACAGATAAATCTTGAGATCTCAGAGAATTAATACAACACAAGTTTATTTTTTGTTTCATGTGAAATCCAAAAGTCCAATTCATGGGAATTGGAAGAGGTGTTGGTGGGGGTGGCAGTGATCCTCTAGTCTATAGTCATTTGAAGACTGACTGCCATTGTCGACATATGGCTTCCAAGGCTGCTTTGGGTGATGACAGCCAGCAATTCATCCGAAAACTTCTCTTTTTTTCCTGTAATTATGATAAAACAAGCCCAGTACCTTAAACCTGGAATTCCTGGGACCTTCAGGGAAGCTCTTCCTCAGATACATTCCTTATAGTGTCAGCCTGCTCTGGTGCTGGGGCATACTTAGCCGATTATCTCTTTTCTGCCCTGGGAGTAGTATTCGTTCATTCCCCAGACATTACTATGTTCCAGTCACTGTGCTAAGTACTGAATATTCAGAGATTATATAATAATATTGTCAGGCGAGTGTATTCTCCTCGGTTCTGTCTCATCACAACAAAGATTTGGAGCGATGATATGAAGTCTCTTTTTGAAGTCACTTTTGATAAGTGCTATGATCAAGTGTACACAAATATTAAGGGATCAAAAAGAGGGAGCAACTCACTTTATATAGGGAATTTTGTGAAATTTCATAAAGAAGGAGACAACTGAGTTGAATCTTGAAAGATGAGAAGGAGCTGATTACAGAAAAAAGGCTGGACAGGGCAGAGTCCTGAAATACTATGAAAAATTCTTTCATCACTAAATGTCAGGCTTGTCCATATTGGGGACCAGCCAATGGCTCTGTAAGACTGGGGCATATGCATGTGTGGATGGATGTGGGAAATGAGGCTAGAAATGTGGGAGATGAGGCTAGGATGTGGTGTACCTATCAGTCAGAAGCTTGTAAGCAACAGGAATAATTTTGGCATCATTAAATTAGAAAAAAAAGGAACTCTGGAGTAGCTTAGCAAACTGAAGAAAGGTTGTTGAACCATGATCTGTAAAACGAGGAACTAAGCATTTGCCGGAAATCTAGGTAAGCAGGAACTAATTGTGAATCTCTTCAAGGGGATCTGTCAAGATAAATGAATCCCAACTACATTTCAGTCTCTGTTACTACACTCAAGTTTCACATTCCAGGGAGAAAGTGTATGATTGGCCCATTTGAGTTCAAACAAACCAAACTTGACCCATGATGGATTGAGGGCTCTCCTTTGGGGTCGGCCTGCCCTCCGGCCTCAAGGGTGTACTATCCTTTGTTTGCTGAATAAAACTCGGAGCTGTAAACAGAAGAAAAAACAATGTTACTAAGAATCTCACCAAGATTATATCCAATTGAGGAAGCATAAATCTCAATAGAGATGTTATTAGAGCAGAAGGGAGAATAGATTCTGGGCAAGTAAATACAGAGGTCTTTTCTAAGTGGCTTGTAGTCACTTACAAAGGCTTTGTAAGTCATGTTAAGGAATTTAGAATTTGAGGTAAGCAACTGAGTCACTGAAGGATTTTAGGCAGAGAAGTGACGTGATAAATCTCAGGCAGAATATTTTGGCTAATTTTATTTGATGTATTTTTATCTGTAATGAATAGCTTTACTTCTTTCTACAGTTGTCAATGACATAAGAGCGAAAAAATCCTATTCTTTTGTCTCTTCTCAAATGGCCAAAGTAGTATACTTTGATTTTTCCTGAGATTTGTGTAGAATAAGGGAGGGGACAGACTGACCAAACTTCAGCTAATAAAGAGAGTGTTTGTGTTCTTTCTGAATCAGATTCTCCTCCATTCCATCTAGCGGTGTGCTGGAGCTACTTGTACTGGCTTGTAAGAGTCATTTGCTAAATTTCTTGGAATTTTGTGAGCCAGTTCTAAGTACAGTCATTCAGTTCAGTTCAGTTCAGTTCAGTTCAGTCGCTCACTCGTGTCTGACTCTTTGCGACCCCATGAATCTCAGCACGCCAGGCCTCCCTATTAACAATTAAATTACATAAATTAAAAAATGATATAAAGATAATACTCAAAGCTTATCACTTCTTAATTATTTTACTATTATTTATGCTTTTGATATTATTTATATCTATTGTATGATAGAAATATTTATATAATTGTGCTATTGTACATCTCATCTCTATGTTCAGTGGCATTATGCTGGTGAGTTGAAATTGGAGACGATGGGAGAATTTACACCGAGGAAATTGACAAACACTACAAACCAGGGCCTCTTTACCCTGGAAAGAGCTGGTTGTCACACATTTACAATCTTACCACTGCCTCCCCCCCCCCCCCCCCCCCCCCCCGCCCCCCGTGCTCTTGTTCTTCAACCCCTTAATTTCAAAGGAAGAACACCAGATACCGGAAGTCTGTTGACAGGGTAGTGTGGCTGACAGGGCGAAAGAAAACACAAAGACAGTGAAAAGTCAAGTTAGGTTTATTGTTTTGTAACAGTCTAACATGTGACTATTAGCTCTGACATAAAGATGTGGAAAGTTGGAGAATTCAGGACACAATCCCAATAATGCCTTTGCCAGAGGTTTTCCCCAGGAAGTTTGTTTTGATTATGTTTCTTAGCTGAGTCTTTACTAATCCTGTTTCATAGATGGAAATTTTGCAGAAAAAGGCAATGAAGCTATCTGCTTTTCTCTCCAGGTGACTTTATGAATTCTTCCAGAATAACCTTTGTTCTGGAGAACTTTCAGAATGCCTTGGCTGGAGATTTGCAATGTAGCCCACTGTTCCCTCATTGGTTGTATTGAGTACCACTCTCTCCAGACTTTGGGAGCAGCAATGTCTAAGATGGTGGAAATGACTTGTCTTTCATAAAAATCTTTCCTGCTATTTAACTGTTGAACCTAGAAATTTGCGTCCTTTTTCTCCTTTCTCCCCCAATTACATGCTTAGTTATAAGACAATAATTACAAGAAGGGACAGTCTCCCTGCCTATTTCACTATCACCTCTAGGTACATACTTATTTCGCTTTACACATTTATGCTTAGAAGAGTTTCCATCCAACCAGGCAAATGTTTTTCATCTACACTTTGCTACTTTGGATTGTGTGATCATTTGCACACAATACACATGGTGGGGGTAACTCAAGGTTAGGGGAAGGAGCGAGAAGGAGTTGGGGGTGGGTGGGAGGTGCTGTCTGAGTGGTATTGGAGCTGCCTCAGAGACCCTCCTTAGGAACTCAGGAAATGCGGCTGTCCAAGTCTCACCCCATGCCTTCCTCAAGGCTTTAACTAAGAGCTGCTATATGCAGCTCTTTTGATTCCGTGAACTTCCTTCCGCCTGGAGTAAGACTGCCCCAGAGCTGGTACATCTCTCCGCAGCGGTCCTAGTGAGCTGAATCCTTCAGCACCACTTTCAAAAATGAATCTCATGCATGATCAAAGATGTTCTTTTTTGCACTATAATTCTCAGGAATTCAAAACTACAGAAAAATTTACCTCCCCCCATCACCCTCATTTTCTTCTTTCATTTTTACTCATTGGCTCAATTTTAACCAGTTGCTTAGTTTACAATCTGTGAAGCATTTGAAAGTGGTGACTGTTATTTCTTCAGTCAACATTTTAGAATAAGGACTTATGACAGATTTGGATAAGACCTTCCCCCCTTTCATTTCCCAATAAGTGAATTAAAAAACCCCACTTATTTCTTTTAGTATGCTCCTTGTATTTCTTGCATATCAATTCACTGGATCTATCCCGTGGAGGAGGGGCAGAACTTATTACCTGCAATTTACCTAAGAAAAATTGTCATATGGAGCAGGTAAATGACATCTTGGGGTTCCCAGAGTCAGAGAGGTACAGCCCACACTTCTTATTTGACCTTCAGTGTTCCTTATGGGAAAATCTGATCCCCAGGTTGCACTGACCTTCAGGAATATTTGTCCAACTCTGTGTTGCATGCTTCACGTGGGTGCCAAATAACCAAGTCATGATGAAAAGCGGACAGGCCTTTGTACGATGACCCAAACATGAGACCCAGGGATTACCAGAGACAAGCTTGAAACTTTCTCACTGAGCTTTGAAGAACTCTATCCTTCCTGGTCACAGATCTCTCCTAATGAAGGTGGTATAACTGCTATTGGGCAGTTAGTCCTTTGCTTCTGGAGAGAGCTGCACCTTTGATGGCCTTCTGTAATGCTTCTTTTTACTGGTAGTTCCACGTACCGTAAAGATTTAGTCTAACAAAGGCAGGACCAGGATTAGAATTGAAAGCTTGGCCTTAATGGACCCCAGGGATGGTGATAATCCTGAGTCAGTCATAATTATTTGCCTCAGAATAGATGCTGAGGGATCCAGATGTACTGGGTAAGATCCTCCACAGACACACTGCTGCCTGTGAATGGAATCTGACAGAGTTGTGTGTAGCTTAAGATGGAGCGTGAAGGAACACTTTCCCCAGGTAGAAAGTAATTACCCTTCTGTCCCCAGCTATGTCTCAAGGTCAGATAGGTTCCTACCAAACATATGGGGTCAAGATTCTGTTTTGAGTCTTCTCTGAGAAAACATCTCCAGAGTGTCCAGTCCATACTGAAAAGCTGTCACCAGAAAACTGTAAGGCAGGTCAGGAGGGTCGGATAGAAGCTACCCACCTGCCCTTCTTCTCAGTCTCCCTGCTGTTTGAGGAATCAGTCAGGCACCACTCAGCAGGGGCTAGAGTTGGCAGCCAACGCATTAATCCTTCTAATACCCCAGGAGGTAGGTTGGTGGCAAATGCTAGGTACAGAGAGGTTAAGAGACGACAATAACACAACTCCTAAGTGGCAGAGAGAGAAAAAAAGAAAAATTCGTGGTCCCTTGATGCCTGGGTCTGTTTCTTCCGAAAGAGGCTTCCTCGCTTGTTGGGAAGCCTGAGAGGGACAATGGCAACTTCCACGATGGTGGGGTAGGTACAGACTCTGAAGCAGGATGCCACTTTACTCAAGGAAATACACACACACACTCAGGCCTCAGCCAAGATAAGAAGAAAAGACCCTGATGCTGGGAGAGATTAAAGGCAGGAGGAGAGGGGTGACAGAGGACAAGATGGTTGGAAGGCATCACTGACTCAATGGACGTGAGTTTGAGCAAGCTCTGGGAGATGGTGAAGGACAGGGAAGCCTGGCATGCTGCAGTCCATGGGGTCACAAAGAGTCAGACACTATGGAGCGACTGAAAAAGCAACAAGACGAGGAGACCAGCAGCCTTCACCTACACATCTGCTGCTGGTCCCAAAGAGCACCAGCACTTTTCACTTAGAAGAGGATGAAATTTTTTTTCTTTTCTGGATTAGGTCCTAGTTGAGATAGATACTTTACTCTGGTAGTGATCGAGCTATTCTCAGGCTCTGAGTTTACATCTTCTTAAAATGGGTCTTCAGGAGCAAAACTGTAGGAGCAATAGTGTAGCCACTGGGGCCATGGGAGTGTGATGATGTCCAGTTCTCAGGCGTGGGATTTTATTTCTTTCACCATCCAGGAGAAGTTCTGTTTGGAATAGCGTTGATGGAAAGGGGAAGGAAGATTCAGGTAGTAGCCAGAAAGCCATAGGTCCACAAGATAAATACACCTGTTAACTGTCCACCGCCTGATACATTGCTTCACTGAAAGTTTGTCACTTTGAGTTAACCTAGGCAAAATACATTTTAGGCTTTCTCTTTTAAAATGTAAAATTTCCCTGGAGTAATCATAAAAAAAAATCATATATTAGAATGAATTTAATTTTTAGACCATTTTGCTTTAGGTTGGAGCACCAAGGAGTGGGAATACTGTCACAGGGGAGGAATAGTTTTTGAGGAGGCTTTGGTCTGGAGGGCATATCTAGAATGAATATCTTAAAAGGAAGGTGGTAACCAGAGGTCTGCACAAGGGATTTGGCTTTTGGGGGGGATGGTGCTGGATGGGGGGATACAATGAAGGCAGTTTTTCTGGGTCTCTGGGGTTCTCCTGTCCAGTTCCCTGTGATGTCAGCTTGGTTTCTATCCCTCCCACCTTAGCCTTGGCACTGCAACCCATGAAGCATAGCTTTGGTTTAGATGAACCATCTTGGTTATCAATTTCTCCCTCTGCTTTGGGAACTGGTTGGCTCTAGTTAAAATTACTGTGTGTGAGAAATATGTAGTTATACCTGAGGATTTCCTCTAATTGGCCTCTAGATATGCGGAGTGTTGGTTGAGGGCACAAAGGATAGATCTTTCCCTTCAGCCTCTAGGTCCCTTCCAGGGATGAAGTCTGACCTGGGACTTGACAGGGACCCTGGCTGTTTGTGTTCCCAGTTTGTAAGAGGCTCTCCCTGGTGGCCCTCTGATGACTCTTTTGGTATACATCTTGTGCCCAAGCAAGGCCTGAGGGCTGATTCTCCTCAAGACAAGCCAGTAGGAGGTATCATCTAGCCCAGAGCTAGGTTTATTCCCAGTCCCTGACAAAAGGAGGTGTAGATTTCAGGCTGAGTATTGCACCTATAAGAGGACAGGAAAGAAAGGGACCTTTTCTGCTTTAGGGAAGAAAACCGCAACCAGGATTTTTAAAACCTTTTCAGTTCAGGGACGGAGAAGGCAATGGCACTCCACTCCAGTACTCTTGCCTGGAAAATCCCATGGACGGTGGAGCCTGGTAGGCTGCGGTCCATGGGGTCACTAAGAGTCGGACATGACTGAACGACTTCACTTTCACTTTTTACTTTCATGCATTGGAGAAGGAAATGGCAACCCACTCCAGTGTTCTTGCCTGGAGAACCCCAGGGACAGGGGAGCCTGGTGCGCTGCTATCTATGGGGTTGCACAGATTCGGACACGACTGAAGCGACTTAGCAGCAGCAGCAGCAGCAGTTCAGGGAGAGCGTATGGAGTCTTGTTCTCCTTTTCTGATGGTGCCCAGTGCAGAATTCCCACTAATATAAGGGATGTAATTGCATCAGAACCCAGGGCTACAGTGACCCAAAAGAAAGGCCAGTGAGAACTCTGGACATCTCCTGGACTGATGATTTAAACTAAACACTCCAAAATGGTAAAATGAGGTTTGGAAGCCACAGAAATGAGTTGAGACCATAAACAATATGACCAATTCCATAGGAAAGCTGGGCTTACAAGTATAAGCTGAACTTGCAAATTGGTGCCCCGCAGGTTAAATTTGGCTTGCACATTTTTTGGGGGGGAGGCTCACATGGCATATTTAAAATTTAGTTGGCAACGTTAAAAATGTGGAAAACTTCACCTGAACATTTGGATTTCTGGCTTTTCTTAAAAAATCAGATGGCCAGGTAACACTGTCTGGTAATCGCTGCCTGAAACCGAGCAGCTGCCCTCTGCTCTCCAAATTTCACAGCCCCAGCCCTCGCATGGCATTAGAACAGGTGCACTTCCCCGATTTAAACCACTTCACCAATTAAAGCGCCTGCATCTTGTAGGCGGTTAAGTTTGGGACTGCTGATATATGCCACACGGTGTCTGCTAGGGAAGCGCTGAGTTGATAAAGTTCAGCTGAGTTTGTAAAGTTGCCGCAAGGCTGGTAAAAAGCTCTGAGGCAATCAGTTCTGATTGAAAGGCTTTCTATGGGGAAATGAGGATGAAAGCAGAATTGCCCGTGGCTGTGGAGAGGGCCAGGGCAGTCACGAGACTGGGAACTTTGATGGGACAATGGGTTTATCTGGGCAGCCTTTGTACACGGGAAAGGCAGTTTCCTGGTTGTACTGCATGCACGGTTCCATCACGGGGTCCGTCCAACCAGGGTGGGTGTGAGGGGAGGGAGAGAAGACTCAAATCGTGTCGGCAACTTTAGGTTTCATCTTGCCTTGTGTTAGCTCAGGCGTTTTCTTTCTCTCTTTGGCGCCGCTTCACACGGTGAGATCGTCTGACCTGGCCCGGCTGCTGGCTTTGCTCAGCCTGCTCAGGGGTCTGGTGTCTTCCCCCGGCAGCTCCGCACATAGCGAAGGCGCCTTCTCAGGCGTCAGCTCTTGCTTTGATACCTTCTCAGGCGGCGTCTCTTCTTTCTCAGCCTCCTTCTCCACTTCGGGGGGCTCCACTTTCTCTGCTTCCAGCACGGCCAGGGTCTCTTCGCCTTCTGTGCTCACTCTCTCTGCCTCCTGGCTCTTGTCGCCCACCTCTGGTTCTGCGGCCGCCTCTATGGGCTGCTCCTCCTCGACTCCCTCCTGGGCACCCACCTGAGCGTAGGAAGGCAGGGTCTCCTGGTAGGCCCTGGACAAGTCTCCCAGGGGACCTGGGCCCACCTTCTCCTCGAACTGACTGAAAGGCTTGGCAGAAAGGGGGCTGGCCTCTACCATCCCCACCTCCGTCAAAGGGAAATAATGGGAAACGATTTTCTCTTCTTCGAGGAGCTGGTAGCCCTTGGCCTTCTGGATGGAGGAGACGGCAATGGAGTGGAGGGACTTCTCAGGAATCTCCCCCAGCGGCTGCTCCACCGGCCTCTTGAAGGCGGATCGGATTTTCTTTAGGCCCAGGTGGCTCATCTCCAGAATATTGAGGAAGAGGGACACGGAGGCCACGGACAGCATGAAGAGGATGAAGATGGTTTTCTCGGTGGGTCGTGACACGAAGCAGTCCACCACGTTGGGACAAGGCCACCGGCTGCAGCGGTAGAGAGGCAGGATCCGGAAACCGTACAGGAAGTAGTGGCCCACGATGAAGCCCACCTCAAAGAGGGTCTTGAAGATGATGTGGCAGACGTAGGTCCTCAGCAGGGTCCCCTCCAGCCGGAACTTCTTGGTGCCCTTGCTGCTGCTGCTGCTCTTCTTGACGCTGCCCTGGTCCGCCGCTAGGGGCGCCCTCTCGCCGCCGTTGCCCGGCGACTGCTGGCTCAGCTCCTCGGCCTCGCGCTCCTTGCGCTTCTCCTCCATGCGGACGTGGTGCACCGCGTGCCCCACGTACACCAGCGACGGCGTGGAGACGAAGATGATCTGCAGGACCCAGAGACGGATGTGGGAGATGGGGAAGGCCTCATCGTAGCAGACGTTCTCGCAACCTGGCTGCTGGGTGTTGCACACGAAGTCGGACTGCTCATCCCCCCACACGAACTCTGCAGCAGTACCGAGGATAAGGATCCGAAAGATGAAAAGCACCGTGAGCCATACGCGGCCGATGACCGTGGAGTGCTCATTCACCTCCTCCAAGATGTTCCCCAGGAAACTCCAGTCTCCCATGATTCACCTACCTACAGGAAGGAGAAGGCAAAGCTGAGCGGCTACAATGCAATCCATCTTTTTTTTTTTTTAAACTAACTCTCGGGGTACCTTCCCTTCATGGGTGGCTGAAACGGTCAGCGGGTAAGCAGTATCTTTTGAGTGTTTCCTCAGTGCAGACTAGTACTAGTACTAGGGAACAAAACAGGCATAAAAGAATCTGCTTTCATTGGCTTTCTCATCTGTAAAATGGGTTCTCATTCACTTCACAAGCTGCCTGGAAGGATAAGAGAGGCAGCGTCTGTATAAGCCTTGAACTACGTATCAAATAAGAAATCATTGTTGATCATAAATAGAAACTCATGATTTCATGGATTTAAGTCAAGACCACAGCTGAACTGAGGTTCATGAGGCGTAATGCTGAATAAATATTCTAATTCGTTGGTGTCTGCCCTCCCCCTGCCAAATTTTTTCCTATGTATGAAATTGCCTGTAGTCACCTTACTTGTGACTGTGTTGGGGTATACAATGATCATATGTTGAAAGGGAAGTGGAAGGAAACATATTTTTTGAATATCTGCTTTGTTGCCGACCTTTGACATGACATTTTTTTCATTCAATTTGATACTTCGAGACCTACTCAATGCATGTTACAGAGCCCAGCACATAATGAAAGCTTGATAAATGTTTAACTAATTTGATTCTATCACATGAGAAAACTGAGGCTCTGAGAGTTTAAATAAATTGTCCAAGATCAGATAGCTAGCAGCAGTTCTTTCTGTTAGGTTCTTTTTGCCACCCCTTTGGGACTCATTGCCTGTGACTGGAGCTGTACAGTTCTTTGACTCCTGTGCTCTTCATTATGTTTTCTGTTCTCTAGGTTGAAATCTGGAAACCTTTCTTTTTCTTTTGAAACCTTTCTTAATAGCTTTTCAAATTGAGAGTGATATATATGTACATATATATTTATATTTATTTATTATCACTCTTTTAAATCCAAAGAATGGGGAGAGTGCTTTGCGAAGAAATCATGTGACAGGGTGAGAAAAATCCATGAAGATGGTTTTACTGTCCCACAGAGTGAAAAGGGTTTAGGGTCTGTAACATGTGGCTGCTTTAATAGAGCTAAAATTTCATCTGTCAGAAAAAAAAATACCATTAAACATGATAGTATACAATGCCCCTAGCAATGGCGATGACTAATGGACATGGGATTGAACTGATGGGGGTGATGTGTGCAAACTAGGTCATTTATCCAGTGCAAACCTGTGGTACAAGCTGGTAATCTCTGAAAGACTCTGGTCAAAACCTCCACCTTGACTATGTTCCTCCAGCTTGAACATCTTTAGAGTTGTGGGGTTTACTCATCACTGCCCTCAGATCAGGGCAAGAGCCCATGCTAGAGATGCTGGTCTGGGCTTCTCTAGCCGAGCCCTACATTATAGGGTCAGAAGTCCATGGGGCCAAAGGATATGCCCATTGCATTTAATGACAGTGATATTTGCTAAACATTTGGATGAGTGATGAAATGTGGTATCTTAAATTAAGTGGGATTGTCATTTTTAGGAGAGGGTAAACAAAATGACATCTGAAAGCTTTCTTCCAACCTGTAGTTTGGAGCCTGGCCAGACAGAATTGGTGGCAGATACTGATGGCAGAGGTGAACGGTGACCAACCTAGGCTCTTGGCTATCTATTTTTTTGGTGGAGAGTAGAGAGAGTTCGGAGAAGGCAATGGCACCCCACTCCAGTACTCTTGCCTGGAAACTCCCATGGACGGAGGAGCCTGGTAGGCTGCAGTCCATGGGACTGCGAAGAGTCAGACACGACTGAGTGACTTCATTTTCACTTTTCACTTTCATGCACTGGAGCAGGAAATGGCAACCCACTCCAGTGTTCTTGCCTGGAGAATCCCAGGGACGGAGGAGCCTGGTGGGCTTCTGTCTATGGGGTCGCACAGAGTCAGACATGACTGAAGTGACTTAGCAGCAGCAGCAGCAGCAGCAGCAGCAGCAGCAGCAGCAGCAGCAGCAGCAGCAGCAGCAAGGGTCTTGACTCAAAACTAGCTGTTCAGAATCCCAGTCACATGCATCTAGTGATACTACTGCCTTTAATACTCCTCAGATGGCAATCAAATTTAGTTTTTGCCCTATGAAGAGTGGCAGCCATTCCCATTGCCTTCTGGAAGAAGGTGGGAAACAATCATGTAAACAGTCTATGCATAAATCCTACTGGTGATGGAGCTGGGAAAATCCAATATTTTTTAATCAATTAGTTCAATCTAAAATTCATGTCAAAACAATAATTTATGTAATTTACTCCTGGGAGATCAAGTCTGGCTTTAATGAACTCTAAATGTCATGTTGCTAGTGTCTTATCCCCACTGATACATCAACTCTGTTTACAAGCTTACTTGTATTGTACCATATTGGTCCCTTTGAATTTTGTATGTTTTTCACTCATGTACCCGCATGAATGTGTGTGGTGAGCACCAACTCTCGGGACTGTATGTCTACCAGTCTTGTTTCCCCATTTTAGAATCAAAAGCTCTTGGAGAACAGGGACCATTTTGTCTTTATCCTCTATGAACCACCATGACACAGAACAAAGACCTTACAGAGTGGGAGCTCCATAGATACCAGTGGATAGGATCAGTGGTAATCATTTGAAATCTGAAATTCTCAATCCCTGAGTGCATGTGATACTAGTCTTACCTACAGGGAGCTCCACTTCCTAAGGAACTTCAATCCCCCCCTAGCAGTGGGGAGATTGAAAACTTGCAAAGAAATGGTAAACTCAAAAAAAGGATGGTAAGTGGATCCAGAACTAGTTGTTTTGAGGTATTGTTCTGTATAAAATTAAAGATATAAGCTGTAAGGCCAATAATTCTTGACATGTATCATGACACACATTCATGATACATAAAGACCCTCCTGACTACCCCATTCATAATTTCCAAACTAAAACCAGACAGAGCTGTGTCCTTCCACACCTCACCCTGCAATGCTAGGATTGTTTGACTGGTTTTCTTTCTTTTCTAAATGTCTGTGTTACAGAATTTCTTGTAATAATGAAAAAAGAGAAACTATAATTGAGGACAAGATCTTTCCAATTCCATGCTATTGAAACAGGCCAACAATACCATTAAGGAGAAAAGAATTTAGAAGTGCTAAGGAAAGGTGCCCTGGGTTCTTGACTTCTAAAAGTGAAAATTATAATTAAAGGAAGTCAGATAAGAGTAAATCTGGGCAAACTGTTTCATTGGAATGGCAAAATCTGAAGCAAAGGATTTCCCTTTTCTTCAAGGAGGCAACTCTCTCATTTATTTTGCTTGTTAAAATCTATTACAGGTGGAAAATAAACTGACAGAGTTCAAGCCTCCACCCTCAAGCTATCCACCATAACACCCCACCAGAGGATTATGGTTTTAGGTCATGATTAAAATAATACCTTATGTTTGGGTAGCCCTTATCTATTTATAACTGATACATTTTTGCATATCTTATTTCAGTTTTCATAACAACCTGTGAACTAAGGCCAGTGGTCATCAGACCTGGATTTTGGAGACTAGTACAATAACAACAAAATAGGGTACTGACTCCAGCATATTGCTACTGACTCCTTATTTTGCCAAAAAAACTTTAAAAATTACTATGACTGCAGTCTTTTTTCACCATCATCTCAAAAAAGGGGAATTTTAATACTACAAACCTAGATAGGACGCAATTTTGGAATAAAAGACAGGCCTTGAAATCGAACACATTTAACTTGGTGAACAATTTACTCCATTGTTTACTACATCACTGTCACATTTTAGTCACAGGCAGCTGAATAATTCATCTTGGACCAGAGCTGACAGGTCTACAGATGGATGGTTGAGAACCAGGGAACCTGGCATTATCAGCCCCTTTTACCAGGATGGGAGATGGAGTGGGAGGTTAAGTAAGTCTCCCAAGGGAGCTCAGCTAGTGAAGGCAGAGCTGGGACATGAACCGTGGTTTTCGACTTCAAGCCCAGGGTGATTTTCAGGATAGCAGAGCCTTCTTCTGGCTTTGAAGAGGCAGAACAACACATATACATCCGTGTTAACTAGTTCCATAAAAAGGATTAGAGGCCACTTACCACTGGAGTAGGAAATGGAAACCCACTGCAGTATTCCTGCCTAGAAAATTCCATGGACATAGGAGCCTGGTGGGCTACAGTCCACGGCGTTGCAGTCGGACAGGACTGAGCAACTGAGCAAGCAAGCAAGCACCACTCCAGTGGGTAAGGCAGTGTAAATGTGCCGCCACATTTCCCTTTAACCACCAGCTGTCAGAACCTGCCCCCAGGACGATCTTAGCGGTGCTTACAAACCCATTCCTGTGCTCCAGTAAATACTCCAACATCGAAAATGCTGAGCGTGAAGCCTCTCCTACCCCCATGGCACTCAACAGATATTAATATCACTGCTACTTCTATGGCAGAGTTTGAGTAAAAAAGTACAGAAAACTTTCATAACCTCAAATACATGGTTTAGATCCCTCGGGCTACCTGGGGGCATGTTAATTCATTCTGATAAAAGAAAGGCCTTAGAAAGTCAAGTTGTAGTTAGAATTTGGACATCTCTTCCACCACCCCACCTTGTTCCTCCATTCTCGCGTTTCTTTCCCTTCCAAACCTCTGCCAACTCTTAGGCCAATTCCAAGGTTTTTGGAATTGAACTTGAAATCCAGCCATCCTAATCCAAGACTGAACATAAGTGGCAACCTTTCTCCTTTTGGAGAATTCCAGATGTAGCTCTTAGATTAGGCTGGGAAAGAAGTAGGGGATGGGAGGGGTTGGGAAGCCTTCAAGCTAACATCACCCAGGGAAAACTTGCCAATAGGAGTAGGTCTCCCGGAGAGATACGTGTTCTCTTCGTCTCTTGGCGCTCAGCGGTAAAATGGCAACTTTGGCCTCTTTCCTTTGGCGCCTAAAAGCCCACCTCCCACTTCTCTACCCCGCCCCTACTGTGCTGCACGACTGAGCAGATATGACTGGATTCGCCCTGATGGGTAGGTTTTACTGTCCAGCAATATTTTAAGCTCCCAGCCAGACAGCTTTTATGAAAGGAGGGATGTTTGGAAAACAATAGGCGAGAGAGAATGGGAGAGCTGTGTTAGGCACTGAGGGGAGGAGAGTGGGGAAAAGCTGATGTGGGAAAGCTTAGCTGGGGCTTCTGCAGCCTCCAAAAGTTTCTTTTAGCAGCAGACTGGCCCTCTGCAACAGGAGATCTTTGACTTCTCTCCAGAGGACATAAGCCCTGGGCATATTTTCCCAGCACCTTATCGTAGGCTTAGAGAATCTTAGGGATGTAGGGACAGTCAGAGGTCACCGAGTCAGACGGGGCCAAAGCCACTCCAGAAAGAGTAAACTTGATCCCTTTAAAGGATGATATTTCATCTTCCATTGGTGGTTTGTTCTTGTGTCTCATAACTTTCAGCAGGGCAGTCTCCCTCACTGGAAAGGAGTCTTAATACTCCAAAGAATTCTGGCACCATTTGTCAAGGTAATGACGTTTCCCGCTTTGTTTCACTCATAAGTATAAATACTTTTGAGAAGCTGAACAATCAAGGGGAAGAAAGCTGAAGAAATGTCAGTGAGAGTTTTAGACTTTAGTGCCTCCATCTGTGAAATGAGGGTTTGATAGTTTTGCTCACCAAGAGAATGTTGCATGAAACACGAGTATGGCTGAACGAGGAATGATGCTTGGGAAGCTGGCACGGAGGGCTTGAGTGCATGTTCTGTGCCTCTCTGAGCCTGCTACCTTTCCACTATTGCACTGGTATAATGGTAAAATGGTTGTTGTGACCACATTTTCGAAAACAAAAATTGGGGCATTTTATTCTACAAACTTACTTGTGGAAAAATAGAGCAAAATAGTTGAAACTGGAATTGTTTCAAGAAATCTGCAATGTGTGATTA
The DNA here is from genome assembly GCF_016772045.2 of Ovis aries. Classification (NCBI taxonomy): domain Eukaryota; kingdom Metazoa; phylum Chordata; class Mammalia; order Artiodactyla; family Bovidae; genus Ovis; species Ovis aries. The sequence goes on along the minus strand of NC_056054.1, from coordinate 98,946,824 downwards.
CTAAATCGAAGGCAACTTTGAGATTAAGCCAGGGGGAAAAAGGCACTTGCCTCAGCCACACACCTTATTTCCTGTCCTTTCTGGTGTCATGGGCATATTGCATTTTATTTTTCAAGTCCTAGGCACTGGAGAAGGAAATGGCAACCCACTCTAGTGTTCTTGCCTGGAGAATCCCGGGGACGGGGGACCTGGTGGGGTGCCGTCTCTGGGGTCGCACAGAGTTGGGCACGACTGAAGCGACTTAGCAGCAGCAGCAAGCATACTTTATTTTTAATCTCACAACAAACCACTGCCCTAGGTATTCTTAGTTTGGTGATGTTTAGCTTCTAAGTTGTGTCCAACTCACTGTGACCCCATGAACTGTAGCCCTCCAGGCTCCTCTGTCCATGGGATTTCCTAGGCAAGAATACTGAAATGGATTTCCATTTCCTTCTCCAGCATATTGCATTTTGATGGTGGCAGTTTGAAGGAGGACAGAACCAAGGTTGTGGGTCTCAACTTCTATTTTTATTACAATGTTTACTAGCCCACAGCCTTATTTTCTCTAGAATTCTGATTTCTTTCCAACTTCTAGGTTTAAGGCCCACAGTGATTGAGATGATGCCCTCCAGGGAATCCCTCTGTTGAAAACAGCCAGTCATAGTTGTTCCCAATATCAGTAAGGCAAGAAGATAGAGCAGAGAAGGAAAGAAATCCAATCATTCTTTCTTTTGAGAACATTCAGTAACTGTTGATTCCTGACACTTGTGTTTTCCCTGAGACATCCCAGAACTTTCAAAATGAACTTCACTCACTCAAGGCATCCCGGCCTAGTTTGGCTACTTGCTGGGGTGACCCCATCTCCTGACATCATTGTGTGAGAGATGATAGTAGAGCATGTGTTTGTGTCTGGAAAAACAGAAAATGTCCACATTGCTCTGAACCAGTCAGTCTCTCTGGTTTGGAGGAATCCAGTTTTCTAATCGAGCACTCTCTTTGCTTATTTATTCTGTTGACACTGAAGACACTCTGCTAATAGTGCCCAATTGATTAAAATATATTTGTTGGCAGCTGCAAAGTCCTTGAAAATATAAACACTTAATCCCAAACCTCTTGAGGAATGTTTTGAAAGATGTGGGGAGAGAGACTCATCTTAGCTGTTGCTGAGAGATGGGCGGCCTAATCCTAAAGGAATCAGAGTCAGTTTCTCAGGTCTTTCAGAGGGATGTTTTCTCATGATGGCCCTATTATCTCATTGGATGTAAATAAATCTTTAAAACACGGCACATAACCACATTCAAATGCAAATTCCAATTTTTTAATATTCCATAATTATTTAGAATAGATTATTAACATTTTAAATAATTCAATGGTGGCATTTTTCTACCAGGCTGCATTTTGGAAATAATGAAGCAGTTACATGTGTGCAAAGATTGTGGGGTTTGTAGTCAGGAGACCTGGCTCTGGGTGTGGCTCTTCTGCTTCTTGTTTGTAGGCAGTTTATTTGGCCTCTCCGAGTCTCAGTTTCCTCATTTGTGAAATAGGATAATACCTGCCTTTTTGTTTGGTAAAGAGAACCTTCTATAATGATGGCGGCTGCTTATCTAGCCCATGCAATGCTGTGAATCCCTGTTCACTTGTTGGTCATGTTTGCTGTGATCTCTTCTTGCTCCAAGTATGGCTGTGTCCTGCACTCCTGGGACCTGAATTGGTTTGTTTCAAAGTGTACCTTGATCAAGGTCCAACACTCCCCTCTTCCTGCAGGAAGTGTCAGAACTGGGAAAGACCAGAAGAGATCACTGACTCCAACTGCCTTCATTTTATAGATGAGGAAACTCAGGCTTGGTGTGGAAATGACACTGATGTTTTGTTGCAGCTCTGAGGTTCAGGCACTGTCCATGGCTCTGGTGCCTCCGTGTCTCATATAAGCAGAGGGTTCTTTAGGGAGAAGCAGGTGAGCTTGGGCATGAGTAGAAGGGCAAGTGGTTACATGGGCCAGAGGAGATCGTCCTCAGTCAATCCCAGTGACTGCAATTGGGGGACATGTATCTCCTCCCCTCTGGGCTTCCCCTGGTGGCTCAGATGGTAAAGAATCCATCTGCAGTGCAGGAGACTCAAATTCGATCTCTGGTCTGGGAAGATTTCCCTGGAGAAGGGAATGGCTACCTGCTCCAGTATTCTTGCCTGGAGAATTCCACAGGCTACAGTGGAATGGACTACAGTCCATGGGGTCTCAAAGAGTTGAACATGACTGAGAAACGAACATACACACACATCTATTCCCTTCCAGCTGCTAAGGTGTGAGGGGGAATGAGCCTCTAAGAAACCTAGGACCAGACCTTGTGGGTAAATTGGGTCCCTTTCCTGAGCATTTTAGGCCTGGCTCTGAGTTAGTGGGCAATGTTCAGAGACTCATTCAACAAGTATTTGTTAAGCTCCTACCCTCTGAGATGTTCAGGACACTTTGGTGAATGAAACAAAGATCCCTGTCACAGCAGAGCTTATATTTTGTGGGAGAGGCAGATAATACTCATTAAATACAAAAAGCCAGGGAATCACTTAGTAGATTAGAAGCTGATAAGTGCTACCAGGTATGAAAAAAATATGACAAAGTCGAGGGATTGGGAGAGTCAGAGGGAGGGGAGGTGGTACTGACACAGAACTTACTGAGAACATAAGGTTTGAACAGACTATAAAGGTCTGCTTTGAAGGGATGGAGCTGTGGGGTATTGAGGGAAGGCTGTCAGCCATAGCAACAGGCCCGAGGGGCTGAATCAGAGTAGGCAAGGACAGAAATTGTTGGGAAATGAAAATTTTTGTCTCTTGATTATTTGTCCACATAGGGTTTGTTCGCTTGCATGTCTTTAAAACTATAATACCACCAAGAGATGAGATCCCACACAGCATCCGATGTGCAAATTTGCCCTTCCTTTCCATTACACACTTGAAAAAAAATTTTTTTTAATTTCAAATTTTAAAAAATTTTAGCATAGTTGGTTTACCATGTTGTGTTAGTTTCAGGTATACAGCAAAGTGATTCAGTCATAGTCATACATACATATAAATCTATATTTTGCAAATTATTTTCCCTTATAGATTTTTTAAACAGTTTTTAATTTTATATTGGGATGTAGTTGATTTGTGCAGTTGTGTTGGTTTTAGATGTATAGCAAAATGATTCAGTCATACATACATATAAATAAATTTTTTTGAAGATTATTTTTCCTTACACATTTTTAAAAAACTTTAAAAATTTTATATTGGAATATAGTTGATTTACACAGTTGTGTTGGTTTTAGGCGTACAGCAAAGTGATTCAGTCATACATACATATAAATCTATTTTTTCTGATTCTCTGCCCTTATAGGTTTTAAGAAATTAAAAAAAATTTATATGATACCCGATTTACAATGCTGTGTTAGTGTCAGGTGTACAGCAAAGTGATTGAGCCATCATACTTTTTGCTCAGCTGTCACTCTGCCTGGCACTGTGCTGGGAGCACAAAGACGCATAAGGCACAGGCCGCGATGGGATGCTACCACGTGCAGATCTGCTCAAGGAGACGGGACCATGGGAGTCTGGCCTCCCAGCCCCCACCCCGCAGAGCAGGCCTTGGGATGGGGCCTCCATCTTGTAGGAGACTGACTAGCCATGATGCCAAGGTTTGGGATGAGACTGTGTCATTGTTGCCACTAGCACACAGCCTAAGCTTGTGTCAGTGACTTCCATGTCTCCACCTCAGTTTTTCTTATGAAAAATGAGAACCCATATCCACCAAGAAAAGAGTTGCAGTGATCAAATAAAGCAACGTGCGTAAAACTGAGTTCAGTATTTGGCATTCAGGAAGCTCTTGATAAACGTATATATTAGTTGCTCAGTCGTGCCCGATTCTTTGCAACCCCATGGACTGCAGCCTGCCAGGTTTCTCTGTTCGTGGAATTCCCCAGGAAAGAATACTGGAGTGGGTGGCCATTTCCTCCTCCAGAGGATTTTCTGAACCAGGGATGGAACCCGGGTGTCCTGCATTGCTGGCAGATTCTTTACCGTCTGAGCTATCAGGATACATATTCCCACTGTTAAGAGGAAGGTTTGGATGCTGTTGGAATGAGGTCAAGGGTCCCTTGCTTCACCAGCACTGGGATCGATACTTACTGCTGCTTGTTATCCACATGGCTCTCTCTGTGCCTCCTCCCTGGCGAACTTGGTCATCAGACAGAAGTTCTTCTTCATCACAGCTATTTGGCTGAAGTTCAAGGGCTCCTGTGCCCCAAGGGGCAAAGGGTTGGGTGGAGGGTGGATCGGGGGCACTTTCACTGGGGAGAGGATTTCCCTCACAGACGCACAGACGAGCTGTCAGGACAAGGCTGGGCTCTCTATTGAGCAGAGCAGCTCATGCATGAGAGCAGATTGTGCCAGTTCTATAGAGCACGACCCCTCAGACCGGCTTCTTCTGCTAACAAAGTTATCTTTCCCAATCTGCTTAGGCAGAAGAGGGACACACTTCCCGTCCTTGTGCTGAGCACACAGAGCAGACAGGACCTGGGCCAGGGTCGGGGCTGGGCGTTTCTCTTCATCTCCTCCCCTCTCCCTGCTCAAAGTCTTGGGCTCTTCTCGGCTGCCCCATCATCTTCACAAGAGGAGCACAGGCCGCAGACAGTGGCCAGTGGCTGGCCAGGGGTGAGCCTAGGGGGCGTCCTGGCATTCTAGGTGCCCGAGAGAGGCTCGCAGAGACAACATCTCAGCGGAGGGGTAGGGAAAGAGGCTGCTGCCGCCTAACATTCACTGGTGTGGGAGCAGTTATTGATATTCTAGGGCAGTGGGCCTGAAACTGTAGTTTTAGCATCAGCACTATAGTTTAAGCATGCAACATCAGCATTGCCTGCGAACTTTCTGGAATGCAGACTCTCAAGCCTGGACCAAGCCTGGATCTACTGAATCAGAATCTCTGGGGTGAGAGTCCAACAAACTGTTTTAACAAGCCCTTCAGGTGATTCTGAGACTGCCGGAGGTAGCCCCCGCTACTAGAATTGATCATCCCAGTCCTGGTACCCAGAATGTTCTTTCTATAGCCTTCTCCCACATCCACTGCCTTTCCTGACACTCTGCTGCCAAGACAAAACCCTAGAAACCTTTCTCTGAGTCTATCCAGAAAACACAACTCTTGTGATTTCCCTGATGGCTCTCAGCTGCCATATTAGCCCATCTTCCATCTGTAATACTGGCTTCCCTTTTGGCTCAGTGGTAAAGAATCTGCCTGCAATGCAGGAGACGTGGGTTCAATCCCTGAGTCAGGAAGAGCCCCTGGAGAAGGAAATGGCAACCTACTCCAGTGCCTGGAGGATCCCATGGACACAGGAGCCTGGGGGGCACAATCCACGGACTTGCAAGAGTTGGACACGACTGAGTGACTAAACAGCAACAACAGCCGTCTATAATACCATAAATCAGAAGGGGATAAAAACATTTTTATACTTTTTATCTTCATTTTATCAAGCCCCAGTGAGGCTAAGTAATTTGCTCACGGTCACAGAAAGAAAGGGGCAGGGCAAGAACAGAAATCACATCTGCTTGACTCCAAAGCCCGTGTTTGCTCTGGCTGCTCATCTTGTCTCCTTTAATTAGGAGATTCAGTACTACAGTGCTGACCTTTCAGAGCATTTGGGGTCTCTGGTCTTTGTCCTAACCAGTTACTATCTGTGTATTTAACTTTTATTATTTTTGCTTGTTCTGGGCAACCAACATAGCTGCAAATATTTTCTAAATAGATGAATTCTCTTGGCATATATCCATATTAAAAAACCACAAATGTATTGCATGAATACTTGCACACTGAAAAAAAGTTAATATAGGAGTCTATAAGATAAAAAGTAAAGATCTCTTTTTACCCCCTTCTTCCCCCTGAGCACTGTAACCATGCTTGACAATTCGCTATGTGACTTTTTGCTTTTTCCACTTAATATATCTTGATATATTTGAAGTATACATATAGAGCAATGGCATCCTTTTAATGTCTGCAGTAGTATTTCATCAAAAGCACATCTTATAAATTTGTCCAGTATGTTCTCTATTGAAGGACACTTAGGTTGCTTCACTTCTTTTTCTTCTTCTTCTTTTTTTTTTTTTTTTGCTGTTACAAATTTTAAAAGTAAATACTCACATATAGATATTTTTGGAATACATATATTCCAATATTCCAGCATGCGCTAGAATATTTTTGAAGGATGTATTCCTAGAGGTAGAATAGGTTATTCAAAAGATAGGTAAAATTTTTAAGTTCATGGGATACTTCCAATTACTCTCAAGCCAGACTGCACCAGTGTTCTAGATATAGGTTGCGAGAAGGCACTTCATGACACATTCTTACCATCACTTACTATTGTCTGTCTTTACATTTTTTGTCAACAGGCTGGGCAGAAAGTATTTTTTGATTCGCATTTTTCTGCTTACTAGACAGATGAAGTGACTCATTACATGTTTACCAGCCATTTGCTTTTTTTTCCCCTCTGAGTTGCCCCCTCATATCCTTTGTCCAATTTTGACAGGTTATTTGCTTTTTCCCTATTGATTCATAAGGTCTTTTTATAGACTGTGGTTATTATTTCTCTGTCATGTATGTTGTAACTTTTTTTTTAAACGATCACTTGTGATTTCTGTAACTTTGCTTTTAGCATGTTTTGCTATACAGAGGATTTATATTTTTTATATAATTGAATCTCTCATTTGAAAATTTATGGTTCCTGACTTTGCGCCTGGCTTGGAAAGGCCTCTATGTCTCATTAAAATTCAGGAAATCAGTTAGGAAAAAAAAGTTGCCAGAGTAGACTCTGTTTTAGTTCAGCATTTAAGCCTGGATCCTTGAAAAAACTGAATTTTGTCAGAGCAATATGAGTACTGTCTATTCTCCTTCTAGTTTTTAGCCTCTTTATTTTTTCTATTGGCCTTTTTTTTTTAACTGATAAAGAAATTCTACCATTTTTATTTATCAACTTGGTGTAAGTGGCAACAGATTTCATCATCATCACCATTTTAAAGGACCTATTCTGATTTGCAAATCAGGAAACCAAATGTAGGAATCATCTGTGTCCTTTTGTGTTTTTGTCTTGCCTCCTTATCGTTCTGAATGCCTGATTTTTTACTTATATTCAGGTATTATGGGTGGGTGGAGAAAGAGAGAGCATGAATGTTATTATTTTCTGTTTTACAGTCATATTTTCTACCCTTTTATAAGGAGCAACTTTTATCTTTATCTTTTTGCCTCTCTCCCCACCCTCTATTTGGTGGCAAATAAAATAGCTATAGTCTGGGACAGTTACCCACAATTTCAAAAAAAGCCTGCCTCTTTCTCATTCCTTTACTGCTACTTCATTTCTTTTTGACTTAAGTAAGGGGGTTAAACCTGACCAGATTCATTAGAAAGAGTATGGTTATGGCAGCAGAAAAATTTCATTGTCTATGGCTTAATATAGCAGATCTCTCAATCACTAAGGACTTAGGTTCTTCATCCTTGAAGTAGGGATAATGCCAATCTTTTGTAAATCATCTAACATGGCTCCTAATCCAACGAAGACTCAACAGAAACATTATTTCCCATAAATTCCATTGTTTCTTGACCTGTAACATGGATGAAAAATGGCACATACCTTACTGAGATATTTTGAGGATTAAATAAGAAAATAGGGAATTTTACAAATGTGACACCAAGGTTCTTAGGAAGCAATCTTGGTTCCTTTTAGGGTAATGGTGTACTCATACCACTAGATGGCGTCATCAACACAGAGAGCTGACGAAGATGATTTCTGTCTGCCGTCCAAGTGGAGAAAGGGGACCCCTATTTCATTTTCTTCTGAATGTAATAAGTTTGGCAACAGTTATCACAGTCTAGCTTTCATTTTTTGCTTCAAATAATTTATTACTGTCAAAGATTTTCTTAAACAATAGACTTTCCCTAAGGAATGGTTGGAAGTGGGACCCAGAGGCCAGAGAGGTCTTTCTGAAACACAAATTTGGCCTTCCCTATACTAAAAACCCTTCCGTAGGTTGCACATAGAGGTATTGTTCCATATTTTTATTTCAAATTAAACCTTGAGTCACTTGGGTCGGAGGTGATGGGCCCCAAGTCCTGCCTCTCAGGAGCTCCAGAAAATAAGGTTCAAAAACCACTTCATGATGAAGCTTGTGCCTTTTAACAAAGCAAATAGGGCCCTCTGCTGCCTCGCTATTTGAAACAGCCAAGACATGGGAGTAACCTAAGTGTCCATCAACAGATGGATGGTTAAAGAAGATGTGGTACATACATACACGGGAATATTTCTCAGCCATAAAAAGAAAAAAAAATTGGGTCATTTGTAGTGATGTGGATGGAGACAGAGTCTGTCATACAGAGTGAAGTAAGTCAGAAAGAGGAAAAACAAATATCACATATTAACGCATATATATGGAATCTTAAAAAATGCTACAGATGAACCTGTTTGCAAGCCAGAATAGAGATGCAGAGGTAGAGAGCAGACAGATATGCACACAGGGTCGAGGTGCAAAGGGACGGGTGGGACTAACTGGGAGAGGAGCACTGACACAGATACGCTAGCATGTGCGAAACAGACAGCCAGTGGGGAGCTGCGACATAGCACGGGGAGCTCACTTTGGCGCTCTGTGATGACTTAGAGGGGTGGGAGGAGACTCAAGGGGGAGGGAGAATATGTATACATGCAGCTAATTCACTTTGTTGTACAGCAGAAATGAACACGACAGTGTAAAGCAATTATACTCCAATAATAAAATAAAATAAATTGAAACTTGGAATCGTTTAAAAAAAAAGAGAAAAGAACCACTGCAGGATGAAGCTTGTGCCCTTTAACAAGGTGAACGGGGCCCTCTGCTGTCTGAAGCCTGCTTGTTACTCCAGCCCATCTTTCCCAGATCAGAGCTTTGCACTTGACCTTCAGCATCTATGATCTACATGTTCCGAGTACATGTCACTCTGATTCTTGCCTACTTTCCTTTGCCCATGCAGTCCCCTCTACTTCATCCTCCCTCCCCCGACTCTGACTCATCTGTTAAGGCTCAGTTTGGGCTTTACCTTCTCCGGGAATCCGTCTCTGACCTTATCTACTTTGTTTTTCAATAACTCATTTATGTTTCTGTCTCCCCCACTAGTCTATGAGGTTTCTGAGAGGCAGGAAATGTGTCTTCCTTGTGTCTAATTTAGGAAGGCCGGGCAAATGAAAGAACTCAATGTGGTTTTTCAGTAAACAGATATATGAATGAGTGTAAAGCAGACGAAGAGTCATCACAGTAGGTGAGGTGATAGGAGGTGAAGACGTAGAAGGGGGAAAGGGAAGGAGTGCTTCAGGGAGTGGATGGTTTGTATCTGGGAATAAGACGAGTTTCTCAGGCTGCAGGCTGAGCTGCCCAGAGGAGGCCAGGGTGAAACCTCTCCTCTCACAGCTCCCATAGTTGCCTTCACGATGGGTCACTAGGGGTTGGGGGACTGTTAACTCCTTCAGACCTGTGGCAGCTGTAAGAGAAGCCCCAGCCATGGTCTGCTCTTAAGAATCATTTTGACTGTGACCTGAGTTTCACTGATAGCTCAGTTGGTAAATAATCTGCTTGCAATGCAGGAGACCCTGGTTCAAATCCTGGGTTGGGAAGATCCCCTGGAGGAAGGATAGGCTACCCATTCCATTATTCTTGGGCTTCCCTTGTGGCTCAGCTGGTAAAAAATGCACCTGCAATTCAGGAGACCTGAGTTTGATCCCTGGATTGGGGAGATCCCCTGGAGAAGGGAAGGGCTACCCACTCCAGTATTCTGGCCTGGAGAATTCCATGAATTATATAGTCCATGGGGTCCCAAAGAGTCAGACACAACTGAGCGACTTTCACTTTCATTCTGGGATGGAGGGTGAGGAGTGATAGAGGCTGTACATAGAGGATCCTGCCAGGGATGATCCCTTGCCTCTTTTTCCTTCCTCTCTTGGGAGAAGAAGATACCTGAGAATGTCCACTGAGAGTACCTGAGAAGGATAGAACAGGATCCCTTGGGGTTAATGAAAGTGACCTTGCTATGATGGGCTGATGTAGGTTTCAGATACGGGACTCAGTCCTGAGCTAGCACTGTGTGTGGGGACAAAGAGCTGACCACAAAGCCATCACCTTCTCTGGCCCTATAGGGCATGAAGTTTTCAGAATGTTGGGAGACTTGCGTTCCCTCTGAAAACAGCAATGGAATTGCCGTACTCACTGGGTTTTCCTAGGTGGTACTAGTGGTAAAGAACCCACCTGCCAATGCAGGAGACATAAAATACATGGGTTTGATCCATAAATTGGGAAGATTCCCTGGAGGATGGCATAGCAAACCCCTCCAGTATTCATGCCTGGGGAATCCCATGGACAGAGGAGCCTGGTGGACTGTAGTCCATGGGGTCGCAAAGAGTCAGACATGACTGAAGCGACTTAGCATGCACACACACACTGCCTTGGTACTCCCTAAGCAGCAGACTCTGCTAAATGGCTCCAGGTCAGCCTTTTGAGGTATTATGTTGCCTTCCCATTGCCTCTTCCTGAGCCTCTCCCATGAGGATGGCACCACAGTGTCCTGTCATCTGGAACCTGGAATCTTTACTTTCTCACCTTGTGAGGTTATAAAGACCTGAGAAAGTTTAGTTTGAAGGTCTCTGGCCAATTAATACCCCATCCCACCCTCCCAGGTAATGCTGGGAAAGAGGCTGCTGCTGCTGCTGTCACTTCAGTTGTGTCCGATTCTGTGTGACCCCATAGACGGCAGCCCACCAGGCTCCCCCGTCCGTGGGATTCTCCAGGCAAGAACACTGGAGTGGGTTGCCATTTCCTTCTCCAATGCATGAAAGTGAAAAGTGAAAGTGAATTTGCTCAGTCGTGTCTGACTCTTGGCGACCCCATGGACTGCAGCCTACCAGGCTCCTCTGTCCATGGGATTTTCCAGGCAAGAGAACTGTGTGGGGTGCCATTGCCTTCTCTGGGGAAAAAGGCTACCCATTTCCAAAACACTGGCTACCTTGGGTCTCTATACTTCCTCAGATACTCTGCGGCTTCTGAGGAAGTTGGGGTTTCCCTTAACTTTTGTGCTTCTGACATGACTTGCTGAGGCCAGTCTCTGCAGACACCTGGCCCTTTCTCCCCAGGCTGTCCATCAAAATAGGTCAGAGCCAGGTTATAGTCTCACAGGCATGAAGGGACTCTGGACACATAACAGGGAGGCTCGTGGGAGCCCCAGAGGAGGGACCTGTAATCGCCCCCCACTCCAGCATTCCCATGGTCAGAGGGCCTCACATATGCCCCTGGGATACACAGAGGCATTTTAGTTACACCCCCAAACTGGCTAGAGGAACATTCTGGTAACAGGTCCTATTTTATCTTATTCGTGAAAGCTGGCCAAGGATAGAGAAGAGGTTTGAGAAAGCAGAGATGGAGTTCTAAATCCTCCAAAAACAGGAATTCCGCTAGTGGGTAAGTGCAGTTCATGGCCAGCTTTGCTCGCATGACCCAGGGCTCCAGGGAGGCAAATGACTCCCCCTCTTAATTTCAAATAGGAACCTCCCTGGAGGGCACAGGGGCCTCTTGGCCTGAATCTGGGAGGGAAGCCACTTGGAATTTATTTTTTGTTGAATTGTTTCTTCATTTTTCCTTCCGAGCGGGTCCCCAGGCATCCAAACGCGATGCCTCTCCACGCAGCCGGCACGGCTGTCATAAAATGCAACTGCAATCCGTATCTATGGAAACGGGCTGGCTCCTTTTGCCTCTCTCACTCCCCGCTTCTGCATTGGCCAGGACGGGTCTAGACTCTGCCCTCTGATGGAGCTCTGCGCTCTGATGGAGGGGCGGCTCCAGCCGGACCCCAGCTGTCCTCTGGTATCCACCCTCCACTTACCTCCTCCTATCAGAGCCAGAGGAGGTCCTGGGAGGATGGTGACCTCAGTGTGGTGGCAAAGCCTCCGATGGTCCCAGAGCGACCTGCAGCAGGAGAGCATTTGTCTGCAGCGGGAACAGCACAGACCTAGGCGCACAGAGCTCAATGCCCCTAGACTGGCTTCTGAGCTCAAGACCCAGACCTTTCCCTAGTCAACAAAATTTATTCCCTGCCTCCTTCCACTCACCTCAGGCTTGGCTGGGATTCTCTGGGCCTTTCTTTCCCTTACCTAAAAAGGTAATTCTTTATTCCTTAGGAGTAATATGTGATGGTGTTTGATTTGAGAGGTTTATTTACTTATTTGGACTTAAGACAAATGAAAGGGAGTCTGCTTCAACCTGGCTAAATGGACTGAAATGGAAACAAAGACATCAGAATTCCCTTTTTCTTTCCAGTCCTCATCTGCTGACTTACCAACCCACAAGCTTTCTTACAGAAGCGATGTACGTGAAAAAATGAATCAAATGAATTTATATACCAAACGGAAATAGACTCAGACATAGACAAACTTATGGTTATCAAAGGGGAAGAGCAGGGGATAAATTAGGAGTCTGGGATTAAAATATACATACTACTATATATGGGCTTCTCTGGTGGCTCAGTGGTAAAGAATCTGCCTGCCAATGCAGGAGACGCATTTTCAACCCCCGGGTCAGGAAGATTCCCTAGAGGTGGAAATGACAACCCACTCCAGTATTCTTGCCTAGGAAATCCCATGGACAGAGAAACCTGGCAGGCTATAGTCCATGGGGTCACAAAGAGTTGGTCACAAAGCGTTGGCCACAAGTTAGTGACTAAACAACAACTACGACTATATATAAAATAGATAACCTATAAGGACCTACAGTGTAGAATAGGAAATAGACTCAATATCTTGTAATAATCTATAATGGAAGAGAATATGAAAAAGGGCATCTATTTATGTGCTAAGTTGTTTCAATTGTATCCAACTCTTTTCGACCGTATGGACCAAAGCCTGCCAGGCTCCTCTGTCCATGGGATTCTCCAGGCACGAATACTGGAGTGGGTTGCCATGCCCTTCTCCAGGGGATCTTCCCGACCCAGGGGCTGAACCCGCATCTCTTACATTTCTTGCATTGGCAGGCGGGTTCTTTACCACTAGCCCCCTGGGAAGCCTATACAATGGAAACTAACACAACACTGTAAATCAACTTGAAATATAGTTAAAAGAAAAAAGAGCTAGACACTGCAGACAGTCAGTCCTCATTTGTCTGTACAGGAAACTGGCTGGCAGGATAGGGGGAACAGGGGGATATGTGGAGACCTCACCACTTGGGCAAAACGACTGTTAAAGCCATTTAACAGTCAGAGGTTCTAAGGGAGTTATTTCCATTCTGGCGATGTGCTTCTGCCTAGATGTCCAGGAAAGCTTCCAGAGCACCACAGGGGTTGGCTTTGAGTCACTAGAGGGCGATGCTGTCTCTTTTTTGCTCCAGGCACAGTTTTTAGGACAAATTCAGAGGGCCGGCCAAAAAATAATTCAATAGAAGGTCTTCGAGGGAGGAGGGAGTCGAGTGAGCTCTTTTTAATCACATCAGAATAGATGGACTTGGTCGTAGTGGGAAGGGCTGAGATGATAGGAAATGCAAAGGAGAAAGACCTGGGCCGGCCACATTTGGGGAACTGTTTACTGTGTGACCACATTTTCTGGTGCCCTCCCTGGTGGAGCTGGAAGTCGCAGAGGATATCCCCCATTTGCCCCCTTTTCCCCCATCCTACTCACTAGCCCCTTTCATCACCGAAATATTTGTCCTGTCTCCCACAGCCCCAGAATTCCAAACCACCAAACCTGGAGTTTCTTTTCTACATCTCTCTCTTCCCTCTCCCAGGCCTATCTTTGTTTCCTCTGGTCCTGCACAATTCTGCTGTATTCCTTATTATACTGGGGGCAATATTTGATCATAAAAAGGCAAATCTATGCAGAACATGGACGGACCTAGAGATTGTTGTAATGAGTAAAGTTAGAGCAGGAGAAACATCGTATCTCTTATATGTGGAATCTAAAAATGAACTTACAAAACAGAAAGAGACTCACAGACTTAGACAACAAACTTATGGTTGCCTGTATACACTGCTATATTTAAAATGGATAACCAATAAGGACCTACTGTAGAGCACAGACAACTCTACTCAATGTTATGTAGCAGCCTGGATGGGAGGGGAGTTTAGGGGAGAATAGATACATGTATTACATATGGCTGAGTCCCTTCTCTATTCATCTGGAACTATCATAACATTGTTAATTGGCTATGTTGTTGTTCAGTCGCTAAGTCATGTCCGACTGTGATCCCATGGACTGCAGGGCGCCATGCTTCCCTCTCCTTCACTATCTTCTGGAGTTAGCTTAAACTCATGTCCATTGAGTCAGTGATGCTATCCAACCATCTCTTCCTCTGTCTCCCTCTTCTCCACCTGCCTTCAGTCTTTCCCAGTATCAGGTCTTTTCCCAATGAGTCAGCTCTTCACACCAGGTAGCCAAAGTACTGGGGATCCAGCTTCAGTATCAGTCGTTCCAATGAATAGTCAGGGTTGATTTCCTTTAGGATTGACTGGTTTGATGTCTTTGCTGTCCAAGGGATTCTCAAGAATCTTCTCTAAGACCACAATTTGAAAGGATCAGTTCTTTGGTGCTCAGCCTTCTTTATGGTTCAACTCTTACATCTGTACATGACTACTGGAAAAACCATAGTTTTGACTATATGGACCTTTGTTGGCAAAGTGATGTCTCTGCTTTTCAATATGGTGTCTAGGTTTGTCATAACCTTCCTTCCAAGGAGCAAGAATCTTTTAATTTCATGGCTGCAGTCACTGTCCACAGTGATTTTGGATCCCAAGAAAAGAAAATCTGTCACTGTTTGCACTTTCTTCCCTTCTGTTTGCAATGAAGTGGTGATGCCAGGTCTTCCTGGGTGGCTCAGTGGTAAAGAATTCACCTGTGATGCAGAAGATGCAGGAGATGCCACGGGTTTGATCCCTGGGTTGGGAAGGTCCCCTGGAGGAGGGCATGGTAACCCACTCCAGTATTTTCTCCTTGGAGAATCCCATGGACAGAAGAGCCTAGCAGGCGACAATCCATACGGTCTCACAGTTGGACATGACTGAAGTGACTGAGCATGTATGCATGAAGTGATGCCATGAAATAATTGGCTATACTCCAATACAAAATAAAAAGTTAAAAAAAAGTTTAAAAAGGCAAATGTGGATTGAATAGAGTGTTGCTTCATGTGATGGCAAAGGATAAACTTCAGCAAATGGAAGACT
Source organism: Ovis aries (assembly GCF_016772045.2). Taxonomy (NCBI): domain Eukaryota; kingdom Metazoa; phylum Chordata; class Mammalia; order Artiodactyla; family Bovidae; genus Ovis; species Ovis aries. Next base: position 98,931,622 of record NC_056054.1, on the reverse strand, counting down.
GATCTCAGAGATTAGATTCACAGAAGACGGAAACATTCCGGGGCCATCCTGGTGAGAATAGAAGAGTGTCCATTTTAAGAGTTAAGGCTGCGATTCTGTGAATCTAACCCATCCACCTGAATGCTACACGCAGCCTGTGTTGCTGGGGGTGGGGTGGGTGGAGCTGCTGGGGCCATGTGGAAGGTGGTTGGGAGGGGGCTTCCTCGGCTGTGAGCTACCCACCCTTAGCCTGGCCGTCCAAAAGCCTGCTGGCTCATCATGGGTGAAAGCCTGCCTCAGTAGACTCCAGGAGCCTATGTGGAAGTTCATTCTGCCCTTGTCTTTTCTGCACATTCCTTAGAGTGCAGACTCCAGAGGAATCTCCCTCCTTACCAGATCTAGCAAGGACATTTGCATGACCTTCTGAAGGATGAGGGTGTCTTGCATGGAAGACCCTGAAGTTAGAGTTCATCACTGACATTCTCAACATGATCTAGTATTTCCTTTGCTCTCAGACACTATAATCAGACAGCCTGTCTCTGAGCCTCCTACTCTCTAGCTCTGTGATGTTTGGCAGATTAATTCTTTGAAGTCTCAGTGTTATCATCTGTAGATGGGGATGACTGTTCTGGGGATTTAACAAGACAGTCTCTGTAGAGTACTTGGCCCGATGGCTGGCACATGAATGGCCACTCTCATTATCTGGAAATGCAGTAGAGTGTGACAGCTAAGCCAGCTGGCTCAAATCTGGACTCTGCCACGTACTAGATGTGTGATATCAAGCAAACCATTTAATCTCTCTGTGCCTCAGTTTCCTGACCTATAAAATGAAGTTTAATAATAGCACCTGTGTAATAGGGTAATTGAGCAACTTCATTTTCACTTTTCACTTTCATGCATTGGAGAAGGAAATGGCAACCCACTCCAGTGTTCTTGCCTGGAGAATCCCAGGGACGGGGGAGCCTGGTGGGCTGCCATCTATGGGGTCGCACAGAGTCGGACACGACTGAAGCGACTTAGCAGCAGCAGTAGCAATAGGGTAATTGTTAGGACTGAATAGTTAATGCATGTAAAGTACTGAACACAGTTCCTGGCACAGAGTAGGTACCCAAAGGAGGCCAGCCTTCATTGCCTGTGGAGCTGTGGGTTAGATCATCCAAACTCTTTTGAATGCCACGATGTATGTTTTAGGGGAATTCTTTTGGCTTCATTTGCCCTAAGATGAATCTGTGTTTGTTGCTTATACAATTAGTAAAGGCTGGGGCTGGGGACTCAGTACACAGCCGAGGGAACCTTGTTAAAGATACAAGGTTTGATGCAGAGAGTTCAGAAAACATCATTTCGAGCTGTTCGCATGGCACTTTTTCATGCTCAAACTATCAGTGGTCCTGGATAGTTTATGTCTTACTATATATCAATGTGTAAAGACAAATCTTATTGCCATACCAGTTTTGCAAGTGGACAAAGAGGTGAAAGAGACAGATTATGTGCCCTGCTCCAAACTTGCAGAGGCAGGATCTATGCTCCACCCACACAGCAATTGCATTTAAAAATAAAATTAATCAAAGCAACTTTTGGCACTGGCTGACAGGACAGGTCATGGACAGTGTGTATGACATGTCATTCAGCCGTGTTGGCAGCCTCGGGCACAGCTGCAGTGCATCTGGGGTAAGGCCAGGAATGAAGCACATCTCAGGGCTTCTATCACACCTCCCTCAATACTTGTTTATTTTGAGAGTCTCTAACAGGAAAATGTTAAAAAAAAGAAAAAGAAAAAGCTATGGGGGAGGAATCAGAAAAGACCACTCTAGAGAAATCTAAAAATTTCTTAAAATTAAAAAAATATGTATAATGAATTTTAGGATGCTTCCTAAGTCCTGGACCACTTTGATAAGACAGTCTCTAAATGATATTGCTATCTTCTAGAAGGAAGATCTTGAAGAATAGAAAGATCAGAATGGGGGTGATGGGTCGTCAGTCATTCTAAAAAAGTGGGCAGAATATTTAAAATAGATAACCAATGAGGACTTACTGTAGAGCATAGGGAGCTCTGCTCAATGTTATGCGGCAACCTGGATGAGAGGGAGTTTGGGGAAGAATGGATACATGTATATGTACGGCTGAATCCCTTTGCTGTCTACCTGAAACTATCACAGCCATGTTAATCGGCTATACTTCCAACACAAAATAAATTTTTTTTTAAAGTGAGCAGAATTAATCTGGAGGAACAACCTATTAGAGTTGACAGCTGTTTAAGTAAAACTGATGAAATGGAATTGGGAAGAAAATACTCAGCTGGCTTCTTAAATGAGATGATAATTCATTAGCAGAGAGAGTTAGGGGTGTCTACAGTCCTTTTCTATGATCTGTGGAGCAGTAACTGGGATTATCCAAAAAGATACTTACTTTTGGCTTTGGGAAATGTCATGACATTTGTCTTGACATTAGATTAATTTTCCAACTAAACTTGTTAGCCTGATAAAAAATAGTTTATTAGAGATTGATGGGCATATGGGTATTGTAACTTCTTTTCATTCACCAAATATTTATTGAGTACCCACTTTATACCAGGCACTAGGCTAGAAGCTAGAAATACAATGTTACATCAGTTACACATGGTGTCAGTCCTCCTGGAGATTGACATGGACCAAATAATATGGATAAGTAACAGACTAATTAGTATTTCCTCAATGGAGGAGACAGGGGGAGAGTTGAATATGTAAATAATTAAGAATTGGCCTTCCCAGAAGGTTAGAAATATGAAAGCCCTTTGAAAACTGTGAAGTGTTTACTGAATGATAGAGCAGTTCCCTGCTTCTGGACTCATGATAAGTCTCTGAATGGTCACCAGGTTGTTCCTGGTTAAAATCTGGGCCATTGTTTGTTCTGGAACTTTCTCTCTTGAAGGAGGCTAACTTTCTTTTCCAAATGGTGAATAAGAAAGACCCAGGATTGGGTGGGATTAGGTTGAGAAATGATTCTGTCCATTACTGGAGCAGAGATACGGGTTTAGCTCTGCGAATTCATCACCTGGTTTGGCTGGAAATCTGACACAAAAAGAAAGCACGACAACATCTTGACCAAAGTTATAAGTAAGAAGATCTGCTACTGTCCATCACTCATGCTATCAGGAACTGACACAATGTAGGTCTCATTTGCCATAACATTCTAAGAGTGAGACATCTGTGGATATGAACTTCAATGTTATTGTGAGGACGAAAAAAGTATATACCTAAAATTGAAGAGTTTTTTTTCTCTAATAGTTAGCACTTACTAAATGTACATTATATGGCTCGCACCTTTACATTTATCATTTCATTAAATCATGTAAGCCCTGCAAAGTAGCTCTTTTATTCCCATTGTACAGATGGGGGGGAATGAAGTTTAAATATATTGATTCACTCGTCCAAGGTCACAACACTAAGAAGTGGCAGAATCAGGATTTATACCCAAGTCCTCCTGAACTTTAAAGCTTGTATTTTTTTCCATCACGTGATACTTTGGAGAATGCAGAGATAGAGATAAGAGCTGGAGTTCAAGACTCTGGTAACATTATTTGCTTTCCCTTGTTAAAGAGGCAAGCAGGGGAGGGGAAGGAAGAGTCTACAACTAAGCTTTAAACTGGGGATTTGTGGAAGCAGATCCTACATCCTTTTAAGCTCAGCATGTTTTATTAGGTGGGCACTGGAATGAAAGACTAGGAAATAAGATGTCTGCTCTGACATGGGGGTGGAAGATCCTGTACTCTTACATGCCCATTAAACCGAGAGATAAAATGTAATCAGTCAGGAGAGGGCTCGGATAAAACAAACCGAGACACATAACTGGGCAAATATACAAGAGCATGAAAGGGACCAAGACCCAGAGGATCACAGAAAGAAGGGACACATAGCTCATCGCTAAGCTGGAGTTATTTCTGTTTAGAGAGACACCAAAGTCCTCCCCTTCCCCTTGTCCCTTAGTCTTGGGAATGTGAAACTCTGGGGGTCATTCACTCTAACTCATCTCCTTTATGGCTCCCTGTATAATTAGATCCAGCCTTTTAAGGAAGAGAGCCCTGGCAGATATGTCTCATGGTTTATGCATAACCCGATTCCTTTCATGTTTCCTGCTGTAAATTTTTGCTTATAAATTGCATTTTTGAAACCCTATTGTAGCCATTCCTGGGGGTGGGGAATTCCTTTGTAACCAGACCAGTCGGCTGCTATTTGGCCGACTGCTAAAGTAGATTGGAAGAAGAGGCTGTAGAAGAACTGTGCAGGGAGAGCAAGGTAAGAACCTTGAGAAGATTATAGTGTCTGGGGATTTCTGGTCTCCAGTCTTCCTTCATTTTGTACTGTCCATAAGAAATCAACCTTGGACTGCCTTCTCCTCTGACTTCTCCCCAGATGCCTTATAAAATGTTAAACTTCCAACTGTATGATTTTGCCTGTTGCCATATCTTCTATTCTTAGAAATAAAAAAGCTTTTGCCCTGAAGGGATCTTTCTTCTCCCTCGTGTTAGTTTTAAGTTTAATAATTTTTATAACCTCTTTAAACTGGCCTTTTTTCCACTAGCATAGTCAAATAGAGTTCATGATTACACCTGCTTAGGAGTTAATTAGCTTAGTTTAAGAGTGGACTTAATGTGGCTCTAACTTTAAGAACCACTGAAATAATAACCACAGTGATGATAGCATTGAATATAATCAATGAAAGAAAATTGCAATAGGGGATAGTGGTGATACATTTGTAGTATTTAGTTTAACACACTTAGCTGTTGGTCTGACAAAGATCTAAAATCCATCATTCTTAACAATCTATTCAGTCTAAAAGTGTTTACAATGAAGATGATCATCCTGGTCTCTTGAAAAACTTGATAAAAGAAAAAGTCAATTATCCCCTTGTTTGGTTGGTTGGGATAATCCCATCCTATGCATATCTCTATTATGGAATTTATTAAATTGCATTATAATTATTGATTAGTTTAACTAGCCCCTCCAATAAAATGCAAGTTCCTTGAGGGCATATTAATTAAAATTCATATCAATAAAATTTCACTAATCTTTGATTAAGTGGTGTCCAAAAATTCACTAACAAAAAAATGGGGGGTCAAATTAATAAGGTTAATGAAATAGAAGAAATAATTGCGGCTAACCAGCTCAGTTAGCCAGCAGGGAGTTCCCATCCAAATTTATTAACACCCGGCTGAGTTTTGGCAATCCCTGGTGTCAGTTATCTTTTCTGTCTTAAATATTGCTGGGGATGCTTCTGTGATCTATTGTTGGAATTTCTAGGACAAAAACAGTAATTCTAGCAATCTCAGGGTCAGTAGTACCCATTTGTTGGCCTACTTCAAGAAAATACATCCAGAAGATACTGGGGATGTTGAGATTCACTCTCCACTTCTCTGCTTCCAAAGGCATATGTATATAAATATATATATATATATATATATATATACTGGATAAGGAAATGGCAACCCACTCCAGTATTCTTGCCTGGAGAACCCCATGGACATAGGAGTCTGGCAGGCTACAGTCCATAGGGTTGCAAAGAATCAGACACAACTTAGCAACTAAAACAAACAGACTACTATATGTGAGAATAGGGGCTGGATGGCGGATAGGAGCCATGTTCAATTGTCTTAATTCTAGTTTATGTCATTGCAGGAATCTTGTTGTATTGAGTGCTCAAAAATTGTTTATTGAATGAATAAATATAGTTTGTCTCACTTAACATCACCTGAACTTCTTTGAAACTTAGATTAAAAAAAAAAAGATGTAAGTAACCAATAGAAGGACTTCCCTGGTGGCTCAGTGGTAAAGAATCTGCCCCTAATGTAGGAGACATGGGTTCGATCCCTGGATTGTGGAGATCCCCTGGGGAAGGAAATGGCAACCCTCTCTAGTACTCTTGCCTGGAGAATCCCATGGACAGAGGAGCCTGGTGGGCTACAGTCCATGGGTCACAAAAGAGGCAGACATGACTTATTGACTAAATAACAACCAGTAGACGGAATCAACATTTGGGCCCATTACATCTTGAGTATCTAGAGTACAGACTAGTCAATAATGTACAATGACATGCTGCTGCTGCTGCTGCTGCTAAGTTGCTTCAGTCGTGTCTGACTCTGTGCGACCCCATAGATGGCAGCCCACCAGGCTCCCCCGTCCCTGGGATTCTCCAAGCAAGAACACTGGAGTGGGTTGCCATTTCCTTCTCCAATGCATGAAAGTGAAAAGTGAAAGTGAAGTCGCTCAGTTGTGTCTGACTCTTAACGACCCCATGGACTGCAGCCCACCAGGCTCCTCCATCCATGGGATTTTCCAGGCAAGAGTACTGGAGTGGGGTGCCATTGCCTTCTCCGACAATGACATACTAGCAAGTTTAAATTTAAAAACCTGAAAGAGCTGCACTGCATTGATACCTGATTAGCCTAAATTCCATACTCAAAACTGTGCTTAATTTTAGCTTAAAGAGAGGTTTGCATTTGGGTGAAACTGAAGATGGCTGTGGTTGTGACTCTGAACTGAATAATTGGTGCTGGTATAGAGCAAAGTGTACTAAAGCTTCCAACATTGTTGGTGGCAGAAGCAGAAAATAAATAGCAATGAAGGAGAAAATAGACCTTTACTTTTTAAATATATATTATTAGATCCTGGGGCCAAGAATTCATCAGATTATCTTGGCAAAGACTGTACAGGCATTTGTACATAGTGTACTGAAGAAGACATGTTCAGATGTTCTGGAACAGTATTATCATAACAGATCAACTAATCCTGGCCAAAGATGAACTAATCTAACAATAATAATGAAAGTTAGTATTAATGATTAGCAGGTAAATCGTCTGTGGCTTAAGAAGAAAAGTGAGAAAAAATGTGATGGTTGAAAAATGTGGAAGGATTTCTAATTATCACCTGAGTGACTACGGTGGTTTTGCCTCCACCAGGCGAGCAGCTTTGGGAACTGGGGTTTCATTACATGATACTATCAATTTATACAATATTCATTTAGAATCATCCACATATTTATCGTTTCTGTTTCCTCTTTTCCTTTTTGCATCTCCAATATACTATCTGGGATAATTTTATTTCTCCCTAAAAAACTACCTTTATTTTTTCTCTCAGTGCTAGCCTACTTTTGATGAAATCTCTTTTTTGTTTGTTTGAAAATGGTAAACTTAAGCTTCACTTACGATAATTTTTTCTGATGGGTTATCAAATTCTAGACTGCAGTTATTTTTCTTCAGCATTTTAAAATATGTCATTGCCTTCTGGTTTCTATAGTCTCTGTTGGGAAGTCATCTGTCAATTTTATTTTGCTTCTTTGTAAGTAATGTGATTCCATTTTCCCCTTCCCTTGCCCCCTGCCCCATATTCTTTTAGTTTTTCCTTGGTCTTGGTTTTCAACAGTTTTGCGGTAATGTGCCTAGTTGTGGGTGTGTTTGGTTGGTTTGTTTTTGTATTTTGTTGCTTGGATTCACAGAGATTCTCAGTGCGGGGCTTGATGCCTTTAATGAGTTGTGGAAAATTCTCAGCTGATTTCTCTTCAAATACTGCTTCTTTCCCATTCACTCTGTCACTTCCTTAAAGACAAATATTGTGTCTGTTGGACCTTTCACCGTGTCCATATGTCTCATGCTCTTTTCTGTACTTCTCTCTCTTTTTCTCTGTGTCTGGATATTTTCTATTGATTTTTTTTTTCTGGTTTGTGAATCTACTTTCAACTGTCTAATGTGCTATCAAATCTATCTGTTGAATTCTGAATTTAAGTTATTGTATTTATTTCAGTTTTAGAATTTCCATTCGATTCTTTAAAAAATATTTTCCAGTTGTCTGAGGAAACTTTTCCATCTTATCTATTTTTGAGTATATTATTCACTGTTATTTTAATTTGATAATGTCAGGATCTGAATCTCTCATGGATCTTGGTCTGGGTCTCTCTGGGTCTCTCATTTTCTGTTTTTTTTTTTCCCCTCTTGTTTTTCACACATTCAGTCTTGTCTCCTGTTGCTTTTGTAACTTTTGTTTGAACCCTGGGCATTGTGTATAAAATATCAGAAGCTCTTACTGACGTTCTTTTGCTTCAGAGAATAAATACATTTGCTTGTAGCAGAAGTCTAGAGGGAAATTATCCCAATCCAACGGATGACTGAATTCACTGAGGTTTATCCTTTTTGAGGTTTATCATTTTTTGTCTATTTCTAGTTGACATTCACTCCTAAAATGTTACCTTTCAGAGGTCCTAAGTGAAAGCCTAGGGTTTTTATCAGAGTTCCTCTTCCTTGGTGGATCCTGACTCCAGTCTTTGCTCTCCCAGTGTTTAAGGCTGCCAGCGGCTCTGCTCATTCTCCCAGCCTCATAGTCCCCACTTTTAAATCAACAAATGTGTCTAAGATAGTAAAGTTGAAAGTTGTGCTCATCTCTTCATTGTCAAAGTCTTTGTCTTCAAGTGTTTGATGTCTTGGTAGCTCTCTGAACCTTCAAACTGATGCTTTTACTTCAAATATTTTATCCGGATTTTCTAGCTGGAAGAATTGATCTGTACAGATTCCAGTCACAGCAGGAAATCTCAATTATGTACATTTTAAATATGAATTTTCCAGGAACCTCTGATGTGGTCAGTCTGTATTAGCAAACTTGGCTTATAATGTTCATATTATATTAAGAATAAACAACAACAACAGTAACAACTGAGTTTAGATTAGGTGCCCAGGGTAGCATGAGGATGATTTTTCCTGATGCACTGATACAGTGATCCCCCTACCCCTGGTCCAAGGCAATACTGCAAGGAAAGAAACATCCACCTTCCTTTCTCTACCTTTTTCTCAGAAAATCTCTAATCTCTCCATCAGGGTAGAATCCCTGCTTGAATTGTTCTTGTAGCTGTAGCACATATAGTATCATGCACAAGGTTTGTGCACCTGTTCAAGGTCTTGCCCTTCCATCGCTTTCAGTTAGTTGGTAGCTTGAGCAAAATCTCATTATCCAGTACAACAGTCTGGTGGTTTGCAGACTTGTGTTCTTGTCACTATGAGACATGGGGAAAACCATTTCCTCTCTCTGGGATTCAGTTTCCTTATCCACAAAATGAGGGGTGTGGAACAGATGCTTTCAAAGGGTTCCACCAGCTTAAATTATAAATATTTATAAATATAACCAACCTAGCAGTATTTCAATCTTTAAAATAATTTTAAAATATGAAGTTCTAAGTGACAAGATATGTGTGGAATGATTCTGAAAGAGTGAGTCCTTCCCCTAGGAAGTTGCTCCCGTTGTCACCATTTCTACTACTTCTACCTGGAAGGAAGAACACTTAACTGGGTGCTTGCTGTTCATCAGACACGTGCTAGTGATTTTCAGACTTCATTCTCCACTAGAAGCTCCTGTAGAAATTTATACATTGCCAAGACCCCATCCCTAGAGACTTCTTTTTCAGGACCTATGTGGGGTTAGGGATTAGTATTTTTCAAGAGCTCCCATATTCTAATTCTAATGTATAATCAGGGTTTATAAGCACTGAGCTTGGCACAGGGATGCCTACTGCATCCTTACAACAACCAGATGAAATAAATGGTATCAACTCTATGTTACCAGTAAGAAAATTGAGTTTCATCAAAGGGAAGCGTAGGGTTCACAGCTACACAGGCAGTAAGTATGACCTTTTGGTTGCAAGTTCAGAGTGCTTTCCTCACTCAGCAAACAGAGACTGAACATTCTGGAAGTTCAAGCATCTAAGTTAGGTACTTGGAGGGACGCAAAGATGACAGAGGTATGGCCTCTGCTTTCCAGGTGGAAAGAACCCTGGGCCAAATGTCTATTAGTTAACTAGCTAGGATTTTTATACGCATTGTCTATTTTAATTCCAAGAATTATTCTCTAACGGGGAATATTGTCAACCCAAATTTAATACGTGGAAACAGAGAGTCAGAGAAATTCAGCAATTCAACAATTTGCCTAACTCCAAATAGAAGTAGTATGTGATAGAGACTGAATTTGAATCCAGATCTGTCTGTTTCCGAAAGTTGTTTCACCAGACTTGTGTGTAGTAAAGTGGATGGGAAACATACACTAATAACTGTGCTATGAACTGGCATATGATTAAGTGTAATAATGGAGCACACAAACTGGGTTTGAAAAGGCTTCTTGAGGGATATAGCAGTGCTTTGGTATTTGACTTCTGAGGGATTTCCACCTGTGCCTTCTCTTATAAAATATCTTCCAGGATGTTTTAAAGAGTATGATAAAGGTAATCATGTCAGTGGTTTCCTACAGAATTGGTAAGAAGGATAACACTAATACCCAATTAGCAAATGGAAAATATATTCCCCAATATATCAGAGGGTGATTCTGGCATCAGAAAGCAAGTCAGTGTCACCTGGATTAGGGGCTTAATCTGTACTGCCTCTGGCCCTGGAAGGAGGCTGGACCCAGCTCAAATGAAGACTTTAATTAGCAGTAGATCCATCGCCTCATCAGGAGCACTGTCGCCTAGCCACTAGGAGATATGTTGCTTGGTCTTCAAGGCTCAGGGTCCTGCTATTCTCTAACCTGTGTAGCTAGGACCTTCCACGTTCCGGGGCAAGATGTGTCTTCCCTGAGTGGGAGGGCATGCCATGGATGCCTCCTGGCCAGCAGAGCCTAGAGAATTGCAAACTCAATTACTATAAACGCTTTGTGTATGATCATACTACAGTACAGAGGGAAAGAGCAGAAGTCTTAGAATTAGATCTGGTCTTGACTTCTCATCTTGCTCCTTACTAACAAATTATATTTACTCTCTGGGCTTCAGTTTTCTCATTTTAAAGTGCTAACGACAATACATAGCCTTAAGATTATTGGAAGGAATGAATAATATAATGTACTTAAGACACCTAGGCCGGTAGGTCCATAACACGTAGTAGATATTCAGTAAATATTAATGGTAATAAAGGTTATTTGTCAAAGTTTGGCTTTTGGTCCTGGGAAATCATCTTGCTCAGTTTCCCTTTTAAACAGAAGGATAAAGAGATTTTTCCCATCTTGTAAACTTTGCTTACTTGAGATTAGGAAGTAGCATGAAAATCTTGAATGAAATATTCTAAGTTAACATAGTCCCAAATATGTTCAGATGATAACTGGTTCACAAGAATAGAAAAGATTTCAAGTGACTAGACAGTTCATTCCTCTGTCTACAAGCATTCCCTGATTACATTTTAAAGTGTCCCAGGTAGATGAGAATCTATCTTAAATTAAAAGATTTACAGGAGCGGGATACAAATTACAAAACTGCTGTGTTTAACAACTAAGCAAACCCTTTCTTAGAGCTTATCTACACCCTTAGTGCTAGAGCCCAGAATTATTTCTTCTCATCCCTTTGCTGATGGGTAAATTCCTTAAGGACAGAAACTGTGTTATTTTGCTCACTATGGTATTCCCAGCGCTCAGCACATCATAGGCATTTGGTATTTGTTAAATGAATGAATGAAAGAGAATCCCAAAATTCTGAAATTGAATTATAGAATGCTACAATTTGATGAAAACATAGATGTTGACTGGCTCATTCCCAGCCCAAGAGAGAACCATCTTCTCCAGCCTCTAGACAAGGACTCTTCCTGCTCCTATTTGGATACTTCAGTGACCATTATTAACTCACGTTTAGAGACAAACAACTCTGATATTAAAATAAATTTTTACTTAGGTAGAGCTCAACATTTATGTAGTTGTTATTAGGTATCTGTGCATTTTCTCTTCATGAGCCCCTCCAGACTTCTTATCTTCTAGTATAACAATATGTTAACCTTTTCTCATGGCTTTATTTTTCTACCTCCTTGTTCTGGGCATCTAATCTCTCTCCTCTTCAAGGTCTTTAATGCCTTTTTAGCTGGGAAACTGTGAAGTAGACTAAAGTATACTAAGAAATGTTTCCAGAGATTTAATCTGCAATCTGAACAGGCTAGTCCAGTTTCAATGTTCATCAATTCAATTGCTGTTCAGGAAATTACAGTCAATTTTTTGAAAACCCAAAATAAATAGAAAATCTTAAAGCAGCCAGAAGTGGGGAGGGGGGAAATTAGATGTAGGAGAACAAAGAAACAAACTAGAGCTGACTTCTCATAGGAGACAAAGGAGGCTAGAAGAAAATGGAATGACATGTGGGAAAAAACCATCCCTGTCAACCCAGAGTTCAATATTTTGTGATAATATCCCTCAAATCTTAGGTGGGATAAAGCACTTTTAGATAGAGAAAAGCTGAGAGAATTTGTTCCCAGAATTTATTAGGCTAAAGGAAAATGATACCAGATGAAAATTCAGATCAACTGAAATGAAAGACAAAATAAATATGTATTTAAATCAGAGGACTATCTTATTTTTAATATTTATTTTATTTTAATTACTTTGTTTATTTAACTGTGCTGGATCTTAGTTGTGACACACGGAATCTTCCATCTTCATTGCAGTGTGGGTTGTGGTTATATCTAGAGCAACTGCTAAGAGAAAAAAATCTAAAGAGATATAATTTAAAAGCCAATAGAGGAAATAAATGGGAATATGGAAAATGTTCCATTAATTAAAAAAAAAAAAGCTAGAAGGCTGAAAAGGAGAAATACAGGGGAAAAAATCTAGACGGGACAAATAGAAAAGAAATAGCAAGATTGGGCTTAAACCCAATGATCCTAATAGTTACATTAAATGAATATGGACTAAATACTTTATTTAAAAGATAGATTTTTCAGATGAGTAAAAAAATATCAAGACTCAAGTATATATGGTATCTAGAGGAGACACAGTTTAAATACAAAGAACACACATATTGGTTTACAGTCAAAGGAAGGGAAAAAAGATATATAATTAAACAGTAGTACAAGCAATTTGATATGGCTATATTAACATTAGCAGACTTAAGTCAAGGAGTATTTTCAGAGATTAAGAGGGCTGTTTAAAAAAAAAAAAAGACGGCTGTTTCATAATGATAAAAGCGTCAGTTCATCAGGAAAACATACCATCTCTAAATATACATCTAATAACAGAAGGAAAATGTGACAGAACTAAAAGGACAGACAAATATCCAATTATAGTGGGAGATTTTTTGTTTTAGGCTACACCACATGTCATATGGGGTCTTAGTTCCCTGACCAAGGAGCCAATCTGTACTCCCTGCGGTTGAAGTGTGGAGTCTTAATGACTAGGCCACCAGGGAAATCTCCATAATGGGAGATTTTAATAACATTCTTTAAGTAATTTTTAGGACAAGTAAATTTTAAAAATCAGTAAGGATAAAAAGCTTAGAACAACACAGTCAATAACTTGACTTAGTGACATTTATAGAACACTTCACCCTATGATAGCAGAAAAAACATTCTTTTCAAGAGCCCAGGGAATATTCACCAAGTTGGACCATAAGCTGAACCATGAGATAACTCTCAGTACTTTCAAAAGACTCCTATCCCATAGAATGTATTCTCTGACTATAATAAAATTAAATTAAAAATCAATTAAAAAAGTATCAAGAAAAATTCTCAAATATTTGAAAATTAAACAGCACATTTATAAATAACCTGTGTCTCAGAGAGGAAGTCACAAGAGATATCGGAAAGTAGTTTTCACTGAATGAAACAAAACGTTGGTATACATCTAAAGAAAGGCTTGAAGGAAAATTTAAAGCTTTAAATACTTTTATTTAAGAAAAGAAGAAATGTTTAAAATCAGTGATTTCCATGTCTACCTTAAGAAGCTAGAAAAAGAACAAATTAAACACAAAGGAAATAGAAGGCAGGAAATAATGAAGAACTAAAGTTAATTAAATAGAAAAAAAGACAAACAGTGGAAAAATTAATAAAGCTAAAAATTGGTTCTTTGAAAATATTAATAAAATTCATAAATCCTTAGTAAGGTTCATCAATTAAGAAACCCCAAAATCAAGAATGAAAGAAAGAATATAAATATAGATGCTACAGATATTAAAAGGACAATAAGAAAAATTTTATAAATAATTTTATGTCAATAAATATGATAATTGAGATTAAAATAGACAAATCCATTAAAAACATAACAAAATTGACTTAGGAAAAACAAAAAATTGAAAAAAAAGAAAAAAGTTCTAATTTTAAGCCTTTTCATGAAGAAGACAGCCCATCCATATGATTTTATGAAGAATTTTGTTAATTATCTAAGTAGAAAAAATGCTATTCCCTACATAAATTCTTTCTGAAAACAGAGGAGGAGAGAAAGCTTCCCAAATAATTCTACGAAATCAGCATTATACTGATTCCAAAATCAGAAAAGAGGACTTTATGAGAAAACTGAAGACTGTTTTCTTTAAAGAACATAGATATAGATATAAAAAAACAACTCCTCAACAAATTACTGTCATGCTAAATCTAACAATGCATGAAAGAAATAATTTTTAAAATTTTATTGAGGATAATTTATTAAGACCAAGTGGAGTTTATCACAAATATTGCAAGGATAGTTTAATGTTTGAAAATCAATCAGTGTAATTCACCACATTTAGAGAATAAAGAAGAAAAGCCATATGATCAATTCTATAAAAACAGGGGGAAAAATTTGGAAAAAATCCAACACTCAATCCTGATCAAATTTCTCACCAGAGAGGAACATAACCTCTTCAATCTGATAATAGACATCAATGAAAAATTCTACAACTAATATCATATTTAATAGTAAAACATTGAATGCTTTTCTCTTTAGATCAGGAAAATGCTCTTTCTACTTCTATTCAGTAATGTATTGAAGGCCCTAGGCAGTGCAGTATTGCAAGCAAAAGAAATAGAGTATAAACTTTGTAAAAGAAGTAAAACTACCTTTATTCTCCAATGGCATTATTACTGTGGAATCTAAACAAACAAAGAACAAACAAACAAAGAAAAAACCCTATTGGAACAATAAGTGCTCTTAAAAAGTTATGGACAACAAAACCAATTGCAAAGATCAATTATATGTGCCTATGCTAGCACCAAAAATTTGGACAATAAAATTTAAAAGTATTATTATAATAGTGTCAAAAGCATCAAATACTTAAGAATAAATTTAATAAAAGTGCAAAATATCTACTCTGAGAAGTACAAAACATCATTGAAAGAAATTAATCAAGACCTAAACAGAGAACTTGGAGAAGGCAATGGCACCCCACTCCAGTATTCTTGCCTGGAGAATCCCAGGGACGGGGGAGCCTGGCGGGCTGCCATGTATGGGGTACCGCAGAGTCAGATGCGACTGAAGTGACTTAGCAGCAGCAGCAGCAGCAAACAGAGAACTAAAGGATTCGAAGAATCAGTATTGCTAAGGTGCTCATTCTTTGCAAATTCATCTATAGACTTCAGCTCAGTTCAGTTCAGTTCAGTTCAGTTGCTCAGTCGTATCCGACTCTTTGAGACCCCATGAATCACAGCATGCCAGGTCTCCCTGTCCATCACCAACTCCTGGAGTTCACTCAAACTCATGTCCATTGAGTCGGTGAGGCCATCCAGCCATCTCATCCTCTGTCGTCCCCTTCTCCTCCTGCCCCCAATCCCTCCCAGCATCAGAGTCTTTTCCAATGAGTCAACTCTTCGTATGAGGTGGCCAAAGTATTGGAGTTTCAGCTTCAGTATTAGTCCTTCCAATGAACATCCAGGACTGATCTCCTTTAGGATGGACTGGTTGGATCTCCTTGCAGTCCAAGGGACTCTCAAGAGTCTTCTCCAACACCACAGTTCAAAAGCATCAATTCTTCGGCACTCAGCCTCCTTCACAGTCCAACTCTCACATCCATACATGACCAAAATCATAGCCTTAACTAGATGGATCTTTGTTGGCAAAGTAATATCTCTGCTTTTCAATATGCTGTCTAGGTTGGTCATAACTTTCCTTCCAAGGAATAAGTGTCTTTTAATATCATGGCTACAATCACTATCTGCAGTGATTTTGGAGCCCCCCAAAATAAAGTCTGACACTGTTTCCACTGTTTCCCCATCTATTTCCCATGAAGTGATGGGACCAGATGCCATGATCTTTGTTTTCTGAATGTTGAGCTTTAAGCCAACTTTTTCACTCTCCTCTTCACTTTCATCAAGAGGCTTTTTAGTTCCTCTTCACTTTCTGCCATAAGGGTGGTGTCATCTGCATATCTGAGGTTATTGTTATTTTCCCGGCAATCTTGATTTCAGCTTGTGCTTCTTCCAGCCGAGCGTTTCTCATAATATACTCTGCATGTAAGCTAAATAAGCAGGGTCTATAGACTTACTGTAATCCTAATCAAAATTCCAACGGGTTTTTAAAAAATGTAAATTGGTATGTTAATTCTAAAACTTATGTAGAAATACAGAAGACTAGAACAATCAAGATAATCTAAAAAAAGGAACAAATTTGGGGAATTCTCATTATCTGATTAAATAAATATTTTACAATTATAATATTTAACACAGTGAATTGATGTAAACATAGAAAAATAGATCAATGGGACAGAATATAGAGTTCAGAAAGAGATCCATACGTATATAGTCAGTTGATTTTTGACAAATCAGTTCAGTAGAGGAAAGAAAAACCTTTCCCAACATAGTGCTGGAACAACTGGATAAACATGTGAAAAAAATTTACTCTTACCTCATATTACATACAAAATTAATCTGAGATGTACCATAGACCTCAACATGAAAGTTAAAACTGTAAAAATTCTAGAAGAAAACCTGAGAGGATATTTCTTGTGACCTTGGAGTGGAGAATATTTCTTAGAGAGGTTACAAAAAGCACTAACCAAATAGAAACAAACTGTTGATAAATCAGATTTATCACAGTTCAAAACTACTTATCAAAAGACACCATTGAAATGAAAAGGCAAACTACATCTAGGAAAGAATATTTGATAAACATATCTGACAAATAATTTCTTTCCAATATATATAAAGAACTCTTAAAAATCAATCATAAAAAGACAATCTAACAATTGCCAGAATGGGCAAAAGACACTTCAGGAAAAAAAGTATAAATGGCTAACATACACATGAAAATGTGCTAAATATCAGTAGTCATTAGTAAAATGCAAGTTAAAACTGCAATGAAATGTTACTATGTACTGACTGGCATGGCTAAAATGATAAAGACTGACAACACCAAATGTTGGCAAGAATGTGGAGCAACTGGAACTCACATACACTGGTAGTGGGAGTGTCAGATGGTACAACCACTTTGAATTAGTGTTTGGAAGTTTTTTAAGAACTTAAACTTAAACTTACTCTGTAAGCCAGCAATTTAATGCTTAAGTATTAACCCAAGAAAAATAAAATCATGTTGGCGAAAAGACTTTTGCAAGATTGTTCATAGTAGCTTTATTCATAAAAGCCCAAACCCACAAACAACCTAAGTGTCCATCAACAGGAGAATGACTAAATAAATGCTTGTATTTCCATACAATGGAATTCTAGTCACACTTCCCATGTGGCTCAGTGATAAAGTATCTGCCTGCCAATGCAGGAGCCACAGGAGACACTGATTTGATCCCTGGGTTTTGAAGATCCCTAGGAAAAGGAAATGGCAACCCACTCCAGTATTCTTGCCTGGGAAATCCCTTGGACAGAGGAGCCTGGTGGGATCGTCCATAGGGTTGCAGAGGTGGACACAACTGAGTGACTGAGCACACACACAATAAAAAGGAACAAACTAGATACACACAACATAAATGAATCGCAGAAGCATTATCCTAAGTCAAAGAAGCCAGGCACCAAGGACTATGATTGTAAGATTCTGCTTATATGAAAATTAGTAATAGAACAGTCCAAATTAAAGTGATGGAAATCAGATCCATGATTGCCAGGGGTCTGAGAATATGGTCAGAGGAGGGGATTGACTGTAAGAGGCTGGAGGAACTCTTTGAGGTGAGGGAAATGTTTCATATTTTGATTGCAGTAGTGAATATATGACAGTATATCCTTTTCGAAACTTAGAGGATTATATTCTTTAGTGGGTGAAATTTATTGTGTGTAAATTATATCTCATTTAGAGATTATTTAAAAACACAATCTTGTGAGGATAAGAATGTTATCCCTATTTTACAGATGGGAAAAGTAAGATCAGAGAGGTATTAACTTGCATACATATTAACTTTCATACAGCAGATAGGTAGTAAAGCCAGAGTTTAAGCGTCTATATGTCTTTTATGCCAAAGGTCAAGATCTTTATGTCCATAAAGAACTTAAAAATGATTTTGCGTGTGTATGTTTGTGTTTGTACATGGAGGCATCTTCTGCTTCTTCTACTAGCATGCAAGCTCTTCAAAGGCAGGGGATTTCCTATATTCCTATTTTTCTGGGTCTAGCATGCAGACTGCTCTGTAGCAGTCAGTCTGTGTATAGACCTGAGCTTACCCATCACTCCTGTGTGCAGTGACTTTGAATGGATTACAGGTGTGTCTGAGGAACTGCTCCCCTTGTCCTACGGGCATCTGGGGTTCCTGGGCTAGTTGCCCTGGCTGAGATCAGCTTCATGTATTTAACCCTGGGTGCAATGGAAATATTTTTTCTTTTATTCCATGAAAAAGATTAAGAAGCACCGACTTAGGAAGTGCTGCTGAAGTTGAAAAGTAAAGAGAGGGTAACTCTGACTGAGATGCTCTGGGTCAAGGACCTATGGGGAAAAGCTTACTAATCAGAGAGGAAGGGAAGAGAAGGGTAGAAGGTAGAAGGGGAAGAGAAGGTTGGATTGGAGTAAGACTGTGTTTGACACATCCTTGGGGACAGTGAGCAGAGTGGCCAGGTTAGAGCTGGGTTAACAGAGATGTGTTTGAATGAGCTAGATGGATGCTTTTCTGGTGAGGGTCTAGCATTGGGTCTAAGGAGTTGGAATGTAGTTTGAAGTACAAGCTCCTTGTTCAGCTTTCACACGAGATTTAATATGTGAGGCTGGGGTAGGGAAGGAAAGTGTGTGTTTTTAAGAATAACATGCTGTTCCTGGACTTTGTGGCTGAGGGTCCTGCCGGCTGCTGGGACGAGCCAGCCCCTCAACCTGGAGCCTCTTATGTAGTCCGGCTTTCCTTTCACACAGCATTTGTTCCCAGCCCCTGGCTGCCTCCCCCCAGGGAGGACATCCGTGGGGACAGTTCCTGTTTCCCTGCCTTTGCAGCCCTTGCCTTCCTGAATGCGATATGATTGTTTCTCTGGGCACAGTGAAAAGATGCCAGTGGAGAACGGAAGTATCTCATGCTTCAGCAATTTTTTTTTTTTAAAGCAAAAAAGAAAAGGCTATTGAACTTGGGAACCCTGGACCTGGAGTCCTCTCTTCCTGGTGTGGGAGAGGGAACATTGTACCGAGTCTATCAATCAGCTCTGTGGGCCAGATATCCAACATGGGAACGATTTGACTCCCATCCATCAGCTAAGCAGTGACAATAGTATTAAATTCCTTCTTGCTCTCAAACTGCTATATTTATGCTTTTCCCCTTGGGGATCTTGGGGCATGGAAATGGAGAACTTCATCCTCTGACCACTCCCCCCTCCTCACTTTCCACATCTTTATCCCCTATAAATATTCTTTTTTTTTTTTAGCTTTATTTAAAGGAATTTAAAAAATAATTTTATTTAGCTTTGGCTGTGCTAGGTCATCATTGCTGCACAGGCTTTTCTGTAGTTGTGGTGAGTGGGGCTACTCTCTAGTTGTGACGTGCAGACTTCTCATCGCAATGTTTTCTCTTGTTTCAGAACACAGGCTCTAAGGGCTGCAGGCTTCAGAAGTTGTGGCTCCAGGGCTCTAGACACAGGTTCAATAGTTGTGGCAGAAAGGCTCACTTACTCTATGGTATATGGGATCTTCCCAGATCAAGGGTCGAACGTGTGTCTCCTGCATTGGCAGGTGGATTCTTCACCACTGAGCCACAAGGGAAGCCCTAAAAAAATTCTTTTTATTTTTGATTATCTTTTTTAAAATCAATTTTTATTGGAGTATGGTTGCTTTATGATGTTGTGTTAGTCTTTGCTGTATAGCAAAGTGAATCAGCTATTTGTTTGCATATATCCCCTCTCTTTTGGATTTCCTTTCCATTTAGGTCACCATAGAGCATTGGGTAGAATTCCCTCTGCTATACAGCAGGTTCTTGCTAGCTACCTATTTTATATGTGCATGTGTGCTAAGTTACTTCAGTCATGTCTGACTCTTTGTGATCCTATGGACTGTAGCCCACCAGGCCCCAATGTCCATGGGTTTTTCCAAGCAAGAATACTGAAGTGGGTTGCCATGCCCTTCTCCAGGAGATCTTCCTGATCCAGGGATAGAACCCAGATCTCCTGCACTGGAGGCAGATTCTTTACCACTAGCGCCATCTGGGAAGCCCACCTATTTTATACATAGTATCGGTGGTTTATATATGTCAATCCCAATTTCCCGATTCATTCCACCCACCCTCCATCCTTAAAAAATATTTTTTCATCCACTCTTTTATTCACTTGTTCAACAAATATTTCTTGAATATCTATTATGCATGAGATACTGAGGTAAATATTGAGAATAAAGCATTGCTTGAGACCCCCATCCTTGACCTCATGTATTTACAGTTCAGTGAACTGTGTGTTTATAGTGCGTTTACAGAGTTTCTACTGTATGAAGGTAGTTCTCGTAGACACGGAAAGAGAAAATACAGAAAAAGAGATATCATATAGGAGTATACCTCAAAGCTTTTGAAGTCTGGGTTTCTGTCTAACTGATCTTTAGCCCTCTTACACTACATATGAGCATGGCATGTAGTAGACACACTATGATTGTTTGCTGAATTAGTAAAGATCAGCAAACAATCGTAGTTTTTTCAAGAAGTCACATAACATAAAAAGAACATAGGCTCTGAGTTTCGCAGACCTGAATTTGATGTTCGGCTCTACCAACTGCTGTGACCTTGAATATGTTGCATAACCTCTCTGGGTCTTAATTTCCTCTTGTGAAAAATGAGGATAATACTATTGCTAATATAATAATATTATTGCATAGTAATAATACCATTACTACGGGAATTTGGTAAGGATCAATGAGTATGTAAAGTATGTAAGGACAGAAAGTACCTGGCACATAGTGATTAATAAATAGCTTGGTGGCTCAGGTGGTAAAGCGTCTGTCTACAATGCGGGAGACCTGGGTTCGATCCCTGGGTTGGGAAGATTCCCCTGGAGAAGGAAATGGCAATCCACTCCAGTACTATTGACTAGAAAATCCCATGAACAGAGGAGCCTGGTAGGCTACAGTCCATGGGGTCACAAAGAGTCGGACACAACTGAGTGACTTCACCTTCACTTACTTTACACAATTCTTTGGTGTCATCAACAATGAGTAATAAAGGTGAAATGAACAGTAGAGATAAAAACTTAGATAAAAACATAGGTCTGTAGACCTATGGAGAAAGGTGTGGCTACAGAGGGCTGAGGCTCACGTGGAGATGGGGAGGCCCTGAGCTGTGCCTGGAAGGTCACCCACACGTGGATAAGTGCAGAGGAGGCTGAGGCAGGGCAGAGGGCATAAGCAGCAGTGAGGTGCTACCCTCCGGGACATGGCAGAGGAAGGGGTGGACTAGCAGGGAGGGTTCCTCCAGGACTTGGCTCCAGACTGGTGGAGTATTAAGGGTGGAGCTGGCATGCGCTAAGTGGTGTTTAGAATAATGAACCTGGAGCAGTATGTAGGGTGCCAAGAAGGGGAGGCAGGGGGAATAGTTAGGAGATGACACAATAATCCAAGAGGCGTGGGGACCTGGATTCAGGGGACAACAGAATAAAAAGGAAAGTGTGGATGTGACAGCCCTTGAAGTGAAGTCGCTCGGTCGTGTCCGACTCTTTGCAACCCCATGGACAGTAGCCTACCAGGCTCCGCCATCCATGGGATTTTCCAGGCAAGAATCCTGGAGTGGGCTGCCATTTCCTTTTCCAAGGGATCTTCCCAACCCAGAGACTGAACCCAGGCCTCCTGCATTGCAGACAGACGCTTTACCGTCTGAGCCACCAGCTTTAGGGAAGTTTGTCTAGGATCACAGAGTCAATAGCTCCTCCTCCTAAAGATATGGAGTCCATAGGACCCTTCAGAGGTCTTTTCCAAAATCTCTGCCATACTGAGTCTGATTCTGATACTTTTTAAAAAGTTTTGTCTCTTCAGACAATGTTTTTCTAACTTTAAGTATGCCTTGTAATTTTTTTTTGTTGCTGAAATGGGGCATGATAAATCTGGGAAAAGGAACCAAGACAGACTGGTCTTTGGTGTGAGACTTTATGTTTATCTGGCAAGAGTTAGGCTGTGCTGACTGTTTATTGTAGCTTCCTGTCAGAGAATAAAATGTTCTCTGGTGTCCTTGCTTTTGTCTCCCTCGTTGTCTTTTGGTTTCTTTAGCATTTGTGTGCATGCTCAGTTGTGTCCAGCTTTTTGTGACCCTGGACTGTAGCCTGCCAGGCTCCTCTGTCACTGTGATTTTCTAGGCAAGAGTACTGGAATGGGTAGCCATTTCCTTATCAAGGGTTTCCTTAAAGAGTCTTTCTTAAAAACAGTTATGGAAGTTTTTAGGGGGCAGGAGTTGAGCGTTTTCTTTCCCCAAGGTAGGTAGGCTCTGGCAAAATAGTTTTCCTTGAGGGAGGGAGAACAGAGAGCTCTGGGCATATTGGAAAATGGCTACTTTCTCCACCCTCCACTCCCTTGCTGGAAGCGTGAGATTTTTCTCTAATTGTCCCAGTAAGAATCTAGTAAAACTCAGGAAAGTTTAGGGACCCCCTAAGACTGCCCTTCCTTCAGTTTTCAACTCTTGCACCATTCCTCACTACACTTCCAGCAGTTCATCGGTGATCATTTAAGCGCTGGCTCCATCTGTGGACTTCTGCTCCCAGTTAAGTATGTGCGTAGTGGTCTCTCCAGCTTTCAGGGCAGCAGTTTGCTCTATGACCTTATTGTCTGATGAATCTGAGAAGAGTGATGATTTTCCATTTGTTCCCCTTTGTTCTTGTCGTGAGGAGGGGAGCTATAACATTCAAACTCTTTCAATGTTGGGCCAGAAACTGGAAGTCCCAGAGGTCTTTCCCCTTTGAAATAAACTTTCTTTGGTTGGTCTAAAATCCAGAGAAAAACAGTTACCTAAGTTTTTAGAGGTAAAGGGGAGGAATCACTTTGTTTTTAAAAAATGATAATTCATCATTCACTTATTTATTCAAAAATAGTTCTTGAAGGCCTCAGGGTGCAATTGCATTGTGCTGGGCTTTCTGGGAGTTATTAAAACAAACAAACAAACAAAAAACTGTAAGACATGGTTCCTGGTCTAAAACTCATGATATCCTCCTAATTTTATTCTTCCCACCGAAAGTTGTCTTCCACATCTGACAATTGTTTTTCTTCTCCATTCCAACCAGTGTTGCCTAGGAATTAGCACATTACTGCAATCAGAGAAATCTCAGCCCAAATGGTGGCTCTGCTACTCATCAGCTGTGAATCTTGTGAACATTTCTTAGCCTCTCTCAGGATAATAGCCCATCTCAATGAATTTTCATAAGGATTACTCTATAACCACATGGCATGTAGGAGGTAGTTAGTAAATGGTAGCTATTTTAATTATTTTCTCTGATTGTACCAGAAGGCGATCATGTAAAACACATGTAAGATAAAATTTACCATCTTAACAATTTTCAAGTGTATTGTTCAGTATTGTTAGGCATATTCACATTGTTGTGCAACCAGTCTTCAGAACATTTTACTCTGAGAAGTTGAAATGCTCTAGCCACTAAACAATCCTTCATTTCCCCCTGCCCCAGTCCCACTGTTACACTTTCTGTGTTTAAGAAATAGCCTCTTTTAAGAAAAAAAAAAAAAAAACAAACCCATCAATATGAGTATTCATCTTGCATGGGTCTCTAGAATGAGACCTGAAGACTTTATATCACTCCCTGGGCTGGTCTTTGGTATATTCATGCAAGACAACTATACACCTTTGTCGGTGCCCAACTGAATCCTGGGCTGAGCCCTGGAGCTCTCAGCAGGATGCCAGACTCCTTGGCATCATCAGTAATAAGCCAGGGATTCCCCCACCTTGTGATATTCACAGTTTCAAGATGAAGAGTGGGGATGTGATCCCTGAGCTGCAGCCTCACCTTCTCATGCTGTGTGTTAAGGTTGTTGTTGGGTGACTTGAGCTCTAACCTGCAACTCATGTCCCTGGTAGGAGTAGATTCTGACCTTCACACAGGTGTCTCCCAAACTTCTGGCTTTGACTTCTTGAGTATCACACTTTTCAGATGTTTCAATAGCAGTCCAAACTCAACAGGTCCCAAGTGAACCCATTGTCTTTCCCTCACAACTTTCTGTGCTTATCTGTCTGTGCTTTTCATTTCTTAAACGATTTTTCCACATTCCTATTTTTTATCCTTTGAAGTTTTCTTTTAATTTCCTCCCCCTCCATTACCCCTACATTCCATCAACAGCCAAGGCCAGATAAATCTAACTGATTTCTTCCCTGTCCTCTCATTGCCATTATTACAAGTCTTCTTTTCTTCTCATCAGGACATCCTGTGCTCATAGAGAGTTCTGTATACATTCTTTTTTTTTAGGAATTTGTTTTCTTATATAATTTACTTGGCTACACTGGGTCTTGGTTGCAGCAGGCAGAATCCCTATTTCCCTGACCAGGGATTGAACACATGCTGCCTGCATTGGGAATGCAGTCAGTCACTGGACCACCAAGCACATTCCTATAAATTAACTTCGGAATCTCTTCATTTTCCAACTCCTCTTTTGAATCACTGCCAGAACAATGTTTTAAAAACCTGTCTCTGGTCACTCATTACTTACAATCTTTAATATATCACAACTGCCTATCAGATAGTGGCAAGATATATCAGACATAGGTCAGACATAGCAGTCTGTGACTGAATGTCCTCCAAACTTTGTCTCTAATCCTTTCTATGTATATTAATTACCTGCTGCTGCATAACAAATTATTCCAAAACTTAGTGGCTTAAAACAGTACATATTTATTATCTAATAGTTTCTATGGGTCTGGAATCTGGGTATGATGTAAATGGGTCCTTCAGTTCAAGGCATCTCAGAGTCTGCAGTCAAGGCATCAGCTGGGACCACAACCATCTCGAGGTTTGCCTGGGAAGGAGCTGCTTCCAAGCTCACCCGGTGGTGGTTGGCAGGTTTCAGTTCCTTGTGGACTATTGAGCTGAGGGCCTCCGTTCTTCACTGGCTGTAGGTCAGAAGCTACCCTCAGTTCCTCATAAATTGCACTGTTCCATTGGACAGCTCATAACATGGTAGCTGGTTTCATTATTGAGAGGGAGGTAAGAGGGGGAGATGATGAACATGATGGAAGTCAGCCCAGTCTTTTATAGTCTATTGCGTGGTGGGGGCAGGGAGAGATTTCACAGGGAGGGAGTGGCTATTAGGAGGTCATCACTGGGAGCCGTTTCAGAAGTTTCCTACTCTACCAGGCTTCTTGACTCCTCCGTCCACTTGATGCCCTGGGTTCTGGCCCACATCTTGTGCTGGCTCTGACCTGAATACCTCCGCTCTTTTATACCCCTAGGCCTTTACTTAGGCCATTCCTTCCACCTCAATGCCCTCTCCACCTCCATGGCTATCTATGAATCCTTAGGTGCATGTGTGCATGCTCACGCTAAGTCGCTTCAGTTGTGTCTGACTCTTTGCAACCCCATGGACTGTAAGCCACCAGGCTCCTCTGTCCATGGGTCTCCAGGCAAGAATACTGGAATGGGTTGTCATTCCCTCCTCCAGGGGATCTTCCCAACGCAGGGATGGAACCTGTGTCTCTTACGTCTCCTGCATTGGCAGGTGGGTTATTTACCACTAGCGCCACCTGAACAGCCAAAAGTGAAAGTGTTAGTCGCTTGTTGTTTTTTGTTTAGTCATTCAGTTGTGTCCAGTGCTTTGGATGCCATGGACTATAGCTGCCAGGCTCCTCTGTCCATGGAATTCCCCAGGCAAGAATACTGAATTGGGTAGCCATTCCTTTCTCCCGGGGATCTTCCTGACCCAGGGATTGAATGGGGATCTCCTGCATTGCGGGCAGATTTTTTTACCATCTGAGCTACTGGAGAAACTTTGATTCAAATGCCACTATTCCTGTACCAGGTCTGGAATAGATCTTCTGCTCTGGAGTCCTGGGGCACACCCAGGGACATATCTGTATATTGGCTGTTATCACATTCTGCTCTGTGGGGGACTGGTTTGTATAAGTGTACTCCCCAACTCTCAGTAGGCTGAGTTCTTTGAGTATGGAATTATGTCTTAGTCAACTTTTTAATCTTGGCCCTAGCACAGTTCCTGAAACACAGTCAACAGTCAAACATTTGTTGAATTGCAAACAATGATGAGGCCTGAGAGCCCAGGTTCTGTGCAGACGGAATGCTGTTAATAGCAGTGGCAGGGGAAAGACACCCCATGCTTCGCAAATAGCCCTTCAGGGCTGATGAAGCAGCTGCCTTGCTGTGACTCCAGGGATTAGTCAGGGACCTGGAGCATCTGTAGGGACTGCGGGCTGCTGGGGACTAGAAGCCACTGATATCTGATCCTATATAGGAACTCGGAAAGAGTAGAGTCAGGTTGTCTTATTATTCCATTTAAAGAAACTCTCCTCATGACCCCAACAATGCCAATGGCCTAGAAATCAAGGAGGACAGGAGCTAATATTACTTACCCCCTAAATTTTGCTAGTATTTAGTACTCAGAAAATCCCCTATAGAGTGATTACTATATGTTCATTTTAAAGATTAAAAAATCAAAATTCAGAGAGGAATAGTAACTCAGTGGAACTTAGTAAACAGTGATTCAAATTCAAATGTGACCACAAAGAGTGTGCTCCTTTATGACAGCATAATTCTGCCAATATCTACTGAGTAAGTAGTTTGTGCAAATCTCTGTGGTAGAATATTGAAGATTTCAAAACATATAAGCATGGATCATATCTTTCAAAGGGCTCTAAGATAGAGTTGAGTTTGGATGAGTTGATTGGTGCAGGGTAACTGAATTTAATTCAAGATGGTGGACAGTCCCATATAGCGACATAGATGCAAACATACATCACCCACACCCCCCCACACACACACAGACACACACACACACACACACAGACACACACAGACACACACACACACACTTGTCCTATATGTAATAGGGAAAATAGCTTTAAAATGATTGATGGCAACTGGGAAGACTGAGGAAGTTTCTTGGAGGAGATGAACAGTAAAAAAAAAGGTAAGATTCTGAGTTTAAGAAAGAAATCTCATGTTTCATGCTACGCCTCCCTGCCTAATCCTGAGCAACATATATACTATTGACATCTATTGATGTGCTTAGGTGTGACAAGAATTAGAATCCAGATTTGCTTGGTAATATACATGAATTCAGAGTTGTTAAACCTAAATCAGGAAATACTGAATTTGTAATCAAAAGGATAAATTAGAGTAAATTTTTTCTAAACATATTAGATTCACTAAAGCTAACTTCCTGAGTGATTAAATGAACTGCAAGGGCTGTGAGCAGTAAAATGCTGTTTATTTGTGAAATACTAGAAGAATGGTCAATCAATATTCCTGTCTTTTCATTTGTGCTGCTGCGCAGTTAATTTTGTGAACCTAAATACGGGACTTTATATTTATCTTGAATATATTTCATCTTGTTATCCTGGGGAGATCATTTTGGATCCTGACTCTGTCAATTTCTGTGTTTTCTGTTCTCAGCTTCATTGCGCTGTACATTGATAAACATATTCTTGTGTTTTCATCCGGTTTATTATTAAAAACTTTGAGGGAGTCAGGGCTGAGGCCAGCGGGTGGAGGCCGGCAACATGGGTCTGCTATGTCTGCGTACAGCCATCTCCTACAGTGGTTGGTGGAGCTCGGCAGGGACACCACCGGTAGGCAAGTGACACCCTTGGCTCCCTCCAGCCAGAGTGGTCAGAGGAACAAAAACAATCAGCCTCTGGAACAATAAGAACTCATCTGAGTCTGCCTTTTCTAATTGCTTTCATATTGATTATCTCATTTGGGCTTCACAAACACCTCATGAAAGAAGCTGTAAAAATGTTGAATTTTCAGAGAACTCTGATGAAATCAAGACTGTCAGAAGTACCTTCATGTGGCTGTAAGGGGAGCTGGATCTCAAATCCTCTTCTGACTCCAAGACCTGTGACTTTTTCTTTAACTTGCCTGATAATAATAGCCATTTTCATCAAGGGTGAAAACATTTTTTTTCCCTCTTATTGTCACTCACCACACGGGTAAGGAAGGACTGGCTAGTTGTGTCTCCCCACTAGACTCTGTGCTGCATGAGGGCAGGGACCAGGCTCTTCTGTTCATAGCTGCATCCTTTGTGCCTAGATGGTGGTCAGCACAGTGTACATGCTCAATGAATATGTTTCTAACAAGTAAATACATGAGTAAATACAAACTATCAATCATAATGTAATTGTTAATAACAGCAATCTTTATCTTATCTAGCAGAGTTAAGGTTTAAAATTGCTCCCTTCCACTAAGCACTGAGTAAATACAGCAATATGGCTACACCCTGATCTCTTAATAAAGAACTCAAGACACTTTCTAAGTACACTCTGTTTATCCTCACATGCACCTTGACAATAGGTATGGGTTAGAGGTGTTATCATCATATCACCCACAAGAATAGAGAGATTCTTTATCTCACCCAAGACTGCACAGACGTTTTCAGAGCAGCTGTTAATAGATTTTATGTTTTTTATCTTCAGTCTGTTGCTGAGGCTGCTAAATCCTACTAAAGCTATCAGGCACCAGAGCCTTATGCAGCTTTTCAAGGGTCTACAGTGCTCCCAAGTTAATTCATGGAAATGGCTGCAAGACTGTGCAAAAACAGCTGGTTACCTCTCAGCAGAATTAGCTGTAACCAGTTTAGTCACTTGCTGAGAGAGAGCAGGAAATCTCATGCAAAAGTCAGCAACATTCCTCATCGTGTAATATAGCAAGTAAATCTATTTCTGAGCAGACCCAGGTGCCTGGCTGGTTTAAGAAGATTCAAGGGCAGACAGAGATCTGTGGTCTAAAGAATGGGAGAGATTGTTAGAGCCAGATCTGGGTCTTTGATTTGGTGACTCTGGTACAGACGGGCCAAATATTTTGAGAATGGAGAGAATGATTTGTCAGTGAAGTTAGAGCAGAAATGTGGACAGATGGAAAATGTTGAGCCCCACTCAGGCAGCTGCTGTTGTGCTGACAATAGCAGCTCCTTTCCCCAGTCTGAGATGAGCAGCAAACTCTTGCTCTCTAATCCCACGGGTCAGTGATGCCCTGCAAGGCAGAGATGGAGGACAGTTTGCCCAGGGGAAACCAGACCATAGCTTATTTTTCAATAGTATATTTGGAAAAAATTATGGAAGTTCCAGAAAAGCTATAGAGAGGAAGTAACTATTTTTCCTTAACCCTTTGAGAATAGGGTTACCAATCTGATTCTCTGTTACTCTGAAAAATTTGGTGTGTATTTCCTATAAATAATGACATCCTTCCATGTACAAGGAACAAATCAGTGAACAAAATACAATAAACAAAATCAGGAAATTAACCTCAAAGCATAATTACTATCAGACCCCATTTAAAGTTTGTCAAGGGTTGCAATAATCTTTACAGCGGAAGGATCCAGCGCAAACTCATGTTGTATGTCAAATCTCTTTGGTTAGCTTCGATTTGGAATGATTCTGTAATCTTTCTTCGACACCTCTTTGACACTTTAGAAAATTATAGCTCAGTTATGTTACAGACTGTCTCTTCATTTAGGCTGTTTCCCCAGACTAGATTAAGGGTATGCATCATTGGAAGGGTTGATGCAGAAGCTGAAGCTCCAATACTCTGGCAGTGAAAACAGCTGACTCATTGGAAAAGACCCTGTTGTTGCGAAAGATTGAGGGCAGGAGGAGAAGGGGACGACAGAGGATGAGATGGTTGGATGGCATCATCAACTCAATGCATGTGAGTTTGAGCGGATTCTGGGAGATGGTGAAGGACAGGAAAGCATGGCATGCTGCAGCGCATGGGGTCTTGAAGAGTCAGACATGACTTAGTGACTGAACAGAACAAAAATGCATCTTTGGAAGGAATAGGACAGAAGTGATTTTATGTTCTTCCTAGTGCATCGTACCAGGTGGTACCAAATTTCATTTTTTGGTTACTGATGCTAACTTTGTTTGCTTTATTAAAAATAATGTTTCCCAAGCTCTTTAGTCTCAAGTTACTTATTTCTTCACTGTAATTAATAAATATTTTGAGTGGGAAAAATGAAACTATGTAACTATTCCTCAACAAACTTCCAATTTATTCATTTACTGTTTTACATCTGTAAGGATTTACTGCTTCTTTCCTAATTTATTCAATGAATTATAATCCTTTTCTATCATTATTTATTCTGACATTCATATTGTCCTCAGTTTGACCACTAAAAGCCTCTTCAAGTTGCATTTGTGTGGTTTTTACATATCTCTATCATTTTTGAGTACTTCGTTGTCTCTGGTAAAAGAAAGAGATGTTATAGGCTGATCTTATATTTTCCCTACCCCAGTTTTAAACTCACACATTTCTGTAAAGAGCCCTAGCTCCTTTAAGTGGAGAATGATATTTAGAAGCCAGGATCTGGGCAATATATGTGCTTATTACTATGGGATGTTGCTGCTCCCAAGACCCCTCCTCAGTGGACAGAGCTAAGAAATAGATGTATGTTTATATACACACGCTCAACTGTATAACTGTACATATTGCAAATTATACCTCTAATGCCAATCCAACATCACAGAGTTTATTTTAATTTTTTTCTATATTTGTAATTCTGTTTTTTGATGATGGGAAATCTGGCTCCCACTGTCTATAACATATTTAATTACTTGATCAATACCTCTGTGTGAAGCCAGTATTCCATCTCCATGGCCATCCCCTCACCTGCAAAGATACCCATCTCACTCTACTTTGGCTCTTCACACAAGGTTTGGAAGAGGGTACCAAGCCTGGAAGGAGACTGAGAAAACTATGCAGCTACAAATGTGTGCTACCTTTCATGAAAAAGAAAGGATGACTCAGAGTCCAAAAATTGAAAAGCTATAGAGGATTTAATCCCATGTCTTGAAACCTAATCAAGGAAGCCTAACATTTGCCTAGCTTAAAGTCAGAACTGTGATGAACCAGGGATTCTTTTTTTTTTTTTTTTCTTAACCTTCTATTTTCCTTTTTTATGGGCCAGAATGTCTATATCTATCATCCCATGACTGTCCCACTATTGTATGTTGGGAGTGAATTATCTGTCTCTTTAGTTTCACAAGTCCTTAAATGGAGAGTAATTGTGTCCTAGAAGTGGTACTTGATTGGTTATACCCAACATCTTCATTAGTGCCTGATTTGAATGATGAGATTTTGGACTTTAAGGTGATGAGATGGTGAGATTTAGATTTGGATTATGAGATTTTGTTGATGATGTATTGAGATGAAAATTGTGGAATGGTGTATTAGTCAACCAGGGCTGCTATAACGAAGTGCCATTGACTGGGTGGCTTAAACAACAGAAATTAATTTTCTCATAATTCTGGAGGTTAGAAGTCCAAGATCAAAGTTCAGCAGGGTTAGTTTCTCCTGAGGTCCTTTCTCTTGGCTTGGTCTTCACATGGTCTTCCCCTATATATGTCTATTCCCAGATTTCCTCTTCTAATAAAGGAACCAGTCATATTGCCTTAGTGCCCATCCTAATGACCCCATTTTAACTCAGCTACTTCTTTAAATGGAGAAGGAAATGGCAACCCACTCCAGTACTCCTGCTTGGAGAATTCCATGGATGGAGGAGCCTGGTAGGGTACGGTCCATGGGTTTGCAAAGAGTTGGACACAACTGAGCAACTTCACTTTCTCTCTATAGTTCCTTTTGGAGAAGGAAATTCTAACCCATTCCAGAGTTCTTGCCTGGAGAATCCCATGGACAGGGGGGCCTGGTGGGCTACAGTCACTGGGGTTGCAAAGAGTCAGACACGACTAAGCAACTAACACACACACATACACATACACACTTCTTTAAAGACCTTATATCCAAATACATTCATAATTCTGAGATACTGGGGGTGGGTAGGACTTCAACATATAAATTTTAGAGGGACACAGTTCAGCCCATACCAGATGGGCTATTTTGTGTGTGGGAGGGACATGAAGCATTGGGGACTCAGCTGACCACGGTAGGCAGAATTCTAGGATGGTTGCCAAGATTCCTGCCCCCCTGGGATATACACCCTTTATAATCCTTTCCCCTTGGTGTGACTGGGAACTATGAATATGATAGGGTAGTCACTGTTGTGATTACCTTTTATTTTATAAGGCTCCATTTTAACACACTGGAGGGGATTAGCTTTTCTTTCCAGCCTTAAAGAAATAAGTGGCCAGGTTGTGCAAGAGCCACAAGGCCGGGGAGGACCTCTAGGAGCTG
This sequence comes from Ovis aries, assembly GCF_016772045.2. Taxonomy (NCBI): domain Eukaryota; kingdom Metazoa; phylum Chordata; class Mammalia; order Artiodactyla; family Bovidae; genus Ovis; species Ovis aries. The sequence continues at coordinate 98,899,254 of NC_056054.1, read as the reverse complement.
AAATTAGCCCCCAATGACACCCAGCAAGAAAGCAAGGACCTCAGTCCTACAGCCACAAGGAACCAAACTCTGCCAGCAACCATATGAGCTTGGAAGGAAAAGCAAACGTTCCATAATGAAATGCAACCCAGCTGACACTTTGATTGCAGTCCTGAGCAGGGAACACCACTAAGCCATGCCTGAACCCCTGGCCCACAGGAACTGGATGATAATAAATGCATGAGGTTTTAGATGAAGTCTGTGGTAATGTTACATGGCAATTTTTCAGAAAACTAATATACCCTCTGCAGTTGCAAATCCTTGTTTGCTGTTGGCTATCACTCTCTACACTTGCTACACTTCCCAAGATCTAACCAACACTCGACTTCTACCAACAAACAAACATGCAAACAAACAGTTTTTGCAATGAGTATTGGGATTAATTAAGTGTCCATTAAGCTCACTTCTGCTTCTGGGGAATCTCTAGGCTTGGATTTCATGGAAGGAGCCAGCAGCTGATACCAGTTTGTTATCCTGTCTCCATAGTACCCAGATATGCATTTGAAGAAGATCCCCCTTGATTCTACATGGTGAGTGAATTGGCAAGACCAGCTGCAGGACAGCAGTTAGGAGCCTGCTGTAGAAGGCCAGGTGAGAGATGACAGTGACTTGACTAGGTGATGGCGTGGAATCTGGGGAGAAGGGCTTGGATTTGAGAAAAGGCAGTAGAAGTCACTCTCAACCTCAGTGCCCAGAGATAACCAGTGTTAATATCAATATTAACCATGTTTATATTTTGGTGCATTTTCTTTTGTCTTTCTTTTCTAAATGTGTATATATGTAATACTTTGTTTTTAAAGTGATGGGATGACATTGTTTATAATTTTGTATACTGATAATTACCCTTATCTTGTGGTCAATTATCTGAAGAATTCAATATTGTTTTAAAATATTATATTTAATAAGTCCTTGTCTTTTTCGTGGTCCCTGCTGCATGTGGGCTCAGTCACTCAGTCAGACTCTTTTTGACCCCATGGACTGTAGCCTGCCAGGCTCCTCTGCCCATGGGATTTCCTAGGCAAGAATATTGGAGTGGCTTGCCATTTCCTCCTCCAGGGGATCTTCCTGATTTAGGGATCTAATCCAGGCCTCCTGCATTAGCATATGGATTCTTTATCATTAATGCCACCTGGGAAGCCCTCATGGTCCCTGGGGCCATACTAAAACATATTAATGGAAAATACCTAGAAGAATTCAGGAGAGAAAAATGGAGTGAATGATGCTGAGAGCTAGGAGGAGCATACACCCATAGATGTCCCTGGATTATCTGACTATGAGAGAGGGTAAGAGTTGATACCATCTGTATTGAGCTTAAAGTTGGCAGCTGTGGTTTGGGAATACTGGAGTGGGTTGCCATGCCATCTTCCCAACCCAGGGATCAAACCCGTGTCTCCTGTGGCTCCTGCATTGCAAGTGGATTCTTTACTGTTGTGCTACCAGGGAAGCCCATTACAACTATTCTGTGCTGTGCTGTGCTGTGCTTAGTCACTCAGTCATGTTTGATTCTTTGAGACCCCATGAACGTAACCCGCCAGGCTCCTCTGTCCATGGCGAGTCTCTAGGCAAGAATACTGGAGTGGGTTGCCATTCCCTCCTCCTGGGGATCTTCCCAACCCAGAGATCGAACCTAGGTCTCGTGCATTGCAGGTGGATTCTTCACCATCTGAGCCACCAGGGAAGCCCAAGAATACCGGAGTGGGTAGCCTATCCCTTCTCCAGGGGATCTTCCCAACCCAGAAATCAAACCAGGGTCTCCTGCATCGCAGGCAGATTTTTTACCATAATGCCATTTTTCGACCCTGTGGACTGCAGCACACCAGGCCTCCTTGTCCTTCACCATCTCCCAGAGCTTGCTCAAACTCATGTCCATTGAGTTGGTGATGCCATCCAACCATCTCATCCCCTACTGCCCCCTTCTCCTGCCTTCAATCTTTCCCAGCATCAGGGTCTTTTCTAATAAGTCAGCTCTTTGCATCAGGTGGCCAAAGTATTGGAACTTCAGCTTCAGTATCAGTCCTTCCAATGAATATTCAGGACTGATTTCCTTTAGGATGGACTAGTTTGATCACCTTGCAGTTCAAGGGACTCTCATGAGAGTCTTCTCTAACACCACAGTTCAAAAGCATCAATTCTTCAGCACTCAGCTTTCTTTATAGTCCAACTCTCATATCTGTACATGACTACTGGAAAAACCATAGCTTTTGCTTTCTTGCATACAGGGTTATTGTTATCATATTTCTAAATTCCATATATATGTGTTAATATACTGTATTTAGAACAGACTTTTGGACTCTGTGGGAGAGGGAGAGGGTGGGATGATTTGGGAGAATGGCATTGAAACATGTATAATATCATGTAAGAAATGAATCACCAGTCTAGGTTCGATGCAGGATACAGGATGTTTGGGGCTGGTGCACTGGGATGACCCAGAGAGATGGTATGGAGAGGGAGGTGGGAGGGGTGTTCAGGATTGGGAACTCATGTACACCCGTGGCGGATTCATGTTGATGTATGGCAAAACCAATACAGTATTGTAAAGTAAAATAAAGTAAAATTAAAAAACAAAAAAACCATAGCTTTGACTAGACAGACATCTGTCAGCAAAGTAATGTCTCTGCTTTTAATATGCTGTCGAGGTTGGTCATAGCTCTTCTTCTGAGGAGCAAACATCTTTTAATTTCATGGCTGCAGTCACCATCTGCAGTGATTTTGGAGTCCAAGAAAAAATAAAGTCTGTCACTCTTTCCATTGTTTCCCCATCTATTTGCCATGAAGGGATAGGACCAGATGCCATGATCTTAGTTTTCTGAATGGTGAGTTTTAAGCCAGCTTTCACTCTACTCTTTCACCTTCATCAAGAGGCTCTTTAGTTCCTCTTCATATTCTACCGTAAGGGTGGTGTCATCTGCATATCTGAGGTTATTGGTATTTCTCCAGGCAATCTTGATTCCAGGTTGTGCCTCATCCAGCCTGGCATTTTGCCTACTGTCCTACAGTTCTACTGGGTGCTTAATGTGATCTGGAGTAGATAAGGGTAAATTTTCAAATAGTCTTTTTTAATATATATCTAATTTTATTTATTTGCTTTTGGCTGTGCTGGATCTTCACTGCTGCAAGAGCTTTTCTCTAGTCACAGCGAGGGGAGGTTACTCTTGGTTGCGGTGTGCAGGCTTCTCATTGTGGTGGCTTCTTTTATTGCGGTTCCTGGGCTCTACAGCACAGGCTCAATAGTTGTGGTTCATGGGCTTAGTTACTCTGTGGCATGTGGGATCTTCCAGGACCCTAGTTCGGATCTATGTCTCTGGCATTGTCAGGCAGATTATTTACCACTGAGCTACCAGGGAAGCAAGAACAAGTTGGATAGTAGGAGAGCAATTGGCTGTTGAAATATTTTTTAAAAATTAAGTCCACTAAACAACAAATCAACTATCCTTCAAGAATCTATACATTCTACTCAGGTCCCACTAACTTCCCTGCAATCCTCTTCTCAGAACTTGCTTTCTGGTTTCTAGAAGTCCTTACATAGATTACACAATACACACACACATACACAAAACCTCCCGCCGCTGCACCCGCCCCTCTCCCATGAGTGCAGGGCAAGGCAAGTGGTCAAGTTAGTGGAGACTTATCTTTGGTCTCGTCTAACAAGTCTCTCCTCCCACTTTGCATTCCCCAAACCTATCTCCACTCTTCACCTTCCCCTACCAGGGACAAAGCGGGGTCTTTTTCCCACACACACTTGGAAAGTTGTCAAATAATTTAAGCCAAGGTGTTTGCTGATAACAAATGTGCTACAGCTGATAAGGAAAGTGTTAGCTGATAGGCTTAACATCCTAGAAATATTTGCATTTTCATAGGGGCCTTCTGAAAGGAGAAGCTGTCTGGGGCCTCAAGGAAAGAAGTCACGTGTTGGGCTGGCGTTGGGGGCTTGAAATTTGGGGGCAGAACTCCCTAATATAGTCTCAGACCACGTTTTCCACCCACCTGCAGTGTCCCTTTCAGATAAATGCCTGACTGCCCCTAGATGGACAGGCAGATACCCCACTGGCCCAGACAGACAGACTCCTGCTCTGCCCTCTGTCCTGCTTTCCTCCTGGTCTCCTTGGGAGCTTTGGGAAGAATGGTGAGAGTGGGAGGCTTGGGAGGGCTTGTTTCACCCCAAATTGGGAGATGTGCTGTTAGAAGATTATTTCTTTTATTGGCTGCATACGTATAGGAGAAACAGTTTTCTATAAAGACTGTGATTTGAAATGAGCTACTTAAATGAGCTAGACTAGCAAATGGCTCAGACAGTAAAGAAACCACCTGCAATGTGGGAGACCTGGGTTCGATCCCTGAATTGGAATCCTGGAGGAGGGCATGGCAACCCACTCCAGTATTCTTGCCTGGAGAATCCCAATGGACAGAGGAGCCTGGCGGGTTACAGTCCATGGGGTTGCAAAGAGTCGGACACGACTGAGTGACTAAGCACCCACACTTAAACAAGTTGGACTAGCAAATTCCACTTCTTACTGCACTGTTGAATATGTACATCTCCAAACTGGCAAAAGATTACATACAATTTAGTGTCGTAAAATAACAATTGATCTTGTACCTTTCCTGTGTTCTGTTGGTATAGGCTCTAAATACTCTTCCATGGGAAGAATTTACTTTTATTCTGAGATTCTTTCCTATCCTTTAAAACATCCTTCTTTTCCATGTTTGGTATTTTTCCTATGTTTGGTATTATTTCCAATCCTCTTTCTTGTGTTTCATATTATTAATATTTCTATCTTAGAAATGATTTTCTCATTTGTCACAAAATTGGCAACTCTATGTCAGTTCCCAAATTTTAAAAAAGTTACTGATTTATGAAATCCAAGGGTTGAGAACATAAAACTGAGAGTCAGAACAACCTGCATTCTATTTTGGATTGATCTTGTGCAAATGGTTTGATCTGTGTAGGCCTCGGTTTCCTCATCTGTGAAAAGGGAATAATTCTAGTAGTTACCTCAGAGGGTCGTTTGAGGACTGCAGGAGATGGCATGCAGGTGCTGGGTTGAAACGATGGCTCCGGGCAGGATTATGAGACTATCCTGGGATGGGACTGGGTGCTTATCAGCCCAAGCAGTGGTGTGTGACCTTGCATTCTTGTTTATGCTTGGAGTCAGCCTCTTTGGAGGGAGCCTTTCCCCAACTAACAGTAATTCTTCCCCTAACATCTGATGACCATAGATATCTCTTGCTCTCTCTCTCTTTTTTATTGTGGACTATTTTAAAAATCTTTATTGACTCTGTTCCAACATTGCTTCTGTTTTATGTTTTAGCTTTTTGGCCATGAGGCATGTGGGATCTTAGCTCCCCGAAAGGCAGAGTGTTAGTCGCTCCGTTGCATCTGACTCGTTGTGACCCCACGTGCTGTAGCCCGACAGGTTCCTCTGTCGGTGGGATTCTCCAGGCAAGAATACTGGAGTGGGTTGCCATGCCTTTCTCAGGATCATCCAGACCCAGGGATTGAACCTGGGTCTCCTGCATTGCTGGCAGATTCTTTACCGTCTGAGCCACCAGGGAAGCCCATTAGCTTAAGGGTTTGAAACCTCACCCCCTGTGTTGGAAGGCAACAAAGTCTTAACCATTGGACTGCCAGGGAAGTCCCCTGTAGTGGTATCTTGACTGTAGAATTACCTGACACTAGTCTTTCCTTAGTTGTAGATAGTGGGAGTAAACGGAACATACTCTTCAGCGAATTATGATTTTTCACTCTTAAGAGTTTAAAATTTACTTTAAATGTTCAATAAGACATATTTTTATTATTCAAAAAACTAGAGATTTAGTATTAGCAATTTTATTACCCCATTATGGTTTTTTAAACTCAGAATAACCTGGAAATATTATTGCTATTTTATGGTTATGAAAGAGGAGCCAGGAGAGATTAAATGGCTTTTTCAGAGCCTCTAGTTAGTAGGCTGAAGAGCTAAGGTTGGATCCTAGATCTGTCTGACTCTGAAAAACATGCTGTAGGGACTTCCCTGGTGGTCCAGTGGCTAACACTCTGTACTCCCAATGCAGGGGGCTGGGTTCAATTCCTGGTCAGAGAACTAGATCCCATGTGCTGTAACTAAGAGTTTGCATGCCTCAACTAAAGATCCCACATGAAGATGGAAGATTTCAAGTGTTGCAACTAAGACCTGGCAAAAAAAAAAAAAAATACAAATAATAACAAACCATGCTGTAACTATACTGTGCTGCTGCATGGCAGAGAGAAAGCATCTGCTGTCTATTTCAGTGGAAATTTTGGAGCTAGGACTCTCTTTATCACCTTGCTTGGTGAGATGAAAGTAAAATAATCCATTCAGCCTTCTAACTAAATCCTTTTCCCACTCTGAGTGCTAAAGAACAAGCTTTGTCACTTAATAGCTGGGTGATTTTGAATAAATTACATATCCTCTCTGAACTTCAGCTTCTTTTCCCTATAAAGTAGGAATAGTAACTCCTGCTTCTCTCTCTAGGTTATTGTATGCGAAGATAGCTTGTTAAGTGCCATAAAGAGTTGAGATTTTCTTTTGGTGGTGGATCCCCATGATTTCCTAGCTGACTTCTCTTTCATGGATCTGTTTTATTGATTAGAAAGTCGCTTGAAAGGCTATTCCTTTTATATTTCTAATTAATTGGTTTCTACTTTACCTCTAATTGTCCACTTTCTTCAACTTCCCCTTTCTACACCCCTCCCCATGCCGCCCCCCTACCCGCTGGCCCAGTTAGGCTGTCTTTCCATTACATTCTGCTGAGTACTCAGGGAGCAGAAGTTTCTCAATAGGCCATCATGGACTTCCCAGGTGGCACTAATGGTAAAGAACCCCCCCTGCCAAAGCAAGAGACTTAGATGTGTGTTCGATCCTTGGGTTGGGAAGATCCCCTGGAGGATGGCATGGCTACCCACTCCAATATTCTTGCCTAAAGAATCCCAGAGATTCTGGTGAGCTATAGTCCATAGGGTTGCAAAGAGCTGGACATGACTGGGTGACTTAGCAGAGCACAGCACAGAAGTTTTTCAAGTGCCTGGTATTTTGGTCCATTTCATACTCTCTGCCCCATCCTGCCCCTGTCCTTGGCTTTTGGTTAGTTGTGCTTAAATAATCTCCAGGGCTCTAGGGCATTACTGGATTTTAAAGTTCCGCCTTCTAGTATTTTTCTTAACACTGCTGTTTTCTTATAAACCCGTTTTCCAGGCAAGACAGGTGATTGCATGTGCAAACAGTGAGGAACAGTGGTTCCCGACCTTGGAAGGTGGCGTGCTGGAATAGGTGATGTCAGTGGTGTCAGAAATGTCACAGCATTCAATGGGCTTCAGTCCTCCTTCTAAATGGGCTTCAGTGTTCTAAGTCTGCATTTGGAATCAAAAACATGGAGACATGCTCTCCTCAAGATGGTCCTCTTCTAAGTGTTAAAGATATTCTCAAGCTACCACTCTCCTTTCCCGGAGGAGTGACTGTGCCCAGGTAGGCATTGAGGAAGTGTCAGAAAGGAGACACAGTCTTGACCAGCAGGGCTATTGGGGACAATACTCACAGATGACAGAGCAACAGCTAAGGAGAGGCCTTCGTCCTCACTGGGCTTCTTCACACCCCACTCCCAAAGGGGTCAGTGTCAACTTGCGCCAACCCTAGGCTTCTGGAGGCCTCATAAAAATAAAAATGAATTCCTCCTTTTCCTCCTCAAATAAAAGTCAATCTCAAAACAGCACTTACATCAGTTCATATCTAATCTCCAGTATGTACTAGGGACAATCTTGTCTAAGAACAACTCCCTGCATAGAGCCTGGTGTCTCAGAGCTCCCATTACAGCCTTGCATTCACCCCAGAGAGACCCTTGGCCTGTGTGGGCCTCACACTCCTGCACCCTGTCCCCAGGGCACCCCAGGGAGTCAGGCTGGAGGAGGAAAGCAGTTGCTCCCTGGATCCCTGCAGAGAGAAGGAAGACTTTTCCCATTTGACTTCTCCTAAGCTCTGGCCCTGGAGAAGGAACAGGCAACTCACCCCAGCAATCTTGCCTGAGAAATCCTATGGACAGAGGAGCCTGGCGGGCTACAATCCATGGGGTCGTAAAGAGTCGGACACAACTTAGCAACTAAATGACAACAACAAGCAGCTCTGGCCCAAGCACCGCCCTTACTACATCATCTCCCTGGACTGAGCTGGAAGCATCTCTCCAGAGGCTGTGTGGTATGAGGAACATGTCTTCTATCTCTCGAGAAGGCTCAGTCCACTGTATTAGTTTTCCAGGGCCGCCATAACAAAGTACCGACAACTGGGTGGCTTAAAGCACAAGAGTTTATTCTCAAATAACAGAAGTCTTTTTATTTTTATTTTAATCTTTTGGCCGCACCATGTGGCATGTCCATGATCAGGGACTGAACCCTCAATCTCTGCAGTGGAAGCGTGGAGTCCTAATTACTGGATCAGCATGGAAATCCCTCAAACAACGGAAGTTTATTCTTAGCTTTGGAGGCTTAAAATCTGAGATCAAGATACTGGCAGCATTGGTTCCTTCTGATGGTGTGAGGGAGAATCTGCCTGTGCTCTAGCTCTGGCAGTATTTGGTGATCCTTGGCGTCCCTGGTGGCTCAGACAGTAAAGAATCTGTCTGCAGTGTAGGAGACCCGGGTTCAATTCCTGGGTTGGGAAGATTCCCTTGGAAAGAGAATGGCAGCTCACTCCAGTATGCTTGTGTGGAGAATTCCATGGACAGAGGAGCCTGGTGGGCTACAGTCCATGGGGTCACAAAGAGCCAGATGCAACTGAAGTGACTAACACACTGGCTTCTTTGTCACCCAGTTTTTGCCTTCAACATCACATGGCATTCTCCGTGTCTGTATCTTTGTCTAAATTTCCTCTCTTTATAAGGACACAGTCACACTGGATTAGGGCCCATCCTGCTGATCTCATCTTCACTTGATCATCTACAAAGATTCTATTTCCAAATAAGGTCACTTTCACAGGTACCAGAGGGTAGGACTTCAACATCTCTTTTGGGGGGTGGGGGGGAAGTGACACAATTGAGCACATAACAGCTACCTACCTCAGATCACTTAGTTTCTCTTCAAAATTCCTTGCTATTTCCACCCTCTGGCTCCTCCTTGGTGCCAGAGAAGTCTCCCTCTTCCTGTCCCAGGCTGGCTCCTACCCTGGTTCTCCTAATTCCATCCTATTTAACCTCCTCCGAGACCTCCTAAGTTGGTCAGTCTGTCCTGGGCCCCTCTTTAGGATCTCCCAGGTTATAAATTTATTAGGTTTTGTATCTGCTTCCATTGGCCCGGCCATTGCTGTTTTATGTTCTTGGGTTTGTTTTTTCTCCTTCACAACCTGCTTCCATTTTCCTATCACTCCCTTTCACCCCCCTAAAGTTGCTCTGTAGAAAGAGCTCTTGTAGGGACTTCCCTGGTGGCGTGGTGGATAAGAATCTACCTGCCAGTGCAGGGGACACAAGTTTGATCTCTGGTCCAGGAAAATTTCACATGCCTTGGGATAAATAAACCCAAGAGCCACAACTGCTCTGCAACAAGGGAAGCCACCATAACGAGAAGCCCGGGCACTGCAACTAGAGAAGGCTTGTGCAGCAACAGAGACCCAGGGCAGCCAAAAATAAATTCATAAATATATAAATAAATAGATAAAGAAACAGCCCTTGTAGGTGCAGGAGAGCCTGGTAGCCAAGACTGTAGATTTTGGAGTCAGACTTCTGGGTTTCAAGTCCTGGCTCCCTTAACCTCTTTCATCTGCAGTTTTGTTCCTCTGTAAGTGTGCATAATGACACAATGACAGCATCTACTATATGGGGCATTGTGGGGATTAAGTGGGGAAATACATGTGTTACCTTAGCACAGCTCCTGGTATACAAGTGAAGTCTCAGTTATGTGCTAGCACTTAAATTTCTGTTGATTTTGACTATTTCTTTTGCTGTGAAGATGAAAATTGTGCTTAGTTGCCCAGAAGTGTCTGACTCTTTGGGACCTCATGGACTGTAACCTGCCAGGCTCCTCTGTTCATGGGATTCTCCAGGCAAGAATACTGGAGTGAATAGCCATTCCTTTCTCCAAGAGGTCTTCCCAACCTAGGGATTGAACCTGCATCTCTTGACAGCGGTAGATTGCATTGACAGGTGGATTCTTATTGACTGTACCACCAGGGAAGTCCCAGTCCCCAATATCTTTCTATCCCTCTGTGGCCCTTAACACAATCTGTCCTATATTCCCTAGTAGGAGAGAGGACAGAGACATTCCTGTCTCATTTTTATATCTCCTGTAGGACTTCCCTGGTGGCTCAGTGGTTAAAAAAAAAAAAAAAAAAAAAACCCACCTGCCAATGCAGGAGACAAAAGAGACATGGGTTCGATTCCTGGGTTGGGAAGATCCCCTGGAGGAGGGCATGGCAACCCACTCCAGTATTCTTGCCTGGAGAATCCCATGGACAGAAGAGCTACAGTCCATGGGGTCACAAACAGTCAGATACTACTGAAGTGACTTAGCATGCACGTACCCTCTAAATCAGCGCTTCATATCCATAAATTCACACAATTATTAGGACTCTTGTGCTGACTTGAAGAGTACTCAACTTTCCACATCAAGCTTCTTTTTCAAAAGGACTTCATCAGCTAAGAGAGAAAGAGCAAATGTGAATGAAGGCTGAAGTGAAGCATAAAAGCAGATCTTTCCCCTGCCTGTCACCATCCATATGACTCTGAGTCTGGGCCTGGGCTGGAAATGAGAACACAGAGAATCAGACTGTGGGGAAAGAGTGGCCCCCTAAGCTGGGTCATGGCCCCCTCAAGCTTCCTTCTTCTCCGGCAGCACCAGGCTTCCTCCTTGTCATCTTGCTGCCTTACTCACTAACTCAGAATCCCCAGACATGCAGCAACCTCTTTGTTCTGTTGGCCAGAGTTAATCAAGAACAGAGAGGCTTTCAAAGTGATGACTTTGTTCACAGAGACCTGTGGAATGCAAAGGACTTTCTTCTTCCATTTTCAGAACAAACAGCTGAAGGTCAGGAATTTGGCTCCCCCCACCCCCAAGTTCCGGATAGTCTTCCCTTTCCTCCCCCTGGCATCTCACCTCCAGGCCCCTCTACCCCACAAGTGCACTATCATATGACTGTACCCCTAGGGAGCTGCAATTTAATCTACAACCTGTTTCTCCAAGGAGATGGCTTTTCTGGAGCACATTTTTGGGAGACCATAGATGTTTTAGGTGTGATCATCCAGCATTCCTCGTTCTGCCCGTGACCAGCCACTCTATTAAAGCATCCTTGTGTTTCCATCAGCAGTCTCTTTGTAAACTTGTTATCTCTAGCTGCACTAGTAACTCTTCCCTCACTATCACGATTTCTCAATCCTAGTTTACCCCAAATCACTCGTGTGTTTAGAGGCCACTGCTCTGGGCATGCACATGGCTTGCTTGTGCACGTTCAGGTGCACAGCCGCCCCTGCTGTGTCATGGGAACAATCCCAACACTCCGTGCACTCCACATACTCTCAAATTAACCAAGTCTTTTTAGCCACCTGTAAAGCTGAGTTCTGTTTCTGCTGCAAATATTTTCAGAAACTAAGGGGACACTTTGTAGAGTATTTCAAGTTCACAAGAAACATTTGTAAATGAATCAAGGTATTCTTTATATCCTTATCATTCGGATTAATCTGATTTTAGCACATCAAACAGAAAGGCAGTATCTCTCCTGTGCACTAGAATTAATCCAAATTTCATGTAAGTGGAACAAATATCTAGAGATTTTGTTTTCTCACCTGACTTCAGTAATATGATATCAGTAATTCCCAGGAACCCTGGGGACAGCTGGTGTAATAGTCACCTTTCGAAAGTGGTTGGTCAACTACCACCATACCCAATAACATGCATGAATTTCCTGGACAAAATGTTGAGAGAAAGAGGCCAGGTCAAAAAAATAAAATACTATATGATCTCATGTTTTAAAGTAAAAAAATAGGAATAACAAATCTATTATGCTAGATGTCAGGGTAGTGGCTGCTATGGGGAGGTAGTGACTGATACGAGATGTGGGAGGTGCCGTGGATGCTGGTAATATTTCTTGAACAGGTTATGTTCACTGTATGAAATTTTATTGTGCTCTACATTTGTGATTTGAGTACTGGGCTTCCCTGGTGGCTCAGAGGTTAAAGCATCTGCCTGCAATGTGGGAGACCTGGGTTCGATCCCTGGGTTGGGAAGATCCCCTGGAGAATGAAATGGCACCCCACTCCAGTATTCTTGCCTGGTGAATCCCATGGATGGAGGAGCCTGGTGGGCTACAGTCCATGGGGTTGCAAAGAGTCGGACACGATTGAGCGACTTTACTTCACTTCTGTATATGTGCTATATATTTTTTTTAAAAGGGAGGGTTTGTCGAGGTTCTGGATGTTGGTTGTGCTTGGGAGCAGTGTGAGGTGAGAGCAATACCTTACTGCAGCACTAAGTTATCAACTTTAATGACTTTTGAAAGTGGCAACTCCCTTATAATTCCCTCAAACGGGCATAGAAGGGCAAGTAAAAGGACACGGTATAGTGAAAGTGAAGTTGCTCAGTCGTGTCCGACTCTTTGCAACCCCATGGACTGTAGACTATCAGGCTTCTCCGTCCATGGGATTTTCCTGGCAAGAGTGCTGGAGTGGATTGCCATTTCCTTCTCCAGGGGATCTTCCTGACCCAGGAATCAAACCTGGGCCTCCCACATTGGAGGCAGACGCTTTACCGTGGGAGCCCAGGGCTGGCCAAAAAACTCTCAGGTTTTCCTGTAAGATCTTACGGAGAAACTCAAATGAACTTTTTTGGCCAACTCAATGAAATTTAAGGAGTTCCAGGAATTGTAGTGAGCATTCCTTATGTTCTTAGATATCTACTTCTGAATCCTAAAATAAGGGACCAAGGTGAGAAAGACAATTCTCCCATTAGGAGAGCCAAAGAGAGGAAGGTAGTCTTCTTTTAGCTCCCTGGGCTGGGACATGGCTATGGCCAGGCTGTGGTCCAGGCTTGGCCAATGGCTGCTTTGGGCTCTTTGGGGCCAGTTGGAAATGCTTAAGGCAGCAGAGGCAGAGATTCAGATACCTAGGGATTCAGTGTTGAGTTTCCAGTAGAAGCAAGAGTCCATCAGCAGTGGGGCCCGCCACAACTTTCTAGAGAATTTGTTTTTGTTGCTTGATCTAAATGAGTTCTAGGGTACCTACCCTTTCTTCAATTATGTCTGACTTTCAAGCCTCCTTGTTGGTTGAGGATAATACCTGATACCCTTTCTAAATAACTTTTCTGATGAAAGTAATCAGAGTAAATTTCTGTTATTTATCTTCAAAAATCTTGACTAGTACAAAAGCTCCCCGGCAAAAGATATTTCCAATTCTGCTTGCATTTCTTTACCCCAATTGTGTCATATGGCTTCTAATTCACTAACTAGAGATTATTTAGGGTTAACTATGCTCCGTTTCAAAAATACCAGCATATTTTCAGGGTAAATTAATCATTCATACTTCATTCCAAATCTAGCTGCTTGGTCCCTTACTTCTATCTAAGATCAGTACTTTAATAGGAGGAAGGAGGGAAGGGCTCAGGAAGTGTGTCATTTTGGAAAGTGGAGCATTTCAGAGAAGGCAAGAATGAGATAAGATATTAAGATGGAGATCCTTGGGAGGTCAGAGGGTCTCATGAGGTCACAAGATTCAAATGGGGTGAGGCAAAGAGGACACTGTGAAATAGGAAAGAGCTCAGAGCAGTGTATTAAAGAACCAGAGAAAAATTTTACAGTTTAACTTTAGGCTGGTCTTTTTCATTTAAGTATTTTTTGTTTTGTTTTTTGTTAGGATAAGGAATTCGGAGCTCTAGCCTGTTAGAGTTCTGGGAGTGATTATAGGTGATTTATCATGTTATTGCAACTCCTAGTTTATGTACAGACACCATCAGGAGAAACAGTGTGGGTTCAGGATCCACCCTGCCAGACTAATCTTTGTAAAACAACAGGAGTTTGCTCAGAACCAGTTATGCCAGACTAAGCTCATTTCCTTTGTTGATGGGGTTACCGGGCTGGTGGGTTTCAGCAGGATATAGACCCAAGAGCCCAGGGCAGTTAAGTGGATTTGTAATTGGTTGAACAATCACACACAAAGACTCATGATTAATGAACCTGTGTCAACTTTAAGGGAGGTCTCTAGTCATTTGCTGCAGGGTCTCAGTCAACGTTTTATTAATGACTTGGATGGTTTCACAGAACATACTGATCAAATTTGCTGAGAGGGTTAGTGACTGTGTTGGATGATAAGATCAGGATTCAGAAAGCTCTCAGCAGAGGAAAGGATGTCCCAGATATAACAAGATGGGATTTGATAGGGATAAATGGGAAGCTTACACTTAGTCCTAAAGAGCCAATTATATTGTGGAGAGGCTGGAGGTGACTCAGCCTAACAGAGACCTGTTGAGAGAGACACCCTGAAGCAGGGGCGGGACATGTCTGAGTGGGCACCACTGCCCACGTCACAGCTGGGGAGTGTGGCTCCTTCTGGGTGCTGCCTCTGAGAGCAACAGGGACAAAGTGAAATGCATTCAGAGGTGGGGGTCCGAAGCCATTTTGTAGGCAAGACAGCAGCTGAAGGATGTCTAGCCTGGAGACAAGAGGGCTTGGGGTCAGGCCAACCTTTTTTAATTATTTGTAGGCTGGTAGAGTTGAAGGTGAATTAGGTATCTATTGGTGGTCTCAAAGGGTAAAACACAGAACTGTGGGTGGGAGCTGCAGCTTCCACCTAAATTATAAAACTTTAGAAAACTTCCCCACAATTAAGGAAGAAGGAAGGCCTAGTAGTAAGCCCACAGGCTTAGGAGTTAGGGCTGGGCTTGACTTTCTCAAATATGCCACTTATTAGCTGTAGCTTTGGGCAAGTTTATTTTGCTTTTGAATTTTTATGAGGATTAACTGAGATGTGATGGCACCTATGTGTGGTGTGCTACACCCAGAAACTCAATAAATGAGAGCCCTTTTTAAGATGGCTGATAGTTGTTTAAAAGTTGAATGAGTGGTCTCAGATGGGAGTGAATTTCAGTACAGATGAAATGATGGAGAGGGGATTTTATGTTTCATGTGGTGGTGGTGCGGAGCTTGGTTAGTAGGGCCTCTTTAATTCTGATGTCTCTTGTACAAAGTGAAGTGGGTGTCCCAGTAGATGAGGGAACAAGTGCTATGGCTCATATCTGTATTTTATTTTCTTTCTTCCCAGAATAGCTAGGTTTTGTGATTTACAATGCCCAAGAAGTTGTTTTTATCCCCCCTCAAATTATGCACACTTAAAACTTGACCTACAGATCAGATATAAAGTGTAATTCACAATCTTAATAATAGCTTCTCTTTATTGAGGCTGGATTGTAGGATAGTCAATTTGTAAAACATCTTTCATATATCTTTATGGTGACATAAGAATATTATATAATAAATAACATTTAATATGACATAGGAACATTGTATAATAAATATTATATAACATTTTAATATAATAATGTGGGAATATCCTATAATAAATGTCACAGGAACATTGAGAGGGAAGCAATTAATTCTAACTAGAGGATTAGAAAAGGCTTCTTGGAGAAAGCGACATTTGAGTTGGGTCTTAAAGAATGAGTAAAACTAATTGATGGATGTCAATGGGGGAAAGGCCTTCCAGGCTGGGAAATGGTTTAAACAAAAGCACAGAAGTAATTAGTGGAGCTAATGAGCCATCTTCCCAAGGCAGACTCTGCCTTGCCATCACTGATGGTGTATGTTAACCTGAAAGTACACAAAAGGTTTTGTAGTCAATGACTTGTTACCATTGCCCCCATACTGAGGTTATTTTTTTTGTTTTGTTGTTAAAATAGATGGAATGCCTATAATACCTATAGTCTTCCCAGGTGACCCTAGTGGTAAAGAACCTGTCTGCCAAAGCAGAGGATATAAGGGACATGGGTTCGATCCCTGGGATTGGGAAGATCCCCTGGAGGAGGGCATGGCAGCGCACTCTAGTATTCTTGCCTGGAGAACACCATGGGCAGAGGAGCCTGATGGTCTACAGCCCACAGGGTCACAAAGAGTCAGACATGACTAACGCGACTGAGCATGCACGCACGCACAATGCACATGCAGAGCCCTGAGGTCTGAGGCAGAAGACTTAGGGCAAGGTAGGGAAGGAGGTTACTTTGCCATCTGCACAGCAGGAAATGATCTCTGATCTTACACTGATGTGGGCCTTCTCCACCTTCCTGGGAGACGTTTCTGTGGCTTTGAGAAGGCCATTTCTGGCTGGGTTAAATCCACGACCTGGAAGGGGCTCTATGGATGGGAATCCATTGACACTCAGATCTGGAGGTCTGTCACTGATTTTTCATGTATTACTTCATCCACTGGACATGACTGGAAAGATGAGAGTGACTAGGGGCCAATGTCAGGTCACGGGAAACAAGACCCAAAGCCAGGGTGACTTTCCTATAAATGGAAGGAAAAAGATACCCCCCCCCCCTCTTTAATCTGTTTGTTCCCAGAAAACTAGGCCTTCTGGGAGCAACTATACCTATCTCTTAGACCAGCCTTAGGACAGGACCACAAGTGGTAAGAGTGGGGTTAGTGATGACTTCAGAATTTGCATATTAGAAATTGGTGGCACTTAGGGCTTCCCAGGTGGTGCAAGTTGTAAAGAATCTGCCTGCCAATGCAGGAGACTCAAGAGATTCGGGTTCAATCCCTGGGTCAGGAAGATCCCCTGGAGTAGAAAATGGCAACCTACTCCAGTACTCTTGCTGGAAAATTCCCTGGATAGAGGAGCCTGGCAAGCTACAGTCCTTGGGGTAGCTGAGTCAGACATCGCGCGCACACACACACACACACACACACACACAGAGGGACAGAAATCAGTTTGGAGGGGATGATAGGATTCTTTTTTAAAAAAACCTTTTTATTTTGTACTACATTATAGCCAATTAACAAACAATGTTGTGACAGTTTCAGGTGAACAGTGAAGGGATTCAGCCATATATATACATGTATCCATTCTTCCCCAAACTCCTCTCCCATCCAGGATGGCACATTTTTTATTGTTCAGTCACTCAGTCATGTCCAACTCTTTGTGACCCCCATGGACTGCAGCACACCAGGCTTCGCTGCCCTTCACCATCTCCCAGAGCTTGCTCAAACTCATGTCCATTGAGTCAGTGATGCCATCCAACCATCTCATCCTCTGTCGTCCCCTTCTCCTCCTACCTACAATCTTTCCCAGCATCAGGGTCTTTTCCAATGAGTTGGCTCTTCCTAGATGCCGCATGGCCTTCCAATGAGGCTGCCGCATAGGTGTTAGGATTCTTGTCTTGAAACTGCTTTTGCATAGAAAGCACTGTTTTAATTTAGATTGTATAGCACAAACCATTAAATAAAGTGATACTTTTAAAAATACATTTTATTTAAGAGTAAGAAAATGACCATGGTCCACCTCAATGGAAGAGGTGCTGACAGAGATAAAAAGAATTGGAGTTTAAGTCATCCCTTTGTGGATGGGCCATATAGAACCTGAGGCAGAGCACTGATGCCTGGGATTGTTCCTGGGCTTTAGCCCCAGACCAAAATGGGATTCAGGGATAGGACTGCAGTGTCTTTGGTGGAGAAAATGTTTAGACCTCTTTGGAGAACTGGGAAACCAGAATGGAACTCAATCAGAAGCCCAGTTGAAGAGAAGTTGTATCGTAGGTAATGACTCAGGAGCCCGGGAGTCAGCCCCACTACAGCTTATCTAAGTCAGAGTATTAGTCCCATTCCACCGCCCAGCATTTATTGAGCATGCACTTTTTATTAGATGTAGGGAACTAAACAGGTTGCCACAGATAGACATATTAAGATCTTGACCTTAAAGTGCTGCAGCTTTAGGGAGATAGTGATCAAAACTAACTCTAAGATTGAGGTGGGAGTCAAGAACTAGGGAGGTGAGAGCAAGAAGCTGAGATTGTTTAGATCAAGAGTGGTAACAGCCACCATTTATTGGTCACTTACCATGTTTCATGCCCAATACTAAACCCTTTGTACATTATCTCACTCACTGTCACAATACCCCAAGAGGTAAGTGTTTATTGGATCTATTTTACTAAAAGGCTATGTGACTTGTTCAAGGTCACACAGCTAGCCTCCAAAGCCTGTGCTTGTGATTATCACACTAACAGCCACATCACAACAGGGTTGGGTGAGAGAAATGGGACAGGGTTAAGACTGGAGCAGAGTAGGCAGAGGCAGAAGCTGCCCTACCCCTTCAGTGAAGTGATGCTAACTGATGTACATAAATCCAGCAGAATTTACCTCCCTAAGAAAGCATTATGATCCAGAGAAGTAAGATCTTGAACCATGATGGAAGTGGGAGAGGACGCAGCCAGTGTAGTGAGAACATATAGGGGAAGAAAGCATTTGAGACACATTTAATTAAATTTATAATCTTTATGAAGAGATGGTCCTGACTACAGTTAAGACTTGTCCAGCAATTGGGGAGAATTTGAGAATTGAGCCAGCTGAGAGGGACGTCACTGTGTTTCTCAGTCTAGTCAAGCTGGAGCCATTCCTTCTGAGGATGAGAAAGCAACTGTAGAGAATTCTCTGTGGATTTTGGGATTAGCTCCATGAAGGATGGTGCCAGCCAAAAAGAAAAACTACAGGTCACCCAGCCTGGACTTTGACATCAAATTCATTAGTGAGTAATTCATTAGGACTTTCATTTAATCTTCAAGTTGAATTGTTCATTGGCTAACACAGTCCTTGCCCTTGAACAGTTTTTCTCTGAAATGGTAGGGAGGGTGGAGGAGATGAGAATAGGGGTAACCAGTTTTCTTACCCTGGCTGAAACTTGTAAGAAGTGAGACACAAATAAGCCATAGCATTAAACCACCCAAGGCAACAGAATAATATAGCAATTTGACTTATTTCTCAACCATACGTCTGTTATGTTCCTATTTTTGGAGGATTTCCTCCTTACTTCTCGTCACTTGAACACTGACCTCTTTCTTTCCAGGCATCACAGCTCAGTCACGCTCACAGTGTGTGTCACAAGACCCATGGGTCTGAAGAAACAGCCGCACACAGCCAAAAACCAAAATGTCGCAGGCTGCTGGGCAAAGAAAGGTCGACCTACAGCGGACGACAGGGAGAGAGCATTGTTGGCAGCCACCTCCAAACAGCCTTGCTGATCATCAGTAAATGAGAGGGTGTGTCTGTGATGACTGTGCTGTCCCTGATGTCAAATAACCAAAGATTTTTCTTTCTTTTTTTTTTTTTTAACTAAATTTGCTTTCTTTGCCTGTAATTTCATTCTTCAAAAAGATAGTTCTTTACATATATAATGGAATGTAGCTTAATTTTTTGACTTTTGAGAGACTTTTCACATAAATCAGTTAACTTATCTGAAGTAGGAAAAAAACCCAGTCATCCATACGGTAAGGCCCTGCATTCATAATCTTTGGTTTTGGAAAATATGGTTAAGGGACAGTGAGGAAATACATCTAATTCCCCCCACCCGTAAGGGGCAGCTCCTTGTCAGAAATGGAGTTTAAGGCAATCAGAAGCCAGGAATGAAATCTAGGAGTTTGGGCAGAGTAGTTCCCCAAAGTGAGTTCTGGGGTACAGTCTGTTGAGAGAAATGGGAAAGGGAGCTAATATCCATGGTCATCTCCCTTGTTCGTGACTGTGGCCAAGTGCTTCGCACCTTGCCTCATCTAATCTTCCTAATCACCCTCTGAGGTAGGCATTACTAACTCCATTTGTAGATAAAGACATTGCAGTCCACCATTCAGTTCAGTTCAGTTCATTTCAGTTGCTCAGTCGTGTCCGACTCTTTGCGATCCCATGAATCACAGCACACCAGGCCTCCCTGTCCCTCACCATCTCCCAAAGTTTGCCCAAGTTCATGTCCATTGCATCGGTGATGCCATCCAGCCATCTCATCCTCTGTCGTCCCCTTGTCCTCCTGCCCACAATCCCTCCCAGCATCAGGTCTTTTCCAGAGTCAGCTCTTCGCATGAGGTGGCCAAAGTACTGGAGTTTCAGCTTTAGCATCATTCCTTCCAATGAACACCCAGGACTGATCTCCTTTAGGATGGACTGGTTGGATCTCCTTGCAGTCCAAGGGACTCTCAAGAGTCTTCTCCAGCACCCACCATTAGGGCCCCTTGAAAAGACCAAACAGTGGTTTCCTTAAGTTCAAATTTTCTTTCTCCAAGCTGTACCTATTAAGAAGCTACATTTTCCCAACAGAAAAAATAAAAAAGCAAGGGGAAGTTTAGTTTGCTTAGAAGCAATAAGACCCCCTTCTCCTCTCTGCTCATGTAACAGCCCCCACCCCTCCTCCAGTAAATCTATAGGTGATATGTCATTTGGCTTGATGACAGCCTTGGAGATGATCTTCTATTTGCACCTTCTTCACACCAGAAAGGGAGCTTTGAATCTGCCCGAGGGCTCTGATATCTTGCGTGTGAGTTGTTTGAGATAACTCTCTGGACTTAGTGTGATAAATCTGTCCTGGAAGCTTCTGCTTTGACTCAAGAGAAGCCAAATAAAAGCTTTCCGAGTACCACTGTGTACTCTCCACACAGTTTCAAAAGCATCCCAAGTGGAGGATACAATATATTGTTTTAATTACAAGGGGATAATAGGCTAAAGTAAAGGAGTTTTACCAAGAAGAAATGAGTCTCACAAAAGGAGCAATAAAAGCTACTGCTATTGTTATTACTGGTTTCATTCAGGCCTAGACCTCAGGAAGCTTGGGACGGAGGCCAGCTTGTACTTGAAAGCCATTCTTCCCTGCCCCATACATTCCATTCTTCTCTGGGCATCGTTTCTTTCCTCCTCTTTCATGATTTTCAGCCCCCAGAGGAGCCCAGTCCTTTCTATTGAGAAGAAAGCCTGTGTTAAATTCATTTATACCAAAGTAATAGGGATGTAATGTGTTATTCCTCCCAGAGGTATTTACATTTTAAAACTTTGGCCCAGAGAGAGTAATGCTTAATTCAAAGAAGCAAGCCTCTGTGATGGGACTGTAAGCCTTCTGGAAGCAAGAATTTCAAGAGAGATTTTTTGAGAGCTTGGACAATAATTCCTTATTTTTAATGCCAAAGCATAACAGCTTAACATAAGGCATTTGAGTAGGATGAAACTGGTTTCCTCATTCCCCCATATCAAATTTATGAAGGTGCCTGTTGGCCTTGCCTCTACAGAGGTACGGCCCTGGTTTCACTGACTGCTTTCTAAATCAGAATGACTCATTTGAGAAGTGGCATAGCTCAGCTCAAGACAATTCACTTGAGGATGTAAATTCACGTCAAATGGTGATACAAAGGAGTGAAATGCCATCATTACCTTCAAAGTATGAAAGTCGCTCAGTCGTGTCCAGCTCTTTGTGAACCCGTGGACAATGCAGTCCATGGAATTCTCCAGGCCAGAATACTGGAATGGGTAGCTGTTCCCTTCTTCAAGGGATCTTCTCAACCCAGGGATCAAACCCAGGTCTCCCACATTGTAGGTGGATTCTTTACCAGCTGAGTCACTAGGAAAGCCCAGGAATACTTGAGTGGATAGCCATTTCCTTCTCCAGGGGATCTTCCTGACCCAGGAATTAAACCAGGGTCTCCTGCATTGCAGGCAGATTCTTTTCCAACTGAGCTATCAGGGAGATTATAATTCCCCTGGGAGAGAGTGATGCTTAGACCTCAGTCTAAGCTAGGGCATTACTGACGGCCATTAACTTTGAAACATGAAACTTAAAGACAATCTTCTGTTTTTTCCCTCTGCTCCCTTGTAGCAAGATTGCCATTTCTCTCTCTTTTTAAAAAATACTTTTTGGCCAGCAGGTGGGGTCTTAGTTCCCCAGTCAGGGACTGAACCCATGCCCCCTGCAGTGGAAGTACAATGTCTTAACGAGTGGACCACCAGCGAAGTACCAGGATTGCCAACTCTAATATAATGTGTAGAAGATTTGAGCCTCTGCTTGGTGGTACCAATTCATTGGGACACAAATGTACTTACTAAGCAGTTTATAGGGTCCCTTTCTCTGCAACAAATCAGCTAGATGCTATCAACAGTTCTTCCATTTATATGGTGTGATATTGTGGTTCATAGTAAGGAATGTATATTTAGTCTTTCCTGTTTCTGGCACAGAGCTCCTAAAACACTTGGGATTTCTGAGATAAAAGTGATAAAGGGGTCCTTTGTTATTTACGACAAGCCCCTTTCAAGGACCCCTGAGTTTATGTTAATAAAGTAACTTTTGGAAAGTCCCTGTCGGTATCTGTCTCCACCTCCCATTAACTCTCTCTCTGTCCTGTAGATTCGAGTTGCAGCCCCTTTGTCTCATATTTCTTTCTGGACCACTGTGGGCTAGACACTTGAATTGGACTATGTCTGGATTTGAGGCCATCTTCTATACCCCCATCCCCAAAGCTGATTTCTTTTTCATAGTTACTCAGTAATCTTGCTACAGTTGCCTCTGTTCTTTCACCCAGTTCAAGTTTTAGAAGGCCGGTGCAGTTCAGAACCCTCAGCTCAGTTCAGTTGCTCAGTCGTGTCTGACTCTTTGCGACCCCATGAATCGCAGCACGCCAGGCCTCCCTGTCCATCACCAACTCCCGGAGTTCACTCAGACTCACATCCATCGAGTCCGTGATGCCATCCAGATATCTTGTCCTCTGTCGTTCCCTTCTCCTCCTGCCCCCAATCCCTCCCAGCATCAGAGTCTTTTCCAAAGAGTCAGCTCTTCGCATGAGGTGGCCAAAGTACTAGAGCTTCAGCTTCAGCATCATTCCTTCCAAAGAAATCCCAGGGTTGATCTCCTTCAGAATGGACTGGTTGGATCTCCTTGCAGTCCAAGGGACTCTCAAGAGTCTTCTCCAACACCACAGTTCAAAAGCATCAATTCTTCGGTGCTCAGCCTTCTTCACAGTCCAACTCTCACATCCATACATGACCACAGGAAAAACCATAGCCTTGACTAGACGAAATTAAAAGATGCTTACTCCTTGGAAGAAAAGTTATGACCAACCTAGACAGTATATTCAAAAGCAGAGACATTACTTTGCCGACTAAGGTCAGAACCCTAGGCCCATGTTTACTTGGGAGGGAGAGTTAGGCAGTGTGACCCTGCTTTACAAATGCGGCAGCAGCAGCCACTGTTCTTTGAGGTTATTTAGATCAATCAATGGGGACTGAGTGATTGGATGAGCCCCTGGAGAGTCCTGAGATTCTAAAATAATTTTTGGAAACCATGTAGTTTCTCCAGGAGGTATTGTGGAAGTCCAGAAACACTCCCACACCAATCTGGAAGGATAGAGTGAGGGATATATATGTATTAAGTGTAGGGAATGTGTTGGTCTTTGTACAGACAGGATTGATGATCAAAACAAAAAAGAACTATGCATCTGAGGCATCCGCCTGAATCAATCAAGGTCATCCAGCTCATGAAATGTGTTTTTCTCCAAACAGTTTATGGTGTTTGCCATCATTTTAGAGACAAGTTTCTCAAAATATGATTCCTAGACCACCTGCATTAGAATCAGCTAGGGAGCAAGTTAAAATGTAGACTTCTGGGTTAGGGCCAAGGTAGGATGCTCTCAGCTGCAAATAAGAGAAAAACTCAACTCAAAGTGACTCTAGGAACTGGTTAGTTCAGAGGTTCAATGATCTCTTCAGAGACATTCTTTCTATCTTTCTTCTCTTGCATCACCTTTTCCCACAGGTTTGTTCCCCTCGTGCTTGGAAGATGGCTGCCAAATCTTCCAAAAGCAGCCACAGTGATATCCAGCAAGGGAAAGACTCCTTAAATGAGAGATGAACACTTTTCAAGGAATCTTTCAGCCTGGGCTGGCTTCATGGGCATGAGACATGTGCAGTCACATGGGACCCTGTGCTCAGAAAGGTCTTGTACTTGGTTTAATGCTTGCCTAAGACTCTAACTGTCTTGAAATTCCTAGTAACTTTATCTCTGAACTTGCATTTTGTAAGTGAAGTTTGATGAGGCAATGGAGCACATATGTGAGCAGAAGAGTTATGTGTCTCTGCCCTTCTTTGCTGCTGTACTCTGTTTGCAGGTAGCACAGAACGTCCAGGAGCTCAGCAAGACTCAAAGCCTATACAATGTGAGCTTGTTATGGAAGCTGCTTCAATGGAGTGTTCGTAGAATGAAAAGTAAAATAAGAAGTAAAAAAAAGGTTTTTTTTACCTTTACTTTATTTTCCCACCCAGTTCAAGTTCTAGAAGGCCAGTGCAGGTCAGAACCCCAGGCCCATGTTTACTCAGGAGGGGGTAAAGTAAAATATTTTTTTACTTCTAAGAAGTAAAATAAAACAGTTGAGTTTTGTACATACCTTTCACTGTTCTGGTAATAGCAAAGTATGTCTATGAGCTATATAATACAAATTGTGTGATTTCAGTGGTTCTGAATACAAGTTATACATTCTTATATTTGTATTTAAAATTGCTGTTACACAATATAAAAGTAAATGCATGATAATAATACACTAATAATTTAGAATTTTAATTTTTTTTTTACTTAGGATGAAAGTAAACAGCAAATAAAGAAATATATAACAAGATTAGAGAACCATCACAGAAGAAAGGAAGACACTTAATATTCTAGGACCTTAAATGGCAATTTTTTCTTGATTTTTGAACAAGGGGTCCTGTATTTTCATTTTACACTGGGCCTCACAAATTATGTAGCCAAACTGGAGCCTAGAAGACTTCCTATGTCTCCCTGGCCACAGTGGTCATTGGCAAGAAAAATGGGTTTACTATGATCAGTGAGAGAATGAAGACAATGGCTATGAGGAAAAGGATTCTGACAGGAAGGAGGAAAGGGAATGAATGACTGTTGGATGGTGCAATGGATTGAAGGCATCCCCCCTCCTAGCTCATATGTTGAAACAGCCCTAATCCCAACATGAGAGGTGAAGTACTTGGGAGGTAATTAGCCTGCGAAGGTGGAGCCCTCATAGATGGGATTAGTGCCCTTCTCAGAGGAGGCTGGAAAGCAAGCCCTCTTTTTGCCACATGAGAATCCAAAAACAAGCCAGCTCTCTGTAACCTGGAAGAAAGCTCTCACCAGAACTGGACCATGCCAGCACCATGATCTCAGACTTCCAGCCTTCAGAACTGTGAGAAATAAACTTCAGCTGTTGTTAAGCCACCCAGTTTATGGCATTTTGTTATAGCAGCCCAAACTGGCCAAGACAGGTGGGCAACCAAACACATGTGCTTCACCTGGGTGAACGTGTTTTAAATACACACTGCAGGCAATTCTTACATATGCTAAAAGACTTTTCCACATTGTGTCTGGCTGAGAAGAATTAAATGGTAGTTTGCTCTTCCATTGGTGCTTCCATTCCAATGGTAGCACGTTTGATTAAGTGTTTCTTTTTATTTTTTGAGCATCTTTGGGACTAACTGCACATACTTTGAGAATCAAGAACATCAGTTCTGTGAGTGGCTTTTTTCTTTCTAGGCAGTACATTGAAAGTCGAGGGCAAAGACACTAGAATAACAGAGAGGCCTATTTATGACAGTGCGGGCCAAACTACAGATTTTCTCCAGCTGTTGAGAACTGAGTTCAGAACATATAGCGTGTGTTTTTGCCATTTTCTTCTGGTAAAATATGGCTCCATGAGAATATCTGTACCTTTGAGCTAATGTGCCAGTCAACTGCTCTAACCTCTTCATCACACCTGCTTTCAGAAGTTTTCTTGTCCTCTCTTCACAATTATTCACAACTCTTGCCTAAGACTTGCGTGTGCGCGTAGTCGCTTCAATCATGTCGGACTCTTTGCGACCCTATGGACCATAGGCTCCTCTGCCCATGGAATTCTCCAGGCAAGAATACTGGACTGGATTGCTGTGCTCTCCTCCAGGAGATCTTCCTGACCTAGGGATCAAACTTGCGTCTCCTTTCTCCTGCATTGGCAGGTGGATTCTTTACCATTAGTGCCACCTGGGATTGGCCGCTTATCCCTTGACTTCTATTAAAAAACACCTGTGGGACTTCCTTGGTGGTCCAGTGGTTAAGACTCTTGAGTTTTCAGTGCAGGAGAGTGGGTTCGATCCCTGGTCCAGGAACTAAGATCTCGCATACTGTGCGGCACAGCCAGAAAAAAAAAAAAAAATTGAAGTCATCTTAAAAAATAGCAAGAAATAAATAAAACACTTGCAAAAAAATTGAAAACAAGAAAACAGCAAACATCATTTAAGGTCTAATTATGGAATTTATGGGAAAGAATTTCCAGTCTGATTTTCTTACTGTAAGGATAAGGAAACTGAGACCCAGAGCAGAAAGTGATTAATCAAGGTCATGCTGCAAGTTAGGCACAGCATTCAGGCTAGAGTTCAGGTGTCTTGTGTCATTTTTTGGCTGGAGGCTGAACATCCATGCGTCTTTTATCATGGCCCCTTTCTCCAAACTCTTCCTGCTAGCTGAATCTCTCCGTTCTGAATCTCTCAGAACCAACTCAGAAACACACGTAAGTACAAAGACTTCGTTGGACTTCTCTAACCTGTTTCTCTTCCTTTGACATGATTTTTAACCTTGAAGTCATCTTCACACTCTCTTTTTCTTCTTTCTAATATTTATCCTCTGCATTCAGTTTCCCCACCCTCTAGCCTGTCATTTATACCTTTCATTCTTCTTCTAAAACATTTCTTATGAGGCAGAATTAAAGCAATCTTAATAGCTGGTATTAGAATTCCTGTTAGGGAGGCAACTGTCTTTTTTTAAAATATAAATTTATTTATTTTAATTGGAGGCTAATTACTTCACAATATTGTATTGGTTTTGCCATGCATCAACATAAATCTGCCACGGGTGTACACGTGTTCCCCATCCTGAACCCCCCTCCCACCTCTCTCCCTGTACCATCCCTCTGGGTTATCCCAGTGCACCAGCCCCGAGCATCCAATATCATGCATCGAACCTGGACTGGTGATTCACTTCACATATGATATTATACATGTTTCAATGCCATTCTCCCAAATCATCCCACCCTCGCCTTCTCCCACAGAGTCCAAAAGACTGTTCTATCCATCTGTGTCTCTTTTGCTGTCTCGCATACAGGGTTATCATTACCATCTTTCTAAATTCCATATATATGCGTTAGTATACTGTATTGGTGTTTTTCTGGCTTACTTCACTCTGTATAATAGGCTCCAGTTTCATCCACCTCATTAGAACTGATTCAAATGTACTCTTTTTAATGGCTGAGTAATATTCCATTGTGTATATGTACCACAGCTTTCTTATCCATTCATCTGCTGATGGACATCGAGGTTGCTTCCATGTCCTGGCTATTATAAACAGTGCTGTTATGAACATTGGGGTACATGTGTCTCTTTCAATTCTGGTTTCCTCAGTGTGTATGCCCAGCAGTGGGATTGCTGGGTCGTATGGCAGTTCTATTTGCAGTTTTAAAGGAATCTCCACACTGTTCTCCATAGTGGCTGTACTAGTTTGCATTCCCACCAACAGTGTAAGAGGGTTCCCTTTTCTCCACACCTTCTCCAGCATTTATTGCTTGTAGACTTTTGGATCGCAGCCATTCTGACTGGCACAAAATGGTACCTCATTGTGGTTTTGATTTGCATTTCTCTGATAATGAATGATGTTGAGCATCTTTTCATGTGTTTGTTAGCCATCTGTATGTCTTCTTTGGAGAAATGTCTGTTTAGTTCTTTGTCTCATTTTTTTTTATTGGGTCGTTTATTTTCCTGGAATTGAGCTGCAGGAGTTGCTTGTATATTTTTGAGATTAATCCTTTGTCAGTTGCTTCATTTGCTATTGTTTTCTCCCATTCTGAAGGCTGTCTTTTCACCTTGCTTATAGTTTCCTTTGTTGTGCAGAAGCTTTTAATTTTAATTAGGTACCATTTGTTTATTTTTGCTTTTATTTCCAATATTCTGGGAGGTGGGTAGAGGCTACTGTCTTAATTTAAGAAAATCCCTTGATAGATTTGGGGATGGGAGGTAAGATCCTGAGTTTGTCAGGAAACCAAAAAACCAAAGAGATTGCTTAAGAAATATGGGAGGGATAACAGGACAGAAGGAAGGCCCAGGAAAAGTGAAGTGAAGTCACTCAGTCATGTCCGACTCTTTGCGACCCCATGGAAAATAGTCTACCAGGCTCCTCTGTCCATGGGATTTTCCAGGCAAGAGTACTGGAGTGGGTTGCCATTTTCTTCTCGAGGGCCGCAGCAATTTAGAGGGAAGAAAATGAGAGTTGCTGGAGAATTGCAGAGGCACTTTCTAAGAACATGGGCTTTAAAAAAAATTTTTATCACATATGTATATCAACATATATATTTATATTTTATCACATAAATATGTGGTACATTTTTATTATATATGTGATAAAATAAATCATATATATATGTTATATCACACATATATATCATATATATATATATCGGCCACACTCTGTGGCATGTGGGATCTTAGTTTCCCAACCAAGGATCAAACCCGTGTGCCCTGCATTGGAAGCACAAAGTCTTAACCACTAGGCCACCAGGGAAGACTCTGGACTTTTTAATGTTGCATTTTAATTGGTTTGCATTGCTGCAAGGTAAATCTTCCCTCCATTTTCCTCAAAATGTTATCAAAGGCCTTGTAAGATTTGTGGGGTGTGTCAAGGAAATGGGCTGAGTTTCACTTCTGGGTTAGAAGAGTGGCCACAGGCACAGGAAGGTGAGAGCTGATAAAGGGAACTAATTCCAGAACCAGAGACCACAAAAATGTAAGTGTTCTGAGAAAGTGCAGACATCTTGGGGAGGCACTGAACTTTCCACAGGATGTGGACTGGAGATGCAAGCCAATCTTATCTGGATCTCAAGTGGCAGGGTGCCTGCAGCTGACATTTAGGTTATGGAAGGTTTTTATTTTATTTATGACGTCAAATTCATTTCCTTGGCTTTCTACGATCTTGCCTCACCCTACGAACCCAGCCTCAATACAGAATCCCTCTGCTCCAGCTAAGGTAATGTTGGTATCAGCTGAAGAAAAGGCTTTGGTGACTTGGAACATCCAGCCTTGCCTCCATTCTCCCAAGATCTCGAATGCCCTTCCTTCCCCATTATGCAAACTCCAAATCCTTCAGTGCTTTGCCCAAGCCTCCTTGTGAAGGTCTGATACCCTCCTGTCCACACACTCTGTTTCTGGTTGCTTTTTGCTACTACAGTTCATACCCATGATGCCTCTTTTTTTCCAATGGATTATTTTTTAGCACTGTTTTAGGATTATAGCAAAATCAAATGTAAGATACAGAGATTTCCCATTTACTCTCTGCCACCCTCCCAATATCAACATCTCCTTCCAGAGTGGTACATTTGTTATAATTGATGAACCTACACTGACACATCATAATCACTCAAAATCCATGGTTTACTTTAGGGCTCACTCTTGATGTACATACATGTGATGAATGACATGTATTTATCATTATGATATCATACAGAGTATTTTTACTGCTCTAAAAATTCTGTGTTCCACCTACTCATCTTGTCTCCCTGCACCAACCACTGATCTTTTCACTGTCTCCATAATGTTTCCTTTTCCATAATGTCATATAGTTGTAATCATATTCCCTGGTGGCTCAGATGGTGAAGAATCTGCCTGCAATGCAGGAGACCCAGGTTCAATCCCTGGGTTGGGAAAATCCACTGGAGAAGGGAATGACAACCTACTCCAGTATTCTTTCTGGGAAAATTCCATGGACAGAGGAGCCTGGTGGTCTACAGTCCATGGGGTCACAAAGAATCAGACATGACCGAGTGACTAACACTTTCACATGGTATGCAGCCTTTTCAAATTGGCTTATTTCACTTAGTCATATGCATTTAAGTTTCCTCCATGTCTTTCCATGACTTACTAGCTCATTTCTTTTTAGTGCTGGATAATATTCATTGTTTGGATATATCACAGTTTGTTTCTCCATTCACCTGCTGAAGGACGTCTTGTTGGATCTACTTTTAATCAACATACTGTTTTCAATATGTTGCAAATTACTATTCAGATTTGCTTGGCTTTCAGCCCTGCCCTGCTGTGGTCTCATTAAAGCCCACAGCCCTTCTTGTTCCTTGGATGTTCCACAGTGCTTCATGTTTACACAGGACACTGGCATCCTGACTTACCCCATCCCCTTTGGGGCAGTCAGTGCCTCACATGCCCTGCTTGTTCTGTTGCCGTTAGCCTCTCAGTTTTGCTCCTACACTCAGGAGCAAGGACCTTCCTCTTTTGGACTGTTGAACTTCCTGCTCGGGTTTACTCCCAAATCAAATTTCTCTGCAGGTGCTCTGACACCCCTGAGCTGAGGAGGTGGGCAGTCCCCCACAGAGCCCATAGGCCCCAGTTTGCGAGCCCCCAACTTGCCCTTCCTGAGTGGGTGGGATCAGCTCCTGGCTTGAAAGATCCTCTGCTGCAGCCTGTAATAGGTACTCCTCTTTGATAGACAGACTGTCAGTTCAGTTCAGTTCAGTTGCTCAGTCGTGTCCAACTCTTTGCGACCCCATGAATCACAGCACACCAGGCCTCCCTGTCCATCACCGTCTCCCAGAGTTCACTCAGACTCGCATCCATCAAGTCAGTGATGCCATCCAGCCATCTCATCCTCGGTCGTCCCCTTCTCCTCCTGCCCACAATCCCTCCCAGCATCAGAGTCTTTTCCAATGAGTCAACTCTTCGCATGAGGTGGCCAAAGTACTGGAGTTTCAGCTTCAGCATCATTCCTTCCAAAGAAATCCCAGGGTTGATCTCTTTCAGAATGGACTGGTTAGATCTTCTTGCAGTCCAAGGGACTCTCAAGAGTCTTCTCCAGCACCACAGTTCAAAAGCATCAATTCTTCAGCGCTCAGCCTTCTTCACAGTCCAACTCTCACATCCATACATGACTACTGGGAAAACCATAGCCTTGACTAGATGGACCTTTGTTGGCAAAGTAATGTTTTTGCTTTTGAATATGCTATCTAGGTTGGTCATAACTTTTCTTCCAAGGAGTAAGCGTCTTTGAATTTCATGGCTGCAATCTTCATCTGCAGTGATTTTGGAGCCCCCCAATAATAAAGTCTGACACTGTTTCCACTGTTTCTCCATCTATTTCCCATGGAGTGTTGGGACCGGATGCCATGATCTTCGTTTTCTGATGTTGAGCTTTAAGCCAAACTTTTTCATTCTCCACTTTCACTTTCATCAAGAGGCTTTTTAGTTCCTCTTCACTTTCTGCCATAAGGGTGGTATCATCTGCATGTCTGAGGTTATTGATATTTCTCCTGGCAATCTTGATTCCAGCTTGTGTTTCTTTCAGTCCAGCAGTTCTCATGATGTACTCTGCATAGAAGTGAAATAAGCAGGGTGACAATATACAGCCTTGACGTACTCCTTTTCCTATTTGGAACCAGTCTGTTGTTCCATGTCCAGTTCTAACTGTTGCTTCCTGGCCTGCATACAGATTTCTCAAGAGGCAGGTCAGGTGGTCTGGTATTCCCATCTCTTTCAGAATTTTCCACAGTTCATTGTGATCCACACAGTCAAAGGCTTTGGCATAGTCAATAAAGCAGAAATAGATGTTTTTCTGGAACTCTCTTGCTTTTTCCATGATCCAGTGGATGTTGGTAATTTGATCTCTGGCTCCTCTGCCTTTTCTAAAACCAGCTTGAACATCAGGAAGTTTACGGTTCACGTACTGCTGAAGCCTGGCTTGGAGAATTTTGAGAATTACTTTGCTGACGTGTGAGATGAGTGCAATTGTGTGGTAGTTTGAGCATTCTTTGGCATTGCCTTTCTTTGTGATTGGAATGAAAACTGACCTTTTCCAGTCCTGTAGTCAGCACAATACTGAAGAGGGTGGCCCCTGGGGAAAGGTGCTGGTTCCTGGAGATCACTCTCCTGGCAGTCTCCCATGACCCTGCAAAGTCAATGAAGGTAAAGATTTGGCATGAGGGGAGTCTGGGTCCCCTCACTAGTCTCTGGGCCAAGTGACAGCTTCCCATAGAGTGACATCTGAGAATGGGCCTGGGGTTCTCCCGCGGGGGCTGGACGCTCCATGCCCTACTGTATTGTGAGCTCTGTGGACATTTAGGACAGTGCCTAGTGGTGTGCAATAAACACGTATTGAAGGGATAACTGAAGATGACCTCCTGTTTCCATAGTTCTTTGTTGGTGGCTGCTGACAAGGGAAAGGCACTGGGGAGAAGAGGATGGGAAGGAGGGAGGGATGAACACAAATCCTCACCACGAGTGATGCTTCTGGATGGTGAAGTGTTCAGTGTCCTCCCTGCAAAAGGCCACGCTGGCTAGGGTGACCCCTGGGCTCCTACACCCAGAAGGGAACCTTCTCAGTCAAGGACGCATGCTTTTCATGGCCTTTGCCTGTGGACAGGACTCTTGCAGCTGAGCAGAGGAGGGGCTGTGTCAGGCAGGACGAGGGAGGTCCTCAGGAGATTACACTGGCTGCGGCATTTTATCAGAGATGCTTCTCACGAAAGAAGAGGTGATGAGGAAACGTTAAAAGTCAACAAGGTGCTGCTGATGTGCTCTGGGCCGCCCTCCTCCTGCTGGTCATGGCCACACAGCGGGTCCCCTGTACCCTCTCCGCAGCACCAATCTCCCCAGCTCCCAAGGAGAGGCTTTCTCTCTGGACCATGGCATGGGACCCTGCCAGCCCTCAGGGTGCAAGGACGCTCTCCACGCTGCTGCCCTGGGAAGCAAAAGAGGCACCTGCTGTGTCTCCATTGCAACCTGGAGGGCCTGTCTCTCCTTGTTCGGGATTGTGGGTGGCCCTGAGCTCGGTGACTTATCAAGTTATTTTAATTCTCTTTAAGTATCCTCATCTATTAAATGGGGCTTGACAATACAACACAGTTCTGGTGATGATGAAAATGAGATTAATTTATATAAAATCCCTAGCCCATATTTTCTCAGTGAATTAGTTAATTCAACAAATACTTACTGACTAGCTGTTATATATCCCTCTCTATTTTAAAGGCTAGGGATACAGCAGTGAACAATCCTGGCTGTCATACAGCTTATATTCTAAAAGAGGGAGACAGATAATAAACAACAAAATAAGTAAATATATAAAATGTCAGATTGAGAGAAGTGCTTTGAAGAAAAGTAAATCAGAGTAAAGGCCCTGGAGGGGTGGTTGGGGAGGAGTTTTATTTTACACAGGCTGATCAGGACCAAATGTTTGTGTCCCCACCAAATTCATATGGCGAAGCCCTAATTCCTGATGTAATGGTACTTAGAGATGGGTCTTTGGTATACAATTTGGTCATGAGGGTTGGGCTTCCCTGGTGGCTTAGATGGTAAAGAAGCTGCCTGCAATGCAGGAGACCCAGGTTCAATGTCTTGGTTGGGAAGATCCCCTGGAGAAGGGAATGGCAACCCACTCCATTATTCTTGCCTGGAAAATCCCACGGACAGAGGAGCCTGCTGGGCTACAGTCCACGGGGTCACAAAGAGTCAGACACAGGGCAGGGACCTGACAGGATTAGAGCCTTTTTAAAATGAGATGCCAGAGAGCTTGCTTTCTCTCCTTCTCCTTCTCATGAGGACATAGCAACAAAGTGGGCTTTGTAAGTCAAGGAGAGAGCTCTCACCAGAACCCGGTCAGGCTGGCACACTGATCTAAGACTCCAGCCTCTGGAACACTGAGAAAAGACAATTCTATGACTTAAGTCACCCCACCTGCCTGGTATTTTGTTATGGCAGCCGGAGTGGACAAATACAGAAGGTCTCTCTGACAGGAAGACGTTTGAGCAATGACCTGAAGAAGACAGCAGGTCATGGAGACTTTGGGGCAGAATATTCTAGAAAAATGGAAGGGTAAGTGCAAAGACCCTGAGATGATGATATGCTTAGTGGATTCCAAGACTATCAACGTGACCAGATTGCCTGGTTAGGAGTCAGAGGAAGAGAAGTAAGAGATGAAGAAGCAAGAGATTTTAATAAGTAAGAGATTATCAAGATCCCCTTTAAATAATCAATTTTTTTTCACCAAATCTTTTCCTGAGCTGGGAATTTGGAACAATAAAAGGTTTATGGGAAGAGGGATGGACTGAGGGTGGGAGTAGGAATCAGAATAGGGTTGACATAGAGTTTCCATGCCTTCCCTTTTGTCTCCTTCCTTCTCTAAGACCACTTGCAACTCAGTTCCCTGTGAGTCTATTTATTGGCTCAAGAGCAGTGGCCAACAGAAGACCATGTGTGAAAGACTGCTTTACTTGTTGACAAATCTGTGTGCCCCTGCATTTTTCATGCTTTTCTGCGGATGACATCCTATCCATCAGCTTCAGGATGGGCCATGGGACATACTTTGGTAAGTAGAACAGGAGCAGATGCGTCACAGCTGAAGAGTTAAGTGTGCTGGTGTGGTTGGCTGTGTCCCCTGGGGAGTCTGTTCTCCTCAGGGAGCGGCTACCATTTAATCATGGGTCACTGATGAGAAGACAAGTGAGAAACCAGGGGAGTTCCACAGAGCCAGAGCCAGTCCACAGGTCTCAAGAAAGAAATGTCTGTGCTTGTAAATCACTGAGACTTTTTGGCTTGTCATTGCAACAAAAATCTGACTAATAAAACTAGATTCTGTGCTAAGTACTTTCAAATGTTATTTCATTTAATCCCCAGCCCTTGCCTGTCTGGACAGTGGGTATTCTCATCTGAATTCTGTAGGCAAGGAAGCTGAGGCCCAGCAAGGTCAAGCAACTTACCCCACTTGTACAACCAACAAGAGGCAACCACCAAACATAGATCTCGCTGAGTCCCCATTCCATGTGCCACTTTTTTTCTTTCATACATGATCCAGTGGAAGATTAATAGACAAAGATGTCTCCATGACAAGCCCAAGTCCTCTTTGAGTAAGGCTGGACCTTTCCCCCACAAGATCAGCAGACCCCTTACCTCTCTGCAGATTCTCCCTCCCCCAACCCCACCCCCTCCACCTCTACTGCTGAAAGTCTTCTTTGCCTCTCACTTTCTTCCAAATGGCTATTTGAAACTACCTTTTTGGGTGAAATCTTTCCCAGTTGACAAAAGGAAAAGTTTGGTCTCTCTTGCCGTTATTATTTCCAAAACTACAATAAAAAATTTCTTGGCAGTTTCCTCTCCATTCTTCATTCCCAAATGCACTAATTTTTCTGTTTATATTGTAAATGTGTAAACTGCCACGTTTAGTGAGTGCCTACTGTAGACCAGCCACTGTACTGGGGCTGGTGAGTAGGAGGTGAGTAAGGTAATTTGCCGGAAGACTTTAAAACCTAGTGGGAGCCAGCACATAAGGAGATTGTTTTATTAAAAGTGCTATAAAATAAGTACACCTGAAACTGACTAACAGGGTTATGATTGCACAGAGGAGGGCTCAGTGCTCAGCTGGGGAGCAGTGATTAAGAAACTTCTCTGGGGATGATGACACATAAGCGGAGTTTTGCAGGACGAGTGGGAGCCAGCCAGATGAAGAGGCAGGAAAGAGAACAGCATGAGGAAAGGCTGCCATGGATTGGAAGAACCTCAAGAAGCTGCGTTAGCTGAGGAATAAACTTCAAGTGCAGCCTGCAGTGGGGTGTGAGGTGGAGGTAGTGGCAGAAGCTGGCCTCAAGGGACAGAGCAGATGTTGACCCCCGAGGACCCGGTACATATAACTCAGTAGGTTAAAGTGCCCAGTGAAGGTAAAAGTGTCATCCCCCACCCTGGTGGGCAGCATTGCTTCAGTCAGAGCAGCACTGCTGTGCAGGCCCTATGGACAGGTGTTTTTCGTGTGTGTGGTTTTTGTTATTTTTTTTTTTGAGCAGAATTTTTATTTTATATTGGAGTATAGTTGATTTACAATGTTGTATTAGTTTCAGGTGTATAGCAAAGTGATTCAGATATGCATATACCTATATCTATTCTTTTTCAGTTTCTTTTCCCCATATAGATATTAGAGATGATTAAGTAGAGTTCCCTGTGCTGTACAGTAGGTTCTTGTTGATTATCTAGTTTATATATGGTAGTGTGTAAATGTTAATCCCAGCCTCCTAATTTATCCCTCTTTCCCACCTTTCCCCTTTGGTAACCGTAAGTTTGTTTTCTATGGGTGTGGATCTATTTCTGTTCTGTATGTAAGTTCATTTGTATTGCTTTTTAGATTCCACATATAAACGGTATTGTTTGGTATTTGTCTTTCTCTGTCTGATTTACTTCACTTAATTTGAGAATCCCTAGATCCGGTTTGTTTTTGAAGCTCCCAACCTCTCACACACTTTCCCTTGTTGCTTCCTGTGTGTTCCTTCCCTGACCCCACAGCTTATCAAGACCTTTTCTGATAACCTTCCTTCACCATAGAGTGCAAGGTTAAAGCATCCCTTTCCCCAGGCATGTCTGTATTCTCACAGGGGGTTAATGGCACCCACAACATCAACAAATATTTCTTGATTCTTTACACACCATGCACGCACACATTACATCATCTGATCCTTTCAACCACCCTGTAAGTAAGGCACTAGAGTTATCCCTGTTTTAGCAATGATATGACAGAGGCTTGGGGAAAATCCTAGGAAGAAGAGAGACAAGAGGTGGGAAAATTTGGGTGAAGGGTTGGAAGGAGGTGAGTAGGATCAGGGGGTGCGGAGAAATTTCCAGCTCCAACATCCCATCACCCAGGCTGACTATCAACATACCTTCCTGAGCTCGTCTGTCCTCTGTAATTTCAGTGCTCGGTGTTAGGAATGAGTATTAGGAAAGAGGTGCTCCATGCTGGCATGCTTTGGGTGAATAACTGTTATTTTCAGGCTCATGACTTGGCCAGTTACGTATGGGTCATATATAGTGAGCTATATAACGTGACTCTGTATTTGATTTTTTTTTTTCTTGTCTTGAGAGAGGGAGAACTAGAGAGGACTGGGTCTGCACTGCCTGCCAGCCTCTGGCCCTTTAAAACTACCCAGCCCTTTAGGAACCCTGTCCCCACCAGCGTCATGAAGGCCACAGAGGCCAAACCAGGAATTTGCTGAGATTACACACGGCCACCTTTGCTTGTACCCAACTTGCCCTTGATCTGACCCCCTTTACCCAGACCGTAACTTGACTTACTCAGATTCCTCCTTCTGATTCTCTGGTTTCAGACTTCCTCTACTTTCCCCAAGGGATTCCAAGTTGCTTACCCTGGTCCCTTGGTTCTCGTGCTCGCTAGATCTGGCTCTCCTCATGCAAACCCAGCTTCTTACCCCCATCAGTGGCAGGCAGACAGGAGCAGGGTTGCTGATGCAGCTGGTGCTCAATAAAGCCCACCAATGAGGGAAATATGATATTAATAGCTGACATCACTGAGAACTCCATTGCCCACGTCTCATGCATTATGTCAGTGAATTAACATGTTGCTAAATCCCATGGTTAGTTCTGTCCTCATCTTTTTTTTTTTTACTTTTTATTTTGTACTGAAGTATAGCCAATTAACAATGTTGTGATAGTTTCAGGTGGACAGCAAAGGGACTTAGTCATACATACACATGTGTCCATTCTCCCCCAAACTCCCCTCTCATCCAGGCTGCCACAGAACAGAGTCCTCATCTTACTTTAAATGTTCTATAGGCTTCCTTTCCGAGACTCACACTCCCTGAGTTTTCTTCTTTCTCAGTTTCCTTTAAGAATTCCTCCTCTTCCTTCTGACCTGTTAGTATTAGTGTAACCAGGACTTGGTCCTCTATCCTGTTTTCTATTTATACTCATTTCCTTGGTGACCTCCTTCTCTCCCATGACTCTGAAACCACTTTCCTGAACTTGTATATCCAACTATCTACTTGACATCTCTAACGAACATCTCAAAGTCACATTCCTTGATCAAACCTGCTCTCCCCTCAGTCATCCCTACCTCAGTTGAGTGTAGCTGATGGCAAATATACGTTTCTGTGGGGTCATCACCCCCTCCACCACCACGCTTCTAACCCTTCTGTAAATGCTGTTGGCTGCAGCTTCATCTGGCCACTCCTCACCATCTCACTGCTACCACCTTTGTTGTCTCTTACCTAGATCACTGCAATGTCTTCCTAACTAGTCTTCTGCTTCCACTGTCTTCCTGTGCAGTATCTTACTCACACTGTAACCAGAGAGACCTTATTAGAGAGCATAAGTCAGACCGTGCTGTTCCACTGCTCAAAATCCTTCAGTGAGAAGTAGAGACACAGAAGTAAAGAGCAAATATATGCATATCAAGGGAGAAAGGGGGTGGGAGGAACTGGGAGATTGGGACTGACATATGTACACTATTGCTACATGTATAAAGTAGATAATTAAAGAGAACCTATTGTATAGCACAGGGAACGCTACTCAGTGCTCTGCGGAGACCTAAATGGGGAGGAAACCCCAAAATGAGGGATGTAGGGGCATGCAAAGTCGATCCACTTTGCTGTACAGTAGATACTAACACAACATTATAAAGCAGCTATACTTCAATAAAAATTAATTTTTAAAAATCCTGCATTGGCTCTAATTCTCTCTGTGTAGAGCCAAAGTGCTCACAACGGCCTGGGACACCATCTAGTCCTGCAGCCTTTCCCACCCACCCTCACCTTCTAACTTCCTTCTCCCTTACTTGGCTCCAATCACACAGCCTTGCTAATAACGGGGATCAAAATATGCCACCCCAAAATGTGCTACTGTGAAATATGGATTATTCTGAGCAGTAGACAATAGAGCAGGCTGAGCTCTATCCTCTCTCTGTTTACCTAAAAACAGGGTATAAATTTTCCCTTGGGAGGTTGTCACCCAGTCCTCCTCCCTTGTCAGGAAAAGGAGACAACGCTCATTGTAGATAGCTTTGACTTGTATCTGCATAGACAAATGTTACCAAAAGAACACTTATCTTCCATTAGCTTCTCTCTATGTGTTTACCTTACCACAATTTACTGCCCCGAGAAGCTCAGATCTTTTCCTGTCTTTCCACAGATTTATTGCTCTTTTAAAAAACGGTATATAAGACCTCGCACCAGGGCTTCCCTGATAGCTCAGTTGGTAAAGAATCCGCCTGCAATATAGGAGACCCTGGTTCAATTTCTGGGTCAGGAAGATCCGCTGGAGAAAGGATAGGATACCCACTCCAGCATTCTGGCCTGTAGAATTCCATGGACTATGCAGTCCATGGCGTTGCAAAGAGTCAGACACAACTGAGCGACTTCCAAAAAAAAAAAAGACCTGGCACCTAACTACTTCTTCGGGTTTTCACTTTACTTTCTGTGAGACCTCCATGTATGTGTAAACACAATTAAAATATTAACTTCAAATAAAATTTGTTTGCCTCTACCCCTGTTAATTTGTCTTTTGTCAGTTTAATTTGCAGGCTGCCAGGTACAGAGCATAAGAGAATAGAGGAAAGTTTTTCCTCCTCTACACTCACTGTTCATCCAACATGCTAAGTGCACACCCCCACCTTAGGGCTCTTGTACCAGCAAATCTCTCTTCTATTATATTTTTTCCCCAGGTTTAGGCTTGAGTCACTCCTTTTAACTCTCAATTCTTTGCTAAAATGTCACCTTGTCAATGAAGCCTTCCCTATCCATCATGTTAAAGATTGCAACCCACTCCAGGCACTCTGGGTTTCCCTGGTGGCTCAGATGGTAAAGAATCTCTACAATGCAGAAAACCTGGGGTTTGATTCCTGGGTCAGGAAGATCCCCTGGAGAAGGGAATGGCAACCCTCTCCACTGTTCTTGCCTGGAGAATCCCAGGGACAGAGGAGCCTGGAGGGCTACTGTCCATGGGGTCGCAGAGTCAGACACAACACACACATGTGTCCCACAGACACTTTCAGTCTAGCTTTCTTAGTTTTATTCCCTGCCTGTAACACTTGTCACCTTCTACTGTGTTAAAATAGTTTACTTATTTATAATTTTTTTTGCCCCTTTCCATTAAAATATAAGTTTCAACCAAGAATGCAATACCTAGACAGATAGCTAATGGTTATATAGTACTGTGTTCCAGGCCTTATTATAAGCACTTTACATATGTTAAGAAGTTTAATTTTATATCGACTCTATGAGAAAGGCACTATTGTTATCTTCAATTTATGGATGGAGAGATTATATGACTTACCCAAAGTTGCATAACTAGTAAGTGGTGAATCCTGGACCCAGATTCACCTGGATGAATCCTGGTTCCAGGGTTCATGCTTTTAACCCTAAAAGCATACTGTCTTTTGTTGCATAGCACATATTAGGTGCTTAATAAAGATTTGTGGAATAAATACATGCTGCTGCTGCTAAGTTGCTTCAGTCGTGTCCGACTCTGTGTGACCCCATAGATGGCAGCCCACCAGGCTCCCCCTTCCCTGGGATTCTCCAGGCAAGAGTACTGGAGTAGGGTGCCATTTCCTTCTCCAATGCATGAAAGTGAAAAATGAAAGTGAAGTGGCTCAGTTGTGTCCGACTCTTAGCGACCCCATGGACTGTAGCCTACCAGGCTCCTCCATCCATGGGATTCTCCAGGCAAGAGTACTGGAGTGGGGTGCCATTGCCTTCTCCGATAAATACATGAGTGAATGATTAAAATAATAACTAAGTAAATAAGTGTTATTGTTATCTTACAGATGAGGGCATACATGCTGAGTCACTTCAGTCCTGTCTGACTCTTTTTGACCCTGTGGACTGCAGTCTGCCAGGCTCCTCTGTCCTTGGGATTCTCCAGGCAATAATACTGGAGTGGGTTGCCATGACCTTCCTCCAGGAGAGCTTCCTGACCCAGGTATTGAACCTGAGTCCCTTACTTCTCTTGCATTGGCAGGCAGGTTCTTTACTGCTAGTACCACCTAGGAAGCCCAACAAATGAGGGCACTGAGGGACAAATCTCAAGATTTAATAAGTAACTTACACACACAGTGGCTGAGCTGGGCTCTGAACCCAAAGTGCTGCTTCTATTTCCAGCTCTAAACATCATGGATGCAGGATTAGTACAAACTGCTGATAAGCAACACTTCGCATAGTTTCTCATTGTAAACCCTTCATGTAAAATGTTTCCTTAATGCACTTGTCTAGGAATTCTAATTAAATACCACGAAGGAGGTAAGAAAGAGCATCAGGCTCCAATGTACTAATATGAAAACAAATCACAAATAGGTCAGTTAACTTCCTCCATGAGAAAACATAGCTTAGGAGCATAGCTTCTGTTTCCCAGAAGGATTCCAATTTCCCAATAATCCGTAGAAATGCAGAGGAAATAAAAAATTATTCTCACTGACTTCCCTCCTTTGTCTAAAGAAAAATGCTGGAGTTGAGACCTGCATCATTTTATGACACTACATTTGTGTAGAGACTGGCCGTTCCTGGTCACTGCTGCTCTCGATCCTGGTTTGAGAATTACTTAGTGGCTCAAAGTCATTTTTGTCAATTTTCCGACTGTGCGTTGGTTGTGTGTGTTCCAAGTTGTCCTGGTGCTTGCCCAGCCGGCTCTGCATCTCATGGAGACATTCCCACTCTGAGAAGGTCATTTATTTACATGTCTGCATTCCTGAATTCGCCACCAAGTCAGTTAAGAGGCACTAAAGGCAGATGTCAGAGCTATCAAAAAATGGAACCCTGGAAGAGGGTGTACTCTTTCTGAATGCTGATAGCACGGGAGCTTAGAGAGAGGGGTTGCAGAAACTAAAACCTCTTCTGGCTAGGACAGCACCTGACTGCTAGGTCTTATGCAGAACTGTCATGTTAAGGGAAGTTAGTCTTAAAGGCCCTTCCATTCCAAAGTTTCTTCTTTATCCTCAGCTCAGACCATGCTTTCAAGTCTCCCAGACAAGGCATCATCTCTGGACCCCATAGTAGCCCTGCTCACCTGAGATTGCCACCATCTGTTCACTGTGTCTCTCCAACTAACTGTGGGATCCTTGGTGGGTCTTATTCATCTCTGTATCCACAGAGCTCAGTGCACAGCCCTTTCAAGTCACACAATACTGGGCATGAAATGGTAACAGAAACAAAACCTCATGTGGCCTCAATCAAAGGGAAACGATGATTACATGGCAATTATGTTCAAGTTGTGGGACCCATTTTCACCTCCAGCCAACCTGTCACTTGCCCTTTTGGCAAGAGGTTTATAAGCCCTCTCTCCACTGTCACGTGCCAAACAGGATGACACGGTCCATGGGGGCAGAAGGCAAGCAGCTGAGGGACTCCAAGATGATGAAGGGATGCTGGCGGATGGTGTACCGCATGGACTGCTAAAGATCAACACTCGAGGAATAGTGAGGCTACATTCTCCATGCTCAGGGTGGGCTCCACCCAACTCTTGGTGAAAACGCTGAGATTTTCCTGAAAGCAGCGATGAGGCTGTGACACAAGCAAGCGACCTGTCCCCCAGGTAGGGCTGAGGAAAGGACACTGGGAAACATGGGAAAGGAAGGACCAGCGGAACCAGGGCAAGGGAAGGAGAAAACTCTGGATCTGTAAAAACTGAGACAGCACTTTGAGTACTGTAGGCTAAGGGCTGCCAGCAGTTCCTCACTGAGGAGGGGCTGAATGTCACCAGCAGGGTCCTGCTGTGAGGTCACTGCACCTGCATATAATCATGTCTGCCATTCACCAAACAGTAAGCCGTACACACTGCCCACCCCCTTGCAAGGATGAAATTAATCCTTTTAATATTTCCATTACTCCCCTGGTGCTGGATCTGAATCCTGTGGATTTGACAGCTATTTTGGTCCTGATCCTGCAGTTCAGTCTGGGTAGGACTTGGTTCTTAATGAAGCCTATTCGTGTGTGTGTGCGCTCTGGTTAAACCTGTAATGCAGCAGGTATCCCATTGTTGTTCAGTGGGTGAATGAATCTGGCTCAGGTTCCTTATGCTATCGCTGGTCAAGCCTCTCCACTGTGCCCATTTATGACCTTCTATCCAAGGCTAGTGCCCCCTACTCTGAACCCATCTGTCTCCAATATTTTTTTAATATTAAACAAAAGGCTAAGCATTAAGGAATCAGGGTACAGCTCACAGTACAACTCTGCTTTGTCACTTCACTGAAAAGAGAGAAATAAACCTACTCAAAGGAGTATCTGAAATGGCTGAAATTTATTCCATCCAATCTTTCCTTCAAGTTCAAGTTAAACAGTGACAGATTCTGTTTTGTTTTCCCTTATTTCAATTCCCCAGATAGGAAACCATCTGCCTTGATGAACATGATATATCTCTGGAATTGTGTGTAGTGGAAAGAGAGGGCCTACTTAGGTAAGGTTGACTGTTAATTTCTGGTGTGAACCAACCACAGTAACTATTCAGCTGGAGGCACCAGTGTTGAGGACAGGTGCACAACCAGCTGATTCTACCTTCAGGCTCACACAACCCTGGATTTGGATCCTTGCTCTGATACTTTCTACCTGTGGGACCTTGGGTATGTTCCTCAATGTTTCTGAGCTTCACTTTCCTCATCTATAGAATAAGGTATTATAATGCCTATTCAACAAATAGCTCATCTGAAATCATATTATTATGGGAAGGAATCTCATCAATAGATTTACCCAAAGGTAAGTTAAGATTTTAACTTAATGTACTAGATCCTTGTGTGACTTCCCAGGGGGTGTAGCGGTAAAGAATCTGCCTGCCAGTGCAGGAGATGCAGGAGATGGGGGTTCTATCCCCAAGTTAGGAAGATCCTCTGGAGGAGGAAATGGCAATCCACTC
This sequence comes from Ovis aries, assembly GCF_016772045.2. Taxonomy (NCBI): domain Eukaryota; kingdom Metazoa; phylum Chordata; class Mammalia; order Artiodactyla; family Bovidae; genus Ovis; species Ovis aries. The sequence goes on along the minus strand of NC_056054.1, from coordinate 98,855,557 downwards.
TAGTATTCTTGCGGAAAATCTCATGGACAGAGGAGCCTAGCGGGCTACAGTCCACAGGGTTGCAAAGAGCTGGACACGGCTGAGCGACTGAGCATGCACACACTAGATCCTTCCAAAGACATTTTAGTGGGGCCTGGTAACTTACTCCAGGGAATGAAGCTCTGATGGGGGTACAGGGCACTCGAGGTCTTGGGTAAATCACACTCATGAGTCAGAAGATCAAGAGCTCCAAAATCAACAGAGCTAAGAGGGTGGGCCTCAGAAACAGGGAGAGTAAGATATGATAGGCACTGTTCTTAGGACTGGAGATCCAGTGGTTTATTGAGATAATCAAACCCCTACCCTCATAGAGCTTATATTCTACTTGGGAGAGATGGGTAATAAACACATAAATATTTTAAATACATGATATGTCGGGTTAGGGCTTCTTGGGTGGCACTACTGGTAAAGAACCAGCCTGGAAATGCAGGAGATGTAAGAGACACAGTTTTGATCCCTGGGTCAGGGAGATCCTTGAAGGAGAGCACAGCAACCCACTCCAGTATTCTTGCCTGGAGAATCCCATGGACAGAGGACCCTGCTGGGTCACAGTCCACGGGGTCACAAAGAGCTGGACACGACTGAGCAACTTAGCATGCTCCCATGGTGTGTCTAAAGGTGTCTAAACAAGAGAAGTTTTCTTTGGTGGGGTGGTGGTAAGTTTTACAATTTTAAACAAGGTGGTGAAATGTGCCTTCCTGAGAAGGTAACATCTGAGCAAAAACCAAAGGAGACGAGGATGTCTAAAAGGTAGTGGGCAGTCCGGGGAAGGGGGCAGCCTGTCCACTTCCAAGTCAGTGGACAAGGGGTAGAAGAGGCTGCAGCCTCAGTCCCACTGTCAGTGTCTGGTGACATCAGAGAGAGCAAAGGGCAGTCTCCATGCTAATGATGTTTTGTGTTTGTTTGTACTGGGTTGTGCTGCGTCTTCATTGCTGCATGTGCGTTTTCTTTAACTGCAGTGAGTGGGGGCTACTCTTTGCTGTGGTGTGCAGGCTTTGTATTGTGGTGGCTTCTCTTGTTGTGGAGCATGGGCTCTAGAGCAGGTTTCAATTGTTGTGGCACACAGGCTTCATTGCTCCATGGCCTGGGGGATCCTCTCAGACCAGGGATTGAACCTGCGTCCGCTGCATTGGCAGGCAGATTCTTAACCACTGGACCACTAGGGAGGTCTGTGTTTTTAATAGGACCAGTTGGTAGGGACCCTTTCTGCCTCCTTCCCACCACTGCCTCACTGGATCTCTACCTGTCTCTATCAGCCTCATTTTAACAAAGCAGATAGGGGAGTCCTTCTCTGAGGTAGGATTGCTATGTATGGTTGTGAAGGTTGCATACTATAAGAATGATACGTTGAAGGGGGTTCCACTTATATTTCACACATTCTTAATTTGTATACAGAATTGTAATTTTTTGGAAGGTGGCAGTAAATTGTGTGTTCTAATGAAAGCAATATAGTACAGTGCTTTTCTAACTATTGGAATAAAGCATCTCAAAGAAGGGGAAATTTTTTCCAGTTCACATTAAGACACCTGGGAGCTAAGTGGCAGCCCTTGAAGTTCCAGATTTCCAACAGGTCCCACCAGCGGTTTGTTGGGAATAGATTTATTGGTGAAGTTAAGTCCTTCCTTGGCTGAAAATTCTACTGTGGCTCCTATCACATACTGGAGAGAATTCTGCAGAAAGGCATCCAATCAGTGGAAATTCCAGAATTTCTATGCTGAAGAGGCATCAGGTAGCAATCGATTGGAAGGAGGGAGGAGACGAGGAAACAGGCTGAAGCTTGCACCAGCAGGGCAAGTGTGCCGTGTTCATTTTTTTGTTTGGGGAACAGCACCGCACATGACCCCTTGACCCCAATTCCTTCTCCACTTGGTCTCTGCCACTTTCTCTTGCCTCATCTCTGATAGCACTATGGCGAGTCAGTGACCCAGTGGCACCCAGCTACTAGAGATGACAGATCATTTACATGTAATGCACGAGACGCCCACTCCCCCTCCTGCCCCAACACGGCTGCCCTTAATCATTGCTTCCTCTTCAGAGTCTTCCCTGATGGCCAAATCTCACTCCATGCACACTCAGTCGCTCTCTTCTTGTGCTCATGCTCGTGCTCAGTCGCTCATTCGTGTCCTACTCTTTGCAAGTCCAAGGACTGTAACCGAGGACTCCTCCTCATGGAATTTTCCCGGCAGAGAATACTGGAGTGGGTTGCCATTTCCTTCTCCAGGGGATCTTCCTGGGCCAGGAATCAAACCCTCTTCTCCTGTGGTTCCTGCATCAGCAGGCGGAGTCTTTGCCGCTGAGCCACTGGGAAAGCCCCATTCTTGTGCTCATAGACACTTTATACTAGTTCCTTTTAAGTATTGTTTTCTCTCTCTGTAATAAAATGACAAGTTCATCTGTCTAGATGTCCCACTAGACCATAGACTCCTTGGAGCCTGGACTGTGTCTTTTCAACCTTGGTAAACCCTCCCTGACACTGCAGTAGCTTGAAAAATGTGCCGACAAGCACTGTTTCACAAGTATAATTCCTAAGCATCTTCTGGTGATAATAAAGAAAACGGTCTTTTAAAATTATGCGTTTCAAAACTGTGGCACATGCCACAAGCAGCTTCTAAATCCTTTAAGTCCTAAAAGGCTGTTTTTTCCATCTGTCATGTCTGCATTGAGCCTTATAATTTCTCAGGAGCTGAGATACAAATATGCATCACATGGGTACATACGCAGATAAGAATAACACCTGCAATTATGGGATCATGGATCAAATAGTCCTGGCTGCGATCTTCATAATTCATGGTATATGTTCATCCTACTTTGGGGTTGGAGACAAAGCTCATACCCCAATATGGCAAGATTGGGTCACTGAGAGCCCTAGGACTGTACAACTGGGCAGCCCCCGGGTCTCGTTGTAGCTGTTTCAGTTTCTGTCAGCCTTGATCACTAGGGAGACGTACAGAGTATGTGGCCTTTGTAACCCCAACACATAAGTCTTTTCGGAAAGTTGCCATTCTCAGGCGTCAGGCACGTCAGTGAGCCAAGTCCCCAGGGTGACTCTGGGGCAGAAATATCTCAATTTAAAAATATTCTCCAAGTGGCTTATAAAATGTGTACAAGTTCATTTACTTTCCACCCCTGTGTGCTGCGGCAGCTGGCCTGTCTGTGTTTATTTGTTCCTCTGACTTGTGCTTATTCAGAGACACTGCATTTGTCTCACTGTCTCCTCCATGAGAGGCAGGGAGCCCCTTAGAACAGAGGTCAGCAACCTCTGACAAGTGCTGGGTCCTGTTGGAGCCTCTCGTCCTCCAGGGATGGAGATCAGGGGAGTGTGGATCCTCCTGAGGAGTCCGGGGACAGGTTGGGCAGCAGGGGACAGAGCTGGGTATGAGCTGGGTGGCAGTGTGGCCATCAAGAGAGGACAGCATGCTGTGTCATTTCCACTGGCCCTGGAAATCAGCCCTGGTGCCATCTTGATCCCACTTACAGTGGGTGGCCAGTCCTGCCTTGGCTGTGTCCTTGGAGACTCAGTGGAGGGAGTCACTAGTCTAATAAAGCTCAGTGTCAGAGGATAGTTGAAAAACATTATAAATATGATTTAAACAGTAGAACCCATGGTGTTGAGAACAGAGGACTGTCTCTAAATTCCTTTTGGCTGGCAAAGTGACCTGGGGATAGTCCAGCTAGTGGGCCAGGGCTGAAGAGGGAATCCTTCAAGCAAAGTTTTGGGGGGATGTCGTCCAAAGAAGACATCCAAATAGGCTGCGAACAGAAGGGGGACTGGGAAGATAAAATGAGGCCTGGGCTCCAGCCCTTACTTGCTACATGACCTCAGCATCCCATCGGGCCCGACTGACCTGAGGGAATCTGGGCCCGGTTGTGACTATGACCACTTCAAATGCCCATGCAGAGGACAAAGGGGCCATATTTTAAAGCCTGTCTACGTTGTTCCAATTGGCAAATGATTCTCTATTTCATGCCTCTTCGTTCATGTTTTGTTTTTTTTTTTCTCTCATGTTGGAGAGAAACATGATTCAATTAGTCACTAACTGAACTTCCTGATTTTGGATTTCTGATTTCAATGCCAGTGCCACCTATATCCCACCTTGGGTTGGTCTGATTTGCTCCACGCCTTCATGAGGTTCATGTGCAAAGCCTTTCACATTCCTGATCTCATTTGATCAACGCAGCAATGCTGAGAGGAAGGTAGACCCATTTCACAGATGAGAAGAATGAAGAGAAGAGACGTGACAGGTACAGGGTCACTCAGCTGCAAAACAGTGGAGTCAGAACCTGAACCCAGAACCCAGACACTCTATTTCTGTTTTGACAAGTCACTTGTGTCCGTAGATCACTGATAGCCACACCTTTTTTTTTGCAGTGTCACATGTTTGAGCATGCCCTCCAATGAGTATATGTTTACTAATCTACAAATTATAAAATGTACGGTAGTGTTATTCAGTACATATATTTAATTATATTAAGTACATTATATTATTATTTACAACGTGTAAAAACATATTCAAAGGGGGTTAAAAAGTGATATAAATAATATTAAAAAAGAACCCGCAGGGGCCAACATTTGTTGGTAGCAGCTGGGAACATGGGGATTTATTATTCGGACTATTTTCACATATGTTTGAGATCTTTCTTAATAAAAAGTTAGAGAAAACTGACAAAGAGACAAGAAAGGGCCAACAAACAGTCATGGAAACTTTGGCCAGATGCAGGCAGGGTAAAGAGAGGGCTAGGAATTGCCCTGGCATCACCCGGCTTTGTGTGGCACTATTGTTGCCAGGTAGGTGGGGTGTAAAGGCAAGGGCTTGGTTAATTCAGGTTCTGTGACTTCAGTATCATCACTGGAGTCTCCTCCCTATCATCACTCAGCTCCTCCCTCTGTGAGAGGCTCTGTGGTGTGGTGATCAAAAGGCTGAACTCTGGAGATGGACACAAACCCAGCTGAATCACAACCCCAGCTCACTAGTTATACAGTCCTAGGAAGTTAACTAACTTCTGGGTGCCTCAATTTCCTTCTCTGCAAAGAGGAGAGAATAACAGTGGCTACCTCGGTGGGTTGCTGTGAGGATCAGATGATATATGCATATCATTTACATAAATTAACATATGAAGTAGTGGGACAGTGTTTGAAACATAATGCTGTGTGTGCGTGCTCAGTCGCTTAATCGAGTCCAACACTTTTCAACCCCATGGTCTGTAGCCCGCCAGGCTCCTCTGTCCATGGGAAGAATACTGGAGGGGGTTGCCATTGCTTTCTCCAGGGAATCTTCCCGACCAGTGAGTGCTACACGTACTTGCTATTGTTATGAGAGTTAGCATTCCCTCTGCCCTTATCTTCCTAAACATAATGGATCTGAATTCTCAGGGATCCTGCTTTCCCTATTTCCACTCCCTGATAATCTCTGAAAACGTCTAAATTAAAAAGATGCCAATCCTTTCTGGGTAAGTGGGATTTGGAAAAAAGGAAAATGACTCTGCCATACATTACACATCATAGGGGAGAAAGTTTGGTGGAAAGAGGTGAGGTGATGATTCAGGAAAGCAGATTGTAGTATAAATTCAGCCCCGTGGGACATGCTGTCCACTTCACTGGGTGTCTGTTTCATCATTTCTGAAGGGAGTAATTTGGAACAGACGGCCCTATAGACTCCCTTCAGAGTTGACATTTTTTCAGTGTGTTCTGAGTTACTTTGAGCTGTGATCACTCAAAATTTTTAATTTCAAGCATTCTCTTTACAGCCCAATCATAAGGAATCCTCTAATCTTAGATTCTGACATAGGCCACGTAACTATGTGCCCATATGCCAGGTTCCCTTCAACACAACAAATCACAAATTGTGTGTTAAACTTTTAAAAGAACAAAATGTATCATAGTTTGTATTATATGTACATGATGATTGGTTGATAACATAGGAATTCATAGCAGAATACCAAATAAAAATAGACACGTCATATAAGCTAATCTCTATTTAGACAGTTGTATATAGCTAGCTATATAAATCTCTATCTACTTGGAGATATTTTATAATACATAAATCTAGTTATATGTAGGTTACATAAATCTGAGATACGTTTCAGATACCAACTTATTTCCAAGATCCTGTGTTACTAGAAACATCTAGAATAGTGCACTTAAGAAAAAGAAGGAATTCATGGTTTTAAAAATTTTATGAAAAGTCACATATGTGTCTATATATAAATATAGATGTTGGTATTAAAAAGCAGAAATATCACTTTGCTGACACAGGTTGTATATAGAGTTAAAGCTATGGTTTTTCCAGTAGTTATGTACAGGTGTGAGAGTTGGACCATAAAGAAGGTTGAGAGTGGAAGAATTGATGCTTTTGAACTGTGGTGTTGGAGAAGACTCTTGAGAGTTCCTTGGACTGCAAGGAGATCAAACCAGTCCATCCTAAAGGAAATCAACCCTGAATATTCATTGGAAGGACTGATGCTGAAGCTGAAGCGCCAGTACTTTGGCCACCTGATGCCAAGAGCAGACTCATTGGAAAAGACCCTGATGCTGGGAGAGACTGAGGGCAGGAGGAGAAGGGGACGACAGAGAATGAGATGGTTGGATGGCATCAGCGACACAATGGACATAAGTTTGAGCAAACTCTGAGAGATAGTGAAGGACAGGGAAGACTTTCATGCTGCAGTCCATGGGGTCGCAAGAGTAGGACATGACATATGACTGAACAACAATATCGATCATATAGACATAGTCACTGTTATCAGCGTTTATTTGGGGGTGGGGCATTCAGGTGATTTTCTACATTCTTCCTTATGACTTATGTATTGTGGAAATTTTTTTTACACTGAGTATCTATTATTTACATAATAAGAAGAAAAGTTTCTTTTCAGGGTGAAAAGAAGAGTATCTAAAGGACACTGAAGAGATACTGGTATAAAAGAGGAAATTATTAAAAGGAAAAATTAACAAAATGTCTGATGTAAAACCTAAACAAAGAATATAAAAATCTCTTTAGATAAGAAACCTCTAACACATGTTTTTAAATGCAGTATTTTAGATCTTTTTGTTTCCAATAGAGTTCTAGGGCTTCTCAGAGAACTCATAGGACTGCTTACCTCTAGGAAATGCCAGAAAATATTCGAAGCTGGGACAATTTAGCCTTTTGAGGACAATCAAGTACTTTGACACTTGGGTAACACATTTCTTTGTGTAGACTCTTAATTTTTTTGGTTTTAGAAAACTCTTCAGTTCACTACATTCGTATTGGGTGTTTCAATGTGTTAATATTGGGGCACCCTCACTCTGGTCCTCTGTCTCAATCTGCCCTCCCCTTGACAACACACACAAACACACAGAACGCAGTCCTTCCTTGGAAGACAGCCACCCCCCAACTGCAGCTCTGCCCCTGCATTGACCCAGGCTTGTGTCTGGGCAGCAGTTCCCACAGTCAAGCTATCAGGGGAGCTAGTGAGGGAAACTGGAGCAGTTCTGAGCTGATAGCCTCCCAGACGTTGTGTCTGGGGCAGGTAAGGGACCTGGGCACACTTCCTCCTCCGTGGACCTTGCCTCCTTTGCTTTGGAGCTGGTTCTCTGGAGAACAAAGCCTCTTACTGAACAGAGTCACAGTTCTCACTGTTCTGGGGGTGGGTGCAGAGGGTGATGAGGGCTAATGTCATAGGAGCTGGTGCCCCAGGACTGCCTAGGAACTGCTCATTTGCCCTTGTGACCTCAGGTGAGGGGCCCCCAGAAGTAAAATAGGCAATATCCCATTTGGCAACAGAAGAATTTCCCTTAGCCCCAATGCATTCCTCTTGCCTGAACTCATTCTCATTAAAAAAAAAAAAAAATCTACACAAAATACTCATTTAATACTTAATGTAATAGTAGTAGAGGACATTTATGAAGCACTCATAAAGTGCCAGGGGCCAAAGTAAATGGTTTACATGTGTGGACTAATTTAATCTTCATAATAGCTCCATGAGTAAGAACTATTATCACTCCATTTTACAAATGATAAAACTGAGTCCCAGGAGCTTCTTTCTCTAAGTTACACATGAGTAAGTAGCTTGGTGGAATTCAAACCCAGGTCTATCTTTCCTCTGAACCCATGCACTGACCCTCTGATCTGTGTAGCCACACACTGTGCTCAGAGCCTTAAATAAGAGAGGCATTGTCCTTTCCTTCATGGAGCTCATAGGCTACTAGGGAGAATAGACAAAAAAGAGTTGATTACGCCTGTGAAACAGGAATGAGAGAAGATGCAAGGTTTATAGAACTCACAGCAAAGAGAGCTAACCCAGGCTGGCCAGATGGTTCACCTGTATGTGTGAAACCACATTCTAGAATCGTTTGTGAACAGAAGTCTAGCTTAGAAAACATAATCTGGCTTACCCAACACCTTGTCTGAATCTTTGTTGTTAAGGAGCTGCAGATTCTTGGGTGATTCAGGCTTAACATGAGTTGGAGTTGGCGGGTGGGAACAAGGTGAGGCACAAACACACGTAAACTCATTACGGAAATCAGGGATGTTCCTTCTGCAAATTGTTACTTCGTGTTCCCCAACAGTCTTGGAATTCCATCTGGCGAGGAGAGTGGGAGGCTTTCTCCTCTCCAAAACATTTCTATTGGCAAATATTGGAAGATTCTAAACTTGATCAGTGATCTACTGGGCCTTTGAGAGGAAACAGACTCCTTTTGTAACAATAGCACAAGCACAGCCATTCATCAGTTTCATCCCAAAACTTCTTTCCAAGGCTCAGTGCGGAAGTCTGCAGGCCAGAGATACTAGAAAGGGCTAATCTTGACTGTTGCCTATTGGAAATTTAAGTTTTTAAAAAGTGCATGACTATTCATATTTCTACCCATCTCTATGAAAATCAAACATTATATTTTATTCTAAGCATTCTGACAAATAAAGGATTTCTTTCCCTAATCTGTTCCTTGCAAAGATAGCAGAAGGTTAGTATCAAAATATATGACATCTGATGGGGCTGCTTCAAGACAGGAAAATGGATCAGAACTTTATAACGTGTTTATTAAGGGGATGGTGAAACTCAAGGTTTCATCTGAAGCTTATAACTGCCAAGTCAACAATTTTGAAAAATCTCAACTAAGTTCTATGCTGCCTGGTAAACATCCTCTTACCCTTTCGATTCATTTCAACACTCATTTATTGATCCTTGACTACAGAATGCAGTGGGAGAAAGGAACTTTAACTTTGGAGTCCAAAAGTCTGGGTTCTAAACCCGTTTGTTAAAAGCTTTATCTCGATTAAATTCTTTAAACTCTTTGTTCTTCAGTATCTTCATCTGTTGAGTAAAGATCACACTTATCTGATAAGAACATTTAAAGCTGGGGTCTCCAACCTCTAATGCCTGATGATCTGAGGTGGAGCTGATATGATAATGATGGAAGTAAATGCAAAGTAAATGTAATGAGCTTAAATCATCCCCAAACCATTACTAACTCCATCCCCCAGTTTGTGCAAAAATTGTCTTCCACAAAAGCAGTCCCTGGTGCCAAAAAGGTTGGATACTGCTGAATTTTAAAGGATCAATATAGTTATCTCAAGGGCCCTAATAAATGACATCCCCACTCCCTGCCCACATTAGGAAAACTGAGAGAAAGAGACAAGGAGGGACAAGGAGGAATGAGATCATCATGCCCTTTCTTACTGATGAGATGAAGGCTCATAGCTTAGGGTATATAGTAACAGTGGGCTTTGTTTCCCAGCCACCCACCAGTGCTGGCTGCTGCTCTGCCCCTGTCAAACGGTGATACAGGAGGAGCAGGCTAAATATTTGCTTCCTGTCCACAGGCAAGGCAGCTCTCCCAGAGGAAGGCAGGAAGGGGCTGAGCTACCCGTGCCCAGAGAGCTGCATGATGATTCATGTGGGTAAAGGCACATTGGCCTTTGGGGACCCTTTTCCCCATACAAAATATTAAAAATTACATATGCATTCATGTTCAGTCAATTCTTTGTGACCCTATGGACTATAGCCTGCCAGGTTCCTCTGCCCATAGGATTCTCCAGGCAAGAATACTGGAGTGGGTTGCCATTTCCTACTCCAGGAGATCTTCCACATCCAGGGTTTGAACCCATGTCTCCTGTGGATCCTGCATTGCAGGCAGATTCTTTACCACGGAGCCACCTGGGAAATTTCCAAATTATATGTACATTGGCATAAAGATGAAGATATTAACTTCGTATTTTAAATGCTTTCTTTGACCTAACTAAACATTTGTCTTTTTTCTTAATTAAAAATATTAAACAATTTTTTAGATTTAGGGTGGGCCCCTAAAAGTACTGTGGACCCTCACCACTGTGCTGAATGGGTAAGTCAGCCTTGAGTGCCCAATCTTTGTTGCCAAATTTCCCAGTGAGATCATCCCCTCCTCCCTTCTTGGGGAGGACTGAGGGGGACCACAGTGAAGGCCCTAGGTGTTGTTCCAGATGGAGGTAAGAATTCAGGGAACAGGAGGCTCCCAGATCCCCAGGAAAGTGAAGTGTTAAACAGAAGAAAGGAGTGACGTAGCCTAGACTGTGAGTGTCACCAAGGTGAATAAGACATTCTCTCTGCCTTCAAGAACTAATTACAACACAAAGCACAGAGAATAAGTGCAAAACTGGAAAACAAGTCACCTGCTGAGGGAATTTCCAGACACAAATGCTTGAGGTGGTGATGTTTGAGCTTGGCTTTGAAGGATAAAAGACTTTTGCTAGACAAGGTAGGATGGGGTCGGGTGAAAAGGCCATTCCAGACTGTGAGACTAGCTAAGATCCGGATTCATTAGAACACAGGGATGTGCTGGGAATTGAATTCAAAAAAGCACCCACTTACCATACTCTTCTGGCTCCCTTGGACTGTCTGTTTGATGTATTATTGTATTCTAACAATGGATGGGAGGGAGGAAACATTTATTCAGGGCCTACCACGTTCCCAGTGCTTTATAGGCATCACTTCATTTAATCTTCACCCCAGGGGTTTGAGGTAGATACTGTTATCCCCACCTTTTCAGACAAGGAAGTTGAGACCCTCAAAGTATAAATGAGTTTAACCAGGGCCCCAGAGCCTTGTTGACATTAGCAGAGGTCAGAAGCCAGGGCTCTTGACTGCCAACCCAGAGTTCTGCTCCCTGCTCCTTGGAAACTTCAAAAGGGGTTTTCTGAGAGCTATACAAAGAGGAGTTCTTGAAGTTCTAGCCTAGGTGGAATGCTGCCTCAGAGCTTCATTTCTGGTGTTCCAGCATGCACGCTCTCAGACTCCTGGGATGTTTTTCCTCACACTGATCATCCACCTGTTGGGGGTCCTTCCTTCATCCCATGCAAGATAACAGATTCCTGCTGTTCCAGGGTCTCTACTTATTATTCCCCAGGAGGGGCTGGTTCTAGGTACCCAACCATAGGTGTTCATGTGTCTCTGTCCCAAGATCACGTTAGATTCATGGGAGCTAACATACAGTGGTCAAGTAGCTAATATTTAGGAGGCACCTGCTCTGTGCCAGGCACTGTGCTTAACACATTCTTGACTCATCATTTAATCCTCTCAACATTCCTCTGACATAGGCATTATTAGAATTTTACAGATAAGGACACTGAGACTCAGAGAGACCATGTAACTTTTCCAAGGTGACACAACTTGGTGTTGACACAACTTTTCCAGGTGACACAGTCCTGCTGGAGTCAGGATTTAATTCCTGCAGCCTGACTCCAAGCTCTCACCCTGAACCGCAATGGGGTGCAGCCTCTTACGATACTTAGAGCTTCACATTAAGTCTATGTTTGTGAGAAATTGGCCTCTCTGCTTTTCTTCAATTAATTTCAGTTTCTCAAAGTTCTTCAGTATTTTGAATCTTTTCTTTGATACCTTTCAAGTTATCCTTTATAGGCATGCCTTTTATTCTCTTAGAATTTGGTCATTTGAAAAATTTCTCATTCAGAAATTATTTTCTTATATCTGTATTTTATCCATTCCTTTGGTTATTTGATTTTTTTCTTTTTCTCTTTTGCTCCTTGACTTTTTCATCTTCTACTTGCAGTGGTCAGAGGGTAAGGATGGAAACCTGAATGTGGAATCCTTGGGCCTGAAGTCACCTCAGGAGTCTTCCCTTTTCCCTCTGTCAGGGCTGTGCCATGAGGAAGCATCTGTAGATTTTATCTCTTAGCATCCATCCCTCTTCGCCATCAACACCAAAATTCTGCTTTGGGGGCCCTGCCCTTTCCCAGTTGCTGTTTGAGGAAGTATAGCAAGGGAGTGCCACACTGCCTCGGCTTGAAACCCTGCTCTGCAACTAGACCATCTGTGCAAACTTGGACTGCTAATTCAAACCCTGTGGCAAAGTTTCTTCATTAGAATAGTACCTGCCTCATAGGGTTACTGTGAGAAGAAAATATGCGTAAATATAGTGCTAAGAACAGTGCCAGGTAGAAAATAAACACACCATAAACATTAGTGATTTATATCATTAATCTTTTCCAAGGCTTGGCTGAGCGAATGCTCTTTCCCTGGAATTTGAATCTTGAGCAGAATGAGAAAAAGACAGAAAGCATTAAAGCTGATTTACTCAGATAATTGTGCCCCCAAAGAAGTGGTTAATCAGCTCCTGCTCCCTGGATCCTAGGGCGGTCCTCGTCTGGTCCTTCTTGAATCTGGAGCTGCAGAAGATTCTTTTACTCTACATTCCTCTCCCAACACTCTGCCAACAAATGTGCCCCCGCCCCCAAACTCATTTTGTTCTTCCTCTTCCTCTTTCCTCTCCTCCTTTTTCTTCTCCCCCTCTGGCTAAAAGTAGGGAGTGTTAGTTTCTGATACTTCTTGACAAGAAACTTTACTCAACCAGCATTCCTTGAAAATGGCCCTTTAGCCTTGGCTTAAATCCTTCCATAAAACACCTCTCTCTTTAAATTGGTAAACTCTAAAAGTACTTCCTCATAGCAAAAAATAAGTGTGTTAGGTGCTCAGTCATGTCCGACTCTTTGCGACCCCATGGACTGCCAGGCTTCTCTGTCTATGGGATTCTCCAGGCAAGAATACTGAAGCAGGCTGCCATGCTCTCCTCCAGGGGATCTTCCCAACCCAGGAACTGAGCCTGGGTCTCCTGCACTGTAGACAGGTTCTTTACTGTCTGAGTCCCCGGCTACAGAAAACCTTTCTAGGACCCTGGGGCCAGAATGTTTGCAGCCTGGCTCAGTCATTTACTTGCTGTGTAGCTTGGTCAAGCTGCTTAACCTCTATACCTAAATTTCCTCATCTTTAAAACAGAGGTTGATAATATTTAATAGTCACCACTTCATGGTATTGTTGTGAAGATTATGTGTCAGAAGCACTTAGATGCCTAGAAAGAGTAAGTTGTTGGCCCCTTCCTCCCCCTCCTTCTCTGCTCAGGTCCTAGCTCCAGCCTCTATAGCTGCCCAGAATGAGCTAAATCCTCCTCTTCATGCCAACCTTTCAAATAATGATGTTCTCCTCCTTTCCTTCTTTCCGCCAGGCTCAGCCCTGCTTCCTCTGTAAGCCACTTGATCAGGCAGACTGATCAACCTGGAAACAGCCAGTCTTTAACTGGCCTGCCTCATTACTTTATCAAAAATAAAGCACAAACATCTTATAAGGCTTTATGTTAAAATTTGCCCACATCCTTGGGAAGGACCTGTGCCACAACTTCTGGACCCCAGCACCTCTGAGCCAGACTCCATCACCTGGGCTGAGAGTGGAGACCGGGGTCAGGAGGAGGATGACGCACGAAGGCCCCGGGCACAATAGCTGTCGGGAGAACTCTCCTCTCCCTGCTGGGCTCCACCCCGGCTTGTGCAGAAGCAGGTATACTTCTTGCGTTTTGCCTGCTCTGCCTGCTTGGCTCTAGAATCATGGCCACGGCCCTGTGCTAGGCTGTTTCTGGTTGTTGACATGCCACCGACAAGCTTGCGTGGTTTCCTCTTTTAGGAAGCGCTTTCCCCACAGAGTGGAGAGCAAGAGTCTGATTGATAATAACATCAGTTGCGTGGCACTTCACAATTTGGAACACATTAGTTGGTACAGTATTGTGACAAATTTGTCAGAGCCAGAATAGCTTTCTCACACACACAAAAAAATAGCCCCCTCCAACTTTTTTTTTTTTTTTTTTGCCGTGGAGACACTGGGGCTTGGTGAGGTTGAGGGATTTGCCCAAGTCACACAGCCACCTGGTGACAGAGCTTACATTTGAGTTGAGTTGCAGCTTCTTTGTGACATGCCGCGTGTGGAAGGCTTTGGGGCTACTGTTGGATTGCTATTCGTGTGATGGCATCACTCTGCCCCTGAGGCTGCAGGACATCCTGTAGCCTTTTTCCCAATGGTCAGCAGAGACACCAAGAAACAGGTGGCCTGAGAGCCCTTGTACCTACAGACCTTTGAATGTAGAGACACGGCATGTGATCTGACAGACCCGTTATGTTTGGTCGGTCTGCAGGTGTATCCGGGAGAGAATAAGAACAAGAACAGACTGGTAGATTGGTATTATTCATGTTATGGGGAAAGTCATGTTCCATTGTCTCTTCATCCTTCCGCTTAAGAAGGGAGCCTTCCAACCGAAGGACTGTGTTCTTTGAGATCTGTACAGAGATTTTAAGGAAAATAAATGCTGGCCCCTACTTGGATTTTCTTGGATTCAGGGCTCCCAGGATAAACAGTTTTCTATGGTGGAAAGCAAATGGGTGTCCTGCCTGGCTCTGTCATCCCTCACCTTCCAACCCTGGCCCGGCAGTAGGACTGAAGTTGCCCAGCCCTGAGCTCTTCCTGGTGGCCAAAGCAGAAGTGATTTTACACTGGGTGTGAACAGCAGGATAAGGCAACCGGGAAATCATCCTGCAGATCCCTGAAAACTGGAGGAGTCCTGACTCATCTCCTTCCTTGGCTCCCTGCTGTTGCAGAACAAACTGATGTGGTTTGCAAAGCTCATAACGATCTGGCCCCACACTCTGGCTTCTCTGCAAGCCAAGCTCCCATGAACCTTTCGGTCCAGCTGTTGTAGAATTATTTTTTGGTCTTCAGAAATGCCAGCTTCCTTTCTCACCTCAGGTCTTGGCTCATGCTGCCTGGGGTGGACTGCTTCCATTCCTCTGTCTGGAGAACTTATGCTCCTTCTTCAAGACATCATCACGTCACTTCCTTTGGGGAGCTTCCCTGGCACTTTTATTACCTGCTCCTTTTTCATTTCCTACAGTCTTCTGATCTTAGCTCTGCTGCAGCCCTTCTCACATTTATTTTGCTTGTAATTTATTTTGTGGTGAGTGAACAGACACTGAGACCAGATTGCCTGGATTCAAATCCTAGCTCAACCAGGAAATGTTGGATGACCTTGGACAAAGTCTCTGTCCTTGCTTTCCTCCTCTGTAAAATGGGAATATAACACCACAGTGATTATGAAGATTAAATGAGCTAATGTACAGTAAGGACTTAGGTCACTGTCTGGCACTTTTAGTGTTAGTTGGTATCATTATCAGTAGCTGTTTGAAGTCACCTGTCAAGGTTTTATCCTGTTCAATCTGTGCTTCAACCATCATGATGTGGCCTCTTGCAGGCCCATAGTCAATAAGCCAGACCTGGAAGTGAGTGAGACTCTCTCTCTGCACCCTTGTGTGTCGGTGAATAGATGCTGACATGCATGGTTCCTGATTTCTATTCTATGTTCTTCTAGACCAGAGCTCCAAGTGGATCCCTTCTATAGTCCTTTCCAGCTCCTTCCAGCATGCTTTGCCCAGCCCCCTCAATCCAGATGGACTCCCTGGGTATCAAAATGTCCTTGTAGACTTAGCAATCTAAACCAAGATAGCATTTCTCCTCCATCTAATTCTCCATGCCTGTGGGTCTCCCTTCTGGTAACTTCACCCAGTTGATTCTCAGAAGAGTCTAGGAGCATCTGGAGCTTTATTATACCACTAAGGTTTGGTCTACATGCTATGTTTGAGTCACTTAAATATCTAGTTCTCAGCACAGTACCAAACTGTGCATTTTAAAAACTAGACAAATGGATGATGGAATGAATGAATAAATAAATGGATCAGTGATAGAGCCATCCACTAGCATTAATGCTCCCTATGCTTTCCCACAGGGTAGTGGTGTATGAGGTTGGCTGTACTTGGATTTTCTGTAACTAACAGCTGAAAGCATCCTAATTAGAATACACTTCCAAGCATACACTCATTTCTATTGTCCTTATCTGGAATTCTCAACACAGTGCCACCATCTGGAATAAAACAGGTCTAAGAACATATTTTGGGCTCCAGACTGCTGGGAGGGGAACACCTCCAAGAGCAGAACAGTCGGGCATCCAAGACAAACTTCAACTTCTTCCAAGCTTTGGCTTGGTATGGAGAGAACCAATCACTTAGAATCAGAGTGACCGTGAATTTTAGAGCTGGAAGGAATGGTGAATGTAATTCAACCCAATTCCTTCCTTTAACCAAGATGGAAAAGTGAGGGCCAAAGAATATGAGTGACTTCTCAAGCCCACTCTGCTTTCTAAGTGTCAGTTAGGACCTGAACTCAGGTCTCCCGAGTCCATGATTAGCGCATTTCTCCCCAGCCTCTCATGATCGCATCAGCCCTTGCCTTTTCTCGTGTCTTCACCATCACAGGCAGAGCTGATACCTCAATCCCAAGGCTGTGTGGGCGCTCACAGAAACATGGGTAGGGCTGGTGGTTTTGAGGGCAGTGCGCCTGATGGCAGGGGCAAGAGCTATTTGTTTTCGCTGTTCAGGATTTAAACATCTACTTCTGTTTACCCACAGAAAAGTCTCTCAAGACTTTTGCAGGATTTTCTCAGGATCGGTCAAGGTCACCCTTATCTCCCCCAGTGTTTCACCACTCACTCAGACACTTCCTTTTGTGTGTTATGTATGTGGTGGGGAAGGGGTTGTTGAATAGGGGAGGCTAGTAATTTTTTTTTTGTTTTGAATTGTTTTGTTCAGAAATTCTGCCTTTTCCCACGAGTTGTTTGCAAGGCTTTGAAATGAGGGCTAGGAATCACATGGAGTAATTTATTTGGGGCAGACAGCAGAATGTGTCAGCACCAGATTACCTTGTCTTAGATTAAAAGGGTGCCACTTACCTTCAACATTGTGATATTTATTTTAACAAAAAAGTTGAAATGCCCAATAATGTCATTAAAGGAACGTTGTTAAATCTAGAGTAAGAGATTATGCAACCCAAGGACTTAGCAATAGTGGAAGGGGACATATCTGCTGGAATCAGTCTAGAAGGTCCTGCACAGATGCTCAGCTTTGGGAATTCTAGTGCAGTGCTAACATCCTCTCAGAGAGAAAGGCACAAACGCATTAAATTACCTTTGAGTGTCATTTCCTTCCACTACACTCTAGATAATCATTAAAAAGGTGAAGAATATGCATACTATTGACATAGAAAATGTCCCTGACATACTGTTAAGTATTAAAAAACAGACTACAAAGCAGTGTTCGTAATACAATTCTAATTTTATAAAAAAAGAAATTATAGGGATAAGAATATTGTGGCTAAAAAAGAGATACCAATATTTTAACAGTGGTTACAGATGATTTTAAGTCCTCTTGATATTTTTTCTGTATCATTAAATTTTTACAATAATACACTATTGTTGTTGTTGTTTAGTTGCTAAGTCGTGTCCAACTCTTTTGCAGCCCTCCAGGCTCCTCAGTCCATGGGATTTTCCAGGCAAGAATATCGGAGTGGGTTACCATTTCCTTCTCCAGGGGGTCTTCCCAACCTAGTGATCCAGCCCACATCTCCTGCATTGGTAGGTGGGTTCTTTATTACTGAGCTACATGGGAAGCCCAATACACTATTACTTTTCATAATTAGGAAAATACAATAGAGGTTTGAAAAAATAAAGCTTTCTGTTTGTAGCTGGGCTCAGGGATTGGTTTATGAAAGGGGGAGGAGGCCGGTCCTTGCCTTAAGAAAGTTAGGTGATCAATAAAATGCTATTACCCTTTCCTGTGAAGAGAGGGAGGTAGGAGGAGTGTATCCTTGATGTAGGTGTAGGGTAGAGATTCTTGAGTCTGAAATTCTAAAGTGTGAGATGTACTCCTGGTGTCTCCAGTCAGAGTTTGGCATCATTATTTCCCATCATCTTAACTAGGTATTCTCAGCTCTGTAGTTAAACATTAGTCCTTATATAAATATTTTGGGCCTAGTTTGGGAAGCTAACTACCCTTAACAGCATTATTTCTGTGGGAAAATATGCTCCAAATTCCACACCATCAATTCACATTGGAACTTTTAAGATGCAACTATTTTCTGTTTGGAGCCATTTTTGTCCCTTTTCCTTTAAATCACTACTTATTTCAACAATCTCTATTAGTTTGTAAAAGATTACAAACTTATGAACAAATCATCTGGCTTATGCTTCATTTGTTAGAGGCCAGCACACAGTCAAAGGGTTTTCAAGACTGAAAGGGATCTTAGAGATCAGCACCAATAACTAATTTTTGAATGAATATTACTTCTCATGGGTCAGGCTGGCTAGAGCTGTCTAGGGATCAAGCAGTTGTCTGTCTTCCCCAGAATTTCTCTTATTTTTGCCATGATAATTAATTTCATGCACCAGCTTGCCTGGGCTAAGGATGCCCAGATAACTGGTAAAACATTATTTCTGGATATGTCTATGAGCATGTTTCTAGAAGAGATTAATAGTTGATTCTGGGCTGGCATTATCCAGTCTGCTGAAAGCCTGAATAGAACAAAAAGGCAGAGGAAGGCTGAACTTTCTTCTTGAGCTGGGACGTCCATCTTCTCCTGCCTTTGGACATTGGGTCTTGGGCCTTCAGCTTCTGGGACGTATATTAGTACACCATCCCTACTCCCTACCCCAACTTCAGCCTTAGTATGAGAGTCACAGCACCAGCTCCCTTGCATCTCAGGCCTCTGGACTCAGACTGAACTATACCACTGGCCTTCCTGGTTGCTCAGCTTGCAGATGGCACATTGCAACATCTCTTAGCCTCCGTAATTTTGTGAGCCAATTCTTATAATAGATCTTTTCTTATATGTCTTTCCATCTCTATATCCTATTGGTTCTGTTTCTCTGCAGAACCCTGACTAGTACACTTACGTACCTTTCCTTAATTGTTGGGAGAAGCTTAAGGAACATATAATTCTTTTATTCATTTTCCCAACACATTTACAAATTCATTGAGGTAAGAGTTAGACTTTGTAATCCTGAAGCTCCTCTAGCATTTGGGACAATTTCGTGACCATCCAGAAGGTGCCTAATAAACACTTGGAAACCTTATGAGGCAGTGAAAAGAGTGCTGGATGAGGTGTGATGAAAGTTGGATGCTGGTCTTGGCTAGCTGTGCAAGTTTAAAGTTATGAAAAGGAAGCAGTGGTCAAGCTGATCTCATAGGGCCTTCCCAGACCTTGAGCAGAGAAATTCTCCTCGTGTCAATGGGACAGGTTTCGTCCTGTTTGCTAACATACTTCTAGGTCAGGGGAAAGGTTGAACATGTTGGCCTCTATTAGATTTGTTGGTCATTTCAATTACTTTGGAGGTTAGTGGCAAATAACCTTTCTTGACCTTCTAGACCTAGAGCAATGATCTTTGCCCTTTTCTGAGGCAAGGGTGTTTTGTGAATCAGATCAAGAACAGGGTCCCTCTTCCCCTAAAGCTTTGTGTATGAATATAGGAGTTTCTCAGCCCCATGAAACCCACCATAAGTCGTCTAGAGGTCCATGAGTGTAATATTCAATTAAAACCCTCCGGCTAAACTCTAAATGGCTGGCTTCTGCTGCTGACCTTGGACAAGCTGTTTCCCCACTGGGGGCTTCAGTATCCGCATCTGGTTCAGTCTCTCTTTAAGTTCTCTCCCAGCTCCAGTGAGTCCTTGATACCTGTGGGACACTCCTGTAAGAAGTCATGATCCTGGATCCTAACTCTGGTCTGTTCCTGCTACTGAGGACACTCCTGTCCAGGGAGGAATTTCTAGAGCATCCTGACTGAGAAGCAATTGGCTCCCCAGAGGCCTCCAGGGGGAGGGCAGGAACAGGGCTTTCTTTTTAGCTTTCTGCTCTGGGAAGAAACTTACTAAGGGCCATGTCAGAGGGCAGATGCCCACTGACACATGCGTATCCAAATGAAACCCACACCCAGAGGACCAGAAAAGGCAAGCCAGAATCAGCGATTCAGCCGTGCAGTGGACAAATAAAAAATCTCTTCTCCACTTTCAGGCATTCTCCCACTTCCATGACTCACCTCCTCTCATTCCAGAAAGTCATGCCCAGGAATTAATTTATGTGTCCTGTTCAAAGGTCTTTAGGTAAACAGCTCTACCAACCCTTTCAGCTTCCCAGACGAGCTTGATTTCTGGCCCCAGGGAGGAAGCTAATGACTTGTAGTTACTTTGCTATTGTTTTTCCGAAAACAATTTGACTTCCTTTCTGATAGCCTCAGAATTCCTCCTTTACAAACGAAGGCGCTGCAGCCCAGGAAGGGCTGAGCTCACCAGGTCACTTGCGCAATGCTCCTTGCTCAGTAGCAAGATCTCCTTTGGGTGAAAAGTCCCAGAGGCTCCAGAAAGAAGGGTGGGCAAGCAGTTCTGGGGATGTAAGATCTGTCTGGGGATGGAAGGCACCTTGGTGCCTCAGACTCTCTTCTGAGATCTCACCTCCATCCCAGAGCTTGCAAGAGTAACAAAGGTGTATTGATGTCCAAAGAATAAACTTGTGAAGATGGTGTTATGACCATTTTATAGACCAGGACATTGAGGCTCAGTAGTTTGCCCATCCCCTCCGTCCATGGGATTCTCCTGGCAAGAATATTGGGGTGGGTTGCCATTCCCATCTCCAGGGGATCTTCCTGACCCAGGAATTGAACCCTGGTCTCTCACATTGCATGAAGATTCTTTAGCATTTGAGCCACCAGGGAGGCCCAGTTGTCCTACATATGTCAACGTTAGCACTAATTGCACTGCATTCAGCTTACTGGTACACAGGGCTCTATCCAGTCATGGGGAGCATCAGGGCAGAATTTCTCTCTCATATATCTTTGTATGCCCTGTCCTCACACATAGTAGGTCCTTGGTATACCTTCACTGAATTAATGATAAGTGAATAAATGACTCTACAGAACAGTGATGTTCCTCAGACTCTGGGAGGAGGATGCCGTGAAGCAAGCACAGGTCTGCTGGAAATGCACGCGTCATGTGTTCCCGAGTACAAAGGGACGGTTTTCAGGGAATGGTAACTTTGGATGTGTGCAGTGCATATCTGTGTGGCCATATCTGGTGGCCTTGCTTAGAGGAGGCAATAATGGTGGCTATAATAGTTATAGCTGCTATAATGGTGGTAACACCATGTTCCATTGTTAATTTTTTTTCTCTTTCCAAAGTATTCTCCCATCTATAATTTAATTTTGATCTTCAGAACAGATCTCTCTGTATTTTACACATGAGAGAATATTTATTTAACACTCACTATAAGCTAAACATGATATACATCTCATTCAATCGTCACAAATAATCTATAGGTTTGATAGGTACTATCATTGTCCTTATTTAAAAGTGGACCAAGTGTGGCTGTCAGGGAGAAATAAATTGTCCTCTGTCCTTTAGTTTCAGTACTTGGGCTGGGGGAGTGGGGGTGGGCAGAGTAGCCTGTGAATTAAACTCAGGAAAGAGATTAATAGCACAAAGAAAGATTTTTATCCCAAATGCATAGGGGAGCTAACAAAAGTAGTTAGCTCACTAAATGGTTAAAGTTAGAGGCTTATATATTTAATTTAGAGAAGAGACGGGGCGGGGTGGTGGGGTGGGGAGGCAGGGAGAAAATAGTTCTATGGGAGGAATAAACAGGTTTCCTTAGAAAAGACAAACAGGTATTTAGGAGAACAAATGGGAGACAAGAAAGTTTGTGATAATGTTTGTTTATGCAAGTAGAGTGATAGTTCTGTCTCTTCATGGCCATGAAATTTCCCTGGAGAAGGGATTTATAGTAGTCTCATTTCCCAGAAGCTGCTGCTTCTAGTCAGATAAGGGAAACTCCGAGAAGCCTTCTTTCTGCCTAGTGAATCTCAAATGTCTTCAACTTACTCTTCATACCAACTCTGATGTTCCAAATGAGTCCCCACATGGCAAAGGAGGACCCATGGCTGCTGAATGGAGTCAAGATCTGGACCCAGGCAGTGTAACCACAAGTTTATTTGCTCTGAGTCCTGTGTTTTCTACCTTGGGTATCTAGCTATCTGAACATGAGATTAACCTTTGGGGATGGGGGGCAGGGGGGTGGGAGAGAAAGAATATTAAAACAGAAAACAAGGGAGAGTCTTAGTCTTATAAATGCCTCTAATCTTGCGTAATAACTTGACTCCAGGAGGACACCAATTTGGGAGGAGATATAAAACTTTTGCTCATGAGTTTGCTTTTTATTATTATTGGCTGGATTATTAAGACAGGCCTGGGGTGTTATATCTATTTCACATGCAAGGAAATGCCTCTCTTTTGAGTGATGTGTCTGCAGGCACTTGCATTAATGGCATATGTGATGGAAAGTTTCTTGACCTTGTATTTTAAGATACTTGCCAATAGATCACCTAGATACTATGGACTTGACTGAAAACATCTTTCAGAATAAAGGAGAAGCAAGCACTTTTTAGTCCTTGTGAGGTGGGTAGGTGTGCATTTGTTAGAAGAGAAAGGTGTGCTCCGGGTGCTCTGCTGATGTTTCAGTTAAAATAAAATTCCCAGCCTTCTTGCTTTCAAGGACTTCCATTCAGATCTAGAGGACAAAGGCCATTCTAACGTTTCCCAGAAGAAGGTCCCAATTTTTGTGAATGCAATGACCTGGGACTCACAGAGGCCCAGTGACGCTGCATCCAGCTGTTGTCTTCATGCCCTGGCTTCAGTGGGAGAGCATCAGGCTTGGCTGATCCTGGATTCCTCCTCCTCCTCTTCTCATTTCCATGGAGGCTGCAGGTACAAGCCCATCACAGAGTTCTTAATTTTGGAATCCCAAAAAAATCTCAACTGCCTTAAGCCCAAGAGAAGGCTTGATTTTGACTCAGGTCTAAAACTTGAGATCTGTTGAGAATAGATTTGTAGACTAGAGTAGCAGGGACAAGGAAGTCTGTGTTTCTTTTGCTTTCTGCTTCTTGGAACAGGGTGTTCTTGCTCATTTTAACCACTGGAAAGTATGTCTTTAAGGGGACAGCTTACGACTATGGTGTCTGAATCTCCACTGGCAGAAAAGTGTGTGACCTCAGCCCACAAACCAGGGCTCCAGTGACCCATTAACACCCTCCAATGAGGCAAGAGGGACTCATCACTCTTGAAAGGAGATGCTGACAGAACTTATTTGCATGTGTTGCCCTTATAGGGTCTAAGGAGAGTGGCTGTTTAAACATCTGGACCCCAGCATCTTGGGAAGGAAACTGATGGAGTCAGAGACACATTGAGTAGAGGAGACATTGAAAGGTCTATTCATTTGCCCTCTTGCCTATCAGGAGAAGCAAAAAAGAAGCACTTTTCAAAATGCCTTTAAAAGACTCGTAGAGAAGATGATTGGTCTCTTCCTGGAAACCTCAGGTGGTGCTGGACCCGCTGGACTCACAGTCATGGTCAAAGACATGCAAGGGCTGGAGCCCATCCTTCTTGTGGCATCTGCAGGTCTGTTTGCTTCCAGCTGGAGGGTCCTGTGCCCCACTTCTCTGACCAGGTAAACAGGCTTCATGAGAATTTCCTCTACAGCCATGGGGAGAAAGTGCCTGGCCTTTAGCATCAGGCAGACCTTTCCTCCACTTACTAACTGAATAATCTTGGGCAAGTTACTAAACTTCTCTGACTCTGAATTTTCTTTTCTGTAAAATGGAAATGATAGCAGAGTATCTACCCTGCAGTGTTGTGAGGTGAGAATGCCTGATACTCAGAAGGCCTTCAGTAAACATGCCTTTCCCTGCCCCCTTCACCATATCAGACATCACTGTAATGAACATGTTGTCCAAATGATGTTTTCCTCACCTAATTTAACACTTTATTATATCATTATGCATTGAGGATAAATACATATAGATACTGCCTTTATACTAACTGCTTTATCTGAATAGCTCTTTTCTGCAACTAGAATAGCAGCCTCTTGTGGACAAGGGACAATCTTGTCTCCCACTTAGCATAGGCTGGCCCTATTGTTATTCAGTTGCTAAGTCCTGTCTGACTCTTTGAGACCCCATGGACTACAGCACTCCAGGTTTCCCTGTCTTTCACTATCTCCTGGAGTTTGCTCAGAATGTCCATTGAGTCGGTGATGTCATCCAAGCATCTCATTCTCTGTCGGCCCCTTTTCCTCCTGCCCTCAATCTTCCGCAGCATCAGAGTCTTCTCTAATGAGTCAGCTCTTTGTAACAAGTGGCCAAAGTATTGAAGCTTCAGTTTCAGCATCAGTCCTTCCAATGAATATTCATAGTTGATTTCCTTTAGGATTGACTGGTTTGATCTCCTTGCAACCCAAGTGACTCTCAAGAGTCTTCTCCAACACCACCAGATCAAAAGCATTGATTCTTTGGCACTCAGCTTTCTTTATAGTCCAACTCTCACCTCCATACATGACTACTGGAGAAACCATAGCTTCGATTAGATGGACCTCTGTCTGAAAAGTGATGTCTCTGCCTTTTAATACACTGTTTGGGTTTGTTATATCTTTCCTTCCAAGAAGCAAGCATCTTTTAATTTCATGGCTGCAGTCACCATCTGCAGTGATTTTGGAGCCTAAGAAAATAAAGTCTGTTATTGTTTCCATTGTTTCGCCATCTATCTGCCATGAAGTGATGGGACTGTATGCCATGATCTTAGATTTTTGAATGTTGAGTTTTAAGCCAGTTTTTTTCACTCTCCTCTTTCATCCTCATCAAGAGGCTCTTTAGTTCCTCTTCACTTTCTGCCTTTAGAGAGGTATCATCTGCCTATCTGAGGCTGTTGATATTTTTCCCCACAATCTTGATTCTAGCTTGTGATATTATGTCTATATCCATATCTATCTCACTCCTATCCCAGTGCCTGACCCATAAAAGTATTCTCTTCGAATTAGAGGAGGA
The DNA here is from genome assembly GCF_016772045.2 of Ovis aries. Lineage (NCBI taxonomy): Eukaryota > Metazoa > Chordata > Mammalia > Artiodactyla > Bovidae > Ovis > Ovis aries. The sequence continues at coordinate 98,830,488 of NC_056054.1, read as the reverse complement.
GAGAGTAGTCCTGGGCAGTGGCGATGCCCTCTCCCTGCCCTTTGGAGCTTTCCGGTGACCCCTGGTGTCTATTCTGGGTGCTGGTGTTTGTGATTTGTGAGAGCATGTTTTCTGTGTTCAGCTCACTGATGTGGGCATAGTAGACATCCCTGAAAAACAGTGCTCTGTGAATGCACAGTCCATTTTTCTGACAACAGGAAAAGGATGGGGAAGAGGGATCTCTGGGGTAGTACTGGCTTTCCCATTGATGCCCCAGGAAAGCAGCTCGGCAGGGGGTGGGCAGGCAAAGACTAGCACCACCGCACCACCAGCCTGAAGGAGAGAGGGCTAGCTCAAGGGCTGTGGCGACAATGACAGGGGGAGGGCCAGGGGGAGGGGGAGGGCTCAGTCTCCTTCTGGGGAGAACGTGGTATGGAAAGGCTGCAAGCAGGTCAAGGGGAGAAAACTTTTTAAATAAGCAAAGATCCTAGGAGCACAAAAGGGAGAGGGGAGGGAGAGATCCTGAGGGGGAAGTGGGAGGAGAGAGAAAGAGTAGGAAGAAGTGGGCGGAGGGAGGGTGACAGATAGCGATTAAAAGAGGGTGGGAGAGGAGCGACTGACAGGCTGGAGAGCGGGGAAGAGTGGGCAGCGGAGGACAGACGGCCAGAGAACCAAGAAGCCTACGGGAATTCCAGACAGGAGGAGGAGGAGAAGAAGGTAAGAGTAAACCTGGATTTTAAGAGCTAAAACTACCAATTGATGGGAAAGAGCCAGAGAAAAAGTCTTGAATTACAGGCTGATCACAACAAAGCTCTTTCTCTGCACCTGTGGGTTTCTCTCCTGCCTCTCTCACCACCTTTGATGGTCAGCTTTGGGTATATTAAAGAGGATGGCTTAGGAAGCAGTAGATAAATCACGTACTTGATTTAGAAGGAGCTGCAGAAATGCAAGTGGAGGGCCTCTGCCATCTGTCTGCCTCTCACAGAGTCTCCATGCTCCAGGGATATCTTCTAAGCAGGACACCAGGCCATTTCCAGGAACTTTTGTGAAGACTGGAATTGGCCCTTTAAAAACTCAAACCATCACTGTTTTACGATGCTTCCTCTAGGCTTGGAATCTTTTGAAATGTTTCCACAGCATCTAGAGGGTGTTTTGATTTTTTTTCCCCCCTAAGGCATGTTGGATGGTTTAAAAATATTCCCTGCCTGGTTTCTTGTGGAGTATCATGTCCCTGCTGTACATTGTCAGCAATCTGGCCCCTCGTGCTGGAGCAAAGAGGCTGGTGAGACCCAGAGAGAAAGCCCGGGAGAAGGACCCATGAGAGGTCTCCTTTCCTCCTGGGCACAGGGCAGGACGGTTTCTGTTGGCTCCTTCATCTCTCTTTCAAGCATGTGGTGAAGGAACCAGGGCTCGGGGGGCCAAGAGACCTGGGTTCTATTGCACTGAGGGGCTTGTGATCTTGGACCAGACAATTCCCCTTCTGGGCCTCACTTTCCTAAGCTATAAGATAGAAGGTTTGAAGTAACAGGATCCCTCTCATTACCGTCAGCAGTAACATTGTCCAAGGCTGAAATTCCTAAGCTCAAATGCACATCAGAAACACCGCAGAAGGGAAGCCCGACAAAGGATTTGACATCCTTACTGCACCTCGGCTCAGTTCTTCCTTCATTCCTTCTCTCAATATCCCATCATAATGGAGGACTTCCTGGTTCTGACTCCTCAGCATCTCACCGAGCTGTTTTCTGAACACAGCTCTGGCACACAGGGTCTGACTGGCCTGAGACAAGAAAGGACACCAGGCAGGGAGAAGGGGACCTGAGAGGGATCCAGTGACACTGGACAGAGAAGAGACCAAGGCCACCTCCATCTGCCTGGGGCAGTGGGCTCACGGCTGGGGACGTAAGCTGGTATTTACAGCATCCCAGCCTGACTTTTACATCATCAGGCCAAGTGGCCTCCATCTCTTCCACCCACTGACCTGGGAGTCATAGCCCGGTCCAGCCCCTGACTTGCTGCTCACCAGGGACAGCTCTGAACCTGCCACCCTCCAGCCAGGGTCCCTAGGGCACCACTGCTGTTCAGAGCCTGCACCCCCCGCTGTCTCTCCAAGCCTTTTCCTCCCTTGCTGGTGGCCAAGGAGCAGCCCCAGCGACCACTGGCATACAGTAAACCATACCAGGACATGAGTTTCCTGGCTTCCAAACTGGCACCTTCGGGTGTCCCCTCCCCAGACTCATGACGTTCACAGAGCCATGGCAGTGACACGGCCGTGTTCCCTGCTTGGCCACTGCCTGGAATTCCAGAGATGTTCTTGCTGGGTTGTTGAAACCGGTTATTGTTCTTGTCTGTTAGCTGCCTTACTCCTGTCCCCCACTCCAGATACTATCCTGAAGTCCTAGGCCTTTAGAATTGGAAGTAGTCTCCTAGGTTTCCTTTGGCAAGTAAGGAAAACAAGGCTCAGAAAAGGGAAATGGTTTGTTGGAAACGACAGAGAGAGCCAGGGCCAGTGCAATTGGAAGAACACATACTCAGCTCACTCACACCATGGGCTCTTCTGCCTCCCATCCTTGGCTGTGTTTTCTGAGTTTCCATTTCCCCCCAAACCTCCCTGCTTCTTGCATGTAAGTATCTCTACAGTCCTGCTTCCTGGCAGTGGCACCACTGTCCACCTGCTCCTCTTCATCTCCGCCGGCTGGTTGGGGGCACACGCAGTGGAGGCTTCTGGGCTCTCACAGCCAGCAGGGCTACCACAGGGCAGCCTGGCCTCATGAGTCCTGGCTGATCCCGCCTCTGGGACCAGCTGGTCAAAACAGAGCAGGGAGCCTGTCGGTGTGGATCAATCAGACAGGAACTAGAAGACTCACAGTCCTCAGGGTTAGGGAAACCCAAGGCCCAGGCTCTGTCATCTGTCCCAGGAAAGATCTCACCCACCTTGGAGTCCAGCAACTCTCTGTGTTTGGGCTCCAGGACTGAATTGACTGAAGGGGAGAGATGCCCACTTTTTCAGGAAAGCTTCAGGACTCATAGGAAATTAGCTGACTTCCCTTTCAATAGGCAGAAGTTGCTGGTTCCTGGCAAGGGACATCTTGATGCCATTGTGTGAATCAATTGTTTCTGACATACTAGCAAACAATGGGCAAGAAAAATTCAGCCTTTAGTAATCCACTCACCTTCATAAGGAAAGGGAGTCAGGAGGCCTCGGAATCAGAGGTACTGAAATAACACAGAAAGATCTTCAGTTCAGTTCAGTTCAGTCGCTCAGTCGTGTCTGACTCTTTGCGACCCCATGAATCGCAGCACGCCAGGCCTCCCTGTCCATCACCAACTCCCAGAGTTCACTCAGACCCACATCCATCGAGTCAGTGATGTCATCCAGCCATCTCATCCTCTGTTGTCCCCTTCTCCTCCTGCCCCCAATCCCTCCCAGCATCAGAGTCTTTTTTTAGATTTTCTCTAATTCAGGGGCAGGGCAAAAGGAATCACATTCGGGTTAGAATTTCAACTGTATAAACCTTGGGGAAATGATTTAATGTCTTTGATTCTCAGTTTCATCTGTCAAAGTGAGTACATACTTTCCTTGTAAAGTTTTATGAAGAGTAAATAAAACAATGTATTTTAAATGGCTACCATACAGTAACTGCTCAATGAATGATAGAACAATAGAGGAGAATACAGGTCACCTGGTGCTCAGTCCAAATCTCTTGAATTGAGTCTCGTTTTAAGCAAAAGTCTTTCCATAGTGAAGGCTCACCATGACTTGAAATTCTGAAGGTACTGCCTGGTTTTTATGACCACAGATTGTTTTTTTTTTTTTTTTTTTCTGAGTCTACCTTTGCTGACCTCTAAGTTGGGAATTAGAAAATCTGGATTTGCCTCTTGACTTTGCCACTAATTTGCCAGATGATCACAACTGGGCAAGTCACAAATTCCCCTGATGTTCTAATAGACTTGGAAGGGCCTAAGCAATCGTCCAGCTCAACCTCTTTGTTTTACCTAGAGGTTAAACTGAACTGAGGCTCAGGGAGAGGGAAGATCTTGTCTGGAGTCACAGTGAAATAGCTGGAATAAGAAAGAGCCTGTCTTCTGAGGCTCTTGTCCACAGAGGACTTCTAGAAGCTGAATCCAACCTGGCATCTCCATGATTCAGAACTTGGAAGTGCAGGTGTCGTAAAGGGTCAGGATGCCTCTTCCCCTCAGATCACAGAGAACACAACCTCCTATTTCTCTTTCGAGGAAAACTGAGTCACCTTCAAAGCTACCCTTGTGGATGTGCCTTTGGTTTGGTGATTAGATTCCTAAGCGCTGCAGCTCCTCAGAAAGAAGGAATTACATGAGGCGCACATTTCAGAATATGGACTCATGGAGTCCATCTCCAGACCCAAAATCTTGAGTTAAAGGGAAGTTGGGAGGCAGGCTGGACTGATGGTGAGTATAAATGGAGCGTGATTGGAGTGGATCGCTACACGCCTCTTCCTCTCCTCCCACCACTCTTCTTTAAACCGAATGACAGAACTGATGTAGAGTTAAATTAATATCCTTCCCATTGCCCATGTTTTCCTCACTCTGACAGTCACCCTCCCCCACCTGGTAGCACATGGGGGCGGTCCGTGCTAAGTCCCTCTAGCCGACCTGCTCCTGTCAAATGCTGAGTCAAGTTGGCTCGCTGGGTCATATTTCAGAGGAGCTCTTACTGGAAATGGCAGAAAACAAGGAACTACATCACTGAGTGGCTACTATGTGCCTATTACGGTTCTAGATGTTTCCACTTATTCACACACTGTTTAATCCCCATGAGGAAACATTCCCTCTTTACAAATGAGGAAGAAATTGAGAGGTTATGTGACTTGCCTGAGGTCACACTACTAGACAGTGATGGAGGCAGGCTCAAATCCCACTCTTCCGAGGGACCATGAGTCCTACCACCTAACTATTTCAGTTCCCATTGCTCTTGTTGCAATCTGACATCAATGGAACTCCAGCGCCTGCTCTTTGGCCAGCTGAGAACCCAGCGGTAGACAGTGTCGCAGCCAAGAGCGTTTACTGGCTAAAAAAGGAAATGACTTTCTATATGTGATTTCTGGCCAAACGGTGGCAGATGCTGAGGAGCCTGGGAATCCTGACCACTGTAGGCTGAGGGCTCCATGCGATCATCAATCCTAGGAACAGCATGTGCAGGGGATGGCCAGCCAATGAACCAGAGGCTAAAAGGAAAAACCCTGGGCCTCTTATGGGAAAGTGGGGAAAAGCCCTGCTTGTGCAGTTAAGACACTAGAGCTCCAGTCAGGGCTTTGTCACCAGCTGTCAGTCCTGTCAGTCCTAAGGCCTCTTTGCTTTTCTTTCCCTTTTAGAGGCAGGCTTTGAGGTCAGGTAGACCAAGTTCAAGTCTCCTACACAGCATTTGCTACTTGTGTGACTCTGTACAAGTTCTTTAAACTCTGAGTCTCAGTTTTCTCAGCTCTAAAATGGGATAATACTGGTTTCCTAGCAGGGCTAATGTAAGAGTTAGAAAGTGGACTTGTAAAATGCTTCACAAGTGGAAAACGCTCAGATAGTGGTTTCTGTTATTACTACCGCTTAACTTCCCTGGACCCTGGTCTTCATCTTGGGTTGAGAAATAAGGGGTTGATTTTGATTGATCCCTAGATTCCTAGATTCCTTTTAGCTCTACTGTACTATGAATCGATGACAAGTTGTTGGAAATAATAAAGCATTTCATAAATGTATTTTTCATTAATAACCACACAAGTATCAATCGACCCCTTCTGGGATAATAAAGACCTCCCAATATTTCATTGTAATTCAATATCTCCATTTGCCATTCCCTCCCATCCATTCCTTGTAAATATGTCTTCTAACATTTTAAGAAGATTACTTATCCTAGCATAATGCTCTTTCTCTACTTTGCCTGCTCCCTTCTACCTCCTTGGCTTTGAAACAACTGTCGGCCAGCAGGATCTCTGAATGGCCCACTCTGTCCTTGCCAGAATCAAATAATTAAATTTAAAGAGGAGTTAATTATCTGCCCTTGGCCGGAGTAAAAGGAAAACTAAAGTGATACTTAATCTCCTCCATCTGTCTCCTTCTCCCTCTCTCTCACCTCTAACTCCTCCTCCCCTCTCTAGAGATTAAGATTCAGGGGCCCAGGCCCCCTGGACTTCTCATTCTGAGAAAGTTGCCCAGACTGCCCAACTCAATGCTGCTGCTACTGCTGCCAAGTCGCTTCAGTCGTGTCCGACTCTGTGCGACCCCATAGACGGCAGCCCGCCAGGCTCCCCCATCCCTGGGATTCTCCAGGCAAAAACACTGGAGTGGGTTGCCATTACCTTCTCCAATGTATGAAAGTGAAAAGTGAAAGTGAAGTCGCTCAGTTGTGTTCGACTCTTAGCGACCCCATGGACTGCAGCCTACCAGGCTCCTCCATTCATGGGATTTTCCAGGCAAGAGTCCTGGAGTGGGTTGCCATTGCCTCCTCTGCCCAACTCAACAGCCATAGGTGTATCATACATCTAGCTGATTGCTTTCCCTGAGGCTGAAGTAGCTACTGCAAACCTAAATCAAGAAAAGAATGAAAGTTCTAAATGTAAGAATTACCCTCAACCATGTACAAATCGACTCCTTAGTCTCATAGTTATTTCACAAACATCCCTGTAGCAGTTATCTTATGTAGAAGAGGCCACTCTTCGACCAGTAAGGATTTTCAAAGAAAGGAACTTCAGGTGATTTAGATTCTAGCACGGTTCTTAAGGCAGGAGCACGGCTGTCAGAAAAGACAAGAGCTGGCTTTGATGCCAATTTCGTTGTTTACCAGCAAGTCACCCTCAAGTGATCTTGCTCGTCTACCCCCACTGAAGACTGTAAGAAGGGAACAGGGCCAGACCCTACTTACTGTGGTTGCTGTGAGAATCAAATGAGAAAATATATATCAAAAAACGTGCGGTGTCTGGCACATAGAAGACTCTCCAAAACTGATAGATTCTCTTTTTATTCTCACCTTTTTGTGTAACTCTGGGTAAACTAGCAAATGAAGCTGAGAATCTGCGAGGATAATAAAGATTAATGAGGTGGCTGAGGATCAAGATCACTCTCTCCTGTAATTCTCCCTACAAGTCTATTTTAGGGAGAAACTATTGGGAGTGAAGGAAAATTAGAAAAATGTACAATCATAAGTAAGCTTCACAAGAGCTCTGAGATGATGGTTACAGTTGACACTCCACTTTATAAAGCCACCTGTGATATCTGGCGTTGCACTGGGGCTCATGGACACTTTCTGAACTGAGCTGTGCTGACATGAGACTACATCTAAGGCATCCTGTAAGTGACACCCTTTGGGTCTTTTTACAACAGAATTCTCTTCATTGGGAAGCAAGTCAACCCTGCCCTTGCTGCATTCCACTGCATGGTGAGCGAAATTATAACATGGGCCCAGGGGATTGTTATTATTACTATGAATAACAATCTTTATTGAGAACCAGAGGTCTGGTAGATACTATCCAGATCATGTGTCATTGTCCAGAATTAGACGCAGACTCTGCAGAGTGATCTTAAAATCTAATTTTGACAAACTTGGATGAGTTTCCCAGTGATCTGTGGGGAGGAGGTGGAGAAGGAAAAGTCCGTGGTGACCAAGTCTCTTGCTGTAGACACACTCAGCCCTGTTCAGTTAAGTGGAGGGCTCCCTCATGGGCAGAAGGAAGGCTCATGGCTCTTCTTTGCCTGGTATCCCGGTCACCATAGTCACAGTGCAGGTGACCCTAGGTTGGCTTCCCAGGGAGCTGCCTCTACTGGCATTAGGTGTTTTGAGTGACCTGAATGCTGTCATTCATCCACCATTGTTTCTAAAAAGTACACAAATCCGCCTATCAATTTCAGGGCACAATATTAAGCTCTAAGGGAAAAGAGAGGATAGAGAGATTTCAAGGGGAGGATCCAATGATGAATCATTATGGGACTTATCTTCAAGGACAACTCAACTCAGGGTTGAGCTGGAGAGATGATACAGAGTCAGAAGGGCAAATAATTCTCATTATGTGTGTGAAACTCGGTGGTTTTACAATTAAACCCAAGCCCCAGCTCCTGAGGTGGGGACACGAATTTGTTGTTAGATAGTATACTGGAGTGGAGAAGGCAATGGCATCCCATTCCAGTACTCTTGCCTGGAAAACCCCATGGATGGAGGAGCCTGGTAGGCTGCAGTCCATGGGGTCACTAAGAGTTGGACATGACTGAAGCGACTTAGCAGCAGCAGCAGCAGCAGTATATTATAGACTTCCCTGGTGGTATTGTCAATAAGAATCTGCCTGCCAATGCAGGGGATTTGAGTTCGATACGTGGTCTGGAAGGATTCCACAGGCTGCAGAGCTACTGAGCCTGTGTGCCACAACCACTGAGCCCACACCCTAGAGCCACAACAAGAGAAGCCGCCGCAATTAGAAGCCTGAGCACCCCAGCTAGACAGTAGCCCCCATTCTCCACAACTAGAGAGAGCCCATATGCAGCAACAAAGACCCAAAACAACCAAAAAGAAATTGACTACTTAATGAAAAAATAACGTATTGTAAGGACTTATATGTTTGGTTCCAGAGGACAGAACTAGAATCAAAAAAAGAAAGAGAATTTTCAAGGCCTCCTCACAGTAGCTTCTTACTCACCTGCAGCACACCTTCCTGAGCAGGAGAGACAGAGGTGCAGTTTCTGCTATGTGCTGGGTGGCACTTGACACCTGCAGCTTGCCTAGTTCATGTTGCAGTCGAGACTAAAGGACTGCAGCGAGCAGGATGACCACCAAGGAAAGGGTCTCACCTCCCCCACTCCATTTGGGGGCTGTGTCAGAGATAATGCAACTTTATTAGTAAGCCAAACATTCTTCCCCCAATCACTGCTGCTGCCAAGTCTCTTCAGTCGTGTCCGACTCTGTGCGACCCCATAGACAGCAGCCCACCAGGCTCCCCCGTCCCTGGAATTCTCCAGGCAAGAACACTGGAGTGGGTTGCCATTTCCTTCTCCAATGCATGAAAGTGAAAAGTGAAAGGGAAGTCGCTCAGTCATGTCCGACCCTCAGCAACCCCATGGACTGCAGCCTACAAGGCTCCTCCATCCATGGGACTTTCCAGGCAAGAGTACTGGAGTGGGATGCCGTTGCCTTCTCCTCCACCAATTACTAAGAAATCATTTATTATGCACCTAATAAGAAAACCTAATGCAATAAAAATACTAAGTATTTACTTTGAGAAGTCTACTACCCTTCTTATAGGGAAAGCTGTTAAATCCTTGAGGGCAGGAATCATGTCTAATCTGGGTTTTTGCTTGTTTGGCTAACTGGGCTGTGCAGTATGTGGAATCTTAGTTCTCTAACCAGGGAGCAAACCTGTGCCCCTTACGTTGGGAGCATGGAGTTGTAACCACCAGACCAACAGGGAAGTCCCCTGATCTGTTTATTAATTAAACAGATGTTGACTGCCTAGTCTTTGACAGGCCGGGTACCTCTGAGGTATTATTTCAGTACTGAGAATAATAGTGGACACATAGTGCAGGTTAGCTGATAGACAAGAAGTTTTTGGAGAACAAGTATAAGGCAGCATATAAGCCAGTGTGGGAGTATACCCTGACTGCTGGATGGTAATTTAGCATCTTCAGAGTTCAGGAGATATCAAAGAGGGCTGAGGTCAATTTGAGACGATGTCTCCATTTCCACTCAGAACTGTGGGGCAGAGAAAGAGGTGCTGGCTATGAGTTTAGGTTAATTTGGGCTGCTCTAAATTGGTTTTCTTTAAAAACATTGGCTGTGTAGGGTGGCCTCAGTGCCAACATAAGGAGGAGCACCAGACTAGACACCTAATTTTATTCCTAATCATATAATACATGAAGTGAAGGAATAAAATGATGCTCACTTTGCACAGAAACCTTCCTTTGGCCCTTTGCCTCTTATCCAAGCACCATGTTACTGTTACCAAACACCTTCCCTAATGACTTCTCCAAAAGGTTTGCTTTGTCCCACGATGTGGCACATTGAAAGAGGACATGGAAGTTCTTGGGATAAAGAACGTTCTGGATTGGGATGTTCTTGTCCAGGTTCTACGGACTATCTCTTTTTGCCTTGGGGGCTTCAGAACTCATATCAGTTGCAAAGGGCTGTAGAATCCAACTATCCAGGGCTCTAAGAAGGGCCCAGGCCCCACCTGAACCAGAGTCAACCTCCTGTCTTATGTTTCCATCACTGTTGTTTAGTCTCTAAGTCATGTCCGACTCTTTGTGACTCTGTGGAATGTAGCCCACCAGGCTCCTCTGTCCACATGATTTCCCAAGCAAAAATACTGCTGTGGGTTGCCTTTTCCTTCTCCAAGGGATCTTCCTGATCTAGGGATCAAACCCAAGTCTCCTGCTTTGGCAGGAGGATTCTTTACCACTGAGCCCCCAGGCCCCTATATTTCCCTAATGTTAACACACTTTGTGCTTTATTGAAATTATGTGTTTGTTCTCTCTCCTTAATGAAGGAAAATAAAGGCAGTTCAGCTCAGTAAAGGCGGGGACTCCGTGCTTGCCTTTTTTGCTGTATCTTCAGTGTTGCCCTCACTGAATGATGCCTGATAACTGGTAAACATTCAATAAATTTATTAAATGAATGACTGAAAGGGGAGGACATCATAGGCTAAGAGAACATGAGAAGCCAAGATAAAGAGGTGATTTTCCCATTTAGGTCACCACAGAGCATTAAAGTAGAGTTCTCTATGCCATACAATAGATTGTCCTTAGTTATCTATTTTATTTATAGTACCAATAGTGTGTATGTGTCAGTCCCAATCTCCCAGTTCACCCCACCCACACTTTCCCCCCTCTTGATGTCTTTATGTTTGTTCTCTACATCTGTGTCTCTATTTCTGCTTTGCAAATGGATTGATCTGTACCATTTTCCTAGATCCCACATATATGCATTAATATATGGCGTTTGTTTTTCTCTTTCTGACTTACTTTACTCTGTATGATAGCAGAGCCTAACACAAAATTGTAGAGCAACTGTACTCCAATAAACATTAAAAATTAAATAATACCAGCTATATAGAAAAAAGATAAAGAGATGAGAAATTATGGGTCATAAATATGTGTGTGGGGAGTTGTGTAGCTTAAGTATTGAGTATGTGAGGGGAACAGCAAGAATAGATAGGATGGGGAGGGCTTCCCAGGTAGTGAAGTAGGTAAAGAATCTGCCTGCCAATGCAAGAGATGCGAGAGACACAAGAGACTCAGGTTCAACCCCTCGGTCGGGAAGATCCCCTGGAGTAGGAAATGGCAACCCCCCTCCAATATTCTTGCCTGGGAAATTCTACGGACAGAGGAACCTGGTGGGTTACAGTCCATGGGGTCGCAAAGAGTTGGACACGACTGAGCATACACACACTGTGGAGGATTTCAAGAGCAAGTTAAATAGTTTGAACTTTATAAACAGTAGGAAGCTAGTGAAGATCACAGACAAAGCAGTGGCGTATACTACCATTTGTATTTGATAGAGTTTATTCATGGCATGGGCAGCTTCCTTTGCCCTCCTAACACACTTCCTGCCAAGAAACAGATGATAATCTACAAAGTATTTTGTGTGCTATTCACCCAGAAAACTCAATGAGTATCTAATCTACAAGTTTTTTTGGCTGAGGTTGTAGGTGGCCCAAAGACACCCACAGGAGTCAAGAAATTGACTTTAGCCGGGGAACTTTCCTATTATAAGCTGAGCAGCTTGTACATAACAGCAATTTGAAGTTTCTCTGAGCTTGTCTGAGTCATCCGAGAAGTTACAGATGAGAGGTTTTCACCCTATATACTGCCACCAGGGTTCCCAGTCTGCCTCAGTCCACACCTCCTCGGTTAGTTCGTATCTGTTCTCTCCCAGTGAGACTTCCCCAGAGGCTCAGGGGTAAAGAACCCACCTGCCAGTGCAGGAGAGGTGGGTTTGATCCCTGGGTCAGGAAGATCCCCTGGAGAAGGAAATGGCAACCCATTTTCTTATTCTTGCCTGGGAAATCCAGTGGACAGAGGAGCCTGACAGGCTATAGTCCATGGGGTTGCAAAAGAGTCGGACACGACTTAGTGACTAAACAACCACAGCAAAGATTGTCTTTCTTATATTCTATCAAGACTGTATTCCTTTCTGGTACCTGTGCTTTACTTCTTCCAGGTGGGACCCCTTGGACCACAAGTGAGGGAGTCAGCAGGCAAGCCTCCTGGCAGACCAGACCAAAGCATCACATTCTTTGCCTTGAACTATTTTTATACTTCCTTGGGGACTTGCAAGGAATGAATGACAGTGCCAGAAGATCAAGGGAAAAGTCTTCAGGGATGGAGGAGAGTTTGAAAAACTTACCCTGGAAGACTATACATCTGTTTCGTTTTGTTTCTTTTTCATTGACTTTTCTCATTCTCTCTGGCTTTCTCCCCTCTTCTCCTCTTTTTCTCTCTTCTGCTTGATAATGCATAGCTCTCTACCTTTCACTTTCTCTTATCTTTGTCTTTCCCCACCACTTTCCTTGCTAGAAATGGCTGCCTTTTATTTGGTCCTTATATTCTGAGCACTGTGTGAAGTGCTTTTTATGTATCCCCTCATAATACTTGATGAGCTAAATATCAGTATATCCATTTTGCATGGGAGGAAATTGAGACATAGATACAGTAACTTCTCCAAGCTCAGCAGATACTCACAAGGATTTGAACTCCACTTAACTAACCCCCAAACTGACTTTCCTGAACTGTTACAGAGCCTCTTTCCCCCATTTCCATCACTCCCTTGTCTTTTCCCTCTTTTTAATCCTTCTCTTTCCCCTTCTCTCCCTCCCTCCTCTCTGACATTCGCCACATCCTGGTCTCTGCACGTGTGCTGATGACCCTGAAGGTGCTGAACACTGTGCACGTGCCCAGAGGGATCAGAGACCATTCAAATTCTTATCTAATCAGCTATTTTCCTTTTGGACAACACTCCACAATTTTCCACTTTGGGAGGGGGCCCTTAATCATGTGAGGAAAAGGGCAGATGTCTGGTCACAAACCAGAGAAAAGGTTTCAAGACTTGGAAGGGTCTTTGATATGAAGGCGAACAGAGATAAGGTCCTTTCTGCTTACTCACGGACCCTTTCATTCCCAGGGACTCTGTGTACTCTCAGGGTTGGGGAGTGGAGTGCTGGAAGAAGACAGAGCCAGGAGGCTGGTCTCTGTCAAGATATCAACTCAGAAGCCAAAGCCTGGACCATGAAATATGGTCCTGTCCTTCCTTCCTCTTATGCATAAGAACTGGAACTGGGATAGGATAGGGGGCATGCTGGCAGCAAAGATGTGAAGGTTAAGGTTTGAACTTGACAACTTCTAAAGTCCCATCAGAGTCTGAGGTTTTAAGATTCCAAGAAGGGAATATTTATCTTCAACACCCTCCTTTTTTTTTTTTTTTTTTTTCATTAGGACTGGTTGATTAAAGGCTTAAGCCATAAGAACATTTATTGCTCATCAAGTAAAAATTCTGGACATAGAAGAGTCAAGAGTTGATTCAGAAGCCTTGGGGCACCGGTTGCATTTCTGAGATTCCCTGGGCAGCTTCAGGCATCTTGACTCACACAACCTGTCCACAGGCAGTCGTGGGGGTGAAGAGGACTTCAAGGGAGGCTCTCTCTGTTTACTGGGGGATGGAAAACATTTTCTAGAGCACTCCCTCCACGTTAGACCCTCCCCGCCTCACCTCACAGAGCAGAACTAACTGCAGTGAAGGCTGAGAAAGTGATAGCTGACCTTCTTATCCTGCTAATGGTTTGCCATGAGTAGGAAACATCAGCGCCTGCCACCCCCTCCTTCATTCATTCAACTAAGACTTACTAAGCCTCCACTCTGGGCTAGGTGATGATGGTACAGAGGAAAAGCCAAGTCTTGTTCTCAAGGAGCTCCTGCTGGAAGAACATAGACAGGAAGAGGATCACAAGATGTTAGGAGAGGACTGAGTGTCCCCAGGGTCACTGCAGAGCTGAAGATACTCAGCTTGAGGAAGCAGGGAGGGCTGGAGAAGCAATGACTGGGTTCAGTTCTGAAGAGTATATAGGATTCAGCTAGGGGTGAGGAAACACGTAGGAGGTGGTTGGGAGGAGGGCATTCAAGAATCTTCCAGGAACTGGCATGCTGGGGACCAGCAGGAAATGAGGCTGATGAAATATGCAAGGATCTGATGAGGGAAGATTCTAGGTGAGACTTAGAGGTTTGAGGCGTTTATTCCAGATGTGAGGTGGGCAGGTCTGGGGGTGGACGCCTTCTGTGTGCAGAAGGACAAGCCAAAAGGCTCAGCTGGAATGCTTGCACCACAGTGAGGAGCAGGTCAGCACTAGCAGCTGCTCACCAGCTGGGGAGCCTGAGAAACCTCGCAGTGTCTTCTTTGTGCTGCTGTGCTTAGTTACCCAGTCAGGTCCGACTCTGCGACCCCATGGACTATAGCCGCTCCCACCCCCCACCTGCCCAGGCTCCTCTGTCCATGGGGATTCTCCAGGCAAGAGTACTGGAGTGGGATACCATGCTCTCCTCCAGGGGACCTTCCCAACTCCGGGATCAAATCCAGGTCTCCCACATTCCCAGCCGGTTCTTTACCATCTGAGCCACTTTTGCCACCTCCCAGAAGATCTGACCCATGCTGCAAGGCTCCGATTACTAGAAAATGCTTCCTGAGGAGCCAGATTTGCCACTCCCACCCTCTTTTTTCTCTACCACCTAGTTCTACCTGCTGAAGTCAGAAAAATATTTTTTACCCAATAGCCATTCAACCATATGGAGCATGTGAGCTATGATTTTCAGCATATCACATACCTCATCTCCTTTAACCCTCAAATCCTCTGGTGTAGCTATTCCCATTTTACAGACAAGGAAACAGACTCAGTGAGGCAAAAGTCCAGAGTCACACTTGCAGATTCCTGTCCTACACTACTCCAATATTTCACAGGTGAGGTCCTTGAATATCTGCATCAGAATAACTGAGGCTAGTTGCTGCAAATCAAGATTCTTCGGGGGCCAACCCAGACCTCCCGGATAGAATCTCTGGAGGCAAAAGCACAGGATGCACACACATTTTAACACACATCTCAGTTGATTTCTAGATCCATTAAAGTGTGGGAATCATACTCTAATCTCACTATCAGGAGTCCTTTGAGTCTTCTCTTTCATTTTTGCTGGGCATGGGGGAGAAGGATAGCCCTTCAGGCGAATCTGATTTCTAAGTTGCCTCTCTAAAGGAATGCACTGGTTTGGGTCAGTGGAATCACAGGGCATGATCAGACTTCCCAGACATTCCCAGAACCATCCCTCTGTTTTTCTCTCTGCCCCATTGGCAGGAGTCTTGACGCCTGTCTTCTGCTGAGCCAAGATGGGTGACTGGAGCTTCCTGGGAGAGTTCCTGGAGGAAGTACACAAGCATTCCACGGTGATCGGCAAGGTCTGGCTCACAGTCCTCTTCATATTCCGCATGCTGGTGCTGGGCACGGCTGCCGAGTCATCCTGGGGCGATGAGCAGGCTGATTTCCTCTGTGATACGATGCAGCCTGGTTGCGAGAACGTCTGCTATGACCAGGCCTTCCCCATCTCCCACATTCGCTACTGGGTGCTGCAGGTCATCTTCGTCTCCACACCCTCGCTAGTGTACCTGGGCCATGCAGTGCACATGGTGCGCGTGCAGGAGAAGCGGAAGCTGCTCCGGGAGGCTGAGAGGGCCAAAGAGGCTCGGGCCGCTGGCTCCTATGAGTACCCGGTGGCCGAGAAGACAGAGCTGTCCTGCTGGGAAGAAGTGAATGGAAGGATTGCCCTCCAGGGCAGTCTGCTCAACACCTACGTCTTCAGCATCCTGATCCGCACCACCATGGAGGTGGCCTTCATTGTGGGCCAGTACCTCCTCTACGGAGTCTTCCTGGACACCCTGCATGTCTGCCGCAGGAGTCCCTGTCCCCACCCCGTCAACTGCTATGTGTCCCGGCCCACGGAAAAGAATGTCTTCATTGTCTTTATGCTGGCAGTGGCCGGACTGTCCCTTTTCCTTAGCCTTGCTGAACTTTACCACCTGGGCTGGAAAAAGATTAGGCAGCGATATGTCAAGTCCCAGCCAGGCATGGGTGAGTGCCAGCTTCCTGGTCCCTCGGCCGGCATAGTCCAGAGCTGCACACCACCCCCTGACTTCAATCAGTGCCTGGAGAATGGCCCTGGGGGGAAATTCTTCAGTCCATTCAGTAACAAGATGGCCTCCCAGCAGAACACAGATAACCTGGCCACGGAGCAGGTGCGAAGTCAGGAGCAGATTCCGAGAGAAGGCTTTATTCACATCCGTTATGCCCAGAAGCCCGAGGTACCCAATGAGGGCTCCCCAGGGCCCAGCCTCCCCCATGGCTACCAGAGTGACAAGCGCCGTCTCAGCAAGGCCAGTAGCAAGGCCAGGTCAGATGACCTGTCAGTGTGACCTCCAGTGTGGGAGAACCAGATGGGAACAGAGGAACTCAGAGAGGGAAGACATGTTCTTTCTGACCCCATCTCTTTCATTCTCGTCACTGCTATGCTGTTTTTGGACTCTGGGTCTCAAGGACATTGCTCATTCTTTCCAGAAGATGTAAGCAGGTCTTTGTGGATGCGGTCAGAGACATAGCTATCTGTCCAGGCTGCTGTCTCTTCCCCATCGTCCACCCAGAATCCTCAATGAAGCCTTTCAGATTACTCTGTGAATGGAATGGAAGAAGGGAGGGGGATCACAGCAAATCTGGCCTGGGAGGGATAGCCAGAGGGGTAGGATGACTCTCTACACAACAGCCACACAGCAGATGGATTCTCTAGGTCCTTCTGGCTTCCTTGATCTGAACACCCTTCCTCTGGCAAGAAAGAGCCCAAAGTTCCCAGCCCACCAATGAGCATGAGTCAAGGAACTTGCATTAGATGTGCTCTTGAGTGTGTTGTCTCCTTGGACCATACCTTGGAGTGGTGATGAGGTTGCCATGGTCTGCCCTTGGCTGCCCCTCCCTCTGCCCAGTCTTACTTAAAAAGAGGTCCTTGGAACTCAACCAGCAGGCTCAACTTTACAAGTGCCTTGGTATGCACCTCTGGCAAATGTCTCACCTTGGTGATATTGCAGCCTTTCCTTCTGCCAGGGTGTGCAACCAGCCCCTGGGGCTGGAAAGCTCTCCTGGGGAGTCACTGTACACACAATTCCACTGGAATTCCTGCCACCACCTGTCACCCTGCAGCTCTTTTACAGTTCAAGCTGATGATAGACACCATCCCTTCCATTCCCCCCTTGGCAGTCCCTCGAGTGCTCCCCTAAACACCTTATTGACCAGAATGCCCAAGAAGCCATTGTCCTCTCTTGAATCCTTACCAGATCACCAGCCATGGAGGCCAGTGGAATTTCCCTTGGTCTTATGAAAACAAAGAGGATATTGCGCTTCTCAGATTCCCCTTGGGAAAAAGAATAATTCTGTTGTGAAGATAGAAATAAAAAAGGAGAGAAAATACTGGAAAACTATTTTTCCCTCCTGTTTGCTTCCCTCGCTGACTGCCAACTTAGAGTGCCAAGAGGAGGTGTGATGACAACTATGGAGGCCCCCAGATTTCTCTTTCCCTGGAGTATTTAGCAGGGGCATGAAAGCAGTAAGGGAATCTCCAGCTCTCTTGGCAGGGCCCTTGTTTAAGAGCACAGAAATGCCTGTGTCTTCCCAGTGCTCCCAAAGAAACTGCCAAAAGCAGTGGGGACTGCAGAAAAGCCACGTCTTCCCAGGGACTGGCCAGGTTTCTCTCTTCAGTCCATCCATAATGGGTGGTTGCCACTTTGGATGAAGATAAATGATGCTCAGAATTGGATGCTGAAACTTATAAGGAGATGATTGCTTTTTTAAATGCACGTGTGTGTGTGTGTGTGTGTGTGTGTGTGTGTGTGTATGCTGATAAAGTGGGTGAAGAGGAGGGGAGTCCTGAAATAAGGAAAGAATATCTTAGAGACATTTGTGTTTTCCTGCTTTCCTCTAGATGCCTGGCAGAGGGCTGAGACTCACTGTTTTCAGTGTCATCAACCTAAAGACATAGGCATGAGAGGCCGGGATAGAAGAGGTTGAAGGCTCAGAAGGAGGCTCAGCCTCTGCCCCACATGCCCATCTCTGGGCCCCTCTGCTGAGACTTGAATGCTATTGGTGGGGAGAGAGAGGATGTGGGCAGAGGAGTGGAGGAAATTGACTGGGATGCCGTTTAGGGAAGAATGATTGGTTATCCTAGATCCCTGGAGGGAACACCTTTTAATCTATTGTCTGGCACTGGCATTGAAAGTGAAAGTGAAGTCGCTCAGTCGTGTCCGACTCTGCAATCCCATGGACTGTAGTCTACCAGGCTTCTCTCTCCATGGGATTTTCCAGGCAAGAGTACTGGAGTGGGTTGCCATTTCCTTCTCCAGGGGATTTTCCTGACCCAGGGATCAAACCCAAGTCTCCTGCATTGCAGGCAGACGCTTGCATTAAGACTCTCCAAAACAAAACAAGACTATCTTTCCCACTATCAAGTGTGTTTGTTTTATGAAATAAGTGTTCTTGGGTTAGAAATTCTGTGAGATCAGTACTTCATGAAGGGGCTTTCAGGAAGGAAAGAGGAAATAATATGTGTAGTTTGTCCAAATAAAGTCTGGCCCTCCATGTATCTCTTCTTGGTGTCCCTTTCATGGTATGACTATAAGACAGAGGTAGCAGACTTGGTAGGGGAGGGGAGCACTTGATCAATATTGCAAAGGGCTTTGGAATCACACATGCTAGGGTGAAAATTGCAGCTGCTGATTTACAACTGGACTCCAGCAAGCTACTTAATCCTTGAAGCTTGGTTTCCTCATCTGTAAACTGAACCTAGTAATAGCTACCTCACAGGTTGTTTGTTGAGGTCCTTTAATGGACCAGAACCTGGTGGTCTGGAGTCGACGATAAGAAAGTAAAAGAGCGAAAGAGGCTAATATTCCTTGGTTTACACAGAAAGCCAATAAAGCCCCTGCAAGGGGCTTGCTTTGTTCACAAAGTCCTCAGGCGCCCTCTCGATGGGGTGAAGACACAGAGCGCCTTCTCGAGAGGGTCTTAGAAGCCTGGGCAGGAAAGTGAACTCAGAGAGCCTCTGCACTCCAGGGGATCAGCCTGAAAAAAAGAGCGAGGGAGAGAGAGAGAGAGAAAGACACGGGGACCAGAGCTCTGATGGAGCAAAGGTGTTTTTTTCAACACTGTGTAGGTATTTATACTGTCTTACAAGATAGCTATTTTCAGCAGAGATAAAATCAAAACTTACACGTTATCAAGAAAACATGAGATCATCCATATGAAAGAGAGGGTTGTAAATAACCACTTTTACCATATGGTTCATAAAAAGGAAGAGGGTACTTATCACCGTATAGAAAAACTAACGAAGGAAATGCCTGGATTCCTCAGTCCTGGGAGAGGCTTGCCTCTCCTCTTAATTCCTGAATATTCAGGAATTAATAAGGAACAGAGAATTCCTGACAGATCCAAAACAGCACACAGGAAGCCTCCTGTTAAATGCTTCCTGACAGTTGTTAAATGAGATAGTGTTTGTAAAGAGTTCAGCAGGGTGCCTGGGAAATCATAGTCTGTCATTAAATTGCAATTATTGCTATTATCTTCATTATTTTGTTATTATGTTGACTACATAGAATTTGAAAACCTGGGATGTTCAGGAATGATTTCAGAACTTGCCATTATGGAGCTCACAGTCTGCCTAAGATGGTTACACTAGATTACATAAAGGAAACAAAAGAGAATGAAAAAGAAATTCATTAATGACCAATTCTAGGAACTATAAAGCTCTAAGACATGATCCACATGAAAAAAACTACATTAGAAGAGGAGATATCTGACTTGGCCTTAAGTAATGGCTAAGGTTTTAGAAAAGTGAATACCTCAAAAATGACTCTGCAAAATAGGCCTGTGTGTGTTAAGTCGTTCAGTTGTGTCCAACTCTTTCCAACCCCATGGACTGTAGCCCACCAGGTTCTTCTGTCTATGAGATTCTCCAGGCAAGAATAACTAGAGTGGGTAACCACTCCCTTCTCCAGGGAATCTTCCCAAACCAGCGATCGAACCCAGATTTCCTGCATTGCAGGTAGACTCTTTACCATCTGAGCCACCAGGGAAGCCTGTGAAATTGGCCTGAGAACCCGAGTCTCCTACATTGCCGGTGGATTCTTTACTACTTTACCTATTTATCGAAAGTGAAATAGGCCTGATATTGGGCTTTCCAGGTGGCTCAGTGGTAAAGAATCCACCTGCAACGTAGGAGACTGAGGTTCAATCCCCAGGTTGGGAAAAATCTCCAGGAAAAGGAAATGGCAACCCACTCCAGCATCCTTGCCTGGGAAATCCCATGAACAGAGGAGCGTCGTAGGCTACAGTACATGGGGTCGCAAGAGTTGGACATGACTTAATGACTAAACCACCACCACCATCCCCATTTTACACTTGGAAGCTGAGTAGTGGTCATCTTCTCACTGGCCTCTTTGATTGGGATCACATCTCTTTGGAAGAGAAAAACGCTTTGTGCTAAAACAAACAAACAAAAAAAAGAGTCCAGGGATCTTCCAGTTCCTCACCAGCAAATGGGTGCCATTTCCTAGACAAAGAACCAAAGGCTGGGAAAAAGCAAACAAGTATTATCTCAACTACCAACTGGTCTATTTATCAGGGCAGGGAAGCTCTTTTAAAGAGGGGTTGCAAAGAGCTCATAGAACACATCTTGCAACACCACTGTTGAGATTCAAGTGTATACCTGGCGCCTGTCCAAAGGTAAGGTGCTCAGCCCAGAAGTACCTGCGCAGTTCAGCTAGAAAAAGCACCTGGGATCCATTTTTTCCCCTAGGGAAAAAAAGGATAGTGAATCTCATGGTTTTATAAACATGGCTGTTAACATTTGACAGTTTATGTTACGCCGAGACTTCAAAAGCCAAGGGACTTATTTTATAGGGAGCAGGATTTCAGCCTCATGTATCTACTCTCGTTTTACTTCCTTTCTGCCTCTAAATGTTCACCACTGAAGAGGTAAGCTGAGAATAATATAATGAACACACCGTAGGTTGTAGGTCCCTACAGGCCCCTTTCCTTACTTTCCTTCCTCCAGTGCCAGTTAAGACCACTAGTGTTTCATTCTTAAGGCTAAAGTGTTGATGTGGTTAGTGCTAGTAACACTCTTATGAAGAACTGCAGTATGAATGAGTTTTTCCAGGTTTCTTCTTGATAGCAAACTTTGATAGCAGAGGGAAAAACAGAAGAGCACCAGGCACTTGGCAGATGTCTTGAAGATTTGCTTTCGTGATGTGGAAATGAAGAGTGGAATGAGGCTGGAGAAGGGAGCCAAAGATAAGCTGCCCACTTCCTGGTCCCCAGTAGATGCTGGAAGCCCCTGCAGCCCATCCATGCATTGGCCCTTACTGTCCACATGGTGAACAAATGCATTTACAAATGACAGCTATGTAAATAGGATAGAATCGATGGTTTATCCTCAGCAGCCACCTGATGATCATCAGAGATGGGTATGGTCTATAGTTTTTTATCGTCATTTCAATTGGAAAAGGGGAAAACTTGAATTCAACAAATATTTATTGAGCACATACTTTGAGCTGGCACTCTTTTGGGCTTTAGAAATACAGTTTTACAAAACAGACATGGTTCCCTCCTTTTGGAGCTTACAGCCTAGTGGGGAAGACTCCCTCAGATAAGCAAGTGAACAAAATAATTACAAATTGTGATAAGTGCCTAGAAATAGACTGGGGAGGGGGGTAGCTAACAAAGGTGGGGAAGTTTCTAATTTCTAAGAAATTAGAAAACATAAACTAAGTGAAATGGGAACAGTGAATATGAAATAGAAAAAGTGAAACAAACTAGATACAAGTAAAAGATCCTCATATAGTCCGTATAGCTATCAGATAGGTTGGGCGGAAGGTCCTTTCTGAGGAGGTAATGTTAAGGCTGAGATCTAACAGCTGAGAAGACACCAGTCAGTGATAAGTAGGACAAGAACCCAGGTAGGGGAAACCAAATTACTTCCAGGAAACCCCAGAATCCAGCTGTCCCTGACTGCAATCTGATCCAACATTTTTGAAAGATATAGAATTCAAACAGCACCTGGGTAGCACCTAAAGCAAGACTGTTTGGCAACAACTGCTGCAAAACACAACCAAACCTCAAGGAACAGAGGTTTTTTTTACTCAAGGAAGCAAAAGGAACATATGAAAGGTCTTAATTGAATATATGCTGTTAACATTCTAGAAAGCTCCATTTGATGCTACAACTATTATTTCCACCAATATCAATTCTTGTAACACACTTGGGGCCTGCTAAACTAGGCCTTTTCCCTAGAGGCCACAGAAACTGGTGGGCACAAGACTGTGTCTGGAGGGGCTGGGAAGGAGCCAGCAAGGCGTGGTCCAGAGGAGCCTTGGCATCGGAGGAATCAAAACAGCAAAACATCGAGTGCACAGAGGAGGGGAAGTGAGAGGGAGGGTAGCACATCTGCAGGGAAGCCAGGCTACAGGAGTCGTGCAAGACACCAGGCAGACAGGCATCCTGGGGACATCTCTCCACTGGATCTTGACTTGGAGCTAGATCTCCTGACTCAGAGGAGGGAGTTGACATGGGCAAAGCAGAGCTTCATCTTCGGGGCTGGAGCACTAGGCGGAGCACCAGGTCAGTGTCTTGGACAGAGTACAAGGTGGGTGCCATTATCAGAATTACTAAGGTGCTAATAAAGTCATTGCCAGTGATATGTATGATTTAATAGATGCCTTTGAAACCTTAAACCACAGGAATGACCGACTGAGACTTCCAGGCTCCCCATCAAGCATGATGGTGGACGGGGAGATGATTTTTGGCATGGAACTTAGCATTGGTCTGAAATCGCCCCAAGTTGGCATCTACTTCCTTCACCTGCATGTAAGGCCAGCATAGTCCCTGGGGAAGTCGTGACCTGGACACAAGTCTTAAGTCCCCTCTGTCCCTTCAACCCCGCTGACTTTTCCATTACCCTAATTCAAGACCCTTGTGTGACAGGGTAGGCACATTTACTTGCTAACAACAGTTTCCTCAGAGAGAAGCTGAGAGCCAGGAGTGAATGCATACTGGAGAGGGTATGGCCCTGGGCACTGTAGTCTGGCCATTGCTCAACCATTCAGGCAGTCGCTGCTGTTCCAGCAACAGGGGATATTCAGGGCTGGTGGAATTGTCTCATGCCTTCCTGGGACTCCTCTTCAAATGAGCTGAAATGTTAGATCTATATCTGGAGCCTTGGAGAAAAGAATTTCTCTCATTGTTTCTAATGAGTAGCCATGTTTAAAAACAACTGGGTTATATGAGGCTCTTTTACTTGTATCTAGTTTGTTTTACCTTTTCTATTTCATATTCAATGTTCCCATTTCATTTAGTTTATGTTTTCTGATTTCTTCATCTCTTCTTTTTCTTTTGATATTTTTTCTCAAGCCTTTATCAAGCACAGAAGAAAAGCTTTTGTATTTAGGAAGATGGCAATGACGACCCTGTATGCAAGACAGGGAAAGAGACACAGATGTGTATAACGGACTTTTGGACTCAGAGGGAGAGGGAGAGGGTGGGATGATTTGGGAGAATGACATTCTAACATGTATACTATCATGTGAATTGAATCGCCAGTCTATGTCTGACGCAGGATGCAGCATGCTTGGGGCTGGTGCATGGGGATGACCCAGAAAGATGTTATGGGGAGGGAGGTGGGAGGGGGTTCATGTTTGAGAATGCATGTAAGAATTAAAGATTTTAAAATTTAAAAAATAAAAAACTAAAATTTAAAAAAAAAAAAGAAAAGCTTTTGTATACATACATATAAATAGTATATATAACATACATATTTTAGAAAACTTATGAATTTTGCCTAACAAAAAGATTTATGACATTTTGATTCCACTTGTTTGACTTAGTATGAACAGAATGCCAGATTTCTAATTTTAAAAAACAGATATGCAACAAGCAACAAAGGTTTACCATATAGCACAAGGAACTGGAGTCAATATCTTATAATAACCTATAATGGAAAATAATCTGAAAAACAATATACATGTATGTTATTATATATATATATATATATATATATATACACACGTGTATGTTGTATAACTGAATCACCTTGCTGTACACGTGAAACATTGTAAGTCTACTATACTTCAATAAAATATATGCATATTAAGAAAAAATAAAGATTGGGGAAAGAAAAAAATTAAGCTGAAATATAACTTGGAGGGATTTAAGCTTGCAAATGTTTGAGGTAAAATTATGCATTTGAAACCCAGTGTAAAAAACTGGAGGGTGTCGTCGGCTAGGGACAAGTCAATTGAAAAAAAAAAGAAACCCACATATTTTGGTAATAATCACATAACAAGTTTGCAGTTGCTGACCTCTAACTCTTTCATTGGCTCTGTGCTGAGATTTCATGAATGATCATTTTACCCTTACAATAATCCTGTGAGATCAGTTGACCCCACTTTACAGATAAGGAAACAGAAAGATGCAATAAGCTGCACAGCTTGTAGGTGGCAGAACTGTGATACACACACTCATCTCTCAGTCGACAGTGGGCTTCATCTAGTGGTAGTCGCTCAGTCGTGTCCAACTGTTTACGACCTTAAGGATTGTAGCCCGCGAGGCTTTTCTGTCCATGGGATTCTCCGGACGAGAATACTGGAATGGGTTGCCATGCCCTTCTGCAGGGGATCTTCCTGACCCAGGAATCGAACCCCGGTCTCCCACATTGCAGGCGGAATCTTTACCATCTGAGCCACCAGGGAAACCTACCTTATCATATATATTTTTAGTACAAAGGCAACACACAAAATTGTACTTATGCTATGATTATAACGTGTAAAATAGATATTTATAAGAACAAAGGCCTGAAAAGAACAAAAATGAAAACAGTCATGCCGGTATGGTGGATCTGTGGGGGTGCTTCAATTCTCCTTATTTTCTAAAGTATTTTAATGTTATTTTTGTAATTAAAACATTTAAATTATATTTATATTCAACCTTTGGGCTAAATTTGGTGTCTCCCTGGGGCAGCTGCCAGGAGCTGCCTCTCTTCATTTCCGCAGTTCTCATGCCTGGGAACATTTTTCTTTGTTTGGGCTCTGACTGCCACCCTTAAATGGAATAAGACTAAGCAGGAGGCACCCACCCCAGGGTCTGGGCTGCCGACTACGTGACGGTGGATGGTCTGCCAGCTGTGTCTCTGGAAATAGCTGAGCTTCTGAGGGAGCGTGGGAGGCATGACCCGCACCCTCAGTGTGGTGGGTGTAGACAGTGCCCGCTCCACATCAAGTCAGGGCTGTGGACCACCAGGCACTGTTTGGATGATTTAGAAGTTTATCAGTGGGAGAGAAGCCTGCCCTCAGATGCTCAGACCTAGGGGGAGAGGAGAATGATGCTAAAGCACAAGGCAGAAGCACAGAATGGTAAATGAGAGGAAGGCAGCAATGTAGTTCTCAGAGAAAGGAGAGGACCTCGGGAGAGGGAGAGCTCAGGAAAAGAATCACTAAATAGGTGCCCCTTGAACTTGGGTGTGCAAGATGAATAAGATTTTACTATGTAGAGAGAGAAGACTTTCTAGTGGGAAGAAATAGGATGGAATGTTCCAGGAGCTGGGAGGGGCCCAGAAAGGAACATTGAGCGGGAAGATGAGGGCAAGGGGTAAGAGGATTCTTGAAAGTGTGCCTTTCACCTTGTAGGTGGTAAGGAGCTCTGAGTTTCTTTGGGCATCTGGGGAGCAGGGTGATCAGTGCTGTTCTTGAAGTCAACTAAGGCCAGTGGGCTGTGGAGGGAAGACCATCGAGGCTGACCATCCATCCCCTTTTGATCTGGGGATGAAGTGAGGGGCCACAGACAGAGCCTCAACCAGGGACTTGGTGGCTGGTGAGGAATGAAGCGGGGATGGTGGCAGGAGAAGGATGCCAGAGATAACTAAGAGGTTTCAGCTCTCTGTGAACGTTTATTTATTTATTCAACAAAATTAATTCCAGGAGAGGGTAATGGGTATATTAGACCCCTTTTACGTATCACTTCAGATCCTATCGGCCTTGGTGGTGGTGGTTTAGTCGCTAAGTCGCCTGACTCTCATGACCCCATGGACTGTGGCCCACCAGGCTCCTGTGTCCGTGGTATTTCCCAAGCAAGAATACTGGAGTAGGTTGCCAAATACTGGAGTAGGTTTCCTTCTCCAAGGGATCTTCCTGAGCCATGGACTGAACCCAGGTTTCCTGCAGGCAGTCTCCTGATTTGCAGGCAGATTCTTTACCAACTGAGCCACTAGGGGAGCCCCTTGTCAGCCTTTCTGCTGCTGCTGCTGCTGCTGCTGCTAAGTCGCGTCAGTCAAGTCCAACTCTGTGCGACCCCATAGACAGCAGCCCACCAGGCTCCCCCGTCCCTGGGATTCTCCAGGCAAGAACACTGGAGTGGGTTGCCATTTCCTTCTCCAATGCATAAAAGTGAAAAGTGAAAGTGAAGTCGCTCAGTTGTGTCCGACTCTTAGCAGCCCCATGGACTGCAGCCTACCAGACTCCTCTGACTATGGGATTTTCCAGGCAAGAGTACTGGAGTGGGTTGCCATTGCCTTCTCTGCCTTACCTGCCTCTTATTTCAATTGCCAGTGGGTGTTGATCAGCCACCCAAGGTGCATCTGACCCTACTCCAGGGTGCCCTACCAACCCAGTGGTAGAGCTCTGCTCAGCACCTACACTGGCACATGGACAACAGGAAGTAGGGGGTCATCAGTGCAAACACAGGGTACACCTCTGAACAGTGGAGACAGAAGCCCCTCCTCCGCCCCTGCCGCCATGCCCCTGATGGTTCCAAGGCCTGGTCACTAGGGTTTCTCCACAATGGGCTGAGCAGCCCACTGCACTTACCAATGCCCAGTTTAATAATGTGTCTTCCTATTTTGAATCCTTCCCTACTTCTCTGCCCTTGCTTCCCACTCTTACTCCTGGAACTGTACACCCTGATAAAGTGTTATCACATCAGGCTCTGCTCCCTGGGGAATCCAGACTGAACCAATGATTCCAGTTGGAAATCTGGAAATTTCAAATCAGAAAATTCAAATCTGAAAATCTAGCTTTTATCACTCTACCCAGAACTGTAGAGCATTCAGTCCAAGCCAAGGTTGGCAGTTCACTCTTGGAATAAGTATAGGTGTGCAGGTCACAAATCCTGACATCTGACAGCATTCAGAAGTCCAGCAGGTATAGGCATTCTCAGTTTCTTGTGTGTCAGTCTTGTCTGCCTGTAGGGATCTTTACCTCCAAGACCCTGTGCCTCAGGCATTTAGGACAATGTGGGGCAGGCAGAAGATGCCAGAAAACATCTGCCAAGTTGAACTGAAGCTGTTCTCTGCTATTTCCCTGAATTCCACATAATCTTCTGCGGTCTCACTTAATCTAGAGACAGTTTCCAAAAGGGCATGTCCTTCTGCTTGTACTGCTTGTGCGCAGCGAAGTGGCACCGAAGGAATCTTCCACTGAGCATGGCAGGGCCACGGCACTCCAGCAGACACTGGGCCATTATACAGTGCTTTCTCCCAAGAGCTCGCCTCCCCCAGGCAGTGCATCTGGAGCTCCAGCCTTGGAAACAGTCAGGCTGCTTGCTGCTCTTATGCCCCTGTGTCCCTCTATCCGCAACATCCCTGCTGCCCTGTTCCCCTACCCACCCACCACTGACAACCATAACAGCTCCCTATTTCTGTTCAAATTTTCAGTGGGAAGGGAATTAAAAGTGTGGAAAGAAATTATTCTCCCCTCCCCAGTTAACCAAGGACTTCACTGCCACTAACTTGCCTCTCTTCTTCCCCGTTCCTCAAATAGTCTAAAGATTTGGGGAAAATTAAAAGTTGCTACAGACGCACACACATATGCATGCATGCACCACCGCCCCCCCCAACACACACACACACACACATGCACACACACACACACACACACAGGGGCCTCTATCTTCACATTTATAGCTGCCCTTAAGCCAAAGGGCTTTCTGGGTGAGGGAGGCAGCCCAAGTGATGCTGGCTTTTCTCTGGGCCTCCTGTGTCAGGTTCATGCAGGAGACCATGAGCGTGGAGGTGTTGAGTTCGGACCGCCAGGGCACTTCAGCTGGTAGAGAGAGTGAAAGGCGCCCTCTGACAGCCGGGCTGGGAGCTGTCAGGGCGTGGAGAGAGCAGCTCAGGTGGCAGCTACGCTTTCAAAGGAAAACACCTCTGGCTTTTCCAATGTGCGCTCTTCTGCTTCCTTTCCCTGGCACCCACTTACACCCTGCCATCCCGAGCCCCCTGCTCACTCTTTCCAACACTTTCTGTCCACCCTGCTGACCTTCTCTCCCTACCCAGCAGAGCCCAGGGTCACGGGCAGATGGATGCATGTGTATATGACTCGTCTTCCCACATAAGCCCTGGAACGTCAGAGTACATCTGACTTTTCTGTTGCCCTCTGTCCCTCTCATGTGAACCGTAGGCTTTTTAAATAGGGAGAGGCCTCTAGCAATCACATTTAATTCGCTTTTTCCAGGAAACTGAATCCTGGAGGATCAAGAATTCTAGAACCTCAGTGCTGAGCAGTCATTTAGGCCAACCTGCTAATTGCTGCTGTCTGCCAGTGGTTGCCCAGCTTATCCTGAAACTTCCATTGACAAAGTCCCTGGAACAGTTAGGTTTAATTTGTCTGGCTTCTCAGACCCAGAGTCAGAGCCTAGCTTTCTACTTATAAAACCTCTTTGAGCTCTTGTTTCTCATCTAGGAAATAGTATAATAGTATCTAACTCATAGGCTTGTTGTGAAGAATAAATTAAGGAAATAATACCTAGTATCAAATGATTACTTAATAAGTATTAGTTATCATTATGCCTTTTCTCAAGACAGCCCAGCCAATCTTCAGATGGATCTGTTAGAAACTTAGTTTTCTTTTTTAGTTAAAATCGGTTTCCTGTAGCTTCCATCTTGTGTGTGTTGCCCAGAGTCACTCAGTGAGTTATGGCAGAACTGAGACCAGAACCCAAATCTCTCCACAGGCCAGGCTGTCTCTGAAATACTCGCTGCATAACTGAAAAAGAAGGCAATTTGCCACAATAAAACACTGTAGTGTTTGTTCCCATTTTAGAAGGTGAGATAAGAGAGTGAGTTTTCACTAGCCTCAGAGCTAGTTGGGTTCAGAATCGGTTCCAGTCACGCCTTCTCTCCAGGCCTGTGCCCTGTCCCGCCACATGTGCGGCTTTAACGGTGTTTTCTCTCTCCCGCTTCCATCTTAGCAGATCAGGGAGGGTGGTATTTGTAGATACAGATAAATTGTAGCCTGCCCTGAGATCCCACTCATCTCCTCTGTTCATCTTTCTAATGCTAATGGGTTGGTTAAAATATAGGACTAGTTCTGGCCTGCAAGTATATTGGAGAGGCAAGATCAGTCCTTCAGTTCTATAAGGGGTCACAAATAACGTTCTGCTTACATCTCTATTTAAGGGGTGGCCCTAAAGGACTGTATAGGAGAGAAATCCTACCATGGAGCAGAGCTCTGATTCTTGTCATCATACTCTTTGGAAGAGGAAATGACCTGACCTCTGGATTGAAGCCAATTCAGAGACAATGACTAATGATTTGGAAAAATAGTTAGGGAATTTGAAGAGATAAGACTGAAAGATGTGTGACAAAGAATTTTGGGAAAGAAGTGTATGAATGGACCAGTCATAATGGGCCCAGGATGTGAAATAGATTCGTTCCATGAGAATGTTCTTCCAAAGGGTGCACAGTGCAAGAGGCTCTCAAACAATGTACAAGATATCTTGCCCTTTGAGTGTTCGCCTCTTTCCCAAGTCACCCCAGTACTTGCTTAGTGAGGTTAGGAACCTCATCCTGGTGGCGGGGTTAAGATTATTCAAAGTCTACAACATGCAAGAGACTTTACCTAGGCTGACCTGGCCACCATCACTGCTGAGTATCGAACTTCCCAGAAGCTTGAACCCTCAGTATGGTACCATGACTGAGAGGTGCCTGTCAACCACTTGTCTGGAAGACTGACTGCATTAAATCCTTTTATCATGAAAGGGGCGGAAATTTGCTTCTCATTGAAATAGTAAGTGTGTTAGTTGCTAGTCATGTCCGATCTTTGTGACCCCATGGACTGTAGCCCTCCAGGCTCCTCTGTTCATGGGATTCTCCAGGCAAGAATACTGGAGTGGGTTGCCATTCCCTTCTCCAAAGGATCTTCCCAAACCCAGGGACTGAACTCAGGTCTCCTGCATTGCAGGCAGACTAAAGACTCTTTACCAACTGAGTTACAGGGAAGTCCCATTGAAACATATTTCTGCATTTGCTCTCTCTGCCCACCATGCTTCTGTCAGGAATATTACTTACAGCGTGCCTGCCACGCTCCTCTGTCCACGAGATTCTCCAGACGAGAATACTGGAATGGGTTGCTGTTTCCCTCTCCAGGAAGATGCCCTGACCAGGGATCAGATCCGTATCTCCTGCATTGGCAGGTGGATTCTTTAGCACTGAGCCACCAGGAAAGCCCCATAGTAAATGAATGGAACACATTTAGTATTCTCCTTAAGAAATATTCTGAGGAGGGTTGGGAGGGAGGTATGAGAGAGGGGACATATGTATTTTTACGGTTGGTTCACTTTTTGTATGGCAGAAACCAACGCAACATTGTAAAGCGAATATCCTCTAATTTAAAAACAAAAGAGATATTCTGATAAACATATTTTCTTTTATTTCATTATATTCAGGGATGGTTAACAACCTGGACATGTTTCCGTAATTCTTATAAATGGAACTTTGGGAAACTGCCTGGTTGGCCCATGCCCAGCCCTCATTGAAAGAATGAACATGGTATGTGCCTAGGACTGGGAAGAGCAGAGGATACACAATGGGGGGAAATGAGGTCAAGTAGAGCTCGCCCACTAGGTGCCGTCCGGTTGGGGCAACTCCACCATTGACAACCTGTGCATAGAGAGAACACTGCAGCTGCCACCACCCTTCAGTGCAGGAGCCTCACTTCCTTTTGACCCAAGGCAGGCTTTCCTGAGAGGTGAAGGGAAGGGAATACGGTGGTTCTAGATGTTTCCCTCTGATAAGGTAGACCCGATGCCTGGTCCCACTTTAATCCATAGCTTCTTCAGAACTTTGCAGAGGGCGGATGTAGCTAACATTGAGTAAAAATAAACCCTGAAACAGACATTGTTAGGAACAGGTGCTTCAGAGAAGTAGGATTTGATTCCTGAAAACAAGTACCTCCGAGGGCCTTTTTGCCAGGAGGTGGGGCGCCTGATGGTGGCAGTGAAGTTGGCTTTCTTGCTCAGGACTTCCACCTACCCTCCACCTCTAACACCACCACATACCACAGCCCCATCATTCTCTCCTCACATTGCTTCCCCAACTCCTGCCCAATATAGATTCCTGAAGCCACCACCTTCTGACTCAAGGATTATAGTTTCTCAAAATAAGTTGTACTGAACAACTGCTGTCCCCAGAAAGAGAACGAGTGGAAATTCCAAGGCCCTGGGACAGGGTCTCCCCGCCCTCGTGCTTAAGCCCCTGCCTCTGTGCCCCTGTAGGTGCCTGTGATGTGTTGTTCTGAGTCGCTTGGTCATGGCTAGTGGTCCACCCAGTATTCATAGAGTATGGAACTGACAATGGGGTAGATTTCATTCCCCAGCATCTCTTGTATCTATGTAACTAACTATCACCCATGGAATATGAGTAGAAATGATGTCATTTCCAGGCTGAGACTTTTAAGCAGCTGATGAGGGAAACCCACTTTTTCTTCTCCTGTCTGCCATATGAATGTTAAGAACTCCGAGTTTCCAGGAAAGAGTGGAGCCACAAGACAGCATGAAGGAACGCTGCAACCTACCAATGAGAAACATGCGCACTGAACAATTACATGATCAAAAAATCAATATTTATTTGTGTTAAACCACCATTTTTTGTTATAGAAACTAGCACTATCATAATGCTGTGCTCAGTTGCTTCAATCATATCCAACTCTTTGTGACCCCATGGACTGTAACCTGACAGGCTCCTCTGTCCTTCAGATTTTCCTGGCAAGAATACTGGAGTAGGTTGCCATTTCCTCCTCCAGGGGATCTTCTCAACCCAGGGATTGAACACATGTCTCCTGCATCTCCTGCGCTGCAGGCGGATTCTATACCCCTGAGCAGAGGAAGCCCGGCAGGTGCCTGACCAAGAAGCAAATGGAAAGAGCAAGTCTTTACAACACTGTACTTCATTTTTACATCAAAAAGAGGCTGGTCAGGTCTAGGTAAATGTACTGAAAGTCCTTTTGTATTGTGCAGCTCTTTGAATACAATGTCCTGAAAGCTCATAGAGGCAACTGGCCCACCTGAGCAGCCGTAATCAAATTGTGAGGCAGGGAGTGATACGTGGCTGGGCCTTACCCATTTCACTCCATGTCAATCCCTCTGTCCTGTGGGACTGGATGAGCTATTAGTCTCCCTTCCGTCATAGCTCAGGGAGGATGAGTGTGAGGCCCAGATTGCCCTAGCAGGAAGGGACATGCTGAATGGAGCAGGAGCTGGAACTAACTTATATGTGGGCCAATCTTTTCAAGCCTATGTGGGAGATGCAGATGGGGTGTTATACGGCCTCACTTGAGAGGGGAGAGGCCTGCAGGGCCAGGAACCCTCGCAGGACCAGAGAAGGCTCTCCTGGTCCAAAGAGAACTACAGTGGGGAGGAAACCATGAAGGATCGAGTTAATCGACAATTCTGAAGGTCTGTAGGGAAAACCTGGATTTGATCCTATAGGCAGTAGGGAACTGCTGTAACTTTCTGAGCAGAGGAACAGCTCATGAAAGGGTTACCAGAAGAACAGTGGCTGTGTTCATGTAAGATCATCTCTAAAAACACACATGGCTTTTCCGGTGAGCGGCCTGAGGTGACCCCTAAAAATGGTGCGCTATTCACTTGACCCAGAAAGCCTCACAAAATCATGCAAATCAAGAGGTTCAAATCTTCGTGTTCACTTTAAGAACACTCGTGAAACTGCCGAGGCCATAAAGGGAATTCATATCCGAAAAGCCAGCAAGTACCTGAAGGAGGTCACTTTAAAGAAGCAATGCGTGCCATTCCATCGTTATGTTGGTGGAGTTGGTAGGTGTGCACAGGCCAAACAGTGCGGCTGGACGCAGGGTCGGTGGCCCAGAAAGACTGCTGAATTTTTACTACATATGCTCAAAAATGCAGAGAGTAATGCTGAACTTGAGGGCTTAGATGTAGATTCTCTGGTCATTGAGCACATCCAAGTGAACAAAGCCCCCAAGATGCGGCGCAGGACTTACAGAGCTCACGGTCGGATCAACCCCTACGTGAGCTCTCCCTGCCACATTGAGATGATCCTTACTGAAAAAGAACAGATTGTTCCTAAACCAGAAGAGGAGGTTGCACAGAAGAAAAAGAGATCCCAGGAGAAACTGAAGAAACAAAAACTTATGGCCTGGGAATAAATGCTGCAAAAAATAAATGCAAATAGAAGTGAAAAAAAAATAATAAAAACACACATCTGAACTATAACAACCTTTAACAAGCACTTTGTGGTGTCTCTTCCTCTCATCCAACATTTCTGCCTGTCTAATTTTAGAAGCCCAAACATGCTGCCCAGGCTTCTGCTCAGGTGTCCAGGCTCCATCACCCAACATGAGCCCGTCCTCCATTCTGAAGCTGCAGTGACTCCCCTGGAACACAAATGTGGCATGGCATGGCACTCCCGCCTTCAGTGGACCCTCACTGATTCAAGTCCAACTCCTAAGCCTGTTCCCACTTCCTCCACAGATTCACTGTAACCTTCTCCAATTACACTACAGCCTCCTCCAGTTACTCTATAGCCTCATCCCCAGTTACACTACAGCCTCCGTCAGTTACATTACAGCCCTCTCCCCAGTTACACCATAGCCACCCTTTCTGGCTTTCTCCTCAGGACACCTACCCACACCAGCCGGTCAGCGCTTCCCGTCTCTCCCCCTCTTCCTGCCTGACTCACGCCTTCCTCTCTACTTATTCTCCTTCCCTTCTGCAGCCTCCCTTACCTTCTCTCAAGCCTACCATGGAAAATCTGTTTTTCTCTGATGCCTAGGTCTAACCTCATGTCTCTTGGAAATCCTTTTAAGATCCTCTAGTCTAAAATAGTCTCTCAAGACACTGCATTTGTATCTCCAGTGTATCTGGTCTAGCACTTATCTGTCTGCCTGGTATCAGAGTTATTTATAAATGCCTGTTCCTCCCGTTATGTTGTGCACTCTTAGCAAGCACAAAGAGTTGAAATACATACTTGACCAACTTGTGTTGGCTAGCAGAGTTTATAAACTTTCACGGGGAACAGTTCTATAGATATTTGAAAAGTAAGAGTAGTCATTCTGAGCTCAGGACTCTGAACTTTTAAGCCCCAAACACTTCCTACCCCCTTGTTTTATGACAGGTGAGGCCAGCACTAGATAAGAAATGCTACCGAGAAGGCCAAGAATTTCCCGCACCCCTCCCAGTCCAGGGTTGTGCCAGGACAGGCATGGCGTCAGTGTCCAAACACTAGGATGCGATCCACTGCGCGGCCTGGGTCCCTTTCCTCTCACTGCGCATCTATAACCTGAGGCTGACATGCTGCTTAGTCTTATAAAGACTTTGGGGGAACATGCCACTCAGCAATGAGGAGAATGGTTATTTAAGAGAACGGCAGCCATCTGAGATCATTTATTGAGCATGCTTATATGCTGGGCTCTGGCCCCAAGACTGGGAAAACACAACCCTGAAAGGTTAAGAATGATGGTGAAGGGACTTCCCTGTGGTCCAGGGGTTAAAAAATCAGCTTTCCAATGCAAGAGACTCAGGTTCAATCCCTGGTTGGGGAACAAAGATCCCAAAGGCTGCGTCCAAGGCAACTAAGCCTGAGCGCTGTAACTACTGAACGCACGCCATAATGAAGATCCTGCATGCTGCAACTAAGACCCGACGCAGCCATAAATAAATATTAAAAAAGAAAAAAGAATGATGGTGAAGTTACAAGTCAGGACAGTGTGCCGCCTATAGATAGGTTGTATTCCTGAATCACATGTGTTGAAACTTAGCATGCTTGCTTCAGAGAAACAATGAACAGGAGGGTGAGGCTTCTGGGTTATCACACAAGAGCCCATTGAACTCACAGTGCAGTTAACTGTAGTACCTGAACACTACAGAACTCAAGCAACCTTTAAAGTCTGATTCCAACAGAAGTCATCCTGCCTTCCAATATGGGATGCCATCTTCACCAAGCACAGCCTTAGCATAGGCCTGGAGGTCCTTTCCTCTGCACCACCTCAGTGGGCAGAACCCACTTTCCTTGGGGCCACCACAGTGGCAGAAGCTCTGAGTGCCTTGGCTCCTCAGTAAGTATGAATGGCAGGGAGGAAGAGTCTCTGAAGCTTCTAGTGTTTAAGTGGGTGCCTAAGTGTCCCTAGCAGCACAGAGGAGAGGGGAACTAAAATGTTTCCATCTGAGATGGGGGTCCTTGACTGGAATGGCCATCTGTACAGAATGGACGTTCACTAACCATGGTTTGTAAGCTGAGAAGAGGAGCAGGAGGACATTAGAACTGAAAGGATCTTTAAGATCAGCTAATCCAACCCCCATATTTTATAGAGGAAACTGACACTATAGAAGTTAAACAGGGACTTTCCTGGTGGTCCAGTGGTTAAGAATCCACCTTGCCATGCAGGGTACTTGGGTTTGATCCCTGGTGGGGGAACTAAGATTCCACATACCACAGGGCAACTAAGCCAGCACGTTCCAGTGCCTATGTACAACTACTGAGCCCTCGTGCCACAACAAAAGAGCTTGCATGATGCAATTAAGACCCAATGCAGCCAAATAAAGAATTAGATAATTTTTGAAAAGAAGTTAAACGACTTGTCTCTGGCTACACAATATGAGTGGCACAACCAGGCTGTGAACCCAGAGCTTCTAAAGGTAAGCAAGTCAAGTTTAGTTCCATCATCTGCTAGGTGGGAACAGTGATCCTTCCTCATCTCAGGGTTGTTGGGAGGTGCTCGTGAAGACATCCTTAAGAAATCTTTGTAAACTGCAAAAGGCCATGCGAATGAAAGCTACTTTTCTTTCCCCTACTCCTAACTGCCTCTCATTCCTCTCTCCAAACTTAGTGGTGCAGTGAGGTGATACAGAAGCCAGGACGTGCAGAGTCAGGATATTCAAAGGCAGCCCCCAATCCTGTTGGTCTACTAGCCTAAGAGGTGTGTTAACTCTTGTCCTCTGTTTTTCCATACTTTTATCCCAAAGCTGACATTTCTCTTCGGACAAGCTGTTGAAAAAAAAGTTCACTCTTCTAATCCAAACAAGAGAAGCCTGGTCTCCTGGAAAAGTTTCCAAGCTTTAAATAAGAGGCATGCTTCATCTTATTTGGGACAACACTAGAAACACCTCCAGGTGCCTGTCAGAATGGCACCCGAAGCCCCTTGGTATTTCCCAGGAGAAGGCACTAGAAAGCAGGGAGTCCTCAGAAGAAGGCCCTTGGGAAACAAACCATTTTCCCCTGGTGCCCACTTTGCCCTTTTGAACAAGCTGGTTTGGAATCTGCCCATGTTCCATCCCCTCCCACTTGCAGATATTCTTGTAATAAGTTAAACATTTTGTAATTGCTTGCCATTGATGGGTCACTTGTTTTTTCAATTGCTCTATGCTACCTTCAAAAGTATTCCATTCACCACCACTGCTCAGTTATGGGGTTCTGATAGCTGGTGGGAGTCCACCCATCTGGGGGCACATGCCTTATAAGGAAGTCCTTGCTGAGTTCTGATTGGCTGATTTTCCTAGTGGCCCAATAGTTGATCCCAACATCTCTCTGAAGGTGGGTAGTAGTGATTTCTTGGTGAAATCTCATGGCTAATGTGTTTTCTCTTGTGAAGCATGGAACAAAGGTAAGTAAAAATCATAGTGTGAGCTAACATTTATGGCTCAGTGAATATCCCGGGCTCTGTGATGAGCTTGTTACTTGGTGGAACTCATTTAATCTTTATAATAACCCCCCGAGGTGAGTTGGCAGTTTTTACTCCCATTTTATAAAGGAGGAAACTGAGGCTCAAATAACTTGCCCAGAGTCCCACAGCCACTAGACAGAGGATGTGGGATCTGGTAATGTCTATCTAGGTCAATGGATTTGGTCTGTGAAATTCTTGGAAACTGACTTAAAAACAAATGCATACTACTTTGTTTATGAGAAGTGCTCTTGTGTACATAAAATGGGGAAATGGTCACCCTTCACATTTCTGAGCTCTTGTTTCAGGTCAGGACAGAGCTTACCATGGTCTGACATGGGTTGTGTAATCTGGGGAGGACCTTGCATGCAGCAGCTGTAGATGATCACCAAGTTCTGATGACAGAGGGGTCACCTCTGTACACCAGTCTGAAGTGCCCCCAGAGGGCTGAGCTGGCCCCCTGTCTGAGTTCACATGACCCTGAACAACAATAAGAAATTACAGAAGAGTTCACCAAAGAGGGTCATCCTGCCCAAGTCACCCCATCGTAAAACTCCTGGGTGCCCACCCAGCCTCGGGGCGGGAGATGCGCCTGCAGGAGTGGGGCTTGAGCCTCACTGGACATCGCAGATGCAAACCCTCCTCACCCCCTGCTCACCCTCTGCTGTGGGCTCCACCACCCTCCTCGCCTCCTTCAGGAGGCCACTGGGTGGGATCTTTTGTTGGCACGCTCACTGAGTAGTAAAGAGTCAGGAGAGGGAGGTGGAGGCGACTGCGGCTGTGTCCTTGTCACCACAGACACAGCTGAGCCTGGGGCCCGTCCAGCCACACTCTTAACTCCAGCTGTCGTGGCAGCCACGCCCTCAGCTCAGTTTGCAAGAGTCAAAGTAGCTGTCCCCAGTGACCTCTCGGGGCCGATAGAACTGAAAACTGAGACCGAAAGTGACTCGACAGAAAATAGACTGAGTCAGGGCTTAAAAACATGCCTTCCTCAGCCCCTCCTTCCCCGTTCGGCTTTTGTCTCTGTCCCTTATCTCGTAGGTGTGCAAGCTGTCTGTTCCATGCAGTGGGAGGAGACCATTACATACGATGTGAAAACCTTATGATGGTCCTTTAGAACTGCCCTGGAGAGGATCTCAGGAAATATGCTGCTGACACACAGGGAAGCCCAGGAGGCTATAGGCCCACGTCACACAGATCATGGGGCATTACACGGCCTCTGCCAAGCTTTGAGTCTCTGCTAAATATTAATCCACAAAAGCTCATTCCCTCTTCTTCAATAGGGGAATAGCATGAAAAAAATCTCCAAATATCTAAGACATCTGGAAAGAAGAATGTTATTGCCAAGCAGAAACCTTGACCTTTGAGGCTCTCTCACCCCAACCAGCCCCACCCCAGCTCTCTTACAGGTCATCGCAGAGTCTGGGCTGAGATACCCGAAGCAACCTCATCCCTAACCTTGGTCGTGATCCTCCAGGCCAAAAAGGCGCAAAAGGCAGTGAGCCCCCAGTTCTGCCTTCCTGTGGTCTGGAGACTTCCTCAGTCTTCAGGAGATGCTGAGACCACTCTCTGTGACGAGAACAAGGCAGGAACCCGGGAGCCACTCAGCCCACCTTTTCTTCCTCTGATGAGTACTTTCTGCAGTACTTTGCCCATTTCCTGATTTGTCAGTAAAATGAGGTCAGAGCAACCAGTTCAGCTGCCATTCTGGTGAGTCCTCTAACTTAGACCTAATAAATGAAGAAAAATTAGATAGAAAAGATAGATATTAAAGAAAAGGAGCATGATGTGCACTAACGTGTAAAATAGACAGCTGGTGGGAGCCTCCTGTATCGCACAGGGAGCTCAGCTTGGTGCTTTGTGGTGACCTAGATGAGCCGCAGGGAGGCAGTTCCCAGAGGGAGGGGATATATGTACACACGTGGCTGATTCGTTTTGTTGTACAGCAAAAACTAACACAACATTATAAAAGTAACTGTACCCCAATTAAAAAAAAACACACACACATAGGAGGAGGGACTCATGGGGCAGAGGCAAAGAATAGAGAAGAGATGAAAAGGCGGGGAGGGGAATAGAAAAGTTTTAAAAGTCCTTGAGTAAACAAGTGATGAGGAGCCATGCACTGGGGGAGTGTGACCAATTCAGTTCATTGCACCTGAGGTCTAATAGAAAATGAATGAATGAATAAGGAAAGTGGTGTGTCTCAGAAACTAAATCCTGAGAGAGTGCTTTGGACTGAGATGAAAAAAAATGGCACCACTCATTCACAAAAGAGACAGCCCATTGGTTATTTTAAAACTCACCCATATTCACACCCTGGCTCTGACATAATGTATTTAAAAATGTAAAAAAACAATTCTTGCAATTTTAATACCGTGGGGAAAAGTTCAAGTTATTGTAGAAAATTCTAGTGTTTCTTCTGTTAAACGCAGAAAGTAAAAATGCCAAGAAAGGAAGAAATAACCATGTATGTGTCTGGGACATAGCAAGTGCTTAAATATTTATTGCATAATGTATAAATTCAGTAACGCAGTGTCTAACCTACTGTATGTACTATGAACACAGACTCTTGGGCATGCTTTATGTATATTTACTTGTATTTTCTTAAACGGCTAAAAATTTCCTTTCTTTTCTTCATTGTAAAATTCATGCATTCTGCCCTCTCTGGTTCTTTTCTTGCTTTCGTTTTTTCAGTTCCTGGACCAGGGATGAAACCCTCGCCCCCTACAGTGTAAGTGCAGTGTCTTAATCATTGGACTGCCAGGGAAGTACCCTCTTGCTTTAGTTTTTCAACCGGCATTTGCTTTCACAAAATAACCTCAAGGAGCTTCCTTAATTCCCAAGCCTCTCTTCTCAATGTACTACTATTCTGTTTTCTCCCGTTCTTCCTCACACACACTCACACAACACATACCACAATCTGCTGCTGCTAAGTCACTTCAGTCGTGTCCGACTCTGTGCGACCCCATAGACAGCAGCCCACCAGGCTCCCCTGTCCCTGGGATTCTCCAGGCAAGAACACTGGAGTGGGCTGCCATTTCCTTCTCCAATGTATGAAAGTGAAAGTGAAGTCGCGCAGTCGTGTCCGACTCTTGGCGACCCCATGGACTGCAGTCTGCCAGGCTCCTCCATCCATGGGATTTTCCAGGTAAGAGCACTGGAGTGGGGTGCCATTGCCTTCTCCATACCACAGTCTAGATGCCTTTATTTAACTTCCTATGGACAGCTCAACATATACCTCTTTCAGCAGAATTTAATACTTACCATAAAACATTACTAATATTGTATTTATTCCTGTAATTATTACAAATACAGTTAATTTATACTTAGTAAGCCTAATGATAAAACTCTTAAGAGAGCAACATATGGTTATTAATGAACACATTAATAACTGTTTTTGATGGTATAAGTTGTTTCTATGAACTGACTATTCCTATGGCAGATTTGAAATATGTTTAATTATTTAAATGCTTTCATTTAAAAGCATTTAAATAAAATGTGTGATTTTAATACATCCCGTTCAATTTAGTTCAGTCGCTCAGTCGTGTCAGACTTTTTGCGACCCCATGAATCGCAGCACACCAGGCCTCCCTGTCCATCACCAACTCCTGGAGTTCACTCAGACTCACGT
Organism: Ovis aries; assembly: GCF_016772045.2. Lineage (NCBI taxonomy): Eukaryota > Metazoa > Chordata > Mammalia > Artiodactyla > Bovidae > Ovis > Ovis aries. The sequence continues at coordinate 98,789,848 of NC_056054.1, read as the reverse complement.
CCATCGAGTCAGTGATGCCATCCAGCCATCTCATCCTCTGTTGTCTCCTTCTCCTCCTGCCCCCAATCCCTCCCAGCATCAGAGTCTTTTCCGATGAGTCAACTCTTCGCATGAGGTGGCCAAAGTACTGGAGTTTCAGCTTCAGTATCAGTCCTTCCAATGAACACCCAGGACTGATCTCCTTTAGGATGGACTGGTTGGATCTCTTTGCAGTCCAAGGGACTCTCAAGAGTCTTCTCCAACACCACAGTTCAAAAGCATCAATTCTTCGGCACTCAGCTTTCTTCACAGACCAACTCTCTCATCCATACATGACCACTGGAAAAACCATAGCTTTGACTAGATGGACCTTTGTTGACAAAGTAATGTCTCTGCTTTTCAATATGCTATCTACGTTGGTCATAACTTTTCTTCCAAGGAGTAAGCGTCTTTTAATTTCATGGCTGCAATCACCATCTGCAGTGATTTTGGAGCCCCCCAAATAAAGTCTGACACTGTTTCCACTGTTTCCCCATCTATTTCCCATGAAGTGATGGGACCAGATGCCATGATCTTCGTTTTCTGAATGTTGAGCTTTAAGCCAACTTTTTCACTCTCCTCTTTCACTTTCATCAAGAAGCTTTTTAGTTCCTCTTCACTTTCTGCCATAAGGGTGGTGTCATCTGCATATCTGAAGTTATTGATATTTCTCCCGGCAATCTTGATTCCAGCTTGTGCTTCTTCCAGTCCAGCGTTTCTCATGATGTACTCTGCATAGAAGTGAAATAAGCAGGGTGACAATATACAGCCTTAATGTACTTCTTTTCCTATTTGGAACCAGTCTGTTGTTCCATGTCCAGTTCTAACTGTTGCTTCCTGACCTGCATATAGGTTTCTCAAGAGGCAGGTCAGGTGGTCTGTATTCCCATCTCTCTCAGAATTTTCCAGTTTATTATGATCCACGCAGTCAAAGGCTTTGTCATAGTCAATAACGCAAATAGATGTTTTTCTGGAACTCTCTTGCTTTTTCCATGATCCAGTGGATGTTGGCAATTTGATCTCTGGTTCCTCTGTCTTTTCTAAAACCAGCTTGAACATCAGGAAGTTCATGGTTCACATATTGCTGAAGCCTGGCTTGAAGAATTTTGAGCATTACTTTACTAGCATTTGAGATGAGTGCAATTGTGCGGTAGTTTGAGCATTCTTTGGCATTGCCTTTCTTTGGGATTGGAATGAAAACTGACCTTTTCCAGTCCTGTGGCCACTGCTGAGTTTTCCAAATTTGCTGGCATATTGAGTGCAGCACTTTCACAGCATCATCTTTCAGGATCTGAAATAGCTCAACTGGAATTCTATCACCTCCACTAGCTTTGTTCATAGTGATGCTTTCTAAGGCCCACTTGACTTCACATTCCAAGATGTCTGGCTCTAGCTGAGTGATCACATCATTGTGATTATCTTGGTCTTCAAGGTTTCTTTTGTACAGTTCTTCTCTGTATTCTTGCCATCTCTTCTTAATATCTTCTGCTTTGTTAGGTCCATACAATTTCTGTCCTTTATCGAGCCCATCTTTGCATGAAATGTTCCCTTGGTATCTCTCATTTTCTTGAAGAGATCTCTAGTCTTCCCCATTCTGTTCTTTTCCTCTATTTCTTTGCATTGATCGCTGAGGAAGGCTTTCTTATCTCTTCTTGCTATTCGTTGGAACTCTGCATTCAGATGCTTACATCTTTCCTTTTCTCCTTTGCTTTTTGCTTCTCTTCTTTTCACAGCCATCTGTAAGGCCTCCCCAGACAGCCATTTTGCATTTTTGCATTTCTTTTCCATGGGGATGGTCTGGATCCCTGTCTCCTGTACAATGTCAGGAGCCTCAGCCCATAGTTCATCAGGCACTCTATCCATCAGATCTAGGCCCTTAAATCTATTTCTCACTTCCACTGTATAATCATAAGGGATTTGATTTAGGTCATACGTGAAAGGTCTAGTGGTTTTCCCTACTTCAATTTAAGTCTGAATTTGGCTAGTACACAAAATGAGAAATTTATAGGGATTCTAAGATTATTTTCAAGAAGACAAAGTAAAAGTGCTTCTAAATAGAACTCCTTACCTATTACTTGTCAACATCTAAAATATGGTTTTCATAATTACTGAATATCTGTCTATTCATTGGCTTGGCTGTCACCTGAGAACCACACCCTATTGAGTTCTGGGGGAAATATACCTACATATTTTAAGTAAAGCCATGCCCTATAACAATACTCAATTCTCCTCACTATGGCCTAACGTGCTGGTCTCATCTTCAGTTTCTCACCTTTACCCCTGCTTCAAGTCCAGCTGACTATGAATGTTCACAGCCTGGAATGCCCTAAGTAATTTGGCAGAAACTTACTTCAAGGTCCAGCCTCAGTGTCACTTGCTCTATGGGGTGGCCTCAGTAACCATGACAGAATTCATCTTTCTCCTCTATGTGCTTCTGGGTGCTTCTGTAGCACTTTTCATCCGGAGATATGAAAGTCACGTCTTTCCCTGTGTGACTTCTCCTTGGGCTTCAGAATTCCTTAAAGACAAGGATGGGGACTTATTTGGGATTGTATTTTCACACAGGGTTTGGCATATGGTAGATAGACAAGAAATATTTCTTGTATAGACGTATTGAAGTATTTCTGGTCTGCATTCAACATCTCTTTTTATACCTCTACTAACAATGATGCCCAACAGGTGCAGTGGAGCTGACTGTAGCCTCAAGAAGCAGAAGTCAGTTGTCCTAACTTCTTTGTTGGGTCAGCTCCCTTGGCAACAGTAAACAACCTCTAGCTCCACTAGTTTGCTTTTCCAGCCTCTTTTCTCTACTCTTCTCTCTTCTGTGTTTCCCCCTAAGTGAGAATAGGAACAAAACCTCTAATGCACACCGTATGAAAAGGCTTGCGTTCATGTTAAGTCACTTCAGTCATGACCAACTCTGCGACCCTACCATAGCCTGCCAGGATCCTCTGCACATGGGATTTTCCAGGCAAGAATACTGGAGCAGGTTGCCATGCCCTCCTCCAAGGGATCTTCCCAACCCAGGGATCAAACCTGCATTTGTTACATCTCCTGTTTTGGCAGTGTGTTATTTACCACTTGCACCACCTGGAAAGCCCCATGGAAAGGCTTATCTGCTAAAAAATGTTTTTGTAGAAATGCAATTAAGCTACACCTTATATATTCCTGTAGACCATTCTGCAATGCCTAGCACAGTCCTTGGCTCAAAAAATATTTCATCAGTATGGCAGAAGTCAAAATATTGTAAAGCAACTATCCTTCAACTAAAAATAAATAAATTTAAAAATATTTCATCAGTTAATACATGGTTTTATCAATGCTATAAAATACCAGAGAACTTTAGCTATTTACAATAGCAAAAATGATTCATTATTAGGGTATCATTTTTGTGAGGTACATGAATAGGGTTAGAAGATTAAGAGACTAAAAACTCTGTGCCTGCCCTTTTATTGCCTCCATAAGCTACTGGGAGACTTGGCACATGCCATTGTGGTTAGTAAACTAATTTCATAAACTCAGTTAAGACAGACTCAATTCAACCTCTGAGGAAGTAACACCAATTTTGAGTGATGGCATCAAAGTGGCCAGAGGTGAATTGTACTGTACACCGAACTGCAGGCAGCCCCCACATGCCTATTTCTGGCTAGATCTCCAGCCTCCAGGCATTTCAACTCAGCGACCACCAAAGGTTGTCACAAGTTTAGAACATCTGTGGAATAGAAGAGACTTTAGAGACCAAGTTCTTCCAGCCCAGAGACCTTACATTCTCAGGAATATACTAAAGGGACAATGAGAGAGCCAGAGTCATTTTCGTATGCTTACCAAGAACCTATGGCAAAACTCTCTTTAAAAGTCTGATTTATGTACAGGTGAATCTATTTGCAGGACAGGAATAGAGACAGAGATGTAGAGAATGGACGTGTGGGGTGGGGATGGAAGGAAGGAATGAATGAATTGGAGGGGGGAATGAACTGGGGAGGTTGGGATTGACATATACACACAACTATGTGTAAAATAGAAAACTAGTGGGAATCTGTGCTCAGCTCGGTGCTCTGTGATGACCTAGACGGGTAGGATGAGGAGGAAGGGAGGTCCAAGGGGGAGGGGATATATGTACACATACAGCTGATTCACTTCGTTGTACAGCAGAAATTAACACAACATTGTAAAGCAACCACACCCCCAATTTTTTTAAAAGTCTGATTTGTTTATGTTTTTGTTAAGCTTTTGTCAATTCTGTGTTATCAAGCTCTCTCTTGCTGATTAAAGTCTCTGATTAATTACATATGGAGAAATAAATTCTTTAAAACTCGGGGGTTAGGGGAAAGGGAGATCAAATCTTTCAAAACAATGTTCATGCAGATAAAAACCATACAAGAGGTCCATGGTGGGGAAGAGTTTGCAAACTACTGACCTTATCCAACACTCTCCTTTTCCCACCCAGGATAGGAAATTTGCCTGGGTCACACAGCAGACTAGAGGCAGAGTCAGGGTGACTCTCTCTTTCCTGGGCCAGTGTCTTTTGGGCTCCCACCCTATAGCATTCTCAGTCCCTTGCCCTGAATCTGTCTCTGCTTCTTGATTTTCCTGACATCACCGGCTGTTGCAGAGAGGCGGGAGTGCACTGCACCCAGAGGAAAGGAGACCCGGAAGTGCCCCAAGAGAGAAAAAAGCTGGAGACTAGCGACACCCACTGCTCAGACCATGATGAGACATGGGAGTGTTCTGGGCAAAGGACCTCAGTACAGGAGCTCAACAAAGGGGACAGTGAGGAAGACTGATGGAGGTGGCTGAAGGGAAGTACACAGGTCAAGAAGAAAAGATAAAATGGCTCTGTTTCCTGGAGGCCAGGCTTCCTTATTAAAGGGGCATTGAGGATGTGAGACATTTACTCCACCAGCTCCTAATGGTTAATCAGTGGCCCTGTGCGGTGAGATGAATAAGCACATGGTTTGGTGGAGACCCAGGGGAGACAAAGGGAAATAAAAGCAAAGATGCAGAGTGACCACTGATTATGTAGGGGACACACTTGCCTCTTGAGATTTCCCTGATCTCCTCTCCCACAGTCCCTATTGCCTGCCTGCAGAGCTCACTTAGTAATAACACATACTTAGAGTCTGTTCTAGCAACTCACTCAAGCCTCGTAACAACCCTACAAGTAGGTACTATTATGTCCCCATTTTATCAGTGAAGAAATGGAAACAGAGAGAGGTTAAAAAATTTTCCCAAGTCTCACAACTAGTAAGGAGCACAGCTGGGATTCAAATCCAAGCAGTCTGACTTAAGGTCTGCACTCTTAAGTGAAAGTGAAAGTTCCTCAGTAGTGTCTGACTCTGCAACCACATGGACTGGGGCCTGCCAGGCTCCTCTGTCCATGGAATTCTCCAGGAGTGGGTAGCCATTCCCTTCTCCAGAGGATCATCCCAACCCAGGGATCGAACCCAGATCTCCTGCACTGCAGGCAGATTCTTTGTCATCAGCCTGACTTGCTATGTAATTAACATCTCCTATTGAAATATTGCTTTTCCCTCTCAGTCTCTGACTGTGAATTCCTGAAGGTCAGGGACTTGATTTTACTCATTATTGTATCCATTCTACTTAGCCAAGTGCCTGATATATGGTATATTCTCAACAAATGTTTGTTAAAATGAACCAAAGTGCCCCTCTTTGTCTCCAAATCCTTCAGATTTCTAAGATTCCAGAAGGTCCCCTAGCTGGCATAGATTTTATTCCACCATCTCCACCCCAGTCCCTACTCTCCCAACAGGCTTGTTCTTATGAGAACTGCTTCCTACTTAGACAATTTTTCTTTCCTTTCCCCTTATACTCCTACATTCTATAGGGCCTCTCATTTGACAAGATCTTATTTTTAGCCATCAGAAATATGAGGTTATGCTAATATTAATGTTATCATTTATTGTCTCTCTTAGTGGATTTCCTAACCCAAATGGAAAAATACAAATTCATTCATTCAGACAATTCAACGATTCTTTAGTCTGATTCATGGAAGGTTAGGGCAAGGCAGGATTTTAAAAGTCATCATGTTCAATCTCTTCATCCTACAAAGGATGAATCTGAGTCCTGGAGAAGGAAGTGACAGGTCCTTGATGATACTGCCAATTAGGAGCACAGTCAGCTCTCTTAGGCCTTTGTTGATGGATAGGAAATGGTCCTTCCCGTCAAGAAGTCTGTGATGGAAGAACTGCTGCAGGTGCTAGTAGGAGTAGACAGACCTTCTGAAATCATTCCTATAGGTGGCCACCTACTTGACTGTCCCCTGCTTTGGGCATCTAACAGTGGTTCCTAGCAATCTGGGCTGGAGGTGGGGAGCCTGCAAAAGTAAGGAGGCTGTGATAACAACCAGAGCCAAATATTGGAAGGACCTCGCTTTAATGTGTGCTTATAGTTTCAGTACAAGTAGCCCCAATTTTCTGCAAATTCATTTTAAGATCTTTGGATTGACAGAACAGATCAAGAAGGCATTTTTTGTTTGTTTGTTTCAAGCCTTAGATTTAGGGGAACATTTCATTTCAGGACAATTTCACTAGTCTTCTCTGTTGACTGCCTGTAAAATGCTGTTTTCCTTCATGGCTTCATTCCCATCAATTCATTTATACACTATTCCTGACTGATCTCATCCATTCTCGTGGCTTCTAACCTGACCCTCAAATTCTTATCAACTGGCAGTTCTCTCCCCTGAGCCCCAGTTGCTATATTGAATGCCTTTTGGACATCTTTATCTGGGTGACCACAGTCTATTAGACTCTGTAACTTTTAGGAAGGTTTCATCAATCCATTTCTCCCTGGCCTACCCTATACCTACTACTCCAGACTATCAATATCCTGTGACAGACTCTCATAGCACTCTTTGTCTACAGTTTATTATTACTGATAATGGTTGTGATGGTTATGTTTCAACTTGACTGAGCTCTGATGTGCCCAGGTATTTGGTCAAACATTCTGGGTGTTTCTATGAGGATGCTTTGGGATGGGATTAACATTTAATCAGTAGACTGAGAAAAGCAGATTGCCATCTGTCATGTAAGTGGGCCTCGTGCAATCAGTTGAAGTTCTGAATAGACAAAAGGCTCCCCTCCCTCAAGTAGGGGAGAAGTCTCCTGTTTGATGGCCTTTAAACTGGGACATCAGTTTTCCTGGTTCCACAGCAGCCTGCTGGCTTTGGGACTTGAACTGGGACATCAAAGCTATAATTTTGGGACTTGTCATCATCCATGGTCTTCTGAACAAATTCCTTATAATAAATCTCATATGTTCTATTGACTCTGTTTCTCTGGATACTCCTGACTAACACAATGTGCTAAGTCACTTCAGTCATGTCTGATTCTTTGCAGCTCTATGGACTGTAGGCTCCTCTGTCCATGGGATTCTCCAGGCAAAAATACTGGAGTGGGTTGCCATTTCCTACTCCAGGGAATCTTCCCAACCTAGGGATCAAACCTGTGTCCCTTATGTCTCCTGCGTTGTCAGGCAGGCTTTTTACAACTAGCCCCACCTGGAAGTAAGCTGACTAATACAAAAGTAATAGCTATTTATTGCCTTGTTTTACTATACTTTATTTTGGGGGGCTCCAAAATCACTGCAGATGGTGATTGCAGCCATGAAATTAAAAGACGCTTACTCCTTGGAAGGAAAGTTATGACCAACCTAGATAGCATATTCAAAAGCAGAGACATTACTTTGCCGACTAAGGTCCGTCTAGTCGAGGGTATGGTTTTTCCAGTGGTCATGTATGGATGTGAGAGTTGGACTGTAAAGAAAGCTGCTGAGTGCCAAAGAATTGATGGTTTTAAACTGTGGTGCTGGAGAAGACTCTTGAGAGTCCCTTGGACTGCAAGGAGATCCAACCAGTCCATTCTAAAGGAGATCAATCCTGAGTGTTCTTTGGAAGGACTGATGCTAAAGCTGAAACTCCAGTACTTTGGCCACCTCATGCAAAGAGTTAGCTCATTGGAAAAGACCCTGATGCTGGGAGGGATTGGGGCCAGGAGAAGAAAGGGGCAACAGAGGATGAGATGGCTGGATGGCATTACCGACTCAATGGACATGAGTCTGAGTGAACTCCGGGAGTTGGTGATGGACAGGGAGGCCTGGCGTTCTGTGATTCATGGGGTCACAAAGAGTCGGACATGACTGAGTGACTGAACTGAACTGAACTATGTGCTATAAGGAGAAACACATAACTGCACTTAACTTCTTTACAACTCTATATGGTAGGTATTATCTCTATTTTATAGATGAGGTATCAGGTTTAGCATGGGATAGTGATGTGTCCAATGTACTCTCATTCCAAGGTCCAGTTTTCTGGTCACCTGTGTGTCTCTCTCACTGAATTGGATATATTCCTATATCCAAAAAATATATTCCTATATTTTCTTTCCTCTCTCGGCATCACTCAGATTCATCATATCCAAAAAAAGAATTATTTTACCTTTTCCTCAAAGTTGCTTAGTTAAGGAAAGGGGTGGAGAGCACTAAAGGCCCTACATTTTGGATATGCTATAAAATGCTACCACGGAACTCTAAAGAAAGTGATGGAAACTTCTCACCACCTACATTTGCAGCACAGTGCCTCATGCCTGCCCACCCTGTGAATGTCTTCCTTGCCAAGAGTTTCAAGTCTATCGATAAATTAACTTTAAAAATTTAACCCCGAAAACACACTACAGTTTTATGTTGAAAGTCAGTGGAAAATAGAACTTTATTCATTTATTTATTCATTCACTCATATCTATTGAGTCTCTACTATTTTTCAACTTCTGGGCTAGGCATTGAGATTGACAAATATTTCCAAATTGTAGATACAGGTAGATCGATTTTATTTATTTTTATTTTTTTCATGATAAACCAATGAATTTTAATGTAAGGCACTGTAGAAAGTTTATTGGTGTGATTTTGGATACCACATTGCAACTACTTTTTAAGAAACTGCTCCTTGCTGAGTTTGTTATGATATCAAAGAAGAATATTCACAGTTCTATGCAAAAGTTATTAAAATACTTCTCCACAGGTAGATGTCTTTTAATGAGAAGTATATATTCTTATTGGGGTTTCCCAGGTGGCTCAGCAGTAAAGAATCTGCCTATAATGCAGGAGACTGGAGACATGGGCTTAATCCCTGGGTTGGGAAGATGCCTTGGAGGAGGGCATGGCAACCCATCCAGTATTCTTGCCTGGAGAATCCCATGGACAGAGAGCCTGTCAGGCTACAGTCCATAGGGTTGCAAAGAGTCAGACACAACTGAAGTGACTGAGCATGCACACACACGTGTATATTCCTTTTCAGAAACAGAAATGATACATGATGTGTTTCACAAAAACAAGCTGTTTTTTAGAAAATTTGAAGACATTGAAGGTTTTTGAGCAGTATCTGAAGTCTGACAGCATTCTGAAGAATGAATTCGATGCAAAAAAGAGTGAAAGATTAATGGCATGGACATAAATTAAGGAGTAATTGCAGTAAGTTGGAGAAAGTTGTAACCAGGTATAAGTTTAAAATGTGCTAGACTCAGGTACTGAAAGCAGACATGGAAAGGGGATGCGGTGGGTGAAAATGTATTGCAAAGGAAAAACTGACAAGATGTGGGAACTAGCAGATGTTAAGGGGAGGAAGAAAAAGTGACTCTAGGGATTTGAGTGTGAGTGACTGGAAGAAGGAAGTGGTTTGGAGGCTAAAGCCCTGTTTCAGATACAGAGTGGGAATGTGGTGCCTCTGGGAGGCGCCCCTAGTGGGAAGTCGGTGAAGTGAGATATAGGATTGCCTAACCCATGTCTTCCATGGGTTCCAAACAGGGAAAGGAGTACGTCAAGGTTGTATATTGTCACCCTGATTATTTAACTTATGTGCAGAGTACATCATGAGAAAAGCTGGGCTAGAGGAAGCACAAGCTGGAATCAAGATTGCCAGGAGAAATATTAATAACCTCAGATATGCAGATGACACCACCCTTATGGCAGAAAGTGAAGAACTAAAGAGCCTTTTGATGAAAGTGAAAGTGGAGAGTGAAAAAGTTGGCTTAAAGCTCAACATTCAGAAAACTAAAATCATGGCATCCAGTCACATCACTTCATGGGAAATAGATGGGGAAACAGTGGAAACAGTGGCTGACTATTTTTCTGGGCTCCAAAATCACTGCAGATGGTGATTGCAGCCATGAAATTAAAAGACGCTTACTCCTTGGAAGGAAGGTTATGACCAACCTAGACAGCATATTAAAAAGCAGAGACATTACTTTGCCAATAAAGGTTCATCTGGTCAAGGCTATGGTTTTCCAGTGGTCATGTATGGATGTGAGAGTTGGACTATAAAGAAAGCTGAGCACTGAAGAATTGATGCTTTGAACTGTGGTGTTGGAGAAGACTCTTGAGAGTCCCTTGGACTGCAAGGAGATCCAACCAGTCCATCCTAAAGATCAGTCCTGGGTGTTCATTGAAAGGACTGATGTTGAAGCTGAAACTCCAATACTTTGGCCACCTGATGCGAAGAGCTGACTCATTGGAAAAGACCCTGATGCTGGGAAAGATTGAGGGCAGGAGGAGAAGGGGACGACAGAGGATGGGATGGTTGGATGGCATCACTGTCTCAATGGACATGGGTTTGGTTGGACTCTGGGAGTTGGTGATGGACAGGGAGGCCTGGCGTGGTGCAGTTCGTGGGGTTGCAAGGAATCAGACACAACTGAGCGACTGAACTGAACTGAGCTTAACCCATGTCTTCTGATTCCATGCAAATACTGCTTTAGTTGATTCACGAGAATGCTATCCAATCACTTAAAGTGATGTACTTGAAAAGATATTTGTTCATTAACATGAAATGAAGTCTGCATATTAATTGAAAAAAAGTGAATAGAAAAATCTGAAAGGACTTACCCCAAATGTTAGCAGTGGTTACTTCTGGGTGATGGGATTATGGTGATTTTTCCCTCTTCTTTATGAATGGCATTTTTAAATCTTTGGCAATATTGTGTTATCTTGCCCTCATCTGAGACCAGTCCCAGATCAATGACTGAACGAGATCTGCTGTTTCCTTCAGTCAGGGTGGCTCACAGTCTCCTGTGCTAGTGTCTGGGAGCTTCCCACAACTCTCCTCCCACGCTGCTCACAGGACAAAACCACACTGGCTGCAGCTCAGCCATCCTTGGCAGTCTTAGTGCCCTCTCTGGCGGCAGAGCTCCTCACGTGTAATGTGTGCCTGGGACATCGCGGGGGCTGTCGGAAGGAAAGGTCTATCCTAGGAGGCAGCCTTCTCTTTGAAGGAATCAGGCTCAGAATCCACGTGGAAGGAAATGGTGCAGGGAGCTTTGACTCTGTCAGAACACAGAAAGCTCAGAGCCTGTTTTTCCTGAATAAGCCACGAGGCCTCTCAGTAGCCTTAGGTGGCCCTGCGCAAGCTCTCCTCTCTCTCCATCACCCAAGAACAGTGTGTGTGGAAACCTTTCCCCAGGCCTTCGAGGTGCAATAGCATGAGCGTGGGATTAGCACCAAGGCAGGAGAATTTGCATTCTCGCTCCATCACTTCCTAATCAAATGCATGCCAAGCATTGTCACTCTGTGTATTAACTCACTGAATCCTTACACCAACTCTAAGAAGCTAGTGACAATTACAGTTTCTCCCAGCCCCAGAGAACTGCAGACTTCTCCACTCCCTCTGACCTCTCTGATTGCTACCCTACAATGTTCCTGCACCTCCCCTAAGCTCTGGCCACAACCATCTCTATCTTCTCACTCCTGTTTGCTTCTCATCCCTCTGCGATCCTCTTTACTCCAATTGCATCAGTGGAGTCCCTCAGTAATCTTCAGGCTGCCAACTCCTATGTATATTTTCCCTCATTTTGTATCACCTCTTTGTGCATTTGATTAAGTTGACCAGTATCTCTCATTTAGCTTCCAAGATACTCTCTCCCACCCCTTAGCCCTATTTTCACTGGCTGTCTTTCAAAATCTCATTCGGATGCCACCTCAGATTCCTGCCTACCTTCTGTTGAGCCAAGGACACTGTTCTACGTCTGGGCCTTGCTCGTGTCCTCTTTGTTATACTTAGCACATTAGATTATCCTTTGTTTACCTGCATCCCCTATAGGCCATCCCTTGAGGGCAGAAATCATACTCTATTTCTCTACTCTAAGTATTTAATACATAAAAGTTCGGTTCAATCGCTCAGTCATGTCCAACTCCTTTGAAACCCCATGGACTGCAGCATGCCAGGCTTCCCTGTCCATCACCAACTCCCGGAGCTTGCTCAAACTCATGTCCATTGAGTCAGTGATGCTATCCAACCATCTCATCCTCTGTCGTCCCCTTCTCCTCCTGCCTGCAACCTTTCCTAGCATCAGGATCTTTTCAAATGAGTCAGGTCTTCACATCAGGTGGCCAAATTATTGGAGTTTCAGCTTCACTATCAGTCATTCCAATGAATAGTCAGGACTGATTTCCTTTAGGACGGACTGGTTGGATCTCCTTGCAATCCAAGGGACTCTCAAGAGTCTTCTCTAACACCGCAGTTCAAAAGCAACAATTCTTCAGTGCTCAGCTTTCTTTATAGTCCAACTCTCATCCATACATGACCACTGGAAAAACCATAGCTTTGACTAGATGAATCATTTTTGGCAAAGTAATGTCTCTGCTTTTTAATACACTGTCTAGACTGGTCATAGCTTTTCTTCCAAGGAGCAAGCATCTTTTAATTTCATGGCTGCAGTCACCATCTGCAGGGATTTTGGAGCCCCAAAAAATAAAGTCTCTCATTGTTTCCCCATCTATTTGCCATGAAGTGATGGGACCGGATGCCATGATCTTCGTTTTTTGAATGTTGAGTTTAAAGCCAACTTTTTCACTCTCCTCTTTCACTTTCATGAAGAGGCTCTTTAGTTCTTCTTCACTTTCTGCAATAAGGGTTATATCATCTGCATATCTGAGGTTATTGCTATTTCTCCTGGCAATCTTGATTCCAGCTTGTGCTTCATCCAGCCTGGCATTTCGCATGATGCACTCTGCATAGAAATTAAATGAGCAGGGCGACAATGTACAGCCTTGAGGTACTCCTTTCCCAATTTGGAACCAGTCTGCTGTTCCATGTTCAATTGTAACTGTTGCTCCTTGACCTGCATACAGTTTCTTAGGAGGCAGGTATGGTGGTCTGGTACTCCCATCTCTTGAAGAATTTTCCAGTTTGTTGTAATTCACACAGTTAAAGGCTTTGGTGTAGTCAATAAAGTAGATGTAGATGTTTTATTGGAACTCTCCTGCTTTTTGATGATCCAATGGATGTTGGCAATTTGATCTCTAGTTCCTCTGCCTTTTCTAAATCCAGCTTGAACATCTGGAAGTTCACGGTTCACGTACTGTTGAAGCCTGGCTTGGAGAATTTTGAGCATTACTTTGCTAGCATGTGAGATGAGTGCAATTGTGCAGTAGTTTGAGCATTCTTTGGCATTGCCTTTCTTTGGGATGGGCTTCCCTGATAGCTCAGTTGGTAAAAAATCTGCCTGGAATGCAGGAGGCCCCAGTTCAATTCCTGGGTCAGGGAGATCCACTGGAGAAGGGATAGGCTACCCACTCGAGTATTCTTGGGCTTCCCTTGTGGCTCAGCTGGTAAAGAATCCACCTACAGTGAGGGAGACCTGGGTTAGATCCCTGGGTTGCGAAGATCCTCTGGAGAATGGAAAGGCTACCCACTCCAGTATTCTGGCCTAGAGAATTCCTCAGACTATATAGTCCCTAGGGTAGCAAAGAGTTGGACATAACTGAGTGACTTTCACTTTTCCTTGGGATTAGAATGAAAACTGACCTTTTCCGGTCCTGTGGCCATTGCTGGGTTTTCCAAGTTTGCTGGCATGTTGAGTGCAGCACTTTAATAGCATCATCTTTTAGGATTTGAAATAGCTCAACTGGAATTCCATCACCTCCACTAGCTTTGTTCATAGTGATGCTTCCTAAGGCCCACTTGACTTCGAATTCCAGGATGTCTGGCTCTAGGTGAGTAATCACACCATCGTGGTTATCTGGGTCATTCCCTAGGTTGGGAAGATCCCCTGGAGAAGGGGGGAAAATACATAATAGGTCCTCATCAATAAATTGCTTATTAAACAAATTAATAACTGAGTAAATTGATGAGGACAATCAGGCATGCAAATAGCTCATTTAATAAATTTGCCAAGGATAGATGAAAGGTAGTTGGAAAACATGACCAAATGGTAGAGAAATGTGGTTTTGCGTGTGTATTCATTTTATTTAGGGAGTGGCTAAGACCTGAGACCAAGTGGTCCCTGAAGAGAGAAGAGGTTTTTAGCATAAGGAAGAGCATAAGGCTTCTTCGGTGGCTCAGCGGTAAAGAATCTGCTTGCAATGTAGGAGACACAGGGTTCGAAAGAAATGGCAACCCACTCTAGTATTCTTGCCTCGGAAAACCCATGGACAGAGGAGTCTGGAGGTCTGTAGTCCATGAGATCACAAAGAGTTGAACACGACTGAGTACACACGCACGGTTCATTTCATGATTCGCACAGTTAGGTTTGCACAAGGTGGAAAGCCTGTGTAAAGGAAGTAGGAAGGAATGGGTGGGGGGATATACCTGAACCAGAGCCTGTGAGGAAAGTCAGGATGGGCCCCAAAGTACAGGTGGAGGGATTAGCCACGGACAGAGGAGCCAGGGCCATCCCCTTACCAGCTCGGCCCTGCCCTTCTCAGCAGCTTGTTAGCACCCACCTCAGCTGTGGCTCCCCCAACCCCAGCTGCCGGCACCACCAAGACCTGGCAGGCAGGAAATAGGTGCTGCTCCTCCACTTGGTCATTCCTGAGCTCTGGTGGCGTGGTCACCATCAGATGCTAATAACTCCTCTCTTCAACCACCGAACAGGGCCTTCTTTCTTTTACAGTCACCCTAACCCCAGAATACTTTTCTTTAACTTCCTCCTTCTATTTATTAACATTCCCTCCTTAGCTCTTAGGCCTGATAGTCAGAAAACACTGCGGGGGTCACTCTATTCCCATTATATTTACTGAGCATGAAATGGTCAAAGAAAAACTTTGTCAGTGTGTGTATGCGGGTGTGTGAGAGAGGGAGGGAGGGAGGGAGGGAAATGAGGGTGTTGTAGGAGGTGTTCCAATGGCTTTGTTTTTAGCTCAGATCTCAATCAGGAAGTCATTCACTCTGGCACTAAATAGATTGGGTCAGAAAACAAAGATGGGCCACTGAATGCTCAGAGAAGTGTAAAGAGCCAGCTGGAGCTGGAGCTTCTTGCAATTTAAGAGTGAGAAGCTGCTCTAGAATAATAATCAGGGTGGGCAGACAGGATTTTACAAAGTTTTATATCCAATTAGTCATTTGACAAATATTCTGAGTGCTTACTATATGCCTGGCACTATGCTAGCCACTTAGAGGTATGCTGCTACTGCTAAGTCACTTCAGTTGTGCCCGACTCTTAGCGACCCCATGGACTGCAGCCTACCAGGCTCCTCCGTCCATGGGATTTTCCAGGCAAGAGTACTGGAGTGGGTTGCCATTTCCTTTTCCAACTTAGAGGTATAACATTCAACAAAAGAGATCAAAATTACTACCATCAGGAAATTTGCACCTAGTGTGACCTGTATGCTCAGGCCTGTCTGACTCTATGTGATCCCATGGACTGTAGCCCACCAGGCTCCTCTGCCTGGGATTCTTCAGGCAAGAAGACTGGAGCAGGTTGCCATTCCTACTCCAGTGGATCTTCCCAACCCTGAGATCGAACCCAAGACTCTTGCATCTCCTACACTGGCAGGTGGGTTCTTTACCACTGCGCCACCTGGGAAACCACATTCATCTACTGTGGGGAGACCAAAACCAAACATCTGAAATAGGTAAATGATACGGTATGTACAAAGGGATGAGTACTATGGGAAACAATAGACTTCAACATGGACCCCAGTGATCCCACCTCATGGAAACACACCTAGTGTTTTCTCCCACACTGAATAGGTCTGGCCTGTGAGACTGATTGGATATACAGAAGAGATGGTGAGTGACTTCCAAGGCTAGGTTACAAAAGACATTGCAGCTCCTGCGTGGTTATCTCTTGGAATCCTTGTTCTGGGGGAAGCCGGTTGCCATGTGGGAGAGGTCCATCTGGGAAGAAACTGGGACTTCCTGCCAAGAGTCTCACTACAAAGGAGACACTTGAGCAGAGATTTGTAAAGAAGTCTGGGAAATAGGTGAGCAAATATCTGGGGAAGAGTATTGCAGGCAGTATTGCCAGTTGAAAGGTCTGAGGAGAAAGCATGCTTGAAGGATTTGAGAAACAGTAAGGACTGTGTGGCTGGAGTGGAGAGATGGGGAGAGAAGTTAGTGATAAGGTCAGAGAAGTAATGGGAGGAGGGACAGTGGCTGGTCCAGAGAAATGAAAAATGATTATTGGATTTAGCTCCATAGCAGTCATTGTTGACCTTGATAAAAGTTGCCTCAGTGAACTAATAGAGATGAACGCCTGCTTGGTTTGGGTTTACAAGATAATGGGAGAACAGAATTGGAGGCAGCAACTCTTTCAAGGACTTTTTCTGTAGAGGGGAAAAGAGAAATAGAATGTAGCTGCAGAAGAAAGTGGGGTCAAGAGAAGATATATTTTTTAGATGGGAGAAATGACAGCATATGGGCATGCCGATGAGAAGGAACCAGTGACAATAGATGATGGGGAGACATGCTGGAGGGATATGCTTGAGTGTCTGAAAGGGGATCAGATTGAAGGCATGAGTGGAGGAGCTGGATTAAAGAGGAATTGGAAGTTTCATCTAAGGAAAGGTCAGGAAGACAGAGAATATGGAGGAGGGCAGATGTCACGGTAGGAGGCTGTGGTAGCTCTTGTCTGATTATTTCTCCTTGCTCACTGGAGGAAGTCAGATTTTCTCAGCCATACAATGACAAAAACTGTATAAAATGAGCCAGTATATAACAAAGACAGAATAAAATCCCCAGCAGAAGAAAAACACAACTTGATATAGCCTGTTGTTTAGGAAAAAAATGGCATGGAACATAGAAGAGAACTACAGAATTGAACTACCTAAGACTTCATCAAAAACCCAGGTAATTCAGCCAGACCTAAGGACTTTTGAGTCTACTTCATAGTTTTCTACTTCAAACTATAAGTCCTTCATAGTTTTCATGTGCACTTATGTGTGAGTTTGCCATATGGCAAAATGTATAAAATTTTAATTGCAGAATGTAAGTTTTATCATTCTTAATTTTCACATCTTCATCAAGTCCTAAGGTAAAAAGATATTTTTAAAGCTCTTGTTATAGACAGATATCTATCCACCTATATATATAGATGTGAAAATTAAGAATATATATAGATAGATATCTATATCTATATACCAGGGTTTCTCTGGTAGCTTAGCTGGTAAAGAATCCACCTGCAATGCAGGAGACCCCTATTTGATTTTTGGGACAGGAAGATCCCTTGGAGAAAGGATAGGCTGCCCACTCCAGTCTTCTTGGTCTTTCCTGGTGGCTCAGATGGTAAAGAATCTGCTTGCAATGCGAGAGACCTGGGTTCAATCCCTGGTATGGGAAGATTCCTGAAGGAGGGCATGGTAACTCACTCCAGTATTTTTGCCTGGAGAATCCCAATGGACAGAGGAGCCTAGTGAGCTCCACCCCATAGGGTTGCAAAGAGTCAGACATGACTGAGCAACTAAGCACAGTACAGCACGTAGATATCTGGATTGGCTGGATCTTACTTGACTTTTGAAATTAGTATATGGTGTCCCAAATTTTTGTCCTGAGTTTTTAGCAAGAGAGTATTTCATACTCTATGTCATCATATAACATTATATTCAAAATCATCTCTCCATTCACCCAAACAGTATCTTGGATTGAATTGGTACCCTCATCTGTCCCTTTTCTCCAGGTAAAATGTTTTAGTTTGGGACATTCAAAGGTATCCCTCTTACTGGCTGTAATTATTAAAATGAGGACCAATCATTATCTCTGACTTGTCCTGGTCCCCTCCCTCTTTAGGTTCATTAAGCCTGCATTCAAACAGAACTGGTGGCCAGCTACTCTAAGTGTTCAAACTTGCTTTGTTATGCTTGAGCTCCCTCAATAGGCAAACGACTCAGCTCACCCGCCCTGGACCCTCCTACATCCCCTTTGTTCCATAAACTGAGGGGAGGATAATTCTTTTTTATTAAGACCCATCTAGGATAAGATAAATAGTCTGCTGATTTCTCATGAACTACCATGAGTTATTTTCAAGTATCTTCAGATAGCACTGGGGGAGGTTGGTGGAAAAGAAACGGGGAGGGTGTTTGACTCATGTTTGAGAATTGTTCTACAATAAAGATATTAAAAAAAAAAAAGATTCCTTCTGTATGGACTTTCATTCAAACACAAAGCTTCTCTTTATTTGAGTAACAAAAAATCCTATTTATGCTTACAATTGTGCATTAACCAAAAGCCTCAAATTAAATTGCAAGAGAATTGAGAAAATAGGGCTATTACAATATTTGAGTTATTTACTGAAGTTGAGAAGAAAAAAAAGACTGTTCTAGCTTCCTCCTACCTTTTATCCCTCTGCCTTTTCCCTCCCTCCCCAATTCCCCTCTCTTCCTCTGACTGTCTGTTTCTCACACGTTGTCACAGGAAATGACTTTAGAGGGGTCTTAGGGAACATGATCCTGCCCTGGCTTTAACTGGCTGCCTATTGACCCTCAGATGGAGTGTTCAGTTTGTCCTCTATCCTGCTCTACTCCTGCTTTTTGTATCATTCCAGTTGAAATCAATCATTCCACATGCACTGAGTTCTCTCCATGTCTAAAGCACTATGATCTATAATTTGGGGGAAGAACAGGCTTAAAGAATTGAATGCTGTAGTCTCCTTAGAAGGACTTTTATCACTGAGATGTAATCATACATATATATTGTTGAATGATGCATATATATTGCTGTTGTTTAGTCAATAAAATCTGTCAATGGAATTCTCCAGGCAAGAATACTAGAGTGGGTTGCCATGCCCTCCTCCAGGGAATCTTCGAGACTCAGGGATCAAACCAGTGTCTCTTCTATCTCCTGCATTGGCAGGTGAGTTCTTTATCAGTAGCGCCAAATAGGAAGCCCGTTGTTCAGAATAGCACAGCTCAAATGATGGCGTAGAAGAAAACGTCCTAATACAGCAGGTAATAGATCACACTCCAGATAACAGATCCAAACAGCATGCTTAACCTGTCTGCTGCAGCAGGCTTCCCCAGGGACAGTGAATGGATAGTTGCCTTACATCTACCTGACCAAATCGATCACTAAGAGGACACTCTCAGGACAAGAGTGGGTTTTCTCAAACACACTCAGACTTCACCATCCAAGAGGCAGAAGCTGCTGCCAGTCCCCAGCTGGCAGTTTAGCGAGCCCTATCAGGGTTAAAATCCATTTTCTACCTGGCAACCTATTGCCCTTTTATGAATCCTTCATTGTGTCTATTTCTGATTCTGGTTCTAACTTTTTTTTTTGGCAGCAAAAGATCTTACATGGCAAACTTGAATATCTAAAAATGTGCAAACCTTTCAGTAAACTAAATCTTTAGTGTCATAAACAATAGAGTGGTACTTGTAGTATGTTGCTACTTAGGCTTTTTAAAAATGTGAACCTGATCATTTTAGTTTAAAGCTGTGACTCCATATATATCCAGTTGAATACGAAAATAAGTAATCATTTTCTAACCTTCATAATATTTAGTGACTGACTAATGGATCAGTCTCTGAGTGAGTCTCTTTGAGTCACTCTGAGTCAGTTATCTTTATGACTACAATAACTATATTAGTTCTGTAGACCTGAGTCAGCCTTCTAGCTCAGACACTCCTGGAGTACTGATAAAATAGATCCCCTGAAACAGAGTTGTTGTTCAGTTGCTAAGGTGTGTCCAACTCTTTTTGTCCCCATGGGCTGTGGTCGAATATCAGGCTTCCCTGTCCTTCGCTATGTCCCAGAGTTTGCTCAAACCCACATTCAGAGTCGGTGATGCTATCTAACCATCTCATCCTCTGCTGCCTGCTTCTAAAGATTTGCCTTCAATCTTTCCCAGCATCAGGGTCTTTTCTGATGAAACTGAAGAACACACCACAATTTCATAACAAGCTCCCCAAGTGCAGCCATGGTCTGAGAACCTTCCTGAGCCATCAGTCACATCTCTCTCTGACATCTCTTTAAAAATAGCAGCTCTCAGGTCCAGGATAAAAGCACTTTTCACTGAATAACAAGGACTTTCATCAGATGTGATTTGACTAGATGGTACTCTCACCCACAGAACATCCTTAGGTTTCTTTTCAGGTCTTAACCACTGGATCTCATTTATTGAGTTGCTACTACATGCCAAACTCTGTGAAAAGCTATTATTTATACCATGTATAATCTTAAAGAATCTTAAAGAAATTCCTGTGAGGTGGAGCATCATTTTCCTGTTTTCACAGATAACAAGCAATTCTACATGCCTTGCCTAAGGGCGTATAGAAGTAAGTGGTGAAACCAGGATCCAAATGCAAATTTGCCTGGATCCAAAGCTTTTCCTTTTTCTTATTTCTGTTCTGGGTATTTCCTGCTGGCTTATCGGAGAATAAGTATTGGTGGTCACCTGTATAAGCCACCAAGAATACACAGAAGAACTGTACAAAAAAGATCTTCACGACCCAGACAATCATGATGATGTGATCACTCATCTAGAGCCAGACATCCTGGAATGTGAAGTCAAGTGGGCCTTAGAAAGCACCACTACGAACAAAGCTAGTGGAGGTGATGGAATTCCAGTTGAGCTCTTTCAGATCCTGAAAGATGCTGCTGTGAAAGTGCTGCACTCAATATGCCAGAAAATTTGGAAAACTCAGCAGTGACCATAGGACTGGAAAAGGTCAGTTTTCATTCCAATCCCAAAGAAAGGCAATGCCAAAGAATGCTCAAACTACTGCACAATTGCACTCATCTCACACTCTGGTAAAGTAATGCTCAAAATTCTCCAAGCCAGGCTTCAGCAATACGTGAACCGTGAACTTCCTAATGTTCAAGCTGGTTTTAGAAAAGGCAGAGGAACCAGAGATCAAATTGCCAACATCCACTGGATCATGGAAAAAGCAAGAGAGTTCCAGAAAAACCTCTATTTCTGCTTTATTGACTATGCCAAAGCCTTTGACTGTGTGGATCATAATAAACTGGAAAATTCTGAGAGAGATGGGAATACCAGATCACCTGACCTGCCTCTTGAGAAACCTATATGCAGGTCAGGAAGCAACAGTTAGAACTGGACATGGAACAACAGACTGATTCCAAATAGGAAAAGGAGTACATCAAGGTTGTATATTGTCACCCTGCTTCAGTTCAGTTCAGTTCAGTTCAGCCGCTCAGTCATGTCCGACTCTTTGCGACCCCAGGAATCACAGCACGCCAGGCCTCCCTCTCCATCACCAACTCCCGGAGTTCACTCAGATTCATGTCCATTGAGTCAGTGATCCCATCCAGACATCTCATCCTCTGTCGTCCCCTTCTCCTCCTGCCTCCAATCCCTCCCAGCATCAGAGTCTTTTCCAATGAGTCAACTCTTCGCATGAGGTGGCCAAAGTACTAGAGTTTCAGCTTTAGCATCATTCCTTCCAAAGAAATCCCAGGGCTGATCTCCTTCAGAATGGACTGGTTGGATCTCCTTGCAGTCCAAGGGACTCTCAAGAGTCTTCTCCAATACCACAGTTCAAAAACCATCAATTCTTCGGTGCTCAGCCTTCTTCACAGTCCAACTCTCACATGCATACATGACTATGCAGAGTACATCAAGAGAAACGCTGGGCTGGAAGAAACACAAGCTGGAATCAAGATTGCCGGGAGAAATATCAATAACCTCAGATATGCAGATGACACCACCCTTATGGCAGAAAGTGAAGAGGAACTAAAAGCCTCTTGATGAAAGTGAAAGAGAGGAGTGAAAAAGTTGGCTTAAAGCTCAACATTCAGAAAACGAAGATCATGGCATCTGGTCCCATCACTTCATGGGAAATAGATGGGGAAACAGTGGAAACAGTGTCAGACTTTATTTTGGGGGCTCCAAAATCACTGCAGATGGTTATTGCAGCCACGAAATTAAAAGACGCTTACTCCTTGGAAGAAAAGTTATGACCAACCTAGATAACATATTCAAAAGCAGAGACACTACTTTGCCAACTAAGGTCCGTCTAGTCAAGGTTATGGTTTTCCTGTGGTCATGTATGGATGTGAGAGTTGGACTGTGAAGACGGCTGAGCACCGAAGAATTGATGCTTTTGAACTGTGGTATTGGAGAAGACTCTTGAGAGTCCCTTGGACTGCAAGGAGATCCAACCAGTCCATTCTGAAGGAGATCAGCCCTGGGATTTCTTTGGAAGGAATGATGCTAAAGCTGAAACTCCAGTACTCTGGCCACCTCATGCGAAGAGTTGACTCATTGGAAAAGACTCTGATGCTGGGAGGGATTGGGGGCAGGAGAAAAAGGAGACGACAGAGGATGAGATGTCTGGATGGGATCACTGACTCGATGGACGTGAGTCTGAGTGAACTCCGGGAGTTGGTGATGGAGAGGGAGGCCTGGCGTGCTGTGATTCATGGAATCGCAAAGAGTCAGACATGACTGAGTGACTGAACTGAACTGAACTGTATAAGCCAGTGTACAATAATGAGAGACACCACACAGTAATTTGAACAAATGAAGTTTAGCATGAAGCATTATTAACTACGTCAGGGGATTGGAATAATGACAAATTGTCTTGTAAAAGGTAAAGAAGAACTCTTACATCTCAATGATAAAAAGACAGACTACTCATTTTTTTTTAATAGGCAAAAATTTGGATATGTCACCAAAGAACATATATGAGTGGCTGATAAACACATGAAAAGATACTCCACATCATTAGTCATTAGGAAAATGCACAATAAGATGCCACTTCACACCACTAGAATGTTTATAATAGAAAAAGACAATACCAAGTGTTGGCAAGGATGTAGGGAAAGCAGAACTCACATATTGCTGGTAGGAATGCAAAATGGTGCAGCTACCTTAGAAAGCAGAGTGGCAGAGTTTCTTAAAAAGTGAAACAAGCTGATTCACTTTGCTGTACAGCAGAAACAAACACAACATTGTAAAACAATGTTTATTTTTTCTTTTAAAAAAATAAAAATTTTTTTAAAATGTGAAAACCCGTATAGCCCAGTGATTCTGCTCTGAGATATTTACATAAGAGAAATGAAAACATAAGTCCACAACAAAGGCATAAACATAACTATACAGAGCAACATTATTCATAATAGCCAAAGCCTTAAAACAAATGTCCATCAACTAAATAATGAATAAATAAGTAAATGGGATCTAAGCATATGGTCTAGATAATAGTTTATATTATCCAGCCATAAAAAGGAATGAAATACTGAAATATATTCAATATGGATGAACTTTAAAACATGCTGAGTCAAAGGAGCAAGAGACAAAAGATCACATATTACATGATTCCATTTCTATGAAAAGTCCAGAATAGACAAATCCATAGCGATAAGAAGTAGATTAATGGTTGGCTGGGGTAGAGAATGGCAATTGACAAAAAAATGGATATGATGAATTTTTATGGGGTAATGGATATGTTGATAAAATTAGATTGTGATGATAGCTGTACAGTTCTATAAATATACTAAAAGTTATTTAATTTTTACTCTTTGAGTAATATTTTTTCAAAAAATGTAAAGACAACTTCAAAGAATTCAGGAAAAGCAGATATAAGGAGCAGCCACTACCACAAGGGCTTGGAGAAGCCCCAGAAGAGCACACCCCACACCATCAACTCCACACGCCCAACACTCCTCCACTCACCTGCCTTGTCTCCAACGTCAAAGAAATGTGAAGCACTCAGACATGATCCAACTTCCTACCTCTTTGCCTGCAACTGACTTTTCCTCTTTTCTCCAGACCCAGAGGGTGAAGGGTCCCTTTTCCCAATCTCAGCTGGCCACGTGCTCCTCATCCCTTCATGCATTGTCCTCCTAGGCTCTGCTCCACACTTAATCCCCTTTCTTTAAAGTCTGCCTCTCCTTCTCCACTGCCCTCTGCCACATATCAAAATGTGCACACCTCTTCCATCCAAAGAAAAAGAAAGCTTCTCCAATTCTGCTACTTCTTCAGCTACTTCTTTAACTTCTCAACTTCTCAAAAGAATGGCTGGCAACATGTTTCCACTCTTCTCCCATTTGTGTGTCAGTCCACAGAAATAAGGCTTCTGCCACTTACCCTTTAACTATTGTACTCTGAAAACAGAACAATGACCTCCTCCCAAGTTCCCAATCAAAAAGATTCTTTTTTCAGACCTCACGTGACTTGCCCTCTCTGATTGCTCCCCTTGAAAAACTCTCTGCTCCCAGTGTCTCTCCTGGTACCTGCCGCTGTGTGGACTCCCCTTCTACCTGATGCTCCCTAGTGTTCTGACCTTGGCCACATTCTCTTCTCAGACCACAACTCTCTCCTCGGCCATCTCTTCACTCTCACAGCTTCAACCACCTTAGGGCTTGT
Source organism: Ovis aries (assembly GCF_016772045.2). Taxonomy (NCBI): domain Eukaryota; kingdom Metazoa; phylum Chordata; class Mammalia; order Artiodactyla; family Bovidae; genus Ovis; species Ovis aries. The sequence goes on along the minus strand of NC_056054.1, from coordinate 98,765,285 downwards.
GGCTCTGCAAACTCTCTCCAGACCAGGCCTTCGCACTGAGCCTGAGAGTCAGAGATCCATCTGCCTTCGGCATCTCTCCAATCTGCCCAGACCCACTTCTCCTCCAGCGCTCCCTGTGCCAGCAAATGTCACCACTATGTACCTAGTTTATCAGCCAGAAACCATGGGGCCATCCTAGTCTTCTTTTGCTCCCTCATTCCCCATAATCAAATCACTAGTCTGTATATCTTTTATTTTTTTAAAAAATTGATGTGGACCATTTTAAAAGTCTTTATTGGTTTTGTTACAATATTGTTTTGTTTCATGTTTTGGTTTTTTGGCTGATAGGCATGTGGGATCGTACCTCCCCAGACAGGGATGGAACCACCCCTCCTGCATTGGAAAGGGAAATCCTAACCCTGGATTGTCAGGGAAGTCCCCTGTATCGCTTTTACAATACAATTCAAAACTCTCTATAACTGATCCCTCCTGTCTATCCTCAGTGCCCCTCCCTGGATGAGGAGCAGTATCACTTGCTGTGTGCTTGTTTTTCTAAACCCAGACATGGAATTATCATCACTTGGCGCAGAAGCTTCTGCAGTGGCTCAGCGGTAGAGAATCTGCCTGCGATGCAGGAGGCACAGGAGATGCGGATTCAATTCCTGGGTCAGGAAGATCGCCTGGAGGAGGAAATGGTGAAAAAACACTCCTGTATTTTTGCCTGGGAAATCCGATGAACAGAAGTGTCTGATGGGCTGCAGTCGAAAGGGTTGCAAAGAGTTGGATGTGACTGAGCATGCCGGCATGCACAACAACTGCACAGAATTTATCACCTCTGAAGCATCACCCCTTCAGTAATGCTGATGGGGAGACTATTTGAACCCTCTGTGCTGGGTCAGGCTTTGTCATAGAACAAGAATCTTAAACCCAGTCTAGAGGATCCAGGTGTGTCTCTGTTGAATAGTCAGTTGAATATGAAAATAAGTAACTTCACTGGGGCGGGGCAAAGCTGGCACCGGGGGTAATGTAGACAGCGGAGAGGAAAGGACTGAGCTGAACTAAAAGACACCGTGCTCTGTCTGAAGGCAGCGATGCTCCGCCGCACCCATCAATCGCAACGTGGAAATGCAGGTCTCGAGTTGCCAAATAATCTAATTCCCCACCCCACCCCCTCAAAAGCTAGAAATTCTGATTTTTATCTAAAAATCTTCATTTTACAGTGTTGGAGATGAATTCAAAATATTTTTTAAAGTATCAGGTAGTCAAGCAAAGCATAGCTATAGGACTGAGAGGACTTGTTCAAGACTTCCACAATTGAAGGTTTTTTTAGCTGTGGAGGAGCATGGTAGAAACAATGTTCTGGGAAGATGTTTCTAGAAGCAGTGTGCATGGTCCCGCCTGTGAGGAGAAGGTGAAGGCAGGGAAAACTAGCAGCGAGCCCAGGTGTGGCGAGGAGAGGCCCTGGATGGGTGGATAGCAGTGGAGCCAGCATGTCGTGGATGTCCCCCACACCACACACCAGCTGAACAAGACACAACCAGAGATGACGTCTTCGTGGCAAAATTCTCCAAAGGAACCCAGCGCAGTCTGAGTTGCTGCCTCCACTCACCTACATTAACCTGCACTCCTCAGCCCCACCCGCATCCTCTTGAGGAGCCTGAGGGACCTTGGTGCTGTCCATATGGCTCTGATGAGGAAGTCGGCTCGCTAGTTGCAGAACTGCCATTGTCTCACTGTTGCCTTATGCAACTGGCAGGCCTGCCGAGCCTGTTTCTCTATCTGGATCCCCAAAGGAAAGCCTCTGGACAATCTGACCTTCCTCTCGGAGACAGTAAAAGGAGCAATGAGGAAGCATTTGCAAAGCCCCCCACACCCACCTGTTTGTCGAGCGAAGGAGAGCTGCTCTCTAAATTATTAAGGAGACCGATCTGAGCCCGGAGGGAGTCTTGGAAACTTCATTATTATGCGTGGTGTGTGGCTGTCTTTTGAATATTCTGCTTGCTTGGTTTCTAATTTCCTTTTCCTACGCAAGTCTTTCTCCCTCATAAATCTTTGCATCTCAATGTGCTGTTCTTTCTTCCTTTGTGTTCTGAACTGGGAGTTCTCACAACCCCTCTATAGTTAACCTGATCCTCCAAACGTCAGGAGCTCTGAGCGGCCCTGGGTGAAATTAGGATGAGTCTTGGAGAGGAGAGAGTAGAGGGGGCGTTGACGAGAGTGAAGTGGGCCAGGAACCCTCCCATCACGCCTACCTCTCCCAGCTGGCCAAGGAAACACTCTCCAGACTGGTTCTCTAGAACAAACAAACTAAGCACCACAAGCGTGCTGTGAATCTGACAGCAGGCTGATCATAGAAGCAGGACTTCCAATTTCCCTGGGGTAGCACCTCACCTGGAATCAGCAGCAAGTGCACCCTAGTGGGAATCAGAGGCACCCTATGTGAGAGGCAGATCAAGTCCTCCCTGAAATGGGCACTCCTTGGCATATGATACAACAAACAAACCCCCCAAATTGGTGTCTTTGTCACTAAAAGACAGAAAGGAAAGTGTCCTTTGGTATCAAGAGGAATCTCATGTCTGAGAAAAAAATGAATGCTGATCTAATTAGGCTAATTCTCTGGCAGAAGCAGTAGGCAGGGGAGGGACCAATGGTGATCCCTGGGTGGGGTGACAGTGTGTGGCCCCTCTGCTGGCTCACTCTTGGGACCTGCCCCCAGCCACAGGGTTCCTAGCCAGAACCTGCTACCCCTTTGTTAGGGGAAGCACACTGACTGAAACCCAGCCAGGCACCAGAGTAACCATTTGCATTAATTGTTTTATGACAGGAGATCCTGGTAAGGAACATGGAACTAATAAGCCACCAGCAACCAGGAGATTTCAGGAAAGGTCAAAAGGTGACACCACATGTCCAGCCACCTCCCTGAATCCTTCTCGCTGGTGTCCATCTTGGCTGAACAAGGTGTGCACCACCAGGAAAGACTCTGAGTTAGAATGATTGGCTAAAGACAACCCAGAAACAAAGCCCATCACCATAAAACCTGAGACTGCAGGCCATATGGCAGAGAGGTTCTCCTGGGTTCCCTTACTCTACTGCTCTCTGCCTGGGCGCCCTTTCCCAATAAAATCTCTTGCTTTGTCAGTACATGTGTCTCCTGGACAATTCATTTCCAAGTGTTAGACAAGAACCCACTTTTGGGCCCTGGAAGGTGTCCCCCTTCCTGCAACCTTCCCCCTTGCTTTTGAAATGTGTTGAAGCAGGCACAGCTGTTTAAACTGTGGCATCCCTGTTTATCTTTGTGTTCTCAGTGCTTAATATCAATAGTTAAGTGCTCGAATGGAATTTAAGTTGTTGTAAGCTTGTTCATTACAAAATAACAGAAAAATTTTCAGAGGGATGGTGGTTGGGGCTGCATTTCTGCTGTTACCGAGTCCAAGCTCCCTCTGCTCACCACATGACAGGCTAATGAATCTGAGAGATGAGGTGCTGAGGCAAGGAATACGACTTCATTCAGAATGACTGTTGACCGAGAAGATGGCAGAGCAAGGTCTCAGAATAACCATCTTGTCCGTGTCTGGAAGTCAGGTTCTCTTACAGAGCCAGAGAGAGAGGCAACGAAAAACTAAAGTCAAAAGGCAGAACAGAGAGGGAGAGGCAGTGGGGAAGTAAAGTGAAAGGGTCTTCAGTCTTGCAAAACATCTCCTGGAAGGGCCAGTCTTCGGAAAGGGTATGTTAATCTTTTCTATTCACAGGTGGGCAGGGTCAGATGATCTCTCTATGAGCTGAACAAAAGCACTTTGGTCAGGCAGGGGGCAGGGTCCTTTGAGGCAAGACATTACATATGATTTTCTTGGAAGAAAAGCTATGAACAACCTAGACAGTATATTAAAAAGCAGAGACATTACTTTGCCAAAAAAGGTCCATCTAGTCAAAGCTATGGTTTTTCCAGTAGTCACGTACGGATGTGAGGGTTGGACTATAAAGAAAGCTGGGAGCTGAAGAATTGATGCTTTTGAACTATACTGTTGGAGAAGACTCTTGAGAGTTCCTTGGACTGCAAGGAGGTCAAACCAGTCAATCCTAAAGGAATTTAATCCTGACTATTCATGGAAGGTCTGATGCTGAAGCTGAAACTCCAATACTTTGGCCACATGATGCGAAGAACTGACTCATTGGAAAAGAGCATGATGCTGGGAAAGATTGAAGGCAGGAGGAGATGAGATGGTTGGATAGCATCACCGACTCAATGGACATGAGTTAGAGTAGGCTCCAGGAGTTGGTGGACAGGGAAGCCTGGCATGCTGTAGTCCATGAGGTCGCAGAGTCAGACAGGACTGAGCAACTGAACTAAACTGATTATGTATGATTATAATAACAAAAGCAAGGAAAAGCAAGTCAAAGAAGCAGTTTCCAACATGGAGTCAGAATTGCCTTCCTCTCTGCAAGAGCTGGTGTCTGGCTTAACTTTTTATGTCTGGAGGGTCAACATGGTATAATGGGAAAATCTTGGGTCTTGGAATTACATACGACTAGATTTCAACAGGAGTTCCTCCACTTACTAGTTGTGAGATCTATAGTTAGTTCAGTTGCTCAGTCGTGTCCAACTCTTTGCAACCCCATGAATCGCAGCACGCCAGGCCTCCCTGTCCATCACCAACTCCCAGAGTTCACTCAGACTCACGTCCATTGAGTCAGTGATGCCATCCAGCCATCTCATCCTCCATCGTCCCCTTCTCCTCCTGCCCCCAATCCCTCCCAGCATCACAGTCTTTTCCAATGAGTCAATTCTTCTCATGAGGTGGCCAAAGTACTAGAATTTCAGCTTTAGCATCATTCCTTCCAAAGAAATCCCAGGGCTGATCTCCTTCAGAATGGACTGGCTGGATCTCCTTGCAGTCCAAGGGACTCTCAAGAGTCTTCTCCAACACCGCAGTTCAAACGCATCAATTCTTTGGTGCTCAGCCTTCTTCACAGTCCAACTCTCACATCCATACATGACCACAGGAAAAATCATAGCCTTGACTAGACGGACCTTAGTCGGCAAAGTAATGTCTCTGCTTTTGAATATGCTACCTAGGTTGGTCATAACTTTTCTTCCAAGGAGTAAGCGTCTTTTAAAAACTTTCTGCACCTCAGTTTCTTCATCTTAAAAATGAAAATCTATTTCAGAATCTAGTTCATTTAGCATAATGCAAACTATTTAAACCATGCCAGACACACATTTAATGACATAGAAATTTTATGGCATGTTAAATTTTAAAAGTAAAGTTATGAAAACTGTTATAGAATGTAACCAGTTTGTAGGATGACATAACACTGTTAGGGGAAGCACACTGATTGAAACTGCCCACCCTGGCCAGGTACCATAGTAACCATCTGCATGAGCTGTTTTATGACAGGAGATCCTGATAAGGAAACCGGAACTAATAAGCCACCACCAACCGGAAGGGTTCGGGAAAGGTCTAAAGGAAACACTGCAAGTCCGTCCACTTCCCAGAATCCTTCTCGCTAGCATCCATCTTGGCTGAGTGATGCGTGCGCCACCAGGAAAGACTGAATTAGAATGATTGGTCAAAGACCACCCGGAAACTAATCCCATCACCATAAAACCTGACATTGCAAGCCACGCGGCAGAGCAGTTCTCCTGGGTTTCCTTACCCTACTGTCTCCACTCGGGTGCCCTTTCCCAATAAAATCTCTTGCTTTGTCAGCACATGTGTCTCCTCGGACAATTCATTTCCGAGTGTTAGACAAAAGCCCAGTTTCGGGCCCAGGAAGGGGTCCGCCTTCCTGCAAACAACACTACTGTGCGGATGTCCCAAGTTTTCTTCTGTGTTTTGATCTATTGCTACCATATCTATGTGGCATCATTGTTACCAAGTCCATACTTGCTCTGTTTGCCGCACAACGGACCAATAAAACCAAGAGATGAGGTGTTGAGGCAAGGAATACGACTTTATTCAGAAAGTCAGCAGACTGAGATATGATGGCAGATTAGTCAGTCAGTTCAGTTGCTCAGTCATGTCCAACTCTTTGCAACCCCATGGACTGCAGCATGCCAGGCTTCCCTCTCCACCAACTCCTGGAGCCTACTCAAACTCACGTCCATTGAGTAGGTGATGCCATCCAACCATCTCATCCTCTGTCATCCCCTTCTCCTGCCTTCAATCTTTCCCAGTATCAGGGTCTTTTCAAATGAGTCAGTTCTTCACATCAGGTGGCCAAAGTATTGGAGCTTCAGCTTCAGCATCAGTCCTTCCAATAAATATTCAGGACTGATTTCCTTTAGGATGGACTGGTTGGATCTCCTTGCAATCCAAGGGACTCTCAAGAGTCTTCTCCAACACCACAGTTCAAAAGCATCAATTCTTTGGTGCTCAGCTTTCTTTACAGTCCAGCTCTCATATCCATACATGACTACTGGAAAAACCATAGTTTTGACTCAATGGACCTTTGTTGGTAAAGTAATGTCTCTGCTTTTTAATATGCTGTTTAGGTCGATAATAGCTTTTCTTCCAAGGAGCAAGCCTCTTTTAATTTCATGGCTGTAGTCACCATCTGCAGTGATTTTGGAGGCCCCAAAAATAAAGTCTGTCACTGTTTCCATTGTTTCCCCATCTATTTGCCATGAAGTGATGGGACGGATGCCACAATCTTAGTGTTTTGAATGTTGAGTTTTAAGCCAGCTTTTTCACTCTCCTCTTTCACTTTCAAGTCATCTGCGTATCTGAGGTTATTGATATTTCTCCCGGCAATATTGATTCCAGCCTGTGCTTCATCCAGACCAACATTTTGCATTATTGGGGTCTGGGTGCCAAGTTCCTTTAAGAATAGAGATGGGGGCGGATGAAGAAATAAAGTGAAAAAGGCAGAATTGAGAGGGAAAGGTGGTAAGAAAGTTTAGTATAGAGGGTGATCAGAGTTGTCTTGTGAAACATCTCGGGACACCAGCCTTCTGGAAGGAATGTGTTATCTCTTCTTTCCTGTAGCCATTCACAAATGGGCAGGGTCAGATTATCTCTCTGTGAGCTGAACAAAGGCTCTTTAGTTTAATAGTCAGGCAGAGGGGCAAGGTTCTCTAAGGCAGACCATTATGTATGGTCGTAATAACAAAAGCAGTGAAAAAACAAGTCAAAGAAACTGATCTAACAGGGAGTCAGAATTGGCTCTTTCTTGAACATTGTGATAGAAATAGGGGAAGGGGAGACCCTAGTCCATGGGTTCCCTGCCACTGTCTCTGCCCACATGTGTTAAATCACTTCAGTTGTGTTTGACTCTTTGCGACCCCATGGACTATAACCCACCAGGTTCCTCTGTCCTTGGAATTTTTCAGGCAAGAATACTGGAGAGGGTTGCCATTTACTTCTCCAGGGAATCTTCCCAACCCAGGGATCAAACTTGCATCTCCCCTGGCTCCTGCATTGCAGGCAGAGGCTTTACTGCTGAACTCTGCCCAGCTGGTCCTTTTTAAGGCCAATCCCTCGGTGGTTTAGCTGTAATGGTTCCCCAGGGAGGAATCTCTGCACATTTGCCATCACCACTGTTCGGCTCTTTCCCCACAAAAGCGTTCTCTGAAGACTTGACATTCCATGCCTGAGAGTAAAGAACACTGGTGAGCTGCTGAGAAGAACTGCTTTGCACTTTTGGGTTTTATACACATTTGGGCTAAGAGAATTAATCTAAATTCATTAGATGCGACACTGTCACAAATTAGTATTTAACCAGCAATTATTTTGTCTTTAAAATGATGGACAAAGTGCACTGAAATGGGAACTCCATTAGCATGCTGTACTCTATTAATGATGGTAAAAGCTGGTTCAACTCTCTGGAAGACCATCCAACAAGAGCCTTTAATATGGCATACCCTTTAACCCAGTAATTCTGGGAAGCCACCCTAAGAAAATAATTTAGAACACATAAAACCTTTATGCACAAAATTTTCATTCTAACATTATTTATGCTAGTGAAAAACTAGAAAAAACTAGAAACAATAATAATCATTCTGGAGGTAAATAAATTATAATACACTCAAATGTTGGAATAGTTACTTAAGATTATGATCAATGGTCTCCAAAGGTATAAATGAATTGTTTTCTTTCTACTTAAATATATACCGTTTTTTATAAGAAAGAAGAATACTTTTGAATTTGGGGGGAAAAACTTTATTGATTAAAAAAGATAGAGTTCAGATTAGATAATCTCTAAGGCTGGGTTCTTTGGAAGCAGATGTTGAGTTGGAGTTTGGGTGTAAGATGTTTGGAGGTATCAACATTGTAAAGAAAGGGAGAAGAAGAAGGATTAAGCAGAGGAAAAGATTAAACTCTAGTAAAGATCTGAGAAAATCTTAGCCAACCCATTAGGAAGCTTTAGAGCAAGGAATGCAAAATGGCCTGACCTCTATTCTCCCAACCCTCTCAATCACCAAATGCAGGCTGCACACAGAAGGGCATGACCTCAAGTGACCTAACCTTCTGTAACAGAGGCAGAATCAGAAAGACCTGACAGCTGGAGGCTCTCTGCTGATTACATCACCAAGAATGTAGGTGGGTTTTTCCATTTATACTATATCCCTCCTGGGTCCAAGTTCTTATGGTCCAATTTTATATACTTATTTATTGAACAAACAATAACAATAATGCAATCTTATAAAGCACTTTTATAATGGTGTCACATGTGGCACGCTTCCTTAATTTTTAGTACTGAACCAAGAAGACTCTGAGGGATATTTTTTAAAAGCACCCCCTTCATAGATTTTTCATGACAATTGCTTTCATCATACTTCAGTAAGAACATTTTATCTTTAAAAAAAAATTAGTGGGGTATAGATAGAGGTTGAATCGAAGAGAGTGTCCACTTTCTAAGATTTTACAGTACCCAGCAATATGGAGCAATCCATTTGGGGATTTAATAAATATAATGTGCATATTGTGTAACACTTCCGTTAAACAAAACCAAAGATGCCTAGTGTCTACCTTAGAGGAACTTACAAATTTTCGGCAGAAACAAGTACACTTAATTTCAATACAAGGCAGAAAATAAGTACCATGTGAATGGCGTAATGATCCACACCTGACAGTTTGGCAAAGTAGAAAATTACTACTTTGGGGCTGATGAGGAAGATTTTGTGGAGGTAGAGCTTTAGGGATGTAACAAGATGTTAAAATAAAAGTTTCAGCTGAGCTACGTTTCTGAATTTTGTGTTGGACCAAAATGCAACCACTTTCACAGTGAAGTGAAAGTCGATCAGTCATGTCTGACTCTTTGCAACCCCATGGACTATACAGTCCATAGAATTCTCCAGGCCAGAATACTGAAGTGGGTAGGTAGCCTTTCCCTTCTCCAGGGGATCTTCCCAACCCAGGGAGGATTCTTTACCAGCTAAGCCGCAAGGGAAGCCCAAGAATACTGGAGTGGGTAGCCTATCCCTTCTCCAGTGGATCTTCCCAACCCAGCAATTGAACTGGGTCTCCTGCATTCCAGGCGGATTCTTTGCCAACTGAGCTACCAGGGAAGCCTGACGGTAAAAAGAGAAGGGAGAGGCGAGTAACTCTTAACTGGTCACCCACACTGAGGACATAAAGGGATGCTGGACTGGAGATAGGAAGCTTTTGAAAAGGATTTCTTTGAAAAGAACTATTAAGTATGAAGAATTCTATCTTCCTCACTAAGGGTGAAGGAGGAAGAGGAGGATATGTGCTCTTTTTGTTGTTGCTGGTTAGTCACTAAGTTGTGTCCAACTCTTTGTAGAACACCAGGCTTCCCTGTCCTTAACTATCTTCCAGAATTTGCTCAAATCTATGTCCACTGAGTTGGATGCTATCCAACCATTTCATCCTCTGCCACTCCCTTCTCCTTTTGCCTTTAATCTTTCCTAGAATCAGGGTCTTTTCCAATGAGTTGGCTCTTCACATCAGGAGGCCAGAGTATTGGAGCTTCAAGCTTCAGCATCAGTCCTTCCAATGAATATTCAGGACTGATTTCCTTTAGGATTGACTGGTTTGATCTCCTTGCTATGCAAGGGACACTGAAGATTTTTCTCCAGCACCACAATTCTAAAGCATCAATTCTTCAGTGCTTAGCCTTCTTTATAGTCCAACTCTTGCATCTGTACATGACTATAGGAAACACCATAACTTTGACTATACAGAACTTTGTTGGTAAAGTAATGTCTCTGATTTTAATACCTTGTCTAGGTTTTGTAGCCCAGGCTCCTCTGTCCATGGAATTCTCCATGCAAGAATACTGGAGTGGGTTGCCATTCCTTCTCCAGGGGATCTCCTGCAATACAGGCAGAGTCTTTACCATCTGAGCCACCAGAGAAGCCTGATGGGCTTCCTGCCCTGAGGTAAGGGCTTCAGCTCCTTACCTCAGATCAAAGGACAGGACTTTGATGGAATCATCTGCAGAGTTTAACGTGTGCCTCCTACATTTGAAGGACACAGGTCTGCTGACTGGCTCACACTGCAGAAATTGAAATCTCGAGGACTGAAGTGTGGGAAAGTAGCTGCATTCTCAGAGTCTGCCTGGGCAAATGGTGTTTCCTATGGACAAGATGAATTCCTAAGGGAAAGGGAGTTGAGGTGGTTATGCTTTGCTCCTGATCAAAATGGCCTCCAGGGGAGGCAGAGGGTGAAAGCTGGAGATGAATTGCTGCTGGACACCTTGATGCTGCAGACATGGGGAAAGGGAAGTTCTCTGAGGAACCCATGAAAGTCCCTCGAGAAAGAAATCAGCTTCCAACATCTGCAAAGTCCAGAGACAGTGTGATCACTTCCAAAGCATCAAACAAGAATTTTGTGAATCAACAAATTCCCCTCCTCAAGCTCCAGGTCTTGAAAGGATCAGAAACAAGTTAGTAAGATGGGAGAAGAGAAGAAGGAACATGAAAGGAGGAAAGAGAGATGAAGCCAAGAACCTTTCTCTCCTTGGTCTTCAAATTTCAGACTTTTAGCCTGTAGCCAGCCTGAGCTGGAGGAGAAGAGACATCTCAACTGTAAGTTAAAGTTGAAGTTACAACAATTCTCATCTGGAACTGCCATTTAAATTCCCAATTGACATTTTGTGCCTTAAAAAGTGACAGTACTGTTTTTACCTCTGAGGAACCACCTATGTCTTTTCTAAGGGTAAGAGAGAAATAGCCCCTTGGTGCAGACTTAAAGAGACAGTGAGAGACAAAAATGAATTGCTTCAAGATTACATTCTACCAGTTGTCCTCATTCAATGTAAACCTTACAGGTAAAAATGAGAGAAGGCCTCAAGCAAAGGAATAGAGGTGACCAGATCCAAGCTCTACTTGGAAAAGGAAACATAAACATATCTCTCCTTGGGATGGGGGAGAGCAGGAAGGAGTTGGGACTGTAGACAGGGGGCTGACTGGAGGGGCTTCCAGCGCCAAGCTCGAGCCATTTAAATACTGGATAAAATTTCAGGATATTTTGGTACTTATTTCACATAGTATATAAATACTCGAGATCAGTAAAATTAAGTATTTTTATTTCTTTTTGTATGTTTAGTTGCTAAGTCATGTCCAACTCTTTTGTGACCCCCATGGACATGCTTTTGATCCCTGGGTTGGGAAGATCCCTTGGAGAAGGAAATGGCAACCCATTCCAGTACTCTTGCCTGGAGAATCTCGTGGACCGAGGGCTACAGTCCACCTGGGGCCACAAAGAATCGGACATGACTGAGTACACACACACTAGCATAAATGTAAACCTATGAAATATATTAAACATGTTATTTTAACATAAAAATAAAATCCTGCTTAAAGTAAGTGCTACATAAAATAGTTTAATTGGGTTTAAATTAAAGTAAAATTACAGTCTTTTTCAGTGATATTAGTCTATCAACGATATCATCATTGAGCTGTGAAAAACTTTCCAGTTGCTGAAAACTCCTGAATGTATGCTGGTTAAGGGAATGATAAGGAGATAGCAATAAGATGTTCTTAAATATTTTCTTTAGTCCTGTATATTCAAACAACCCTATCTCTAGATTAATAAGTTAGAGGAGATTTGGGTGAGGGGCACTATTTTCTTTCTTTGCAGGGACAACTTTTTGTTTGTAACAATCTTTTTCTTTTTTTTTTTTCTTCAAAAAAAGTATCTCTCACTTGTCTTCATCTTCCTAGCTCATCTTACATTTATGAAGATTCTAATGTGGACACCATATTAATAACAGTAGTGTTCTGATCCTACTCCTTCTGTTGGAAATCTTTGTAACAGATAAGAATTATTCTTGCATTAGAGGCTTTGCTTTAGTGGTTGTAATTTTCTTCTTTGGCTTAAGGATTATGGAAGTATAGAAGATAGCTTTCTAAACAAGCTCACTTATATTTGATTCAAAATTTTAATGAAGCATGTCGCTGATCTGCCTGAAGACATAAATGATTCAGATTTTTTAAACTCCAAAATAACCATATCACACCAACAAGACTGCCAGTATTCCAGGACTTTAAAACCGTATGGAAAGCCAGAGCAGTGGAGCACTGAACACTGATATGTAAATCATTCTTCCATGGGCAATGTGGAGCCAATAGAGATGCTTAAACAAGGAAATGACAAAGATATATAGATGCAGACATAGACCCGGTTAGAGCTGTAGACAGTGTTAAGCCCACCCACCTTTGCTGAAAGGTCAGCAACTTCAGTGTGAGTCACTGACAATCACGTGGGAAGATGATTAATGAGGGGAAGAAAGCTGGGAGAAAGGCATGCAAACATCTGTTGTTTTCCCCTAATCATTCTGTCACTTGTTTCTAGTAAAAGCAGTTCTAAGTCTCCTTTGAGGAACTGCCTGTACCCGTTTAACTTATGCGTGTAGGTCTGACTTCCCCTTCAACTCCAGAGATGGTTGGAAGTGATTTGCCATGAATTAAACACCTGTCTCCAATCTTGCAAATGATTGCGGTCTAGGGTTTATTTATGTGGGGGAAAATCTTTTTTTTCCGGATATACTGGATGGTCAAGAGATAGAACTGCCATAGCCATTGTGTGACCCAGGGGTGAGTTAGGAGTCACCAGATAAAGTTTCAGGAAAAAGGCAACAGAGTGAGAGAAAGATCTGGAGGCTTCAAAAGAACCAGAACTCATTATTATCTGAGCTTCTACACAGCCAAGCCTTCTGAAGTTTCCGATTATGCAGCCTAATTAATTCCTTTTCTTTTTTCATATTAAGCCAACTTGAGTCAAATTTTCTACATTTACAACAGAAAGTTCTAAATGATATTTAAGAAGAAAATAAGAAAAACCCAGAGAGCCATCAATCAGGACTGAGGTGATAGTAGGAAGAAAGACTTAGTGGCCCCAAATTCATGAAGGAAAAACTCTTTCAGTCTCCCAAGTTAGAGGGGTATAGCTATGGGGTCGCACAGAGTCGGACACGACTGAAGCGACTTAGCAGCAGCAGCAGCAGCAGTGAATGCAAGTAAGTAAGTGCTGAGTCCTGTCCGACTGTGACCCCATGGACTGTAGCCCACCAGGCTTCTCTGTCCGTGGGATTTGCCAGGCAATAATATTGGAGTCGGTTGCCATTTCTTTCTCCAAGGGATCTTCCCAGCCCAGGAATGGAACCCGAGTTTCTATGTCTCCTGCATTGGTAGGTTGGTTCTTTACTACTAGTGCCACCTGGGCTGAATCATGTATGCAAAATGGCACACAAATTACTATCCCTTCCCCAATGAGTTCAGCAGTATAGTATCTGTGGCTCATAGTGTTGGCTCAGATGTCAGACAGACATGGGTTCAAATTCAGACCACCTAGACTCTTGGACAAATTACTTGCATCCTTGGACAAGTTACTTAATTTTTGTTCTCTAACCTCAGTTTCCTTCTCTATGAAATGGTAATAGGACCTTCCATTTAACTTACTAGGAGGATAAAATGGCACATTGCATGTGAAAGGTTTAGCATAGGGCCAGGTATTAATATTATTATTGATAGTTTCTCTTTTCCTAACTTGCTGGAGATTATCACTGGGGAAAATTTTTGTTGGAGGTAAAAATACCAATGTCAGTTACCTGCCTCCATGCTTATGTCTTTATCTCCTTTTCCATCTTAACTGGAGAGGTAGCCCTTAATGAAAGAGGATTTACGGCTCTTTCTGCCTAAGGCTGATCTAGAGAGGTTGATGCATCTCCTGTCCAAGACTGATCCTTCCTTCTTTCTTCTTTATCACAACTTCTCTTTAGAGATTTTCCCTATCAATGATTCCTTATTTGTCTTCTTGTTTCTACCCTCACTGGCAGCTTTCTCTCATTTTATTAAAAAAAAAAAAAAAAACTCTCCCAGATTAAAATAATCCCCTCCTGGTACTTAGCTGGTAGTCCAGTCGTTAAGAATTTGCTTTGTAATGCAGGAGAAGGCAGGTTCAAACCCTGGTTGGGGAACTAAGAGCCCCCACACACCACAAAGCAACTCAGCCTACACACCACAACTACTGAGCGTGAGAACCACAACTAGACAGTCTGTGTGCCACAGTGAAAGATTCACATAACACATGGAAGATCCTGCATGTCTCAACTAAGCCCTGATGCATACCCCCCCCCCCCTCAAAAAAAAATCCCCTCCTGGCTATCAGTAGTTCTCAAAGTGTAATCTGAAGAACTCCTGTATCAGAATCACGCGGAGACCAGCAAGCCTCTGGCTACCTCGTCATCACCCTCTGTTGTGCTGCTGCTACTTCACTTTCCCATGTCCCTCAAATCTTCAAAAGTACCAAACCTACCCCTCCACACTCAGGGAAAAAAAGAATCATCCCCCTACACACACACATACACACACACACACACACACACGCACACACACCCACCCACCCCCGCTCTAATTCCCACACTGTAAGTGGATCTTCACTTTCATCTACCTTTTTTTCCCCCCATCTGTCAATGTTGACAATATGTACCTTCTTATGAAGCTAAATCAGTTCAGTTCAGTCGCTTAGTCATGTCCAACTCTTTGCAACCCCATGAATTGCAGCACGCCATGCCCTGTCCATCACCAACTCCCAGAGTTCACTCAGACTCACGTCCATCGAGTCCGTGATGCCATCCAGCCATCTCATCCTCTGTCGTCCCCTTCTCCTCCTGCCCCCAATCCCTCCCAGCATCACAGTCTTTTCCAATGAGTCAACTCTTCGCATGAGGTGGCCAAAGTACTAGAGTTTCAGCTTTAGCATCATTCCTTCCAAAGAAATCCCAGGGCTGACCTCCTTCAGAATGGATTGGTTGGATCTCCTTGCAGTCCAAGGGACTCTCAAGAGTCTTCTCCAACACCAAAGTTCAAAAGCATCAATTCTTTGGTGCTCAGCCTTCTTCACAGTCCAACTCTTACATCCATTCATGACCACAGGAAAAACCATAGCTTTGACTAGACAGACCTTAGTCGGCAAAGTAATATCTCTGCTTTTGAATATGCTATCTACGTTGGTCATAACTTTTCTTCCAAGGAGTAAGCGTCTTTTAATTTCATGGCTGCAATCTCCATCTGCAGTGATTTTGGAGCCCCCCAGAATAAAGTCTGACACTGTTTCCACTATTTCCCCATCTATTTCCCATGAAGTGATGGGACCAGATGCCATGATCTTGGTTTTCTGAATGTTGAGCTTTAAGCCAACTTTTTCACTCTCCTCTTTCATCAAGAGGCTTTTTAGCTCCTCTTCACTTTCTGCCATAAGGGTGGTGTCATCTGCATATCTGAGGTTATTGATATTTCTCCCGGCAATCTTGATTCCAGCTTATGTTTCTTCCGGCCCAGCGTTTCTCATGATGTACTCTGCATATAAGTTAAATAAGCAGGGTGACAATATACAGCCTTGACGTACTCCTTTTCCTATTTGGAACCAGTCTGTTGTCCCATGTCCAGCTCTAACTGTTGCTTCCTGACCTGCATACAGATTTCTCAAGAGGCAGGTCACGTGGTCTGATATTCCCATCTCTTTCAGAATTTTCCACAGTTGATTGTGATCCACACAGTCAAAGGCTTTGGCATAGTCAATAAAGCAGAAATAGAGGTTTTTCTGGAACTCTCTTGCTTTTTCCACGATCCAGCAGACGTTGGCAATTTGATCTCTGGTTCCTCTGCCTTTTCTAAAACCAGCTTGAACATTAGGAAGTTCAAGGTTCACGTATTGCTGAAGCCTGGCTTGGAGAATTTTGAGCATTACTTTACTAGCGTGTGAGATGAGTGCAATTGTGTGGTAGTTTGAGCATTCTTTGGCATTGCCTTTATTTGGGATTGGAATGAAAACTGACCTTTTCCAGTCCTATGGCCACTGCTGAGTTTTCCAAATTTGCTGGCCTATTGAGTGCAGCACTTCCACTGCATCATCTTTCAGGATCTGAAAGAGCTCAACTGGAATTCCATCACCTCCACTAGCTTTGTTCATAGTGATGCTTTCTAAGGCCCACTTGACTTCACATTCAAGGATGTCTGGCTCTAGATAAGTGATCACACCATCGTGATTATCTGGGTTGTGAAGATCTTTTTTGTACAGTTCTTCTGTGTATTCTTGCCACCTCTTCTTAATATCTTCTGCTTCTGTTAGGTCCATACAATTTCTGTCCTTTATCGAGCCCATCTTTGCATGAAATATTCCCTTGGTATCTCTAATTTTCTTGAAGAGATCTCTAGTCTTTCCCATTCTGTTGTTTTCCTCTATTTCTTTGCATTGATCGCTGAGGAAGGCTTTCTAATCTCTCCTTGCTATTCTATGGAACTCTGCATTCAAATGCTTATATCTTTCCTTTTCTCCTTTGCTTTTCCCTTCTCTTCTCTTCACAGCTATTTGTAAGGGCTCCCCAGACAGCCATTTTGCTTTTTTGCATTTCTTTTCCATGGGGATGGTCTTGATCCCTGTCTCTTGTATAATGTCATGAACCTCATTCCATAGTTCATCAGGCACTCTATCTATCAGATCTAGTCCCTTAAATCTATTTCTCACTTCCACTGTATAATCATAAGGGATTTGATTTAGGTCATACCTGAATGGTCTAGCGGTTTTCCCTACTTTCTTCAATTTCAATCTGAATTTGGTAATGAGGAGTTCATGATCTGAGCCACAGTCAGCTCCTGGTCTTGTTTTTGTTGACTGTATAGAGCTTCTCCATCTTTGGCTGCAAAGAATATAATTAATCTGATTTTAGTGTTGACCATCTGGTGATGTCCATGTGTAGAGTCTTCTCTTGTGTTGTTGGAAGAGGGTGTTTGCTATGACCAGTGCATTTTCTTGGCAGAACTCTATTAGTCTTTACCCTGCTTCATTCCGCATTCCAAGGCCAAATTTGCCTGTTACTCCAGGTGTTTCTTGACTTCCTACTTTTGCATTCCAGTCCCCTATAATGAAAAGGACATCTTTTTTGGGTGTTAGTTCTAAAAGGTCTTGTAGGTCTTCATAGAACTGTTCAACTTGAGCTTCTTCGGCGTTACTGGTTGGGGCATAGACTTGGATTACTGTGATATTGAATGGTTTGCCTTGGAAACGAACAGAGATCATCCTGTCGTTTTTGAGATTGCATCTAAGTACTGCATTTTGGACTCTGAAGCTAATAGTCTCCTAAATTCTTCCCTCAATTATCCTGTCTTTTGTATTTTCAGCCTCTCCCTATCTATAGCCTTCTTTCTATCAACATTTAAGCACACATAGGAACATCTCTCCGGAGAAGGCAATGGCACCCCACTCCAGTACTCTTGCCTGGAAAATCCCACGGACAGAGGAGCCTGGAAGGCTGCAGTCCATGGGGTCGCTAAGGATCAGACATGGCTGAGTGACTTGACTTTCACTTTTCACTTTCATGCATTGGAGAAGGAAATGGCAACCCACTCCAGTGTTCTTGCCTGGAGAATCCCAGGGACGGGGGAGCCTGGTGGGCTGCTGTCTATGGGGTCGCCCAGAGTTGGACACGACTGAAGCGACTTAGCAGCAACAGCAGCAGCAGGAACATCTCTCATCTTCAAAATACATTTAGTTCTCCCTTAATTTCCTGAATCAAACACTTCATGATACTGTACTCGTCTACCTCCTCGTCTCAGCTAAACTTCAGGAAGATGTCTACACTTTCTTCCTACTCACTACCCAGTTCCATTTGATCTTCATCCCACTATTTCACTGAAACTGCTCTCCCTAACGTGACCAGAGAAGATTTTTTAAATTCAGGAGACACTTGGTTCATCCATCACGAGCTCTCAGCTCCATTTGACACTACTGTCCATTCTCTTCTTTTGGCTTTCTTTCTTCTCTTGTCTCTCATACCTAAGTCTTTTCTATCTCTGCCACACCTTTAAATTTTTTTTTTAATTTTTAAATAAAAATTTATTTCTGCCCATCCTTATCATTCTTTTCTCAGGTTTCTCTTTCTCTATCCTTCCCTTAAATGACAATGTTCCTGATGTTTCTAATCAAGGACTTCCTGTCTCACACGGAAGCCAGCACAGAAACCAGTACTATAGCACTGGCTTTTGAGAAAAGAAAGCATTATTGCGAGGTCTACTTGATTTTGGATATGCACAGCAGTAAGTGGCAGCTTGCAACAGGCAGCAGCAAGCGGTATCTGGAAGCGGGGCCTAAGTTTCCCAGACCGGGAGTCCTAACCACTGGACCACAGGAGCCAGCAGTTAGGGCTAAATTCCGTAGTCTTGCCTGCCTAATCAAGAATGAATTCAGGTGAGGAAGCAGAAGGTAAACAGTAAAGTAAAAAGTTTATTGAAAAGAAAAGTACATATGGAAAGGCACACAGGTGAGATCAGAGAGACAGTTGTGCCTCTGGAAATTTAAATCCTTTATAAAGGGGCAGACTTCTGGGTCTTCATCTTCCCTTAGGCCAATCACCTTGCTTTGTCTCCCTGCTGGTTAGTTTATCTCAGGACCTTCCCCTGAGGTGCACATGCACACCCTAGCCAAGATGGATCTCAAAGTGAAGCCTTCTGAAGGAACAAGACTCATTATGGCCTGGAATTATCCTCTGACTTTTGGCTCCAGGGAGCCTTTCTGCACATGTGTAGTGTCTATCTTATCAGACAGGGTTTTTTCCTTTCTTTGTCCTTGCCATGATTGTTCCCTTGAGGTAAGAGACAGAGACAGGCTATTTACCCTGTTTTTGTTGGCTGCAAATTCCTGAACTGGAGCCCACCTATCTCATCTCAAGAAATGCAAGCAGAAGGGTGACTGATTATAAATTTCCAACCTGGAGCCCACCTATCTCCTACCTCATACTGACAAAGACACAGGAGGCAAGGCTCTCAAACCTGTCTCCTCAACCCAGAGTTTGGGAAGAAATTCAAGGGGTTAGAAGAAGGAAGTGGCAACCCACTCCAGTATTCTTACCTGGAGAATCCCATGGACAGACGAGCCTGGTGGGTTGCTGTCCATGGGGTCGCACAGAGTCAGACACGACTGAAGTGACTTAGCAACAGCAGCAGCAGGGGAATTTCAAACCTGGAAGCTGATTGGTTAGTCTTGAATAGTCCATATGAGCTACTGGAAGCCAGATTTTCCTTATTGAAGGACTTGTCACTTTGTAAAGGGCTCTGGTGGCAACATTTCTATTCTCTGAGTTCTGTAGACTGAAGATTTTTGGTTCTAGGGTCATCCTGGAGACATGGGTTCCTGTCTGGCACACCCACAGTGCTATCTCTGTAAAACAACTCCAGCTTTGATTAATCAACAACCTGTTTAAAGGAAGTAAAACCAGTTTAAGCCAGCACTGTTTCAGTTCGATTAGTCAGCAACCTATTTAAGGAGGCAAAAGCAGTTGAAGCTGGTTGATGTTTTATGTGCTATTTCAAAAAATCTCCCCTTTTTCTTTGTACATTCTTCAGTCTTGAGGGAAATAGGGCAATGACCATTCTAGGTGCTTCCTGCTGATTAGAGGTGTGAATTTTTATAAGAGGAAGGAAATTGTTTTGCATTTAATCATAAATATTTGCAAATTCCACCTTGAACTCTTAAGTCGAGCAATCTCATGCAAATGGGGCAGGGCTTTTTAAATATACACAATGAACAATAAGTCCAAAATCTGATGAATGATAGGATTAACCCTAAGATACAAAAAACTATGACTCCTAACTTTAAGAGTCCTTAAAAAACACACCTATTCCTTTGGGAATCCATGAAAACATGTCATAGTATCTAATTGTTTTTCAATATGAGCTGCTCATGCTGCATGATCATTTTCAAAACTGTAATAATATCTAGTTTTAAGGAAGATTATTTCATATATTTCATAAGGGCTCATTTGGAGCTTGTGGCTAGGGGTTATTCTTATCCCAAGCTAAGTTGGTTTCTTGACATATTTTGGTGATTGTCTTTCTAAAGGTATGATTCATCTTTTCCTGTAGATTGAGGTCTCCATGAAGCATATAACTTTCACTGTATTACAAGGGTCTAAGATACTTCTTCTGGAGAAGGCAATGGCACCCTGCTCCAGTACTCTTGCCTGGAAAATCCCATGGACGGAGAAGCCTGGTGGGCTGCAGTCCATGGGGTCGCTAAGAGTTGGACACGACTGAGCGACTTCACTTTCATTTTTCACTTTTATGCATTGGAGAAGGAAATGGCAACCCACTCCAGTGTTTTTGCTTGGAGAATCCCAGGGATGGGGGAGCCTGGTGGGCTGCCGTCTATGGAGTCGCACAGAGTTGGACACGACTGAAGCGACTTAGCAGCAGCAGCAGCAGCAGCAGCAGCAGCAGCAGCAGCAGCAGCAGCAGCAGCAGCAGCAGCAGCAGCAGCAAGTTACCCCTTCAGTTATCTTGGCTATGAACTCTCCACTGTCACTTTGATAGAAAGAGGCAACTAAAAAAGAGGGAAACTTTCCTTTAGTAGGTCTTTGTTACCTCAGAAGGTTTCTCTGTTCAGCATAGAAATGCTTCGACCCATCCTGTGAAGGTATCCACAAATACAAGCAAATATCTGTTATTTCCCCTGTTCTTGGCCTAACAGTAAAGTCTGTTTACCAATCACTTCCTGGTTTTGTCCCTCAGGTTTGCACCCCTTTTACTATTGGGCATGGCCCAGTTTTAGGAGTGCTTCTGGTGTAGATGATGCAATTTTGTACTACTTTTTGGATGATCCTTTGAATTTGCTAACCAACAATAAACTTCTGTAGCCAATGATAGGTTGTATCCTTCCCATAATGGGCTCCTTGATGTAAATGAGTTATAGTTCTTTCCAGCAAATGTGCAGATGTAAGCACTAGTCCCTATTGATTTTAAGTCCAGCCTTATTTGGTTGTTTGGTACTGATTACCGTCTAAGTCTTGAGTGTTAGCCACTCAGTCGTGTCTGATTCTTGGCCACCCTGCGGACTGCAGCCGGCCAGCTCCTCTGACCTTGGAATTCTCCAGTCAAGAATACTGCAGTAGGCTGCCATTCCCTTCTTCAGTGGACCTTCTAGACCCAAGGATCAAACCCAGGTCTGCTGCATTGCAGGCAAGCTCCTTACTGTCTGAGCCACCAGGGAAGCCTGAAGTCTTAAGAGTCATCAAAATCTCCATAAGTCTTTGTTTTAGATCCATTTTTGAATACTAAGGCTTAAAAATTGATGAATCCACACTTGGAATTACTGCAAGGGCCTTAGGATCCAGGGTTTTGGCTCTGGCTGCCTGTTTATAGCCCAATCCATCAAATTATTTCCTTTAGCTACATAACTATCATTCTTTTGGTGGCCAGAGCATTGTAGTATGGCTACTTCTTTAAGCATTATAACAGAGTCTAATAAGGCCAGTATCTCCTCTCTGTATTTAATTTCTTTCCTCTCTGATAACTGTAGACCTCTCTTTCCCTTTGGCCCTCTGGGTATGCACAACAGAGAAGGCTACTTGGAATCAACATAAACAGTTACCTTTTTCTTAGCTCTAAGGTATGGGGCTCTCATGAGGGCTATGAATGCTGCCTTTTGGGCAGATGTACCTGGAAGACGGCTTCTGCTTCTTGGACTTGCTAATGAATTACAATTGCACAAGCAGCCTTTTGAAGTCCCTGGTCCATGAAGCTGTTCCATCTATAAACATTTCCACATCTGGCTTTTCTAAAGGCTGATCAGTCAGGTCAGGTCTGCTAGAATAGACTTCTTCAGTTATTTTTATGGTATGCAATGCCTTAGGGCATTCCATACCCCAGCTTAATGGTTCACTGTCATTTCTTCTAAGAGCCTCATATAAGGATTTAGCCATGAGTCCAAAGTTAGGAATCCAAATATGGCAAAACCCAGCCATTCCTAAGAATCCTTCCAGTTGCCTTCCGGTGGTGGGTACAACCACCATACCTAATGCTAATGCTTCCCTTAGATTTGTCTTTGTCCTTTTGGTAAATCAAATCCTAGACATTTTACAGTTGGTTGAGAAATTTGCACTTTTCCCTTGGACTTTATAACTCTGGTCTTCCAAAAAGTTGTTAGGGGCCAAACCCCGGCTACGACAGGCTCAGGTACACTAAGCCTAGGACCTGAGTTATGTTTCTTTAACAGAACATTCCTTGACCAAATTAGGAAGACTTCCCGCACACACCAACCAAAAGGAGACAGGATGTGAGCTCATCCTGCCTAGCCAATCATGTAACGCCAGCTACCCCTGTAACTGAGACAAAGAGCTGTCTGTATATAAGCTGCCATAATCCTTTGTTTGGGGCTCTTGTCGGATTCCACTGTGCTGGATGAGACTTGGGCCCTAGCGCACTAGAAATAAACTCCCTTCTTGCCTTTGCATTACTGTGGTGGACTTGTTCTCTTGGTTGGTTCAGAGATACGGGCTCGGAGTATAACAAAATTGAGGATTGTATTTTGGTCTGAAGCATCCTTAGTTTTACAGGCAATTAGTATTAGGGAATTAAATGAGGGAATCTTTTAAATAGAGGTCCTTTGGCTAAGGCTACCCTGAAATTGGTGGGAGCATTCTTAAATCCTTGTGTGAGTATATTAGTCACTGGATCATCCCATTCAAAGTCAAATGGTTCCTGGGACTCAGGATTTAGTGATTAAATGCATTAAAAGGCAATTTTTAAGTCCAGAATTGTAAACAAGTAAGTCTCAGATAAAGTTGGATAAGGATTTGGCACCACTGAACGTATGTCCTCCACAATTTACAATTTGGTTAATGGCTCTCAAACCCTGCACAAAACAATGCTCTTTTGTCCCAGGTTTTCCTACGGGCAGGACTGGAGTGTCACATGGGGATCGACAAGGTCAGATTAATTGGAATTTAAGAGAGATGATTATCAGAGGTTTTATGCCTTCCTTGGCATGCCTCTTTAAAGGATATTGCTTTAAATTTGCAGCCTTGGCACCTGGACAGAGTTGGCTCTCCTCTTTGCTCTCCCTATGTACCCATCAGCCCAAACATCTGTTCTTACACTTTGTAGAATTTCTTCAGGGACTTCTAGTGGAAGCTTGTCTCTCAATTGTAATAGTGCAGCTTGGAGGGTGCAAGCTTGCTTTTTTTTTTGTTGATAAAGTCATTTAATTTTGTTAGTAGATCTCACCTACAAAGGAGTAGAACATTCAGGCAAATGCAGAAAGCTGTGCTTTAAATATTTTTTTTTTTCCCAATTATATCGATCAGAGGTAGAAAAGCAGGAAGACACATATACAAATCCCCTGAGTTGACCTTGGGCACCTAGACGTGTGGGAAATTGTCTCCATGGATATTACCCTGCCTGAAGAAAGGTATCCCTGGGCTGAATTGAGTACCTTCTTGGGTATGAGGGGGCTTCTCTGGTGGCTCAGACAGTAAAGAATATGCCTGCAATGCGGGAGACCCAGATTTGATCCCTGGGTAGGGAAGATCTCCTGGAGAAGGGAATGGTAGCCCTCTCCAGGATTCTTGACTGGAGAATCTCATGGACAGAGGAGCCTGGCAGGCTACAGTCCATGGGGTCACAAAGAGTCAGACATGACAGCAACTAATGCTTTCCGTTCCTTTTTGGGTATGGGTAGGGGAGACTGTTGATTGACTGGTGAGGAAGGTTACAGAGCTAGCGCTGGACCTGGGGCTCTAGAAGGATTGTTGTAGAAGCCTCAGCACCACTCACAGAGATTTCCCTCTTCATAAGGCGGGGGAACAAGGGGAGGAACCAAAGGGGAGCCAGATGTAGTAAGTCAGGATCATCACTGGGCTCTGACTCAGGGAAGACAGACTGTTTGTGGGGGTCTTCCTCTGAACCATAACTTTACACATCTTCTGCAAATTCTTATTCTGATATGAAGACTCAGTTTGGACACATTGCTGAAAAATGTACAAAATAAATTAGAAAATCCAGTTGAGGTCAATGTTGTGAGGTCACTATTCATACCTGCCAACTCTTGATCTGAGGAAAGTTGATAACCACAGTGCAAGGCAGAGCTGATGATAGGACAGTCAGGAGTTCTCCAGTTGGAAGTTCCTTCTCTGAAGAAAAACAAGCCCTAGTCAAGTCTGAGCTTTGCATTTGGCTGACTGGATTTCCTTCATTATATTGTTCAAAATAGTGTATACATGTACACACACGCTTAAAAGCAGTTCAGTGCTAACTCCTTGAGAGAGGAGTTGTACAAAAGAGGGTTAAAACTCTCAGTGAAGAAAGGCTAAAATGTGTCCTGTTGTATAAAAGCTCTTCCCTTGCAAGAAATGGAGATAAATCTGATTTTGTTCCATTTCTCCTCTCTTTCTTTCTTTCTTTTTTTTTTTTTTGCAAAACAAGTCTAATTGTAAGATAGTCTTACAATTCCTAAGTAACATTCCTGATTTTGTGCTTTCTTCCTCAAGATAACCAGAGCAAAATGACAAGAAGCAGATTCAATAAAGTTTTGCTGTGGCCATCCAGTAGTTAACCGTATTGTTGTTGTTCAATCGCTCAGTTGTGTCCAACTCTTTGCAACCCCATGGACTGAAGCACTCCAGGCTTCCCTGTCCTTCACCATCTCCCAGATCTTGCCCAAACTCATGTCCATTGAGTCGGTGATGCCATCCAACCTTCTCATCCTCTGTTGTCCCCTTCTCCTACCTTCAATCATTCCCAGCATCAGGAAATTTTCTAATGAGTCTAACTCATTACTGTCAGTCTAACGAGTCTAACTCTAATGAGTTAACCCTATTAGCCAATTCCTAACAGATAAAACAATTATAGGCAAACATACACAAGCAGAGAAATCCAAAGACCTCAGCCTCTAACCCAAGGCTTTTGACTCTAATCCTCTTGAGTAACCTTTCATATATATATATATATGCTGCTGAGTCTCTTCAGTCGTGTCCGACTCTGTGCGACCCCATGGACAGCAGCCCACCAGGCTCCTCTTCCAGGGGATTCTTTAGGCAAGAATACTGGAGCGGGTTGCCATTGCCTTCTCCGATACACACTACAAGTAATAAATCCTTCCTTCTCCTGATCTTCGGTTTGGTTGTATCTTCAGGCTCAACACGCACCAAGAATGGCTTTGGGGGTAACCCAGTTCCGGGGTAATACTTCCTGTGGCGTGCAGGGCCTGGCTGAGCTAGGCTGACCTCCCAGCCCACTGGTGGTCTCCCCACAACTCATTCCTCTGAAGCTATACTGGCCACACGGATCAGTTTTCCTTTTCCTAAACACACATAGCCTCACACTTGCCAGTTCCTCTGCTCAGAATGCTCTTCCCCAGTTCTCCTCAGAACTGACTCCTTCTCAGCCTCCTGGAAATCTCCACCCCTTCCCCAAAATGGTTGCAATAATCCCCCCACTCATTAGCCTATGAAATTACCCAGCCCATAAAAAAACGAACCCTGCCGCATTTCGAGGCCACCACTCTCGCTTTCTGCGGTGGCTCACGCTCTGTCTGTGAAGTGCGTTTCTCCCTGAATAAATCCACTTCTTACCACTTTGTCTCTCAACTGTCTGTGATGAGACATCAAGAACCTGAGCTTCACAACTGTGGGTTTTGGCTGGGTTCAAGTCCTAGTCTGAGGTACGTGGTGTTTCGGCAGGGCCTCCTATGACCACCCTGTTGGAAGTGGCCACCAGTCACCCAGACCCCACCTTTGCCCTCTATCGAGTAGACTGTCGTCCTCACAGCACCATGGGCGAGAACAGAAACCCCAAAGGACAGGTGCTTTCCTAGTTTGATTCACTGTGTCCCAGCTGCTGAGGACACTGTCTGGTGATTTTTCTTCTTTTGGCTGCACTGTGAGGCATGCAGGATCTTAGTTCCCTAACCGGGGACTGAACCTGTGCCCCTGCACTGGAAGGCAGATTCTTAACTGCTGGACCATGGGAAAAGTCCCATCTGGTATGTTGTAAGTACTAAATAAATATTTTGCCTGAATTTTCATATAAAAGTTTTCTTCTTTTACTACTTTATGGTCTACCCGTCCCCCCACTAGAATATTAGTTCTATGAGGGCAAGACTTTGTCTGTCTAAGTTGCCACTATATCCCCACACTTGGATCAGTGGATGGCGCATGACTGATTCTGAAGAAATGAATGAGTTCCTCAGTAGCTGGGGGTCCTGACCCCCTAGTCCCTGTCCTCTCTGGCTGGGGTTGGAGAGTGTCACAACTTGTCACACTCAAGGGGCATGACTGCAACAGGGGACACAATGTAATAATTAAGAGCATGATCCTGATTTGAACATTGCCTCCATTAATACTGGCCTGTGAAATCAGCAAGTTGCTTAACCTCTATGAGCCTTAGTTTTCTCATCTTGGCAGAGTTGTTGGGGGGAATTCAGTGAGATCACGTGTGAACCTGCCATGTGGCATGCAATAGAGGTTAGTAAATGCAGAGCAGTGTAATTGCTTGCCTGTACCACAGAAAATGACAATGCCTTGACATCAGAGACTGCAAGGCAGTGCTGCCCATAGTGGAGGCACAGGCCCCTCCTTCCTCAGGAGCACAGGCCCCTCCTTCTTCATGTGCCATTCATCTGCCCTCCCTGGTGACTGCCAAATGCACAGAAGCTGGAGACTCACATTCACATCCAGGAAATGGAGATACGGGCAGCCCAAGGAGCCCTTGGGCAGACTGCGGACCTTGCCCATGTTGAGGGTGGACAGCGAGATCCGGGGACGCTCCTGCAGGATCAAGTAACCCTTTATATACATACATTCGAGTAACCTTATATAAATATATTTTAAATATATATATATATTTATATATATATAATATATTTTATATTTTATCCTCTGGCTGTAACCTTTTATATTGGCTCCCTTAGGGAAGGACTCTAATCCACAAACTGGACTTGCCTCTAGAAATACTGGCACTAGAGCCCTTTACTAAGTGAGAAGTCCTTCAATAAGGAAATTCTGGCTTCTAGCAGCATGAGTAGCTTATGTGGATTAATTCAAGACTAGCCAATCAGCTTCCGCATTTGAAATTTCCCCAACCCCTTAAACTTTGCCCTTATACTGGATCAAGGAGACAGGTTCGAGAGCCTTGCCTCCTTATCAGTCAACCTCAAGATAAAGTTCTTTCTTTTCTCAAAAGCCAGTGCCTTTTTATAGCTGAGTAATATTCCAAAGGGGTAAGATGGGGAGAGGGAAATGGCAGCCCATTCCAGTATTCTTGTCTGGAGAATCACATGGACAGAGGAGCCTGCGGGGGCTGCAGTCCATGGGGTCACAAAGAGTTGGACATGACTGAAGTGACTCAACAACAGCAAGATGGGGAGGGAGGTTTAAGAGGGAGAAGATGTGCTTATACCTGTGGCTGATTCATGCTGATGTATGGCAGAAACCATCTCAAAATTGTAATTATCCTCCAATTAAAAAAAGAGAAGCCACTGCCATAGTATTGGCTTCTATGTGCATTGTACAGGGAGCCCTTGCTTGGTAACACTCAGAGTCCTGTTTTAGCCTTCTGTTTTTCTCCTACTCTATTCACTCACCTGGGAATCTTATCTGCTCCTTTTGTTTCAATTAATAATTATGTGCAGAGGAGTTCCACCTACATTTTCCTAGTCCAAATTTATCCTGACGGATATGTAATCTAGAGGGCATTTCTATTTAAATGACTCACAGGTAACCTCATAATGTACATGTTCAAAATTAATTTGCTAATTTCTGCTCAATCTCCTTCCAAAGTCATTCTCTGCAAATTGCCCAACCCAGGAACTAAGAAGTCATCCTTGACTCCTTCCTCCCTCTCACTCTCTATTGTTAACTCTCTGTCTTAAACTTAACTTTCACACCTGGAGTCCTGCAACACCCTCACTGACCTTTCTCCAGTTTTGCCCCCTTCCAATCCAGAGCAAGCTGAGCACTGTAAGAATTGATGCTTTTGAACTGTGGTGTTGGAGAAGACTCTTGAGAGTCCCTTGGACGGAGATCCAACCAGTCCATCCTAAAGGAAAGCAGTCCTGAACATTCATTGGAAGGACTGATGCTGAAGCTGAAACTCCAATACTTTAGCCACCTGATGCAAAGAATTGACTCGCTAGAAAAGACTCTGATGCTGGGAAAGATTGAAGGCGGGAGGAGAAAGGGCCCACAGAGGATGAGATGGTTGGATGGCATCACTGACTCGATGGACATGAGTCTGAGTAAGCCCCGGGAGTTGGTGATGGACAGGGAAGCCTGGCGTGCTGCAGGCCATGGGGTCACAAAGAGTCGGACCTGACTGAGCTACTGAACTGAACTAATCCGGGGTGATTTTCCTGAAGGAAAAGATCACAGTTATACTAGCTATTAGATTCTAAATATATGCTGTGGTCAAGTTTAAAATTAAGCTCCAAGCTTCCTGTCAGCCAAGGCAAAAACAAAGGAAAAGTAATCTTCATACGTTTTGCTGTCTGTTCTAATGCTAACACTAAGACAAGGTTCTCAAGAGGAGATTTATATAGGGAGCAATAAGTGATGTAATGAACAATGTCCTCAACACTATTCCTATGATACAACCTATAATTTCATCCCAAAAGTATTTGTGGGGTACTTATGAGTCAGGCACTATGCTCACTATTGGAGATAAAACAGTGAATGTGGCTGTTTCTTACCTAATCTCATAATTCAACCTGAGTTTGGGCATAAAATATTAACGCTAACCCTCTGAGGACAATTTGGGCGGAGGAGGGCTTATTTCCCAAGCAACACTTGTATGATGGTAAAGCCAAGGTTACAATATCAGTTGTTCAGTGCCCCCACCACCTACTACTCCCAACCCTTGCTATTCTGCAGTCCCAGAGCATGATTTCAGGATTTCTGGGGTCGCACAGAGTTGGACACGACTGAAGTGACTTAGCAGTAGCAGCATAGCTGATTAACAATGTTATGATAGTTTCAGGTGGACAGAAAAGGGACTCTGCCATACATGTACATTATATCCATTCTTTCCCAAACTCCTCTCTTATTCAGTCTAGCCTTTCTTTTAAAATGCAATTTATTAACATGACCAGGACCTCTGTACACAACGCACTAAATATTTATAGGATTCCCCAAGTGTTGTCTCACATGTGCTGACAAACAGGGCTTTTATTAATAAACGACCTCAAGGAATCTATCATTTTTCCAACCTTACTTTCTCTGGCTTCTGGCAAAACTCTGTTGCTAAGACTGCCCCCCACGTCAACCACACACTTGCGTCCTGACAGCATGTGCTCCACCAGGTCAAAGGTGCTGCTCACGATGCCTGACAAGACTGTGCTGAGGCTGCTAGGGAACAGCATGTGGACTAGGCTGACCTGTCCATTATGCAGAAGGGAATGGAACCCAGATGCCAACATTACATTGCCCTGGAGCTGCTCTGACATCCTAGAACTACCAGGACTCCTGAAGCTGCTCAAATGCCAGGGCCCTTCCGTACTCAAGCCATACCACAATTTTGCTCAACTGCTGAGAACATTTTTCCCCACTGAGGTTACATTTTATCACTCAGTTTCCGAAGCAGTGTTTTCTAGTGCTCCTGATAGCTTACTTAGCCTAGAAAAACAGCTTTCAGTTTTTAATAACATCAGAACACACAATAAGACTCTGAGAAATGAGTCCATGGGCTAGGCCAGGGAGAAAACTGTGACAACATGCAGTGTTTCAAAATGACTCCTCCCAATGGTAGGACATTTAGAATTTTCTAGCCTGATGAAGTTTAGACTCAGGTCAGGAGCCATACTCCATAAGTATGTTGCCTTTACATCTGACCCAGTTTGACACGATGACAGAATTCAGAATGATAAAAGAACTGGTTGGATGCTGTTAAAAAGAAAACCACAAGCCCCAGATGGCATCATTTGTGTTGCCAAAATCTTGGCTCTCTGTGCACCAATACCAGACAAATACAGAGACAGTTATGGAGAAGGAAAGTGTGGCTTTATTATTTTGCCGGGCAAAGGGGGAACACAACAGGCTAGTAGCTCAAGAACTGTGCCCCCCTCCCTGGTGAGTAGGAAGAGATTATATAGTCAGGCAGGATATGTGATAAGGCAGTAACAGTTTTCATTCTTTCTTCTTTAAAGTTTTAACAGTGCAGGGTTGCTGACAAGATTAGGGTATGTGCAGGGTCTCAGGTGGCTCATCTCCTAATCCTGTCCCTAGGACAGCAAGGAGATCAAACCAGCCAATCCTAAAGGAAATCAACCCTGAGTATTCATTGGAAGGACTGATGCTGATATTCCTATACTTTGCCAACCTGATGTGAAGACTCATTGGAAAAGACCCTGATGCTGGGAAAGATTGAGGGCAGGAGGAAAAGGGGGCAACAGTGGATGAGACGATCGGATGGCATCACTGTTTCAATGGACACGAATTTGAGCAAACTCTGGAAGATGGTGAAGGGCAGGGAAGCTTGGCAGTGCTGCAGTTCACAGGGCTGCAAAGAGTCAAATATGACTTAGTGACTGAATAACAACAACTGGTTCCTTTAATCTTGCCTCAAGTGGTTTCATTACTCTTTCTCCTTTGATTAGTAACTGTTTTGTCCTTTGGAACTCAGAGAAGGTCATGGAGGCTGGAGCCTTGCCTACAAGGAATGGGGGACAAAAAGGCCTCCAGGCCCAGGATCCCACAAGGCCCTGCTCAGCATCACGTGTACTACAGACCATGGTACCAAACCTAGATTTAGTATCTCTGTCAAATTGCAGTTTTAACCTTCCCTAGAAATGTAATGTTAATGGACCAGTCTGGAATTTTCTGGTTAAGCACCAGTAAGTTAAACTGTCACAGGGTCCCTCTCCATCAACTCCCCCATCCCCAGCTGAAGAAGAGGCAATCTGCATGATAAAACCCTTGCCAGTTCCTTTCTCCTCCCTCTTCCCAGTAGGGGAATCCTTTTTTTCTTTTATTACTACCTTCTTTTCTTTTGTTAATACTTTCTTGCTCCACCCTATGAAAAACCTTCCATTTTGTACAACCCCTCCCAGCACCCTTCTAGTTGCTAGATGGGGTGCTACCCAATTCATGCGTAGTTGAATAAAGACAATTAAATCTTCAAATTTACTCAGTTGAATTTTTTTTTTTTTTTAGTGTCAATATACTCAAGACTCTCCTCACAACTTGACCTTTGCCTTGAGGACACAGATGTGTCCTGTTCAAAGACCTGGAACAGAAGTTTGGAGCTGCAGTATATTCATGAGAAACCAGACCAGCAGGTGGTTTAGGCTAGTTAAGGTACTTACTCACTGGGACATCTACAGACAAGGCCTGGATTTTTCCACAAGAAATATTCTGGATACAAGTAACGCATCAATGGGCTTGAACTTCTATACGTTTGGAATGATCTAAACCTCTTTAAACACAGAAGTGGGATATCAAATGATTAAATATAAAGCCCCCACCCACCGTGTAGCCAAGAGTAATCATTCAGTAAGTGGTGTCTTGGCTCTTAACTCAGTAACTTCAACTTCAAGAAAGTCTTCTATGCTCCCTAGACTCCAAATAGATGATCTACATTACCCAATTCTATTTACTCCTTTCTTCATGTCTCCTACCCAATCAGCCTGGCAAACTCGCCAATTCATTACCACACACTGGCAGCCCTGCCCCGGAGACTTGCAACCTGCTAGCCCGAACGCTGCGAAATTTACGGTCGGAGTTCTCAGGGAAATATTCCAAAGGAAATAATGCCAAAATAGGGTTTCTAGGGGTGAATGGAGAAGGCAATGGCACCCCACTCCAGTACTCTTGCCTGGAAAATCCCATGGACGGAGGAGCCTGGTAGGCTGCAGTCCATGAGGTTGCTTAGTCGGACACAACTGAGCGACTTCACTTTGACTTTTCACTTTCATGCATTAGAGAAGGAAATGGAAACCCACTCCAGTGTTCTTATCTGCAGAATCCCAGGGACGGGGGAGCAGCAGCAGCAACCTACCAAGCTAGGCCCACGGCGGAGTGCGGGGTAACACCTCCAGCTAGCCCACAGCGCGCAGCCTTGTGGGAGTTGTAGTTCTCGCAACTCAGAGTCCCCGGACAGGCTTCACCACGGGACTCGTTTTCCCGTGCTCCTTTGCGCGGGTCCACTTGGGGCAAGTCCCTGGGTAGGCGAGAAAGTGGCTGGCAGCTTTCTTATAAAAAAGTGGAGTTCAGCGGTCTTTGTTAATGGAGCTACTGCCACGGAGGAACTCAGGGCGTGTTTCTGTCCCGTCAAGAGTGCTGCAGGCCGAACTTGAAATACAAGTTTAAGGTTCCCTAGAGGACGAAAGATCAGGAGCTGAGCTCCCGGCTCCCGGTATCCCCGCCCAGTCTGCTGCAGGAGCGGCCAACCCCGACCCGGGTTAAAACTCCCGGGAAGTCGCTGCGCCCACTTTGGGTCCCCTTCAAAGCTGGGAGTCGTAGCGGTCGCAGCCTGGGCGGCTGGATGTGTGCACCCTCCGGTTCCCGGGAACTTAAGGGAGGCTGCTGAGCCCAGTCGCCCACGGGGGACTTGTATTCTCTTTCTGCACTCACCCCGAAGGGCAGCCGAGGGGTTTCCGCCATGATCTCCCGGGTCTTCAGGCTGCGCATGTGGGCCCCCGTGGGCGTCCTGACCTCGCTAACCTACTGCCTCCACCAGCGGCGGGTGGCCCTGGCCGAGCCTGGGGGGGCGGACGACCAGAATCCTGTCGACCGAAGCCTGTTGGAGTTGAAAATGGTGCAAGTCGTGTTTCGACACGGGGCGAGGAGCCCTCTCAAGCCGCTCCCGCAGGAGGACCAGGTGAGAGAGACCAGCACGGTTGGGGAGCGAGAACTGTGTGGCCAGCTAGTGGCGGGCCAGGGTCTTTGCCCCAACGCACACCACCTTTGGAATTTTACTCACGGAGCGGGAATTCGGACTGGGTCCTGACGAAGGGAAAACAGTGTGAACAAAGGTGCTGATCATGTACTCCCAATCCCTCCCAGCCCCCTCGGACACCCGGATTGTGGGGCAGCCCGGAAACTTTCCATGGCTGTAGCCCAGCTAATAGTAGTGTGCTTCCCTGGGTGCGTATAAATTGCCTAGGGATCTTGTTAAAATGCGGATTCAGTAGATGTGGGAGACTGAAACTATATTTCTAGTGAATATTGTGGGAACTTGAGTACAAGGGTGTAATGTAGTTCTGACGATTTTAACGTTTGTCAAAGAGTTGCAGGGACCTTTGTGACAGGAACCAACCAGATTGGGATTACAGTGGACAAGAGGTTAATAATGCCTTTGGGAAGGGACCTCCCTGGTGGCTCAGTGGTGGCTCCTGCCAATGCAGGAGACAGGGATTCAATTCCCTGGGTGGGGAAGATCCGGGCAGAAGGAAATGGCAACCCACTCCAGTATTCTTGCCTGGAAAATCCCATGGACAGAGGAGCCTGGCAGGATATAGTCCATGGGATTGCAAAAGAGTTGGAGACTTTGCGACTAAACAACAAAACCAACACCACTTTTGGGAACAGATTTTACCTCAACTTTCTCTCCGAGTTTGCTGGAGACCATTTGAGATCCTGAAGATTTTTTTGGTAACACGTGCTGTATCTTGGGGCTCTCCTTTTTCATTCTGGGTTCCTAAACTTACTGTAGAAGGGATCTGAGGTAGGAAAAAACAAAATTAATTGACCAGTCTTAAAATCCACCTGGTTTTGCTCAGGATAATTATGATTAAAGTACAAATAACTGGTTTTGAAGATGATTACCCTTTCTGGATTTTATTCTTGGGGAGACCCAGTAAAGATCTCTTTCATAGCAGGCAGGCTGTGATTAAAGAATTGTCTTCCTAATGAAGATAAATAGGCAACCTGAAATTCCCAGGCATCTAGGTGGCAAGCTTGCCTGTGGGTGCTTTTGCATTGCTGGTTCTCCAGGTTGATGTTGAAGCAGGTTCAGCAGAATGTCCAAACTAATATTAGGCATACTCATGACAGTTGCTTTTAAGAAGTCCTCAGGGTTCTACAACTCCCAGTGTACAACTGAAAACCCAGTTTTTAAAGCTGGCCACATGTGAAATCAAACCTCAAAG
Source organism: Ovis aries (assembly GCF_016772045.2). Classification (NCBI taxonomy): domain Eukaryota; kingdom Metazoa; phylum Chordata; class Mammalia; order Artiodactyla; family Bovidae; genus Ovis; species Ovis aries. The sequence goes on along the minus strand of NC_056054.1, from coordinate 98,730,993 downwards.
CACTTCCCACATAATAAATCTTTGTAGGCACTTAAATTCTGTTATCAAGTTTCTAGTTAGCCTTTCTGTATGGCCATTCCACATTCTATCTGGAACCTGAACTTCACTCTTTTCCTTCTCTTTCTTATTCAAATATTTGGATCTTTTCTCAGTCTCTTACTTTGCCTTTTTATTGTTAGGTCACTAAATTTTCCTTCTAGTTTTGTACATAGCCCATCTCTTGTGTACTCCCCTTTCTTCTCCATTTATTCTTGGTACAGAATTGTTGTTCAGTCGCTCAGTCATGTCCAGCTCTTTGCGACCCCATGGACTGCAGCACATGAGGCTTCCCTGTCCTTTACTATCTCCTAGAGCTTGCTCAGACTCATGTCCATTGAGTCGGTGATGCCATCCAACCTTCTTATCCTCTGTCATCCTCTTCTCCTCTTGCTTTCAAATTTTCCCAGCATCAGGGTCTTTTCTAATGAGTTGGCTCTTTGCATTAGGTGGCCAAAGTATTGGGGCTTCAGTATGAGTCCTTCCGATGAATACTCAGGATTGATTTCCTTTAAGATTGACTGGTTTGATCTCCTTGCAGTCCAAGGTACTCTGCAGAGTCTTCTCCAACACCACAGTTGAAAAGCATCAGTTCTTTGGTACTCAACCTTCTTTATGGTCGAACTCTCACATTCATGCACGACTACTGGGGAAACTCATAGCTTTGACTAGACGGACCTTTGCTGGCAAAGTAATGTATCTGCTTTTTAATATGCAGTCTAGCTAGGTTGGTTGGAGAAGGCAATGGCAACCCACTCCAGTGTTCTTGCCTGGAGAATCCCAGGGATGGGGGAGCCTGGTGGGCTGCTGTCTATGGGGTTGCACAGAGTCAGACACGACTGAAGTGACAGCGGCAGCAGCAGCAGCTAGGTTGGTCATAGCTTTTCTTCCAAGGAGAAAGCGTCTTTTGATTTCATGGCTGCAGTCGCTATCTGCAGTGATTTTGGAGCCCAAGAATAAAAGTTTGAATGTGTAGGCCTGGACCTCTTTCAGACAGTATATGTGTTCCCTGAAGGAACCAGAAAAAGATTTAGAGTCTTTTAGGGCTTTCTCCGGAGAAGGCAGTGGCACCCCACTCCAGTACTCTTGCCTGGAAAATCCCATGGACCGAGGAGCCTGGTAGGCTGCAGTCCATGGGGTTGCTAAGAGTTGGACACCACTGAGCGACTTCACTTTCACTCTTCACTTTCATGCATTGGAGACGAAAATGGCAACCCACTCCAGTGTTCTTGCCTGGAGAATCCCAGGGACTGGGGAGCCTGATGGGCTGCCGTCTATTGGGTTGCAGAGTCGGATACAACTGAAGCGACTTAGCAGCAGCAGCAACAGCAGCAGCATCAGGGCTTTCTCCTGAGCCACTGGGTGTGTGATGGGTATCTTTGCCTTATGTTGGAAGGGGCAGTTGTAGCTGAGGTAGAATGCCGGCTTCATTCATCTTCTATTTTTGTAGCCACAAAATATGGTGCATTTGAATCCTTGGTCTCATTTTGCAATTAAATAAGGCACATTACCACTCAGACCTCCTCACATTTTCAGATTTTATGTAGATGCACTAAACGCCTTTAGTTATTCTGTATAAAGTCTTGTGCATAAAAGCAAGGGGTATAACCAACTTTTGTTCAACTTAGTCTATGAGCAGGTGTCATCAGCCTCCTGTGACTTGTTTCTGGCTATTCTATCAGGATTTTGTTTCCAAGCACCAGTAGGATAGAGGCTGTTAATGGGATTTTCTAGTCTTCCTGATTCTACTATTAATTAGAGTCAGGAAGCAGTTCTAAAACTAAAATTGCCTTTGGTAGATGTTTCCAGACTTCTGACTGGTTTATAGATAAACACGTGACAAGTCAATGCATTCATTATCTTACAAATCCTTAGAAAATTTCATTGTTTAAAACTAGATGTTTTATTGAGTTTTTTTTTTTTTTATGATTGAATGACTGATAAATTAACCTGTCTTCCTGAAAGTATTGTATCTGTGCTCTGGAAATAAAACTCTAGAACTTGATTGGTCATTTTTTTTCTGATTGTTGGATTAGATCCAAAGATAAATTTGACCCTACTTTTGGAATTTTGTCAGCTTCTCTCTGTTTCATGGCAAGATAGCCCCCAACCCAGGAAGACTCCAGTTTTTAGAAAATAAAGTCCAGTGCATTCAGACTCCACAGTTCATGAAGACATTGCTACTAAGTCACTTCATTCGTGTCCGACTCTGTGTGACCCCATAGACAGCAGTCTACCAGGCTCCTCCGTACCTGGGATTCTCCAGGCAAGAACGCTGGAGTGGGCTGCCATTTCCTTCTCCAATGCATGAAAGTGAAAAGTGAAAGTGAAGTCACTAGTCGTGTCTGACTCTGTGTGACCCCATGGACTGCAGCCCACCAGGCTCCTGCATCTATGGGAGTTTCCAGGCAAGAGTACTGGAGTGGGTTGCTGTTGCCTTCTCTGTTTGAAGACATTAGAGTCCATATTTATTCTATACTGTAAATGAGCCAGGAAGAATAATGTCAGGTGGGCTGGGAAGGATGATGTCAGTATCATTGTTGATTAACACTTATTCAAAGCTCAGCTAAGATAAGTGGTTTTCAGGAAGCATTGCATAAAGGATGTACAGTCAGTCCATTAATTCCTGTGCAGTGGTGGTTCTTAACCTTGGTGGGACATTGGATTCAACTGGGGGGAACTTTAAAAAATACTGAAGCCTAGATCTCTCTCCCAGAGATTCTGATTTAATTGACTCAGAGCATCCAGTCATGATAAAAGCTTCTCTGGTGAAGCTTATAATTATATAGACTGCTGCTGCTGTTGCTGCTAAGTTGCTTCAGTCGTGTCCAACTCTGTGCGACCCCATGGACTGCAGCCCACCAGGCTCCCCCGTCCCTGGGATTCTCCAGGCAAGAACACTGGAGTGGGTTGCCATTTGACTGAATAGCATTTAAAAAACTGAGGCCCCATCCCTGGGAGATTTGGATGTGATTAACCCATGCGGGGCTCAGGCATCAGTAACTTAAAAAAATTTTTCCATCTATAGTAGTGTGCAGTGTGTAAGCTTTCAAATCGTTAGTTTATTCTGAAAACTACACCTGGAAGTTTCTGTTTACTTTTATGTAGATTTTTTTTTTTTCCCCTTTTACCTGGAATGTAACATATCAATCCCTGTATAGTATTGTCTTCATGGAAATGTGCTTTGGTGAGATGCTATCATTCCGTGTCGAGGGAACAATAAGAAACAATCCCAGAAAACTCATTGCTGTGACTACTGAAAAGATGTTCATTATATTACTCTATCCTCTTTATGAGGACCCTTGGGAGGAATTTGTCTGTTCACTTGAGAAATGGTGTGCTTCTCCTGTACAGTTGGCTTGCTTTTATCTTTAAGCTTGTCTAGCTGATCAGGTTTCTCCTTTTACATAAAAGCCAGAAAGCTTAGTGCTGAATCTTTTGGCCCACCTACAATAAGTATATAGGTCTTCACAGCATGTATTAATGTTTTTTGAGAAACTTTTGCTTTATCCATTTTTTTGGTCACTCTACTCACTTGCTTTTGTTTCTTTTCCACTTTGAATTGGTTATCTTGGGAGTTCCGTCAGTCCAGAGTTAGGATTCCATGCTTTCACCACTGAGGGCACAGGTTCAGTCCCTGGTCAGGGAACTAAGATCCCACAAGCCTCGTGGTGCAGCCAAAAAATAAATAAATAAATAGGTTATGTTGCTATATTTTAGGTATTGCTACCACCTACTTCAAGTTAGTTCTTGAAAATGGAGTATAAATAAATAAAATTATAAAGTTACTCTTTGCTACTGACTCTGGACTGAAAAACAGGAGCAAGAATGACAGTATGTATGTGGGATGGTCACTGTGTATGGAACTGATGTGTCATCCATTCTTAAAAGTCTGAAAACGTGTATTTTAGACTTGACGTGACCTAGCCCTCAGGAGTCATCTCCTAGGAGAACCAGAGGTCCTCTGTTGGTGGATACACCTAACAGGAGAAGACTTTTTAGTGTGGCTGAGCAGGCCTTATGGACCGGGTGTCAGGACCTGTGCTGAGACACTGGACTTACATGGATGGATAATTCAGTCTCAACTATAAAAAAGAAAACGAGTTTACAGTGTGATGAAGAAGAGAGACAAAACGGACTCCAGTTATGGGAATATGCTGGGAATGCTGGAAACTCAGAGGAGATATCTCAGACTTAAATTGTACAAAACTGAACTCAGTTTGTTAACTGTTCTTCTGTCTTGGCCTCAGTTTTAGTCAAGAAGTACCTCCATCACCCCTTACCACCTCACGCACCCAGACTCCAAATCAAAGTAATTTTTTTCTTTATTCTTTCTTGTTCACCTACCAATATAGCCTCCAAAAAAAAAAAAAAGAAGAAGAAGAAGAAAAAGCTTTTATCTACTTCCTTGCCAGGATTGACGCAATGTCTTGAATTCTGTTCTGTTGAATTCCCTTCTGTTCTGACTGCCTTTCAGTTCAGTTCAGTTCAGTCACTCAGTCATGTCCAACTCTTTTCGACCCCATGAATCGCAGCATGCCAGGCCTCCCTGTCCATCACCAACTCCTGGAGTTCACTCAGACTCACATCCATCGAGTCAGTGATGCCATCCAGCCATCTCATCCTCGGTCGTCCCCTTCTCCTCCTGCCCCCAATCCCTCCCAAGATCAGAGTCTTTTCCAGTGAGTCAACTCTTCGCATGAGGTGGCCAAAGTACCGGAGTTTCAGCTTCAGTATCATTCCCTCCAAAGAAATCCGAGGGCTGATCTCCTTCAGAATGGACTGGTTGGATTTCCTTGCAGTCCAAGGGACTCTCAAGAGTCTTCTCCAACACCACAGTTCAAAAGCATCAATTCTTCAGCACTCAGCCTTCTTCACAGTCTAACTCTCACATCCATACATGACTGCCTTAGATGAGCCCTTAGGCGCTCGCTGGCTCTCGTACAGACATCTTGAAATTGGCTTTTTCTGTGTTGAGTCTTTCCAATTCAGTTGTGATCTCTCTGATAGCCTTCAAACCATTCTGTAGAGCCTGTGGCCTAAAGGGATGCTGAGTGACTGGGGCTGAGTTCCCTCTCCTGCTTCAGCTAGAGAAACTCCAGGCCTTTTTATGGCTGAGTAATATTCCATTGTATAAATGCACCACAACTTCTTTAATCATCTGTTGATGGACATCGAGGTTGTTTACCTGTCCTGGCTATTGTAAATATTGCTGCTCTTTACAATGGCTATTGTAAATATTGAGGTACGTGTATCTTTTAGAATTGTGGTTTTCTCAGGGTATATGCCCAGTTGCAGGATTGCTAGGTCACATGGTAGATTTATTCCTGGTTTTTTAAGGAATCTCCATACTGTTTTCCATAATGGCTGTATCAGTTTACATTCCCACCAGCAGTGCAGGAGGGTTCCCTTTTCTCCACATCCTCTCCAGCATTTACTGTTTGTAGATTTTTTTTTTTTTTACGATGGCCATTCTGACTGGTATGAAATGATACTTCATTGTAGTTTTTATTTGCATTTCTCTAATAATGAGCAATGTTGAGCATCTTTTCAGGTATTAGTAATAAGGTTTTATGAAGCTTCCCTGGTGGCTCAGTAGTTCCAATGCAGGAAAGAAGGGTTCAATCCTTGGGTCAGGAAGATCCCCTGGAGAAGAAAATGACAACTCACTTCAGTATTCTTGCCTAGCAAATCCCATGGACAGAGGAGCCTAACAGGCTATAGTCCTTGGTGTTGCAAAAGAGTTGGACACGACAGAGCATCTAAAAACAACAATAAGGATTTATACTCTAATAATAAGATAAAAGAAGGACCAGCAGAAGTGACATTTTTTTTCTAGCCAGTGATCCACAGGGTTTGGGGTGGAAATGGGGGAGCAATGGGAAGAGTCAGGTTTGAGTTCTAGGGATTAGAATTGGGGTAGCCTTGAGAGTCATAATAAGTTGAGAAGAGGAGCTGGCATATGGAATTAGAAGGAAAGATTTATTTTTAAAATTGAGTCATCACATCCGACTCAATGAGTGTAAGAATTTTTTGGGCTGTTGGAGCTATGAGGCCTATAACTACTTGTTATGTTTTGAAAACCAGTACAGTTGGGGCAGGAGTCAGAATCTGGGGAGTAAAGGAAGATGGTAAAAAGTGAAAGTTTCTTAGAGGGCAGCTACTTGTTTGAGAAATTGGATGAAAGGAAGAGATATACGTAGTAGTTCAAGGGGCATTAAGTAGAGTCTTTAACAAGGGGCCACAAAACCCTGCAGGTTGATTCCTTAAAAAATCTTACAAATATATGGTCACTGAGATTGTATTATATTCATTCATTCATTCACCAAGTATTAGGTGCCAGGCCCTCTGGCCACTTCTCCCCTTTACTTCAGTCTGGGCTTGGTGCCAGAATAGACCCTCAACAGTGAGTACTAGTGTGGCAATTACAGGACCTGGGCTGAGGATACCTGGAATAATAAATTGCAGTCATTTCTTCCCTTAATTGGAGCTAGAGTTGAAGTTTCTTTCCTTCTTCCCATCCTTCTTGGGAAGGTTGCTCGTATAGCATCAGTGTGATTCTAGCTATGTGCTGCCAGATGTTAACGCTCTTAAGTTTCCAGAACCTTTTAAGCAATGTGTTGTTTTTTTGTGCTCACCGCAGGTAGAGTGGAAGCCCCAGCTATTAGAGGTCCCACCGCAAACTCAGCTTGATTATATAGTCACCAATCTTGCTGGTGGCCCGAAACCACACTCTCCTTTCGACTCTCAGTACCGTGAGACCACGCTGAAGGTGAGCGATGCTTTCCTGCTCCCTGAAGCGCCTTGCAGAGCTGTGATGGTCTGCCCTGGGCTGGGGTTCTTTAGCAGGCTGTGAGATTTCTTCATTCTTCTCTCCCCTCCCACGCCTCAGGGGGGCATGTTTGCTGGACAGCTGACCAAGGTGGGCATGGAGCAGATGTTTGCCCTTGGGGAGAGGCTGAGGAAGAACTACGTGGAGGACATCCCCTTTCTTTCGCCAAACTTCAACCCACTGGAGGTCTTGTGAGTCACTTGAGAAAGGAATATAGCACCCAGTGTCAGGTCTTAAGTGTGAGAAAACCTGTCCTCACCCTCTGTGTGGTTCCCACTCTCATTCGAGGTAGTCTAGGTGGAGATATGAGAGTGATCTGGCTGCAGCCTGTCGCTCCATTGATCGCCAGGGTTGATTTGGCTCATCTGGCTAGCTCGGCTGGTGTCCCCTTCCTCTCTCACTGCTCTGCATGTATCCCTCCTGATGCTGCGTGCTCAGTCCAGAGGATGACCTTCCCTGAGAGAGGAGAACCGTTCTTCGATCGAGGGTATACAAGAAGCTGTGTTCCCTTGCTAGAACCTCCTAGGCAGTTTGGGGACAGTTACCCTAATATGATAGGATTCGGAGAACAAGTGGTCCCTGGAGGTCATGTTCACTGGCCCTCAGGTCTCTTGGAAAGCCATCCCACAGAGAGAGAAAGGGTATTTCCCAGCCCTCTAGCCCCCTTTTGGGGCTTTCCTGGTGGCTCAGATGGTAAAGAATCTGCCTGCCGTGCAGGAGACCAGGTTCGATCCCTGAATTGGGAAGATCCCCTGGAGAAGGGAATGGCTACCCACTCCAGTATTCTTGCCTGGAGAATTCTATGGACAGAGGAGCCTGGCAAGCTATAGTCCGTGGGGTCGCAAAGAATCAGGCACGACTGAGTGACTAACCCTGTAGTAGCTCCCTTTATGTAGTTTAGAAAGCCTATGAGTGCTCTGTGGAGTAAGGTAGTGGGCAAGTGTAAATCTTCCTTCTATGAGTTTCTCTATGTTTTTGTTTTGTTTCCAGCATCCGTTCCACTAACATCTATCGGAACCTGGAGTCTACCCGCTGTTTGCTGGCTGGACTTTTCCAGCGTCAAAAAGAAGGTTCGAGTTCAGGGTCTACAAGTCAGCCCCTGTCCCTGAGGTGCCTTTTCGTCTTGCTTCCAAAGCCCCGCCCTCTCTTTCTTGATGTCTGTCCCCACCTGGGTCTCTCTCCTCCTGCTCCTGGGGCCTCTCTGTTGTACCAGCTGTGTGGTGGGCCCCTCCGTGTCTGGCCTGCCGCTGCACCTGCCAGCCTGACCTCACACCTACACCGACATGTCAGCTGCTCCGATGCACCCCTGGCTCCTGACTTTTTCTCTCAAGTGTCTACACAAGCTGCATAAGGTAGCTGCAGCCAGAGTTTTTCAAACAATACTTGGGGCTTTTTGTTTAGTTGAGACACTGCTGGAGAGGAAAGAGAGTAAGAGGAACTCTTCACTGGGACCCAGGCCTGCTGCCACGGCCCTGGTCTTGGTGATAATCCACAGCATAATCCAGGTGGTGGTAACAGTTTCCCATATGGCCTTTCCCAATTCAGGAAGTCTGTTGAGTTTGGGTTTTGACATATTCAGCCAGTGAGTGATCACACTAGTGGGTTCTGCAACTTTCCACCCTCAAGGACTACGTTTATTATTTTCCCTTATGGATCTCATGTATTTGAGGGCTTTTGACTATCAAGTGAAGCTGCATTTGGTCGTGAATTTTAATCGATTCAAATTTACACTTAATTACTGGTCTGAGTTTCAGAGCATCATGACCTCGCCAATATTAAAATACTCAAATGATGCCATAAGGCAAAAGTTCTTGTTACTTTGTTTAACTTCTTTAGCAGTATCTCAAATTGAGGTAAAATTTCCATCAGGCTTTTAAAATATATGTAAGATACAGAACCTCCAGACCAAAGGAGGCTGGCCTTGCCCCTAGCTGGTTTGGGTATGGCTGCTAATTCTGGCTGACATTGGCTGAATACAAACAGCCTGAATAACAGAGTAAACAGGATGGCCTGCTCCTTACCTTTTGGGAGCCCCTGAGCTTAGGAATAGTCTACGGTGCATGGCCTTCTGAAAACTGTTCACTTGCTCAGCTTCTGAAAGGCAAATGTCCTGTCCCCAGAACCACCTAAAGTATAAGTAATGTAGAAAGGGTGTTTTTTGGTAGCAGCCTGATCTACAGGCGGGCCTCAGACTCAGGCTGCCCCAGGTTTCCTGCGAGGAAGGAAGTGGTATCATCACCAACTGCTGGTGTGGCCGCCTGGGTAGCCGCTCCCTGCGCTGGACTCAGCCTCACACTCCAACTTGACTTGTGACCTGGCTACTTCCTTGCCTTGGCCATTATCATGGGATTTGGATAGACCAAAGAACCCCACAAGGTGCTAACATTGCTGGGAGTGGTTCAACTTTGGGATATTGTTTCAAGAGTAAAATTGTAGCGAAGTCCAAGAAGGTTTTGAGTAAGCTCCAGAGAATCAGAATGGTGGGGAAGGGCTGGAGGGTGTTGCTCTATATCATTTGGTCATTCATTCCTTCAACACATATCTGAGTGCCAGCTCAAATATACCTTATTTATCGTAAACTGAAGGTCAGTTATCCAGACAGTCATGGCAGGTACCAGGTAGGAATTACCATGTGTTAAGTAGAGGCTTAAATCAGAGTTACTATTATTCTCACATTTAAAGGACTCACTGTACATCAAACATGGTTCTAAGAGCTTTGCAGATACTGACTTAATTCTTGTGATGACCCTGTGAAGTAGGTAGCATCTCTGTTTTACAGATAAGAAAACTAAGGCAAAGGATAAAGGACTGTCTGAGGTACACAAAGCTAGTAAATGGAGGAGCTGGGATTCAAATTCTGGCAGTCTGATTTCCCAGTCCATACTTTTCACTGTTGTGCCATCTTGCTTCTCAGAAGACTTGGGTATCTGGAGAGGGCCTCTGATCGTGAGGTCTGTTTTACGATGTGTTCTGCAGAACTCCAGGATTCTTCAGAGGGGTCAGGATCTACAGAAAAGGAGTGGGAATGGGGCATGCAAGTACACTGTGCTTCAGACTCCTACCTGGAAGCCCTCAACCCCTTTTCTTTTATTACCTTATTTCATAGTGGGAGAAAAAAGCTCCCACTGCTTTAGAAACAATTGGAAATTGCTGATACTAGTCTCACCCCTTCGATTTACATGTGAGCCCCAAAGAAGAGAAGTGACTTCCCAAAGTCATCCTGCTGGTTGGTTGTAGATTCAGGGCTAACCTCATGACGCAGTCTGATTTTCTCCTCCTGTCCAGACCAGCCAAGTGTGTGTGACTTCTGGTATTGTGCTCCAGTCACGGTAGGCTGCTCTTTAATCCTGAGGTTTTGACTATCAGTAATTTGTTTGGGAATGGTAGGTCTTTGGGGTTTGGATTCACCTGAGGGCTTCCCAGGTGGCGCTAAAGAATCTGCCTGCCAATGCAGGAGACGCAAGAGATGTAGGTTTGATACCCGGGTTGGGAAGATCACCTGGAGTAGGAAATGGCAACATACTCAGTATTCATGCCTGGAAAATTCCATGGGCCGAGGACTTGGTGGGCTATAGTCCATGGGGCTGCAAAGAGTTGGATAAAACCGAGTGACTGACCACATAATACAGCAATCATTCCACAGATTGACCTCAGTGAATTCCATAAAGCTCCTCTGCCATCAGAGAAGAAGAGGGTTGAGCTGTGTAGAACAGGACGCTGGTGCAGAGCAAAGCATGGAAAGGTGTTAAAGCACCTCCCTTGGGCATTGACAGGAGACAAGGGTACCTGTCAACTCTGAGCAGGAGCAAGCTGCTGTGAGGTGTGTAAGAAACACTGTCTGTAGTCTAATCTATGCTTCCTGCTAGTGCATCTAGAAGCCTGGCTTTTCTTTTGGGCAAGGCCATGGGGTCTCAGAGGATTTGTGACCTTGTGGGCACCTTTCTCAGATTGTTTCATAAGTCACCATATTGGTGTATGCAGGCATGCATGCATGCTAAGTTGCTTCAGTTGTGTCCGACTCTTTGTGACTGTATAAACTGTAGCCTGCCAGGGTCCTCTGTCCATGGGATTTTCCAGGCAAGAATACTGGAGTGGGTTGCCATGCCCTCCTCCAGGGGATCTTCCCATCCCAGGGACTGAACCCGTGTCTTACTTCTGCATTGGCAGGAAGGTTCTTTACCACAAGTGCCACCTGGAAAGCCCATATTGGCTTATAGGGTTGGACTTTGCAAAGCAAGAAAATCACCTTGTTCTGCTAAAGTAAGGGATGGCCCATTTGTTAGCATCTCCGAGTGCTGGTAGTATCTTGAGGCAGGCTTTTTTTTTTGGAATGCATCATAGATGTGCCTGGAGTAGGAAATAGCTACCCACTCCAGTATTGTTGCCTAGAAGATCCCTAGAGGAGCGTGGCAGGCTACAGTACATAGGGTTGCAAAGGGTCACGACTGAGCATGGATGTGCCAGTCTGATCAGGTCTGTGCCTTCTCCAGGATACAGGTAGCTCAGCAGGAGAGGTTGTGCTCGACAGAACTGGGCTGCTGTGTGCTTTCTCAGACCCAGGGGAGCTCCTGTTGGCAAAGCCAGGACATTCACTGTCCTTAAGGAGTAACCTGGATGAAGGCCTCTGGAAGTAGCTCCATCTGTGTATACAAAGAGAAGAAGTGGGTGGAGCTGCTGGGAAGAACAAGCTGAAGCCTCTTCCCGCCTGTGCTTCCCACCTTCCTTCCAGGACCCATTGTCATCCACACTGATGAAGCAAGCTCGGAAGTCTTGTACCCCAACTACCAATACTGCTGGAACCTGCGGAAAAGAACCAGGTAACTGCCTCTGACTCACGTTCCTTAGGGTGGGGGTACAGGCAGCATTATACCACCTCTGCCAGCAGACTGGCTGTGCCAATGGATAATGGATGGGAGAGATGGCATTACTTGGGTCTGACATCAGCTGTCTAGGATGGGAGGCAGCTGTTGCTCACAGGACAGGCTCATGGTGAAGGTACAGGACATCCAGGGAGACCTACACGCTGGGCTGAGAGATGGTGTATACAGCCACGCGTGGGGTTTCACCATTTACCAAGCATTGTCCTTTGTATTCAGTCCTGGGCTCTCAGATGGGGTAACTGAAGAAACTTATGGAAAAGATGAGTAAGCCAGTCATTAACTGCAAATCTGGATGGGCACGCCAAAGAAGACACAATGTGCTGCTGTGTAGGGTAGATTGGTTTGGAGCTGATGGCACTATTCAGGTTTCAGGTATTTTGAGACTGCACTTAAAATATGTAGAGTGTGTTCCCCAGAAGAAGTAGACATGTTTTCAAGCAGACCTGGCCATGCTTGCATTGTTTTGGGTATAATAGAAGGGAATGCTGGAATGGGATTTGGAAAATCGATTACTCTAGCCCAGGTATGTACTAAGTCAGTTGGCCTAGTAGAGTTTCAGTTCAGTTCAGTCACTCAGTCCTGTCCGACTCTGCGACCCCATGAACCACAGCACGCCAGGCCTCGCTGTCCATCACCAGCTCCCGGAGTTCGCCCAAACCCATGTCCATTGAGTTGGTGATACCAACCATCTCATCCTCTGTTGTCCCCTTCTCCTCCTGCCCTCAATCTTTCCCAGCATCAGAATCTTTTCAAATGAGTCAGCTCTTCGCATCAGGTATCCAAAGTATTAGAGTTTCAGCTTAAACATCAGTCCTACCAGTGAACACCCAGAACTGATCTCCTTTAGGATGGACTGGTTGGCTCTCCTTGCAGTCCAAGGGACTCTCAAGAGTCTTCTCCAACACCACAGTTCAAAAGCATCAATTCTTTGGCGCTCAGCTTTCTTCACAGTCCAGCTCTCACATCCATACATGACCACTGGAAAAACCACAGCCTTGACTAGACGGACCTGACACAGTAATGTCTCTGCTTTTCAATATGCTGTCTAAGTTGGTCATAACTTTCCTTCCAAGGAGTAAACATCTTAATTTCATGGTTGCAATCACCATCTGCAGTGATTTTGGATTTTGTAGAGTTTACGTATCTTTAAAATGACAATTATACTAGCTAACCCCAATGAGTTGTTGAAAGTTAAATAAGATCCTACATGATGAATGAAATATATTTTGTGAACTTAATAACCATACAGTATAAAGAAATATAAGGGATAACTTTTTTATTTTTCGGCAGAGGCCGGAGGCAGGCTGCTTCTTTGCAGCCAGGGATCTCAGAGGATTTGAAGAAAGTGAAGGAAGGGATGGGCATTGCCAGTAGTGATGAAGTGGACTTCCTCGTCCTACTGGACAACATGGCTGCTGAGCAGGTAGGCTGGCTGTCCTCCTTGAGCTCTGGGAGGGTCAGGGGAACCTGAGCAAGGCTTGGTGGGCTGGCTCCTGAGTTAGAAGCGGGTGGAGGCCTCCTGGCTTGGAGGCAGCTGTGAAAGCACTTGCTGGCAGAATGGACCTGGAAATGGGGGGGTAGGGTGGACTCCTCACCAGATTAGGAGTGTAGACATTTTAACTCTTTACCAGAGTTTCTTGAAGCATATTCACTAGAATACCCATGATGCAAGTGTGTATAATGTGGGCAGGCAGGGCTGGGGTGGGTGGTGAGTAGGGAGGGATTGTGGTCTGAAAAGTTTGGAATGCCTCTTTATTGTGTCACTTTTTGGAGAGTCTGTATGCACGTCAGCCTATAATCTTTAATTCTGTTTTTCTCAAGCTTGGCCCTAGAATCTTTTTTTTCCTAATAAATACTGATGGCCACACAATGGGAAATGCTGCTCCAGATTCAGAAGTCAGACACCCAAAGGCTGTACAGTCTGGATCCTCCTTCCTTCTCTTGTGAAGATGACAGTGTGCCTTGAAGGCAGAAATGCACCTTATGCTTACGTGTAAAATAGGTTTAAGGTTATAAAACAAAAGAGTTGATAAAGTATTTATATGGCATACTTTTTAGAAATCATTTTGGGGATGATGAAGGCCGAGTAAAAATTTATTAATTTCTTGCCTTTTATTTATTTATTTATTTAGCTTAAAAGAACACAAATGTTTTTTACTTTGGAGTAGATGAGCATCAGAAAGAGAGGAAAAAACAATTTTTCTCTGGGCCTTCAGATCTGGAGGAATAGCTTCCGACAGGCCTTGGGGACATAGAGTTTTGAGCCAGTCTCTCTCTGAGAGAAGACAGTCCCCTTGGACTCCATGGAAGCGGATCGGCCGCCAGGCCCATTGGATGAGCATTTCTTTCTAAAACTGTACCCATGGCCCTTTCAGGTGCACAACCTCCCGAGCTGCCCCACGCTGAAGAGGTTTGCATGGATGATTGAGCAGAGAGCTGTGGACACAGCCATGTACATCCTGCAGTGGGAAGACAGGTGAGGGGGCCTCTTCAGCTGCCGGCATACAGTCACGCTTGGTCAGGCCTCCCAGAGTGTGGGGAAGGGGACTCGTCAGGCCTGCTCATACCTGTCAGCTGGTGTCTCTGTGTGCAGAGGCTGAAATCACCCCATTCTGCTGGCCTTCTGAATAGAGTCGGCCCTGGGTCCTTCCATTTCTGGAACAGGGATGGTGACGTAGTGTTTTCATTCACTGTTACACAAAACTGGGAGCTGCCACTCGACCAAGTTTCTCTCTCTCTTTTTAAAGTATTTATTTTATTTTTATATATTTATTTGGCCATGCCAGGTCTTAGTGGCAGCATGTGGAATCTAGTTCCCTGACCAGGGATCAAACCTGGGCCCCCCTGCATAAGGGAGCATGGACTCTTAGCTACTGGACCAGCAGGGAAGTCCCTTGATTGAGTTTCTCTTAATCACTGACTTTTTCCTTTGCTTTAAGTTTCAAAACATTGGGAGAATGAAGGAAGAATAATTATTGCTCATTTTATTAATCATATTACAGTTTATAAATAATTTTCCTGTTCTTGCCATGAGGTTGATGTCATTATCCCTGACAAGTCCAAGTCCTGGCTTTAGAGATGGGGAAACGGGGCCCGAGAGATGTGGGCCACCTTGCCTAGGCTCAGCTAACAAGAGGTGGAGGCAGGACTTGAACCCAGATCTTCTGACCAGCAATCCTGTATTTTCTCTGTTTTACTGGTATTTAGGGCTCTCTTTATAGAAGGCCTATTTCCCGACTATCAGAATGGAAGGTATCTCTCTTCCCAAATATAAAAAGCACTTTTTAATGGTTGGTTCAGAGCATGCAGCTTGTACTCAGAATAGATGACTTGGCAAGAGAGGGGAGTATAGAGGGGAAGTCCTGAGGAAGAGAAGTGGGAGGAAAAAGCCGCTAACGTTTCAAGAATTTGCTTGATCTTGCATCATAGGAGCCTCTGCCTGCTTTTCTTCCGCTCAGTCAGTGCATCCATTTTGCACTTGCCTCAGGCTCCTGGAAGGTTCCAGCCACACCCTCTCAGCTCGCTGCCACTCCTGTGACTGACCACCTTCCCTCATCTTTTCCTGAGGTGGCCCCACTGTTCCTTCCCTTCCACCAGCACATACTCGCACGTATCTGTCCTGGCTGCGCTGCTCGCTGCTGTGTGCTCAGGCGCTCTCTAGTTGCAGCGGGGCTTGCTCTCTGGTTGTGCACGGGCTTCTCACTGCGGCGGCTTCTCCTGTTGCAGAGCATGGGCTCTAGGCGCACGGGCTTCAGTGATTGCCGCACCAGGCTCAGTAGTTGTGACAAACAGGCTCAGCTGCTCTGCAGCATGTGGAATCTTCCTGGACTAGGTATTCAACTCATGTCCTCTGCCTTGGCAGGTGGATTCTTGTCCACTGTGCCACCAGGACAGTCCATACACACATGGTTAATAAATATATTAGGCTTTGCAGGCTGTGCATTATCTGTTGTGTCTGTTTGTCTTGGCCCGTGGAGCATGAAAGCAGCCATAGATGATACACAAACAAATGGGCACAACTGTGTTCTGGTGGAACGAGTTACAAAAACGGGCTGCTGAGTTGGAATTGGCCCACAGGTGTTGTTTGCTTTCTCCTGCATTTTAAACAAGATCTGGGTCCAGTCCACTTTCTTTTCCATTAGCCCTGGTTTCTTAAAACTGATATTTCTTCAGGAACAAATGGTTCTAGTTCATAATGCCATACAACTTGCCTTGGCCTGCACGAATTATTTGGAAAGTATACGCTGCTTATAGTATTGATTGCCTGCTGCTGCTGCTGCTGCTAGGTCGCTTCAGTCGTGTCCGACTCTATGCAACCCCATAGATGGCAGCCCACCAGGCTCCCCTGTCCCTGAGATTCTCCAGGCAAGAACACTGGAGTGGGTTGCCATTTCCTTCTCCAATGCATGAAAGTGAAAAGTGAAAGGGAAGTCGCTCAGTCGTGTCCGACTCTGTGCAACCCCATGGACTGCAGCCCACCAGGCTCCTCCATCCATGGGATTTTCCAGGCAAGAGTACTGGAGTCGGGTGCCGCTGCCTTTTCCATTGGTTGCCTACTCTTCAGCTATTGCTTCAACTTTCCTTGATTTGTAAAAGTGGCCAGTCACCATGAATAAGGATTGGTCTAAGCCAGTCACGGCAACTCTTTTTGTCAGTGATTGGGTTCTGGGGATTCTGGGAAAGATTTTCTTCTCTTGGATAAAAAGTGAGAGTCACCCAAACCAAGCCTTTTTGCTGCTTACTAGCCCCCATGTTCCTGCTTTGTTTGTTACTTCTCAAATGTGCTTTGAGTTGAGGTAACCACCTGTGATCATGAGGTGCCCATCCTGAGAATGAAAGTGGTAGAGCCCCAGTGCCAACCCAAGGGCTCTAGTGCTGGACTTGTTAAATAAATTAAGAAAAGTCCTTATGGTCTCAACGCCAAAGAAGGGGAGCTGACACAGAGGAAGTGTAGTTCAGGCGATTTCCCTTCAGATCGTTCTTCTAAGGCCCTTCTGGAATTCCAGGAATTCATTACACCTTGTCCTTCCCAGTTTTGGCCTCGTTCTCTATTGCTTATCCTGGTCGCCATCCCCTCACCCCTCCCATCTCAGCCACGTTCGTACCAGGTCTGTACCCTGCTGCTGTTTACAGTCTCGGTGCACAGAGAGCCCTTGGACATAAGGCAGTGCTGCTTCTGCCCTTACTGCCTGTCTCTGTCCTTCTTGCATTCCCCACCTTTTCTCAGCTCTCTGACTGGGCTCATGAGGTTCCAGGGGGCAGAAGCAGCCTGCATCCCTTGTGTGCCCAGTGCCCACTGGGTACTTCAGTACCATTTACTCACCACAGGGAGGGCCTTCAGATGGCAGTTGGCCCATTCCTCCACATCCTGGAGAGCAACCTGCTGAAAGCCGTGGACCCTGCCACTCCGCCCAGCAAGACCAGGTACTTGGCCGAGGAGCTTGGCTTGGCGTGACTGAGGAGGGTGGTGGTGGTGGGGCTGTGGCTACAGGAAGGGAACCCAGGTTCTAGGAGGGTGAGAACCAGACTGTCGGTAACTGAAAGTAGATATTCGAGGCCATGTGTCCCAGAGACATTCACGACATTTCTACCTTTCTTCCTGACACATCTGTCCTACCATGTTTCTAAATTTTCGTTTTAGTAGAAAAGAACCCTGAATTAATTTTTCCATTTTTTAAAACTAATTGAACATGCATCCAGTGGAATAAGTAATTAGGACATCACAACTCTGGGAGGATGGACAGGGAGGTCTGGTGTGCTGCAGTCCATGGGGTCGCAAAGAGTCGGACACGACTGAGCGACTGAACTGAACTGAACTGATTTGGTATTAAAATAGCCCCAAACAATGATAGTTGCTTAATAGATTGTTTAAACACCTTCACTGAGTATATTGGAAGAAAGGATTTCTACTGGGCATTTAAAAATATTGGAAGTGGCTTGTGAACCTCCATAGCCACTTTTGGGGTGACTGGAACTCTAGGTTAGGGACCATGGATTTGGAATGTGTGTCCAAGGCACTTGGTAACCAAAGTGTGGTCTGTAGATAAACAGGTTCACCATCACCTGAGATTGTTTGATTTTCCACTGTAGCCTGACCCACTGAATCAGAGTCTGCCTTTTAACAAGACTCCCAGGTGGTTTGTAAGCCCCCTGATATTGGAGAAAACACTTTGCGGCCCCATGGACTGAATCCCACCAGGTTCCTCTGTGCGTGGAATTCTCCAGGCAAGAATACTGGAGTGAGTAGCCATTCCCTTCTCCAGAGGAAACTTCCCAACCCAGGGATCTAACCTGGGTCTCCTGCATCGCAGCCAGATTTTCCCTCTTTGAGTCACCAGGGAAGCCCATCTACGCCCAAGGAGTTTTTTGATTTTTTCCCTCACATTTATTTATTTGGTTGTGCTGGGTCTTCATTGCAGGACGCAGGCTTCAGTAGTTGTGGCACTTGGGCTTAGTTGC
The DNA here is from genome assembly GCF_016772045.2 of Ovis aries. NCBI lineage: Eukaryota > Metazoa > Chordata > Mammalia > Artiodactyla > Bovidae > Ovis > Ovis aries. The sequence goes on along the minus strand of NC_056054.1, from coordinate 98,712,786 downwards.
TCCATAGCATGTGAGCTCTTACTTCCTGGACCAGGGATCAAACCCATGTCCCCTGCACTGCAAGGTGGATTCTTAACCACTGGGCTACCAGGAAAGTCCCTCAAAGGAGATTTATACCAGGCTCAACTGATTTCTAGATGTCACCTGGTTTCCCCACTCAAAGGAGGCAGGTGATATCCTGGCCTCCAGCATCCTGCGGTGAAGAACTATGGAGAACTGTTTTCTTCTTGCAGGAAGCTGTATCTCTATGCAGCTCACGATGTGACCCTCATGCCTCTCTTAATCACCCTGGGAATTTTTGACCACAAATGGCCCCCATTTGCTGTGGACCTGACCGTGGAACTCTACCAGCACCGGGAGTCTAAGGAGTGGTTTGTGCAGCTCTATTACCGAGGGAAGGTAAGACCTCTGGGGTGTGGCTGGGAGGTGGCTGGGCCACGCGGCCCACCTGGTTTCACACCAAGTCACCTGCTTGGGCCCAGGGAGTCTCCACTGGTACACGAGCTCTCTGGATCCTCTCATGGCTGTGGCCCAGGGGTAAGGCAGAACTGGGTCCGTAGTGGCAGGCTGGGGCTGGAACCGTGTCCCGGTTCTGCCACAGAACCCTTCTAACAGCAGGACCACCCTTCTCTTCTCCTGAGGGTCTCTCCCAGGATGTAACTCCTGACTGCGAGGCCTGTTTGGAAGTTAATGATGAGGTCTTTGGGAGGTGATGTGTCCTGTCAGCACCTCTGGTGCCGTGGCCACTGCAGCAGGCTGCTGTCCAGGGCAGAGGCTGAACGCTCCCTAAGGTTAGACCTTTAGCCTTCCCAGGGGTATAACATCAATGTGTCTTCCAGTCAGTTCAACCAACAGTTATTGAGTGACTTTTCATGAGCAGGGCATAGTGCCTTTAATCTGAAAGCTGACTGATTAATGGGGGGTTCTTGGCTGATACATGTGTACATACACATCTGATTGGGTCAAAGCCTTTCAGAACTCTGGACATAGCTGAAAACAGCCAGACAGGGTCCCCAGTGCCCCTGCTGAGTTACGTCTCTTCCATAGGAGCAAGTGCCAAAAGGTTGCTCTGACCGGCTCTGTCCACTGGACCAGTTCTTGAACACCATATCAGTTTATACCTTAAACCCAGAAAAATACCACATGCTCTGCTCTGAAGCACAGATGATGGGACTTGGAAATGGAGAGTGATTGGTTTGTACAAGTGAGATGTCTGGATTTTTAAAATAAAACACCTTTACACAATGCCTCCTGCTGTTTGGTTTGGGGAAGGCAAGAACAAGGGTTAATGGACTTTAACATAAGGTAAGGGTATTTCTTTCCTATCGGTATATTAAGGTCTCTTCTTGAAAGGAAAAGGGTATAATGTTGAGACCAAAAGGATATATCCTATTTTGTGGCTTGATTTCCATGGCAGCTGCCTGTGACATGAGGCTTCCCTAGTGGCTCAGATGATAAAGAATCTGCCTGCAATGTGGAAGCCCTGGGTTCCATCCCTGGTTTGGGAAGATCCCCTGGAGAAGGGCATGGCTACCCACTCCAGTATTCTTGCCTGGTGAATTCCATGGACAGAGGAGCCTAGTGGGCTACAGTCCATGGGGTTGCAAAAGTCAAACATGACTGAGCAACTAACACTTTCCTTTTCTTGCCTGTGACATAAGCTATAGAATTGCGTGTGGATTTGGACCTCAGTTCTTTTCCTGTCTTCATTTCACACACATATATTGAACATCTGCTAAGTAGTGGTCATTATAAGGGTGAAAGATTTCTGCCCTCAAGTTTTTTCAGTCCAGTAGGAGAGGCAGATAAAGTATATCAGTGATGATGATACAGTATGGTTCATCCTGTGATAAGGTACCTTGAGGGCTGTTTGGGTTCAGAGAAGACCCCTCAGCCCTGATTGGCAGGGGCTGGGGGGAGCAGTTAAAGGTTTTTTGGCAGGTTTTGCTCTGATCTGAATAAGAGAAAAATGAGTGAGTAGTAACCAGTTAAGTAAGGAGAAAAGAGTGTCATGTAAAAGATCGGCTAACCAGGTAAGCAAGGAGGAAAGGGTGTTGTGTGAAAGGTCAGGGAGCATAGCTGGGCAGTGAGGTGGAGCCCTGCTATGGAGACCCAGCAGGGGGGTCCCTGGCTTGTGGTGGCTGTAGCTCCAGGAGCGTGGGTGAGGTCTCTGCATGGTGGGTCAGGACCACTCAGCATATGTGCTCTACCTTGACCTGGGCCTCCAAAGTTACCTGATGGTCCCCTATTTCCTTTTCAATTTTCTCATTCTTCCCCAGAATCTATTTCAAACTTTCTTTGATCTCAAACCATCAATCCCTTTACTTCTCAGAGAAAACAGCAAGCACAAACACCTCTCTGCTTCCCACTGTCTGTATGGTGATGACTCCCAGATCTCCTTCTCTAGTTCAGGTTTTCTCTTCCAAGCTTCAGACTCTCATGTCCACTTGGAGGTCTCATAGACACAGAATTTCCCCTCTCTCCTCCTAGACCTGCCCTCCCCACAAGCCTGCCTTATTTGAATGGAAGCCACCTCCACCATCCACTCAGTTACTAAACCAGAAATCTATCCTTATCTCTTTCCTCTCACATGTTTCTATGTCTGGTCTGTTAAGTTCTATCAATCCCACCTGTTTATGTCTTAAATATATTCGTATCTCCTTATCCTCAACCTTCAATATCCCTTCACCCTACTAAGTGCTATATTTAATTCACTAAGAAAATAAAAGCAATCAGAAGATAACTTCCATCACCCCTCCCCAACCTGCTAACCCAGCTGCATTGTACCTACAAGGCCCTCCTTCCTGTTACTAAGAATGAACCATTCCTACTCCTATTGAAGGCCAACCCTCCAGCTTTGCTTTAAACCCTGTAATTATTTCTTTCCTGTATTGTTAATTTTCTCTTCCTACCAGTTATTCCCATTAGCTTACAAACATGCCATAAAATCCCGTCTTGAAAAATGTTTCCCACGTCTTTGAAGTACTCTGCTATTTTCTTCTTCCCTTTATAACAAAACTTTTCAAAAGAGGTGTTTATACCCTGATTCTTCCCTTCCCCTTCTCTTTTGAACGAACTGTGATTTGGCATTCACCCCTACCACTCCATGGAAACAGCTTTGTTAAAGTCATCAGTGACCTCTGAGTGCTAAATTAGTAGCCAGTTTTCAGTCTTCTTAGCTTCTCATTAGCACTCTTGGAAGAGTTTCTCCATTTGGCTTCTATGACAAATGGTTTTCCTCACTTCTTGACTTCTCAGGTTTCTCTGAATCTACCTTTTAAAAATCTCTAAATGTTGGAGTATCTCTCTTAGTCCTTGGACCTTTTCTCCTACACTTACCACACCCCCCACACACCCACCTTTGGTGATGTCAAGCTATTCTGTAACTTAAAATATTATTTACATAATGTCTCCCAAATTTATACCTTCATTCTGGACCTTTCCCTCTGAAGTCTGGTCTCATTTCCAACTGTTTACTCAACATCTCTGCATGGATATGTAAGATATTTAATGTGTATTAAACTTGCCATTGCCTGTGCTGAACTCTTAATTCTCTCTCCTCTTCTGCTTCTCCACAACTTCCCCATCGAGGTAAATGGCATTACCATTAACCCAGTTGGTTGGGCCAAGAACTTTGGAGTTACCCTTAACATCTGTCTTTTTCTTATGTCCTACATCTAATCCATCAGTAAACGCTATTGCGCCTTATCCAGAATTGACTGCTTCTCAAGACTACCATTGCTACTATTCCAGCAGCACCACTCACCTGGACTGTTGCCATGTCTCGTGTTTCTGTGCTTTCACTCTCTGCTAATTTATTCCCAACACAGGTGTTGCTTTTAAAATACGAGTCACATTGCCATTCAGGGGCTCCATCTAAGAGAAGGTGCTAGACAAGAGTTGTTTTATGTAGCTAACCATTCTGGTTTGCTAATTGTTTTCCTACCTATAAACTTGAAGTTGTTGCTCATTGAAAAAAGATAAATAAATTAAATAAATATTTGAATTATCCAAATAAAATACGAGTTAGATCATGTCAGTCTTCTGCTCAGAATTCTTGCCAGACTTCCCATCTCAAAAAAAGGGCCAGTCATAATGGCGGTCAAGGTCTTTATGTAACTTCCTTTCCTCCCTGTCTCTACTCACTGGACTCCAGCCATACTATTCTTGTTTCCCAAGAAGTCCCAAGGCATGTCCTCATCTCAGGCTCTTTGTACTTGCTCTTCTCCTCTCTGGAACATTCTCCTAGACATGGGCATTTTTAGCTTCCTCTCTTCATTCAGATCTCAGCTCACTGTCATCTCTGGGAGACGATTCCATATTGTCCTATATGAGACATTTCAGATCCACCCCTTTACTCTACCTACAGCCCAATTACATTCTGTCTCCTTGTGTGATGGGCTGACTTATGTCCACTTAAAATTCATATTTCGAAGTCCTAACCCCCAGTACCTCAAATGTGACTATATTGGAGTAGAGCCTTTAAAGAGGTAATTAAGGTAAAAAGAGGTGATATGGATGGGCCCTAATCCAATATGGCTGGATAAGGAAGAGAGCGTTAGGACTCTGACACAGAAGGAAGGCCATCCGAAGACTCAGGGAGAGAATGGACATCTATAAGCCAAGTAGAGAGGCCTCAGAAGAAACCAGCCCTGCTGACACCATGACCGTGAACTTCCAGAACCGCCAGGAAATGCATTTCTACTGTTTAAGCCACCTGGTCTGTAGTATTTTGCGCTGCTAGCCCCAGTAAACCAGTCCGCCTGCCCTCTTTTCCACTGTGGTTCTTCTCAGTGCTTGATATTACACATTTGTGTATTTATCTATCTCTCTGACAAGAACGTGAGCTCCATGAAGGCAGACTTCATCTTGTTCACCCCTGTGTGGCCAGTGCTGAGAATCGTGCCTGGCAAGTGCTAGTAGTCACGCGTTCGTAGAGTGAGCACATGCCCTCTGCCTCCGTTCTGGGCTCACACTTATCCTCCCAGGTTACTCAGCCCCTTTCTAGTGGGTCATCTCCTTTGAGACGTGGCCCCTGCTTGCCTCTCCAGCCTCATCCTTTATGCCCCCTGACACATCCCCAGACTGAACTGTTTCAAGAAAAGTAAGTCTTGCCCTCTGGCCCTTGTGACACACTCTTCCCTTCCCTGACCCCCAGCACACCCTCTCTTGCCCAACTATCCCTCTCTTTTTTTTTTTTTTTAAGGAGAGGGAGAGACTTTTTTTTAAAGCAGTTGGCTCACACAGTCGTGGGGACCAGCAAGTCTTTAGGAAGGGGACTCAGGTAAGAGCTGGTATTGCCATCTTGATGGTCGGAAACTCAGGCAGAATTTCTGTGTTGCTATCTTGAGAATTCCTTCTTCCCTTTCTTGTACTTCTTTTTTTTTTTTTTTTTTTGGCCACACCTCACAGAATGTAGTAGTTTTAGAACCAGGGATTGAACCCACAGTCCCTGCATTGGAAGTGTGGAGTCTTAACCACTGAACCACCTGGGAAGTCCCTATCCCTCGCATCTGGATACCTCCTGTGTTTCTGTCTGTCTGTCAGTAGGGGGCACCTGTCTTGTCCATTGCTATGTTCTTAGAGCCAAGTACAGGACCTGGAACAAGATTCACTGAATGGCTTCTGACGGCTTCCTATCCTTGTTTCTGCCTTGCAGGAAGGGGGCTTCTGTGCACTCTTCTCCACTCACCACCAGGGGGAAGCATGGAGTAAGGGAAACAAGGCTTCTGCTGGGTTCACATTCTGATGCTAACAGCTGTTTTCTTTGTGACCCTTGGACAGGTGTCTGAGCCTGCTTTTCCTCTCATGTAAAATGGAGATAATTATTATCAACTTATTAACTAATTAGGGTTGTTGTGAAAACTGAGTAAATGTAAGAGCCTTCAAATGCTCCTTTTTGTCCCACTGGGCTCACTCAGCACTAACTTTAGTTTCCTCAACTAGTCAGGTGCTTTGGACTGCTCTTTCCAGCCGCCCTCTCTGCAGGCCGTGCTTCCCTTTGCCTGCCCTTACCAAGGAGAGCACGCCTATGTGTGCAGGAGAGCCCTGGCCCCTCTCTGGCTAGTTGTGTGACTGTGGGCAAGACATTTAACTTTTCCGAGCTTATGCTTTCCCAACTGCAAAACAGTGATGTTACTATTCCCCTAACCTGACAATTTGTTCTGAGGATGGATGTGAAATGTAAAATGGAGATGTTATTGGGAACGCATGTAAGAATTAAAGATTTTAAAATTAAAAAAAAAAAAAAAGGAGATGTTAGGCACAGCATAGCCTAACCTGCCCTTGGCCTCGACTGGTTTCTCTTAATGCTTTTAAAATGAGTGTTGTTAAGGTTGAAATAATTTCCAGAGGGGATCTCACCCTTGGATGGCAAAGTAAAGGGCCTCCCAGGAGACAGGAGAATGGTCACTCCTCTCCCCCCATATAACCAAGCCTGTTCAGATAGGCTGACTTCTTGGGAACTTCACCTGAGAGACTGTCTGGAGGGCCTCATGGCTTATCTTAGGAGCTCTTGGCCCTGGTAGGCACTGGGATGAAATAACTGGTAAAGACAAGGCCAGGCACTGCTGTGCTGACTCTCCTTTAATAGTTTCATGTAGATAGTTTAAAGCTGAAGCTTCAATACTTTGGCCACCTGATGCGAAGAACCAACATATTAGAAAAGATACTGATGCTTGGAAAGATTGAGGGCAGGAGGAGAAGGGGGCAACAGAGGATGAGATGGTTGGATGTCATCACCGACTCAATGGCCATGAGTTTAAGCAAATTCTGGGAGACAGTGAAGGACAGAGAAGCCTGGCATGCTGCAATCCATGGGGTTGCAAAGAGTCGGACACGACTTAGCGACTGAATGACATAGTTTGAAAGGACAGCAAGGACATCAAAACTGAAAGATCCACCTGGAGAGAGGGAGGAGGAAAGAGTTTTTATTCCACCCACACCCCCAGACCTCAGGGCACTGGGTCCTGGTGTGCTGACTTGTTTATTATAAGAAACTTGCATCTTTGCAAGTGATGCCTGGCACCCCTTCTCCTCAGCTGGACTTATCTAGGGCACTGCTCATATACCTGTGAAGAAGGCTGCGGGGTTTAAGAGCAGCTACTTTAATATATACCAGGGAAGTATCATTCTTCAGCTTTGGGGCCAAGAGCTGTGGTTTGCTGTGCACCCTGGCTCTGCACGGGCAGGTGTGGGTCCCTTTGGCTGCCTGGGGAATTCTCTGGGGAGCGGGCTGTGTGCTCTGCTCAGACCCTGCCCTCTAGTGGCCAGGGGAACCGGCCATGCAGTCCGGACCATCCCAGTCCACCCCATCAACCTCTAGGATCCTGGTCCCTGTCCAAGGGTAAGTGCGGAGAGGAGAGAAACACTTTTCCCAATACAAAGCCTGTCTTCCCTGAGCTCAAGTCGTGCCTCTGCAGGTAGTTTCCATGTGAGTTAGGACATTCTACTAACTTCCTTTTAACAAGCCTGCAGATCCTCATTTGTATACTGGAACTCTAATATGGTGCCTTGTTCACAGAACTACCCCAGGGTTCACACAGGTCAGGTGTATAAAGCATGCGGTAATGTCAAAGTGTTATACAAATGTGAGGCAATTGACAAAAAGAAAAAAAAAAGTTTAAAACAAAAAACACATGAGGCATTGCTCAAAGTATTGTCAGAAAAGCCCCTCTGTGGCTCCTGAGTGTTGCCTGGCAGTTGAGGTAGTGGGCGCCCTGTCCTGGATGGCGTGCCATTGGTAGTATGATCCTGGTGACTATTTTTTTTTAAATAACATTAAAAAAACATTGTTTTTTAAAGCAGACCTTTTTCTTTTAAAAAAACTGATTTTTATGTATTTATGTATTAATTTTGGCTGCACTGGGTCGTCACTGCTGCGTGCAGCCTTTCTCTAGTTGCAGTGAGCAGAGGCTACTTTCTAGTGGTGCATGGGCTTCTCATTTCAGTGGCTTCTCTTGTAGAGCATGGGCTCTAGGGCGCTCCAGGTTCAGCAGCTGCAGCGCGTGGGCTCGGTAGTTGTGGCGCACAGGCTTAGTTGTCTCACAGCATGTAGGATCTCAGTTCCTAGATGGGATTGAACCTGTGTCCCCTGCGTTGGCAGGCAGATTCTTAACCACTGGACCACCAGGGAAGTCTTTGCTTTATTTTTCTGGCTGCATGGCATGGCATCTTAGTTTCCTGACCAGGGATTGAACCCACGGCCCCTGCAGTGGAAGTACAGCATCTTAACCGCTGGGCCACCAGGGAAGTCCCCTTGGTGACTGTTCTAGAGGTGCTTAAGCACTCCTGTGGGGTGGTGAGCGTACCCACCTTGGAGTAAAGGGCCAGGGGCTTAAATTCCAGCTTTACCACTTTCTTGGACTCTGACCTTGAGTAACTCAACATGATCAAGTCTTTCTTCATCTGTATATTGAGGATGAGGATGCTATCTGTAGGTTAGAGGGGGCAAGTGGTAGAGAATGTAAAGCAAAATAACTATATAAAAGGGTCTGGAATGTGGCAACTGCTTAAGTTTAAATCTTTGAATCCTCATCTTCATGTATTTGGGGCTTAAAGAAATTAGAATTTAGCAGCTCACTGTAAGCCCCTAAAATCTGAGTCGCTCCTTGTGGTGCAGGGATGTTTAGAAAGTGCAAGCATGGGCTTTGAAATCAAAGGTAGGGCCTAGGTAAACCAGTAAAGGAAGTGTGCTGTGGGGTAGGGCTGTTTATGTTGGTTGGAAAGCAGGGCATTTTTCCCTGAGGCAGGCTTTCTGCAGAGGAAAATCTGGATTGGAGAGAGAGATTAAAAATCTCAAAGGTAAAAGGAAAGATGTAAGGAAATGGCCTGCACTGAATCACTGCAAAGGACAGTATTCATCAGAGAATTAATTTGGAAGGAAATAGAGTGTGAAATAGCAGCAAGGCTTTCAACTCTGGGCACCATGGCCTTAGAAACCCAGTCGGTGTTTCAGAGGCTTGCCAAGGCCCAGCCTGGGAGCTCCCTCCAGAAGAGCAGCTGGGGGCTGCCCAGAGACCACAAATGGCTGAGCTTGGAGGAACTGATTGAGTGTGTAATTAAGGGGAGGGTTGTATAACACTTGGGTAAGTAGAACTTGATGGGGTCAAACCAGCAGGGCTTCTGGGAGATGAGAGAGCAGTCCCTGGAGCTGTTAGTAATGGAAGCCAGATGCATAATGTTAGACACAGCTTACCTGGGCTTTGTGGGGAGAAGAATGGAAGAGATCAGGAAGGGGAAGGGTTAAAAGAGTGACTGCTCTGTAGATCTAAGTGTCGACAGATGCTTAATACCTTAGTGTGAGGAGTGAGATAACATTCTGGAACAATGCGGAAAATCCCCAGACACTGACGATCAGAGAGGCTGTGATGTGGCCAGCACACTGGAGATGTAATGGATGCTGAATCCTGACTGTGGGTCCAGAGTGTGTCTTGACGTACACCAGTGAGCTAGGTAGGAGCTGCCGGGGTGTAAAGGGGGCATCTTGGATCATGCATGGGGATTAGGACAGGAAACCATTCATGGCATATTCGTGGACAGAACAGGCACATGTAGACCAGGTGGCGCTAGTGGTAAGAACCTGCCTGCCAATGCAGGAGACATAAGAGATGCAGGTTCGATCCTTGGGTCGGGACGATGCCCTGGAGGAGGGCGTGGCAATCCACTCCAGTATTCTTGCCTGGAGAATCCCATGGACAGAGGAGCCTGGTGGGCAAGAGTCCATTGGGTCACAGAGTTGGGTCACACGACTGAAGTGACTTAGCACACATGTAGGCTGGATACTGAAGCAATTGTGCATATTCATAACTGCTTGAATTCCTAGAGCTACATCCCTAGGAGGCCCTAGTACACAAGACCCCTCGTAATAGCCCCTCTGCTCACCTCTCCAGCCTCATCCCTTACCTCTTTTTTTTTTTTTTAACTTATTAATTTTTTTGGCTATGCTGTATCTTCACTGCTGCTTGGACTTTCCTCTGGTGTGGTGAGTAGGGCGACTCTCTCGTTGTGGGGCGTGGGCTTCTCACTGCGGTGGCTTCTCTTGTTGTGGAGCACTGGCTCCTGGGCATGCAGGCTTCAGTAGCTGCAGCACGTGGGCTCTGGGGCACAGGCTCAATAGTTGTGGCTCACTCGCTTGGTTGCTCCATGGCACGTGGGATCTTCCCGGACCAGAGATCGAACCTGTGTCTCCTGCATTGTCAGCTGGATTCTTTACCACTGAGCCACCAGGAAAGCTCTCATCCCTACTGAGGGCTTGCTGTTCTTGATGTGTTGGCTCCTTCTTGTCATCCAGACCTCAGCTTAAATGTCACTCCTTTTCATATGAGGATATTTCCTTGCATGTTAATATATATGTCTAATTTAGTGTTTGCTTCTGCAGAGACACAATAGAAACTCAGTGGTTAGACAGACAGGCTCTGGAGCCAGACTGCCTGCACGGATGCTCCATCCTTTAGGATCTGTGTGGTCCTGAGCAAGGGTCTTAACTCTTCTTTGCCTCAGTATACCTAATCAATAAGATGGGAATAATGATTTACTTCATAAGGTTTTGTGAAGAATAAACATGCAAAGTGTTTAGAGCAATGCTAGGGATATTGGAAATGCTCAGTAAATGTCAGCTAGTGTTAGTAGTAGCATTCGTGTTATGCTCTGTCTCTCCCTCTATAATCAGGAGGACCTCTGTCTGCTTTGTTTGCTTTTCTGTCTCTCCAGCACAGAGATCATGCCTTGGCATATTCTGTGTTGACACATATTAAGTGAATAAATTTGCTGAATTAATAAAACCACTAATGCGGCAGTCAGTCATTCTTCAAGGAGGTGTTGCGTGTTGTATGATAGGCTCTGCCCTTTCAGACATGTTTTTCAATGGTTTGCAAAAAAACAACACAACTGAATAAATACATAGAGTATAGGCTTATTACATTTATTAAAAGCATAAAACGGGAAGAAATACGTAACTGAATGACTGAATGAGTGAATAAGTGTGTTAGATGTCCATATTGATATCTTTTTTTTTGGATTCTAGGCCAAATATTGCAAGGTGAAATTTACTAGGGATAAATACTAAGCTCTTAATCTCACAATCAATTGCCCACAACAGGAAAGATGTTAGAGTGAACAGTTTATTCAGTGTGAGTCAATGACATGATGCATTCCTCAAAATTCTAAATGTGCTGTGTCTGTGCTGGTCCCTGAGATGGAGGAGGTGATGGTCCTGTCCTGCCCAGCTCAGAGCACCCTCAGAGAGTTGTGCTCAAAGAGCAAAGACAGACAAGCAGGTCAACTGGAGATGGACCATCTCAGGGAGGAATGGAAGGGCTCAGGACACATCAAAGCTTTTATTTATGTGTGTCTTAAGGACCACACTTAGGCCAGAATGTAAGCTACAGGGACATACGGAGCAATATAAGGATAATCCATGAAATAGTCAGAGCTTCCATGCATGAACTGGGCTATGTGTGAGGGTTCCTGTCACTGCAGGATTTTGAGCTTACATGGGCATTTAGCCAGAGTATGGGAAAGGGTCTCATACCAGCCAAGTGGTGGAATAAATGACCTGTAAAGTCTACCCACTCTGAGAACCTGCAGTCCTATAATTCCACAGCATCCTTCATTCCCTGTGAACAGTCTGAGTCAGAGGCAAGCCTCCTTTTGTCTTTCATGTGGTCAGGGCTGGGGTTTGGTCCTCTAATTTGATAATTCTGAACTTTTTAAAGAAGAGAGGAGTGCTTGGGAATCCGGTGACCTCAGTATAACCCTGTTAAGAGTGTTGCTACCATCACCTTGGGCTGCTTGGGCTTGGAGCCTCTAAGGATGAGTAGCTCTTGAAAGCACCTTCTTGATACTGCTCCCGCCATCCCATCTTGAAATTTCCACTCTGGTGCTTCTTTCTTTAAGGCTTTTCTGTGCTGCCTTTCAGAACCCAGGAGAGCAACAACAGGGCTTCCTGGGTCTCTCTTCTGAAAGAAGATAAGGAATTTCAAGCTAGAACCTTCCCATTGCCCAGCCAGCACACCTCTTGTGAGCTTTTGAATTTACTCACTGGAGCAGCCATTTCAGACCTTCCCTTTTGCATTGTGAGTCCTGGGATGAATCTCATAAATGCTCTGATAACTTAGGTTGTACTGGGCATATGCACCTGTGTTAACTGACACCAGCCTCGTATGAAGACTGTGACATCCCCGTGTAAAGCTGCTGGCTCAGAGGGATCAAAGTCAATGATCCAGGGAGAGGCAGAGGCTGGACTCAGATTCCCGCTGTTGACCTTGAGGTCAGCTTGGTTTTCTCCCCTTTTACCCCTACACCTGTCCTCTGGGGTGTGGCTTTCCTTTTGCTCTGTCTTCTTCACCACTTGTGGTACCTTCCTCTTTTCTCTTTCCAGTATCTTCCTTTCTCCAAAGCTTACCTCCACCTGTGCTCTGGTTTCTTTTCTGCTTCTGTGATCTTTCTGTCAAGGATGGCAGGAGTTCTCTTGTATCCTCCATCCCTCTCATTCAATTGATTCCTCCCTTCTGTCTTAAAATAGTAATATTTCCATTATCTTAAACTCTATTTCTCCTTTCCTTCTAGCTATCATCTTATTTCTCTTGTCAAGCTGAGTGTATATAACTCACCATCTCCTTGTCTCTTTCACATTCAAACCCTTTCCTCTGATACTTACCTTGCAGTCTGGCTTCCTTTTCTTTTCTTTCTTTACCAAAACTGTACGCTAGAAGACCAACGCATCATTTAATTAATTTTGAGACCCATTCTTAGCACCCTCACATTCTTCAATTCCTTAGTACCGTTTGGCCCTATGGACCACTTCCTACTGCTTAAAAGCCACTTTCTCACTCCTTCAGGATTTATGCAACTCTATACTTTTGTAGCTACTCCAGGGACATATTCTTTTTTATCTGGACAACCATTTTCTCATCAGTTATGTGAGAGAGGTGAGTTAGATCTAAAGGTCTAGGAAGATCATTTCTTCTTAATCAATGGGTTTCAGTTTCTTTTGCTGGAACTTCTCCTCCCTGCTGATTGTGCCAGTCTTTCATGACTTATTTCTTGGCCTTCCATGTGACTCTCTTCTCTCATTTCCATTGAGAGATAATCCATACTCATCTCAATTTCTCATAGAGGAATTCACACCTTTATAACCAGTCCGAACGTCTCAGCCTTTATTTCCAACTGTCCACATGTAGCTGCCACAGCATCACTTTACATTCAGCACTTCCTCAACCCCCAACAGGCACTTCTCCCCAACTCCCACAATTTTTAATCCATGATACCTGAGGCTTGGGTGAGGTGGGTGTGGAGGGGAAGCTAAGGCTTTTAAACTATATTCTGAGAATATAATGAAAAAATCAAATATAGGCCCCAATATCTGGGGGAAAAGATTTAATAAAGGAGAGAGACAGGACAAAATCATTTAACTCCAAATTCTGCTCTCCTTCCTAGTAAGTCTTTCCTAGTACTTATTTTTGCCTTTTTATACAGTTCATGAGATTCTCATGTCTAGTATCCTGGAGTGGTTTGCCATTCCCTCCTCCAGTAGATCACGTTTTGTCAGAAGCCTGGTGTGCTTCTGCAGTTCATGGGGTCGAGAAGATTTGGACACAACTTGGCAACTGAACAGCAACAAGAAATTACTTATTTTTAACTTTTAGTTCGTTTAGTGGTGTCTGACTCTTTGTGACCCCATGGACTGTAGGCTCCTCCTCCAGGCTCCTCTGCCCATGGAATTCTCAAGGCAAGAATACTGGACTGAGTTGCCATTCCCTTCTCCAGGGGATCTTCCTGACCCAGGGATTAAACCCTAGTCTCCTGCATTACAGGTAGATTCTTTACCTTCTGAGCCACCAGGGAAGGCTTCCAGTCTCTCTTATAAGGAGAACCAATCTTCAAGCCAAAACTTACCGAACGAACATTGTTAGGAGGAATGAAAACCTGAAAGAGGTGAGGATATAACATCCAGTTGCTTTTAATGACTTCAGATATTGATATCCATTGAGTAATATCCCAAGGTAGGTAAAGAAGTTATAGCTGTTACTTCAGAGAATTATCTAAGATAAATTAAAATGCTCTCAGATTTTTTTTTTTTTTTGCTTCATTGGGTCTTCATTACAGTGCACAGGGCTCTTTGTTGCTGTGCACGGGCATTCTCTAGTTGCAGAAAGCAGGGGCTTCTCTTTGTGGTGGCTTCTTTCATTGCAGGGCATTGACTTTAGGGCGCATGGGCTTCAGTAGTTGGGTGTGTGGGCTCAATTGCCTCACAGCATATGGGATCCTAGTTCCCGGATCAGAGATGAAACCCATGTCCCCTGCATTGGCAGACCAACTCCTAACCACTGGATCACCAGGAAAGTCCCAAGATACTTTCAGATTTTTAGTCTCAGAGAGCCAAAATACAAAGGCAAATGTGGTCCTTGTATTAAAATGCATGAAATGTTGGACTCTACAATCTGAAAAACAAGAGCTCCTTGGCCCCAGTAGAGCCTAGAAAGGATTCTTAAGTAGAAGTCTGCGAGCATTTAGGGAAGAAAGCAGTAATTCCCACTAGGGATCAGTAGTTAGCTAGACTATTTCTTTTATTTAGGTTAATAAACCAGTAAGTCAAAAATTCCCAAGAAATTGATAAAATCTTTGGGGTTATTTTATGTTTCTCAGTCTTACATGTTGGCAGCTTCCTTTTCTTCTTTCATATTATACCTGTGCCTTCATACTATACCTGTTCAGTGTCTGACTTCTTCAATCAATAGACTATGAACTTGGTGAGAGCAAGGTGGGCCATTTCTGACCACTTCACTGCTGTATCCATAGTTCTTAGCTTTGTAGGTACTCATTAAAAGATGGATAAGACAACTAATTGCTTAATAGGAAGATGGAAAATGTGAGCTGGCTGATGGTAGACTTGGGATTATGAAGGTATGCTTAAAATACTAATGAATTACTGAATTGATGTCAGTCTAAAGATTAGCTCTGACTGTAAAACTCTTAAAAGAAAACATAGGGAGAAAGCTTCATGACTTGGGATTTGGCAATGATTTCTTGGAAATGACACCAAAAGCACAGGCAAAAAAAGAAAAAAAATAGGTAAGTTGGACATGATCAAAATTTTGTGCCTCAAAGAACACTATCTACAGCAAAAATGTAGCCTATGGAGTGGGAGATACAATCATGTACTGGGTAAGGAATTGATACCTAGAACATATAAAGAACTCCTACAACTCAACAGACACTAACAATCCAATTCAAAAATGGAAAAAGGACCTGTATAGACATTTCTCCAAAGAAAATATGCAAATGGCCATAAACACATGAAACAATGCTCAACCTTACTAGTTATCAGGGAGATGCAGACCCAAACCACTTCATACCCGTTAGGATGGCTATTATTGTAAAAAAACAAACAGAAAATAACTAGTGTTGGCAAAGATGCAGAGAAATTGGAACTCTCGTACATTCTTGGTGGGGATGTAAAATAGTACACAGCCACTGTGGAAAACTATGGCAATTCCTCAAAAAAAATCAAGCTTAGAATTACCATATGATCCAGCAGTTACACTTAATGAAGTTGACTTACATTAAAGACTAAAGAAAAAAAGCTAAAGGGAAAGGAAGTTAAAGCAGGGATTCAAATATTTGTATACGTATGTTTATAGCAGCCGTATTCACAACAGCCAAAAGGTGGAAGTAACCAAGTGTCCACTGCCTATTATACAGAGTGAAGTCAAAAAGAGAAAAACAAATATCGTATATTAATGCATATTTATGGACTCTAGAAAGATGGTACTGATTCACAGTTTCTGTATCCATCTGTCAAACCGAATTTTTCTTGTTTATCACTCGTTCACCAGCACTAGCATAGGACTTGCATTCTGAAAGCAATCAGTAAATATTTGTTGAATGAAAGGAAGGAAGGATCATACAAAATCTTCCCTGGCCACCCAAACTCACACTGATCCTTTGGTTCTTGACTTCGTGGAGTAAGTGAGAAAGAATAAATAATTGCCATAAAGGACACAAGTAGGATGTTGTACTACAAAATGATGATGTGTGTGTGTTGGGGATGGGGGAGTAGTATTTTGTTGGGGTAATCAGAAAAGGCCTTTCTGAGGAGCTGAGACCTTAGGATGTGAAGGAGTCAGCCGTTGGGAAAGGGGAAGGCCAGAGTCAAGAGCATGCCAGTACAGAAAGCCAGTGTGTAATTCCTGAGGCAGGAAGAGTGTGGCACATCGGAGGTACTAGAATTAGAGTGGTTTGACTGGAGCATAGTGAGTGCGAAGAGAACGGCATGAGGTGAAACTGGAGAATGCCTGGGGCCTGGTAGGCACTGTTAAAGATCTTGGATTTTATATGAATTATATTGGAAAGCCATTGGAGGGTTTTAAGGAAGGAACTGATGTATATGATTTAGACACTTTTTAAGATGACTCAGGCTACTCTGGAGAACAGATTGAAGGAGAGCAAGAGTGGAAGTAGCAGTTAAGAACTGAATGTAATGGACCATGTGAAGGATGGTGACTTTATCTGGAGGGATGGAGAGAAGTAGACAGATTTAAGATATTTCTTGGCAATAGACATAAAAGGATTTGCTTATGGTTTTACGTGAGGAGTAAAGGATGAAAGATGACTCCTGTGTGTCTGACATGATAACTGGATGGATGGATATAGATCATTTACTGTGATGGGGAAATAGGATATGGAGATTAGATTTGGGGGAAATGCAAACATTTAGGACTTAAGTTTGAGGTGCCAGTAAGACACAAGGCAGTGTTGAAGGTTCCAGTTGACTGTCTAGAACTCCTATGGATACGCTGAGAGGGAGAGAGAAATTCTAGGCTTACAGTTACACAGATGGTATTTAGTGACTTGTGATTGGATGGATTAGAAGAGTAAGCAGGAGGCCCAGGGCCGAGCCCAGGGCATGTTTGTATGCTGATGGGAATGCTCTGCAGGAAGGGGGTCAAAGGCATGATCATAAGCCCAATAACTGCACTCTATATGGTCCTTGCTTTGTTGTTTAGGGGCTTCCCTGGTGGCTCCAGTCTGTCTTGATTAGCTAACTTAGTAATTATTTCAATATGAACTATGAACACGAAATATGCTAAGAATAGCATATGGTCCACTTTTGCCATTATTGCTAGTGTATATCTCTTCAGTTAGACGTAGGTTCCTTGTAGGCAGCTGTTATACTTTCCTTTTACTCCACTGTGCCCAGCACAGTGCAGGATAAAAGATAATGCTCAGTGCTCCTTATAAGGCCCTTGTTGAAACCATGGATCCTGGTACATAATGCTAAAGACTGCTTCATACTTTGTATGGCTGTGATCCCTGTTTTTCCTTATTGTTATTATTACATTTAAATCACAATGGTTATATTTTAAAGCTCTTGCAGACACTAAGCATAAGAGAAATAAAGAGATCCTAGGGATTGTGTAGCTTCCTTGACAAGGGAAAACCAACTCATCTTTACAACAGTGTACTGACATTTCAAAACTGGCATTTAATTATTTACATACTCTAGTATATTAAAAGTACATATACATTTGTATAAGTAAATCTGTGTGTGTGTGTATATAAAAATTTTTAATAGCTGAACTACTGACAGCTAGAATAGAGAACTTCACCAAAGCTTGGGAGACCTCCTGCTGTTTGGAGAACAAAATAAATCACAGTAATCCATGATTCCCTGTAACCAAATACATTTTGAGTGAACGCAGTTGTGATGACTCAGTGTCTAGCAAGGTGCTGGGCCTGGCCGGACTGTGTTTGGTGCTGGGAACTGGGCAGCCAGAGGCCAGCGCCCCAGAGCTCATACAGCACATCCAACAGCACGTGCTTAGATCAGACTAACTCATGGGGGTGGCTGGGAGCTCCATGCGGGGAAATGCATGTAGAGCTGTGGGGTTTCTATGTGGGAAACGGGGAAGATAAAGGCTCCTGAAAGACTGACAAAGAGGAGAAACAGGCTCCCATGAGTTTTCAACAGAACTTAAGCTGTGGGGGAAAAAAAAAATCTTAAAAAGTTAAATCCACCCTGGACAGTAATTTTGTTTAGTTGCTAAATTGTGTCCAATTTTTTGCAACCCCATAGACTGTAGCCCACCAGGCTCCTCTGTTCATGGCATTTTCCAAGCAAGAATACTGGAGTGGGTTGCCATTTCCTCCTCCAGGGGATCTTTCTACTCAGGGATCCAACTGGGATCGAACCTGCATCTTCTGCATTTGCAGGTGGATTCTTTGTTGCTGAGCCACCAGGGACACTAAATACCATTAAGATTTCTAAGTCTCTTTCACCTTTGACCCTAGCTCCCTGGTGGCTCAGAGGTTAAAGCGTCTGGCTCCGATGCGGGAGACCCGGGTTTGATCCCTGGGTTGGGAAGATCCCCTGGAGAAGGAAATGGTAAACCACTCCAGTATTCTTGCCTGGAGAATCCCATGGACGGAGAAGCCTGGTAGGCTACAGTCCATGGGGTCGCAAGAGTCGGACACGACTGAGCGACTACACCTTCCCTTCCCCTTCCAGCCACAGGACAAAGGAAGAGGGAGGCTAGCACAGAGCTGTGGGCAGGCTGTATAGAACCAGACTTCCCAGAATCACGCATCATGTCCTGTCCTGTTCCCCTCCCCCCGCCACAGGGCAGACCTGAACTTTCTTAGGGCTGGATTGTGTTTTTAAACCTGTTCTTTGGAACCCCAGGGTCCCTCATAATTGCTTCGGGCTCTGAGGTGGGGTTTTGCAAGGGAAGCCTGAGTTCTCGTATGTTTGACGAAATAACTGGATTTTTTTCATGCTTTAAATATGTGTGAGGCACTCATTTCTGAACCTTCTCTTTATCTTCTTTCTGTGATCATCTGCTTACCCTCTTCCCCAGGCAGTGTTGGTTGCCAAGCACAACTAAGCACTGGGCCAGAAAGTTAACAGTCGAAGTGTGGTTACCTACAGGCAGAAAACAGATCCCGTCTGTTACAGTAACCCAGATAAGGAGCCACGTCAGAGGCTTTGTTATTTATACAACCCTTAGAGTGTATCTTCTTTTTAACTTAGTTTATTATTTAACTCCCTCCAATATAAAATATTGGGCCACAAATTGGTTTCTGTGTGCTATAAACTGTTTGCTTTAAATGTGTCATTAAAATTTTACCACCAAATTAAGCTCCCTTGACTTTTCTTAAAAAGGTGTTTGTGACTTTGAAAAATATGAGTTGTCTGGGTTAGAGAAAAGAAAGTGGCAGTAGGCTCAAGTTATTAAGCAGCAGAGGAAATATGACCCAATTTGATGTTTTTTTAAAGCAAGAGAGATGAGTCTGTGAGTTTAAAGATTTTGTAGAATAAACAAGTTTTTGCAAAATCTTCCTGTGGTTCTCTCACTCCATCCCCACCCTGTCCTCCACACCCAGCACAGTAATCTTTCTGCAGAATCTATCTGATCACCAGATTCCCTTGCTTAAAGCTGTGAAGTTCAAACTCCCTGGGCCACCCTGGGTTCTCCCATGACCTGCTCTCTCTGAGCTCATTTCTTCTCTCCACCTCCCTCCCTTAAAGAGCCACCCTGTTGCAAGAAGCAGGCCTTTGCTGCCCCCATGTCCTATTTAAAGCCCACCAGCACCCTCCACTGGGAAGTGATTCCTCCTTCAAGAGTTAAGTTCAAAAGCACCTTTCATGGCAGTTTCCCTGGACCTTCCTCTCTGGCCAGTAGCACTCAGCTGGCACTTTCCCCGTGGCAGCGATCAGAGTATGGAATGTCGATTTACAACACCTGTTTCCTGGCCCCTGTCTTAGCGCAGTTCTTGACACACAATAGACGCTGTCTAAATGGCTGCTAATAAATGAATCCTTGGGTTAAATACAGCCTTCCTCTCCTCTGAGCACTTTGAAGGTACTCAGAAAAGGAAAAGGAAGTGACTGAAGTGTAGACGGTTTAAACAGAACACAGCACCCACCCTGTCTGGGGTCACCCCTGGCCACTGGGATAGAGAAAGCACGAAGAGAGACCCGGATCCCAGCACTGCTCTGGAGCTGCTGAGAATTCTCTTATTCCTAACAGGGCCAGCTGCTTCATTTGTGGGGCCCAGTATAAAAATGGAAATATGGGGCCTCTGCTCAAAGATTATTAAGAAAGTCAACACGTGACAGCAGAGCATTAACCACTCTGGGGCCTGTGCAGCTGCTTCCGCGACACAAGTTGTGTCATGATCACAGCATCTAGAAGTACAGGAGAGTAGGGAGGATGGCAGAAATTTTGGATCGATTTTTTAAAGAATAGCTTTAAAATATACAAAATTGTTTAAAAAACTTATTTTTCTTGCCCCTTCATAAGGCGTCTCCAGTTTTGTTTGCTTGTTTTCATTTACAGGTGCAGATTCTTTTAAAAAGTAAATCACTTTGTTTCACGTTATTTTAAGGAAAATACCACATATGCTTCATTAGTTCTTAAGAAATGCTATGATCCACAACCTTACCACTTAGCCTGGAATGAAGCAACACATTATTGCACTTCCTTCATTTAATCCCAAAATTTCAGGAGGGGCAGGGGGTGGGAGAGACTGGCTTGGCTTTCATAGGATTATGTTAACATGAAATATTTTTATCACCCTTTTGTGAATTTTAAAAAAAATCTTGCATCATTTATTCCTCATGCAAAAGCACCCAATCTGCCAAACGTGACTTTATTTCATAGCAAGATTAGCAAATTGGAAATTGTGACATTTAAACCCTAAATGAAGTTTATCATATCAGATGGATCATGATGAAACATATATGGCTAATGTAAACGAATGAAGATTTATGGTCTTTTCAAAACCCAACTACTTTGAAATGGTTAAGTTGATTTGCACTGCTACAAGTTCTCCAGCAGGGGAAGGACATGCAGAGTGCCACACGTCCAGCCTCTCCCAGTGGGGGTCTACAAAGCTCCTGCCTGCCTTTGTCTCCCTCCTTGGGACAGAAGCAAAGGGACCACACAGCATCAGTGACCACAGCACACTGAGATGCAACAGGGAGTGGGGCTGCCCATGAAGCCAGACCAGTGGACCACCACCAGGTCCCAGCCTTCCTTTCAGGGCTCTCATCTCACGTGCCCGCACGCTTCGCTGTTTCCCTATTCTTATTAGTTCAAAGCCTAGAGAACCTAGGGATAGGGCTAAATCCCTGAAACAAAATCCTTGTACTCTAATTTCTCCACAACGTAAAATTTTCATTGCTTAGGTTCATCTGTAAAGATCTGATTGTGAGCTTGGTATTCTCGTCTCCAAATGAGATGATTTACTACCTGCTTCCTATGGCCCCTCAAAAGTTCACAAGAGAACGCATGTGGGGGGGAGGTGGCTGGTAGAGGAGGTATTCAACTCAAATCTCACTTTTGCGGTCTGGGGCTCTTGAGAAGACAGGGTTGCTGAGGGCAGAAGAGAAAGTGACTCTCAAAACCATTTCACGGAGAGAAACGTTCATAGGTCAAACTCAGACTGGGGCTCTGGCAGAGCCCAATCTGTACAAGTCTGTCTGCAGATGACTGCACCTGCTGCTCCTCACTTAGATTCCCTCACCTGGGAGGAAACACGCACACAGACACCCACTTGCTCAGCTGAAGATGCCTATAACTCACAAGAAATACAGACACCAGAAGAAACCTAACTGCACAGAACACAAAAGCAGCCGGTCCCTTAGACGCTTACCTTGCAGGGCTCATACACTGACGTGCTGAAGGTGTGTGTGTGGAAGCGAACTGTGTAGACTGAGCACGGCTGGCAGAAGGGGACCGTGATAGGCAGGGAAGCGGGGAGGCAGAACGGACCACAGAAACCCACATTTGCACACACAGTAATATTTTACTTTAACAAGCTCCAGGGACATTTCATAGTTTTTCAAATGATTGTAACTTTGGCCTTCTTAAATACTTCACACCATTACACTGGCCCTCACAAAAAATTCCTAGTAAAGACCATGAGCTGCCTCCAGAGACGAGGCCGTGGGCACCAGGGCTGCTCTTCTGCCTACAGCTAAGATTTCACGCCTGAGACAGGAACAGCACTGGATCAATCTACAAGAGCAGCTACTCCTGAACAGCAAGCAATACGCTTCATCTGCAAAAGCACTTTTCTATACTTTCCCTAACTTTCACCCTGCCGATCAAGTCTGATACAACGGTGCTACGTTCCTGGGTCACATGGCAACCACTATGCCTAATACTCAGCAAACAAACAGGAATCCAAACGGACAAAAAAAAAGGCAATCCAATTTTGTAAGAAACAATATATTTTATTTTTCTGACACCACAGCTCTGGTGAGTGGTTTTGTACCAAATTTAATGGAGGTTACACAGAACGTTTTACGCATGGGAGGGGGAGGAAAGGGAAGGAACCACAAAATTAAAAACAGAAAAACAAAATCCTGGATAGCTTTTAGCATCTGTTCCACTCCCACATTAATAAAATTCACTTGGGAATTCCTAATAAAAGGAGAACAGAAAACAAGGTGGGCAGGGAAGAGTAGGATGGGGAAGAAAAGACGAAGGGCAAAGAAGACCGTCGAGCATCCCAAAGACAGACCTTTCCCTCATGGAGCCGGGACGATGCTCGGCATGGAAGGTGAGGCTTGCTTAGATTTATTTCCCCAAAGTATCACCGTGTATTGCAGCTGCCAAAGGGAAAAAGAGGAGGGAAGCAGGGGGTCACCAGTGAGGGACACAACAGGGGAAACTCACTCAACCAAGAGACGGGGAAGGAGAGGGGAGGGAAAACAAGAGAAAAATGTGCAGGTGGGTCTGCAGACTGGGAGAGGCAGACAGTGCCGAGAGCACTTAAACTGAAAAACAAAAGTCCTAAGCGTCATTATTTTTAAAAAGAAAAATCTCCCCCTCCCCCCACCCCTCGCTGAACTTAGTTCCTTTTTTTGTGCTTTTCATTAATACTCTGCTCTGAGGTTGTAGTTTGGTTTTTCTATACACTGGAGTTGAAAGAAAATAGTCCAAAGGTCTGAAGATGGATTCTCCACCTAAAGTAAACAGCCCAGCATTCCTGTTCTCCTCTTGTCCCAAAGACTAAAGTCTCTGCTAAAATCCCTTTTACAATATAGTACAGTACACAAAAAAATAAAGCCCCAAGCAAAAACAAAACCAGAAAAGAATCCTGGGAGAAGCCAAGTCCAAAGGACGTAAACATACAGAGAACGGTGCAACACGTGACCCATGGCGATTCTCAAAGCACGGCTACAGATTCCCAAAAGGAGGTGCCATCACGGGATACCCAAGTCCACAAAAATAATTTTTAAAAAATAAATCTTAAAAAAAACACACCTGTTGATTAAATGAATAATTTGTTTTCAGATAAATCCATACATTCTCGAGTTCCCCCCGCCCCCAAAGCAGCCCTTGGGTCTCTGTTCTCCTATTGCATGACCAACAGTGCTCCTGGAACGCCCTCATAGCAGCTCTCAGGACCTGGAATCTCATCTCAACAAGGATGGGCACATCCAGTCTTAGCAGCTTAAAACATCATGTTTCCTGGGTTGCCAGGTCCTTGGCTGAATCCACCCATGCCCACGTCAGCGGCCATGCCCCGGGGCCTCATCTGTGGGGGGATCATGATGTTCTGTTGGGGTCCCATCATGCCCTGCATGGACATCATCATGCCTGGAGAGCCCACAGGCCCAGGGTGAGTGTAGAGCCCGGCAGGCCCCCGCTCCTTGCCAGGAATCATGCCCACGGCAGCAGCGGGATTGCTCATCAGGGTGGGCTGGCCGGGCATTGTAGATTGTGCTGGTGACATCATCCGATGGTGAGGTCCCATCATGCCTTGCTGGAGAAAGGCTGGTGGTCTCATAGGGTTGTGGCCTGGCATGGACGGAGCTGTACCAAGAGGGATGTCTGGAGTTCCCACGGGCCCTGGACCTCCCATGCCAGGTAATGCTAGTCCCATTCTGGGGGCTTGTTCACCCATCATCCCCTGCATGTGCGAAAACCCAGGTCCAGGACCCTGGGGCTGTTTACGGCCTGGGACTTCCCCTCGAGGGAAATATTGCAGTGTCTGGCTAGGCTTCTCAGATGGGATAATGCGAGACAGGTCAAACTCAGGTATTCCGGTGGCTCCAGGTCGGATGACCTCCTGTAGATCTGGGTCTGTAAACACTGAAGGCATGCTGTTTCCCAGGACAGCGAAGGAGTCAGGACCCCCCGGGCCTCCAGGCTTGCAAAGTGCTGCATCTGCTGAACTTTGGGGCAGGTTGCTGGGGCGGCCAAGAGGCCCTTCTCCTGGGAAACCCATCCCTCCTGGGAAGTTGCCCTGCCCCCCACTGGGGCCATTGTGAGGAAACGGAACCTGCTGTGGAGGAGACTGAACTGGAGGGAAACCCTGGGGAAAACCCATGCGTCCTTGAGGTACCATTGGAGGCTCCTGGGACCCATGCCCCATGATAGGATTGTGTGACATCAAACCAGGCCCCATAGGGACTCCATGAGGAGGTATGTTGGGTCCCATGGCGTTCGGAGAGGGCATCTGATTGGAGTGAGAAAGTGGCTGGGTCATTCCCATTGGGCTGAGGGTTGGCATTGGAACCACGGGGTTTGGACCTGAAATTCGAGGATTCTGTGTATTAATGCCCATTCCTAGAAAAATAAAGATATCAAAGGAATCAATTTCACCAAAAGTAACTCAGAAAAACTATTATAAATCAAATTAACCAAAAAAGTTACTATGCATCAAATGCGCATGGGACTGTGCTGAGAAAATACGCAATGCACAATGTACCCTCAGGAAGGTTACAACACATTTTGGGGCACACAAACGAACAACTCCACAAGACAATGTATTACTGAGCTTTAAACTGTATGACATATATGTATAAAGAAGACACCTAGAAAGAAAGTCTCCTGAGTGAAAAGTTACAAGTTAATACACAAATGAGTACAGTCTTCTTCATTGGAGGTATTTAATTCAGAAGAAAACAATTTGCCTAGATGACCTATAGTATGGTCCTTTTTGGAGAAGAGGACTCATCAGTCCTGCAAGTCCAAGAATCAGAAGCAACAGCAATGAGGAAACCAAACAGGCCTTTTTCAATTGATAATGTGACATCTATTTCACAATGCCTTATAGGGAGAGCATTTAAAACTCTAGATTACATAAAATGGTGAAGAAAAGCTAACTTTTAATGGAAAAGGAAAACACACAGGTTCTACCATGGCCTCTGGGACATTTAAATATTTGGTCTCTCCATGAAATTAACCACCGAGTATGATAAGAATGATGCTTCTGCCATCCATGGAGCATGCCCTAACCTGATTGATGATAAAAAAGCATTCCTAACAATCAGAATGGAACTGGAACCAGAAACTCATGGCTGAAGTTATTATGGTCTCTTTGTTGACCACCTTTGCCCTCCCATATCCTTTCCTGTTAGTGACATTTGGGGAGATGGGAGGTGTAGGAGTGAAGGAGAACAAAATGAGGAGGGAAGGGAGGAATTTTATTTTCTCTGTAGGCCTAAAGAAAGTGCTTCTCTAGGAAACAGGGGTCTTCCATTGTCTGAAATCCTGTGGCTGCTTGTGGTTTGAGGCTGCTCTTTCAGGAAAATAGTTGAGGACTCAAGACATTCCTATCAGCATATTAAAAAGATACTGCTTTCAGTCTCGCTCCAGGAGGAGCCACCTAAAAATAAGCACATCGAGGTACACAGAAGCATCAGAACTTCTGTAAGAAAATGACAAGAACTCTAAAGAAACTTGCTTTCTTATCCACACACAAATTAAATAAGCTAATCCAAAAAAGTGTTATTCTCTTCCTCTAGGCAAGACATTTTAGTTTTACTGAAACTCAGATGGTATACTTTTTCAGTCTGCTGAACGTCCAGCTTATTGAGGTCTACAGATATCAAGAAAACACAAGACGTTTTTCTTTTGTCACAGCAATAGGGCCATATCCTATCTTCCTGATTTCTTACCTGGCATATTATTCATTGATGGCAAGTTGGGAGAACGAGCTGGAGGGGAGTCGTCATCTGAGCTGGCCACGGTCTTGATGGCATCGTGGTATAATGGGGTAGAACTGGGCATTGCAAACTTGGACATTCGAGACATCATAATAGACAGTGGGTTCTGGGAAAGGGTCGGCTCTGGAGGCATGGTGTAAGGTGTACTAGAGGGAAGACTTCCCGGGATACTCACAGAGGCGGACTGGCTGGCTGTAGGAGGTGGGGGGCCACCTAGGAGAAGAAAGCAAAATAAAACAGGCAGGGAATTAGATTCTCCTGAAGGTTCTTGGGCCTTTGATTATGAAGTAGCAGGGCCAGGAATGAGACAAATGAACGGGACAGTGTTATTAGACCCAGGACATGAATCATCAGTCTTCTAGTCAAGCTCCATGCGTGTGCAGAGGGAGATGGCAGTGTGCGATGGAGGTGACAGCTCAGCAGATGGCAGGACAACGCACCAAGGATGCATGAGAAATATTAGCTCAAACTTGGGAAAACCACGTCTCACAAACTCCTTCACTAAAACAATGGGAAATAAGTGGATCTCTTACCCTTGCCAATCACAATTCAAAATCTGCCTCTGGTGTTAAGTGTGCTTGGAAGCCAGATGAGCCATCTCACCCCAGGTACTGACCAAAGCACCCTACACATGCTCCTGACTGATTTCCGCCACCAAGATGTCTGCACTCAAAAGGTCTGAGGGGGCTGCTCCACTGGACTGCTTTATAGAGAACTGCTACCCAACGGAGAGACACACTTTAACCCGGGAGGATAAATCTCCTATCTTATTCTGATTCTAGTCTTTCTCAAGTGGAGGCAGCACAGACCTAGTATTTACACCTCAGTGCTCATCTACTGACCGCCTCTGGTCCTGTTCACAAAACCACCATCATCAGTGAGAACTTCCCCCAGGAAGAAAATACTAATAAATTGCAGCTGATCTGTGAGAATAGCAGTCTACCAAGGAGAAGGTTTTGGAAACTGTTTCGATGGTCGACACATATTTATGAAAACCACTCAAGTCTCTCAGCAGTCTCCCCTCTTTGCTTGGGATGACACTCACACTCTCTTAACACAAAAGCAGACCTCTGAAGTGAGTAGGGCTGGTGTTTAAAGGAAACACATTTATCCACTGTTAAGACATTTTATTCCACCAATAAGAGTTCCCTGTGCAAATGTAAATTGTTCAGTGAAATGATATGCATTTCCCATTCTCCTTCCAATCCTATCCCATCAACATATTTTGCACTGAAACCCATAAATCTTCACCAGGATTGAACACTTGAGCATAACCCCTTGGGAGTACCAACTCTGCACCTTGCCACAAATACATCCATCTTGGCAAAAGCCCCCTCCTCTGGCTGCATAATTAGGACACCAGTTTTCTTAAAAGTACGTAAACCAGGCTTTCACAATCTCTGGCTATAGGTGCAACTGTGAGGATGAGAACATACTGACCTGACTCTACACTTGCCAGCATGGCTGGGGAGGCCATGGTGAGGGGCGCTTTGTGGTTTGGAGGGATCCCAGGACTCTGAAGGGGAGGTTTTGGAGACGAGGTCCATCCAGGTGACGGGGCGGGAAGTGATGGAGACTTGAGGTGAACAGGCGAAGCAGCAGCAGACCCCAAGACGGGCGGGGACTTAATGGAAGCAGCGGCAGCTGGGCCTGCCAGCATGCCTGCCAGCTGCGATGGAGTCTGGGGGGACTTGAGGTTCCCCGAGGGTGAGCCCAGCATCGGTGACTGGACTTGGCGCATCGTGGGAGATTTCAGAGGGTTGATGCCTGGGGAATGCACCTGGCTGCCTGCCACAGATATATCCACGGGCTTCCGACCCAGGCCGCGCTGAACGGGAGGAGCTGTGTTGAGGCTAGTGGGGTTATTGGAAGGGTTGAGAGGTAGTGGTGGCATATGACTGAGCCGGCTGTTAGTCCTTTGGTCAGGCCCCATGGGTTCTCTGAGATTCCGCAAGCCACTGTTGCTGCCTGGACCCTGAGACATGGGGAGGAACGGCCTGGGGCCCATGCCATACTCTTGCTGCGGGTGCTCGCCGAACGGCAGAGGCACCATCTTTTGCTGAGCAGGCAGCATGTCCGCGCCACCCGCACGGAGCTTCAGCATCTCCTCAGGCCCCGCCCCAGCCTCTCTCATCTTCTGAGGTAACATCTGAGAGTTGGATCCCATGCTGACATTTAGACTGACATCTCCCTTCATCCCACTGGGAACCATCCCAAACTCGAGTTCCCGGCCAGCGCCCAGCTGCGGGGGCATTCCTTTTGGAAAGTCACCCCTGGAAGGGCTCAGTGGGCCCTCCACTGGTATTCGTGGGAAGATGGGATTATTCCCTGGCTCCACGTGGCGCTGGGAGCCTGGGATCATCCTGTTCATCTCCATTCCAGGCCTGATACCTTCCACGCTCATCCCCGGGGGCAATCCCAGCTGCTTCTCTGCCAGCTGCTGTTGAAACATCTCTTCAGACAATCCTTGGGGGTTTGGGAAGCGCTCCCCTCGGCCAGGACCACTGAAGACGCCCTGGCCAGGCGGGAAGTTTCGACCATCTGGGATTTTTGGCACATCGTCTGGCCAGCTGACTGCAGAAAGACCTGGTCGCGATGCCGGGTTGGGGACATTGGGCCCCTCCATCTCAGAATTTATCATTCCTGCAAACCCAGGGAGGCGCATTTGGCTCCCTGGCATGTTGGGGTGGGGAGCCATGGCCCTCGGGGGCAGAGAATGCGGCATGTTGATCCCGTCGGCAAAGGGCTCTGTGCCCCCAGGCCCCCAAGCCTCACCAGGGGTCATCTGGTATGGAGGGGGCGGCCCTCGGACCACTCCCCGCGGCCCATGCTGATGGACCATCATGTCCTGGAGGGAGCACTGCTGCACGACCACTTGCTCCTGCTTCCTTCTCTTTTCTTCATAGAACTCCTGCTGCAATTTCAGCCATGCTATCTGCTCAGGGGTCATGTGATCCAGATGATCGGGTCCGATGGGCCCAGACTGGGAGTTCATGGAGGGTGGAACCATTTCATCTGGAGAAAAGGGCACATCTCTGTGTCCTTGAGGGCCAAACGGAGCCCCCACGTCTGTCCGGGGCCCAGGTCCCTTACCTAGGCTTTGGGATTGAACCATCATGGCCTGTATAGGCCCTTCTGGTTTTTTCTGAGGTCCATCTAATACCCCAGTGTTCTGCTGGGGTCCCCCACTCTGTCCTCCTGGGAATTCCTTCTCATCGGGGAAAAGCATTCGCTGGATATCTCTGAGCGTTTGTAAGGAGCGCTCCCGGTGCTCCAGCTGCTCCTGAGATAGTCCATCAGGGTTCTCCCCCAGTGTGGGGGGCTCTCCACTGGACACTGGCGGAGGCGGGGGGGCTTTGGGATCTGCTGAAGAGCTATTGCTCCCCTGAGAGACAGGGGTCACGGCTCGGTTGTTGGGCGTTGAGTTTGGCCCGGTGCTGTCTGGGGGCAGTGGAGTGGAGCCGGCAGGGCTGCTGACAGAAGGGATCAGTTTGTTTTCTACCCCAGGACTGTCCCGGTCCAGGGGACGAGGGGGCGCGGCAGGCTTGGGTGCTGGTGCCGGAATGGGGGGAGTTGGCTGCAGCCTGGTGTTCTGGGAAGAATTCTGGTCCTGGTTGGCTGGAGCTGGGGGCTGTTGTGGGAGAGGTTTCGGATCATTTCGAAGGGCAGATATCTGTGTGTTCTGAAGATAAACGAGATTTTAAAAATCATTGGTAAATTGAACAGAAGGACAATGAAAAGAGCATGCTATGTTATAAAGGACTGTTCCCAGCCATATAAATCTACACTGACACTTGCCGTAGAAACTGCTCATGTACAAACTCCATGGACATGAAGACATTCGGATTTCTTCCCTCACATTTTACTATCAAACGGTATCCTCTTTCCCAAGTTGAAGATTAGGTTTCAATAACTTTATAAGCATGCCAAGGGAAAGCCACTCTGCTGGAGTGAATACATCTGAGTATCTATTTCGAGGAACAGGTTTGATATCACATGTCTACTATGTGTTTCTGATTCAGGGAGAGATTAGTTTCTTGGTATGTGGGAGGCTGTACCTAACACCTTTTTCTTTCCCTGAAAGTATAAATGGGTATGTAGACTTCTCACTGTCAATCAAAGAGTCTGACGTTTTCAACTGAAAAAGAAAGTCCCTGTCACTCCAGTTCAGTACTCTACCAGCCAGAGGCAGCAGGTGAGGCTGCTCCACTTCACTGTCTGCCCTGGCACGGCGACTAGTGAAGCACTCCTCTCCTTTAGTTTCCAAGGGGCCTGACATCTCCGATTTCTGTTTTCAGTTTGTGATCACTGATTCAATATTTGATAAGAACTTGCACATTAACTGCAGTAAGATAATCTGTAGGCAAGAAACATCTGTGGAGAAATCTGAGGCTAGCTTGTGGTGTCTCTTGATCTGTTCTTTCCAATAGACAGCACATGGCCCTTTCTACAGGCTGGATGAGTGTTTTTTTATTATTTATTAAGTACCAATGCTACATTTAAGTCCTGGATAAAGGCAGGCTCACCTGTAAGAGGTGACATGGATGATGTCAGTGTTTGGAAGAGGGATATAAAATGTTCTGCATCTATGCCTTGGCCCTGCTGGAGGTTCGGGTACTAGAGAAGGGCGGTACTGAAAAACAGAAGCGCCCAGCCTACCACTCCATCAAGGGATCTCGAGAGCTGCAGGATCCCTTTTTGATGTTCACTTCCTTCTACCTGTTAACTTAATCCAGTCTGTATTTCCAAACCCCTAAGGCTCTTACTTACATCCCCATCTACTCTCTGGAATGTTTCTCAAGGTACAAATTTGTACAGCTATCATTACATGTATCCCTGAACACAAACAGCTCATATTCTGTGGACATGTATGTAAATGCTCCACTAGCTGGTATTCTCCATGCATCTATGCCTGCAGACCCAGACTGAGGTGGGGCAGATTGGCTGAACCTAGATGACTCTGGACGTCACAGTGTCCTCAGTATCTCTGACTATTTTACTGGAGTCTGGAGGTCACCTTAATTTTCTCTCCAGAGCCAGTTCACATTTGCTTTTGTTGGCCAGGCTGTGTTTTGTGTTAAGGGTGGACACTCCTTTCCTATAAGGGTGACTGTGACAGAAGAAATGGTTTAGTGCCACTCTTTTTATTTTAGATTTGGAGCGATGGTGACTGGACTATTCCCAATACCCTCCTTAACTCCTCTTCTGAGTTCACGTTAGTACTAGAGGAGGTGGAGGTAAAAACTGTATGAAGATCTGTCATTAAGTCAATAAAACACCGGTTTGAGCTGCAATTGTGCCCTATATATTCCAGAACAATATAAAATATAAATACTTCTAAAGTATAAATTTAAAATATATACACTTAAATATTATATATACACGTCTTCTTCCCTTGAGTAGTGGAGATACAAAGAGACATGCAATTCCTTTGCTTGGTCTGGGAAAGCCCAAGCCCTGCTATGTCATGGGGAGGCATCCTAAGTTCTCATATAACATGGACAAAATGTCACCTATTCTATACTGAATTGTCACTTCAGTCATTTCACTTTTCCCATGTTTCAGGCTCATCCCAGTTTTATATTTCATGCTTCCTGAAAGCAGGGATTGTGTCTTGAACCTCCAGTGTTCTCACAGCACTAGGTGCAATGCCTTGACAATCTGAGACACAAGAAATACCGTGTGGAATGCGAGACCCTACATATATTGAAACAACCACTGCAGGCATGTTCTAGTGTAGTTTACAGCAGGCGCTTACATTCCAGAGAGGAAACAAACACTAACTATAATTTTGAAAATATCAAGAAATTAAAAACATTCAATGGTTCTCTCACTCTGAAATAAGTTAAGAATCATTCTGAAAGTCACTGAGACTCTAACTGTGGCATCAGCAGCATGCACTCCAGTCCCGTGGGGAGGGAGTAAACTGTTTCTTCTGTCACCGTCTATAGGAAACCACTGTCCATCCTTAACTGCTGTTTTTCCTCTGTTCTTTAAGTAACTCAAGAGTGTCTGTTATTTTTTTTTAATTCTGCTGTGTATGCAGGGTCTGAATTCAGAATTTCCCGGAGAGGGCCACATTAAGGAAATCCTAAGATATCCATATGTCTCCTTTTTTTATTTTGCACCTCTTCTCTTCTAGTAATTCACCAATATATCAGCATGCTAGCAGAAAAGGCCAGTGTGATGTGCCTAAAACTATACAACTAGGTTAAATGCTCGAAATGTAGCTGATACCAAGACTGTCTCCCTACGTGGGAGACAACAACAATCCCGCGTGGATTGTTGGTGGGGATGTATACTGGTGTAGGCACTATGGAAAACAGTGTGGAGATTCCACAAAGAATTACAAATACAACTAACATATAATCCAGCAAGTTCACTCCTGGCTATTTATCCAAGGAAAACAAAAACACCAATTAGAAAAGATATCTGTACCCTTATGTTGTTCACTGTAGCATTATTTACAATAGCCAAGATATGGAAGCAACCTAAGTGCCCATTAATAGATGAATAAAGACTATATGGTATACACACACACACACACACACACACACAATGGTGTATTACTTAGCCATTAAAAAAGAATGAAACCTTGCCATTTTCAAAAACATGGATGGACCTAGAGGGTATTGTGCTAAATGAAATAAGTCAGAGAAAGACAAACATGTGGAATCTTAAAAAAACAAAGCAAATGGTTAAACATAACTAAACAGGAACAGAGTCACAGATATAGAGAACAAACAGGTCATTTAAAGAGGAGGGGGGCCATGGGAGGAGGACATAAACAGGTGATGGAAATTAAGAGTACAATTAATAAATGAGTAATAGGCGTGAAATGTACAGTGTGGGGGATATAGTCAATAATTGTGTGATATCTTTATACAGTGATACATGGTGACTAGACTTATGGTGATCACTTTGAAATGTATAGAAATATCATTTCACTATGTTGTATACCACAAACTAACAGAGTATAGGTCAGTTAAACGTCACAAACAAACTCACAGAAAAACAGATTAGATCTGTGATTACCAGAAGTGGGGGGACTAGGGGAAAGGGGACTGGAGGAGAGCAGCAAAAAGGTATAAACTTCTAGTTATAGGACAAGTAAGTACTAGGAATGTAATGTATAACACGATAAATAATTAATGTTGCTGTATGTTCTACATAAAAATTAAGAAAGTACACCTAAGAGTTCTCATCACAAGACAAAACAAAATTTTTTGTCTTAATTTTTATATGTATATGAGATGATGATAATCATTTCGTAATGTATGTGAGTTAAAGTATATACAGTATAGTTGGCTGTACACTTTAACTTATACAGTGCTATCCATCAACTACATCTCAGAACTGGAAGAAGGAAAAAAAGACTATCAGTGAATTCATCATCTCCCACCTTTAGTCACCTTATAACCTTTAAACCATTATTCCACTTCTAAGATGACATACCAGAGGGGCTGTGCTTCTCTCTGTCTTGCTGTTAGAGATATTCTGGATGTGGAAAGAGACGATAGTTTCAACCTGGCCCTTCAATACGGCTTCTGCAGCCCTACAAAGAGAGAAGAGATGCACACACTAGGACTTGTTTCTATTTCACTAACTGAAATTCTAAAGCATTTTAACCCCAGATGGAACTGGTATGAGAGAGGAAGAAGTATAAAGAACCACCAGCAATGCCCAGTGAGAAGAAATCAAGATAAACAGGTTTTCATTACTTGTCTGTCATTTACTGTAACTCTTCTGAAATTTAAAAATAGCCATTAGCAAATCTCAAAAGAGGCATTAAAAAACCCCAGGGATTTTTCCTTTAAATCCATCCACTCTAGTAGGTGTTTTATAGAGAATCCTAGTTCAATATCCCAACCCAGGAAGGGTAAAATGAATTCTCACACCTTATCATAATTTAAGGTTGCCAAGATTCACTCTATGTCTTAATTTTAAATATGTTAGATGAAAAAGTCAGAAAACTATGTAGTGTATATTCACATTTTAAATAAACAAATATCCAATGATGCATCTGTCTACTAGAAACATGTACCAAAACATTCATGTTATTTCTGTAAATTCTCGAGATACATTTTCTAATTATTCTAAAATGGACATGTATTACTTATGTATGCCATTTTAAAAAGAATACTGAGTTGCAGAAAAGTGTGTACTGTGCCATCGATCCTTTTCCTGTTTAAAGAAGTATATATACATGTATATGTATAAGCCTAAAAAGTTTCTCTGGAAGGAAAGCCAAGGAACTACCACCGATGGTTGCCTCTGGGAGAAGGGGAGTAGGGGGTTTATATTTTATTTTACCGCTTTCTGTAGTGTTAACCTTAAGTAATAATACAAGTGGGCAAAAAAAAGGTCTCTTCAAAGGGAATAAAAATTTAGATGCCCAAACACACAAGCCACACCAGCATCAAGACACAGCCATGAACTTACTTATTAGCCATCTCAGTAGAAAACACATAGACCACTTTGGCAGGAGTCTTCTGAGCAGGTGTGGGCTCTGGGGCAGTAGTCTGGCCATGGGAGGGGGTGGAAGGCCTGGGGGCTGTAGCATTTGATGGGGTCATCGAGTGTGGCGTGTGCTGGGGATCCTGGGACTTAATGTGGTCAGCAGAATTACATTCTAAAAAATAAAAAGAAGGTTCATCTTATAGAAAGTATAAAGCTTTCTTTTTTCTGCCAGCATTTATAGCATCATAATGCAAACACCTTGAAAATTTCAAGGAGGAAGTATCTTGTTAAGAGGAAATTCTTCTATTCATAAAAATACAAATATACTTCTCCCATTTAAATGACTAAGTACAAAGCGCTCTTCCCCACATCCTACTGCTCTACTACACATTCTTTGAAAAGTGTGAAAGTGTTAGCTGCTCAGTCCTATGTGACCTCATGGACTGTAGCCTGCCAGGCTCCTCTGTCCCTGGAATTCTCCAGGCAAGAATACTGGAGTGGGTAGCCATTCTCTTCTCCAGGGGATATTCCCGACCCAAGGATTGAACCCAGGTCTCCTGCACTGCAGGCAGAATCTTTACCGTCTGAGCACGAGGGTTTAGATATTAGCATAAATGTCCCTCCTTCCTGGAAACCTTTTAGAACCTCCTGGGCTAGATGTCCCTGCTAGTTAGACCCATAGCCCTCTAATTTCCCTTACTTCAGCATTTATCAAATTTTATTGTACTTTTTTAAATGATCTGCTATCTAGGTGCATTTAAACCCTTGAGGATAGCAACTGTTTCGGTTCTGCTGACCATGGC
The DNA here is from genome assembly GCF_016772045.2 of Ovis aries. NCBI lineage: Eukaryota > Metazoa > Chordata > Mammalia > Artiodactyla > Bovidae > Ovis > Ovis aries. Next base: position 98,677,557 of record NC_056054.1, on the reverse strand, counting down.
ACCCCCAGCACCCAGCATAGTGCTGGTGCTCAAAACAGGCCTCCAACAAACAACCTGAAGAAGAGAGGAAAGACAGGGGAACAACTACCCAGGTACTCATTTCAAATTTGGACTGGGGAGTCACCGTTCCACTCCTTGAGTATTAGTTTCACATTCTGGCCTACAGTTAAGATGTTTTATTTTACACTAAGTGAGGGACAGCCTAAGAGCATAGCCATGGGTCCCATCCCCTTCTTGGCTGACTCCACTGTGGCACCTCCTGGATCTCTACCACATGGAGCCCCTCATTCCCACCATGGTGACACTGGCGGGGACAAATCTGGACTTGTGCCAGGGCAGCCTCTTGACCTACAACCGGCAAAATGGCAGCCAGAGCGCATGCAACCCAAGTCCTGAAGGACTAATTTCATGGTGAAGAGGAAGAGTTGTCAGAAAAACCGCTCCAGTATGGGCTCTGGCATAGACAAACTGGAGCTACTGGCTTGACACTCAAGTACATAAAGGCACAGAGACCAGAAACATCCATGAGTACGTGGTTGGGGTTGTGCAGCATCCTCAAACACTTGCATCCTCAAGGGCAAGAACTCAACAAGGTCGCTCCAAACTATTCTTAAGTTCGTAGGAAAATGACCAGAAGGAGTTCCATCTGAAGCTCTGAGAACTCCTGGATCCGATTCCTGCTCTCCCCACTTGGCTACTATTAGGCTCTCCAGCATCCATCCATGTCGGAGGCCCTCCCTCAGGAATGCCTACTTCCCTCTGAGTCTCAAAGATCTTATAGACATACCTTTCATGTCAGAGTCATCGTTTGGAGTCCCAGGATCTCTCTGATCAAAGGAGTCGGCGGAAATACTTCGCTCCCTTTTCCCCTTGCCCTTGGCACCATTTCCAGCCCCATTCTTCAGCCCCATGCTCCCACCTGGGCCAGGGAGTGCTTTAGGGGTATGGCCCCCACTCTTGGAGTCACAGGGGGATGGCTGGGATTGGCTGGTTGAGCCCCCCTGTTTACCCTGATTGGAGAATTTGGAATCCAGCTGGGGGTTTCCAGATGGGGACATCACTGTAGGGGGACGGACCATCACCTCCTGCTTTGACTTAGGGCTACTGGAAGAGACAAATAACAAAGGGAAATCAGACACCAGACAGCACTGGGCAGTGCAAATCAAAGAGGTCTGATTTCTATCACACATCAGGGAGACCTAGACAGCTAAAGTAACCACCCCACCTTTCACTTAAGCAGCTTGCTTGTTCTCTTCTCCCCATTCTCATCTCAGAGCTCTCAACAGAGAGGAGGATTTGGGCAGAGTGGCCTGCCTCGTCTCGGTAACCCTAGAGTCACATGGGGACCCATCGCTAGGGCTTCTGTCAATAAAGGACAACGGTTTCTATGTACATAGAGAAATGACTCTCACACTAAGACTAGCTCAGAGTAAACAAACAGACATCGTTAAGATCAAAATACTATCCACCCCTCGGCTGATGAACAAGGAACAGCTGTAACAAGAGGCTGGCTTCCCTGCTGGAAACTACGAGCAGGTCTGGGAGAGTGTGAGGAAACCCGCTGGTGACTGGCAGGTTGGGGAAACCCTCCAGGACACTAATCACCAAATAAGAAGTATCACACCAGAGCAGACACACTAACCACTGCCTCCAGGGGAGGAGGAAGAAATTCTTTTAAGATATCAATGTTGTAGAACAGAGGAAAAAGCTTCACAGTGGGGGTCAAGGGCTGGTGTTTTAGCTGTAGGCCTTTAGGCCTCCCGAACATTCTAGGTCTCCTCATTCCAAGTTTCCTCATTTGCCAAGTTTAGCACACTGTACTGGATGGTTCTTAATGTTTTGTTGAGGAGGGGGGCTACAATGAGGAGCAGTTAGGTAATGATGGACGAATGAATAAGAGGAGAACGCTAACCTAAATTCTGACTCACTATTCTATCACTGTTTACTTGAGTCTTTTTCTTTTCCCGTTTGGGTCTCATGATTCAACATACTGTTCCACCAGTGAATGTTCAGGGTCCACTATGATGTCCCCAAGGCGCAGCTGGGCCAGGCCCTAGGCCTCACCTCTGTGTGTTTCCTGACGGAGAGTTCCTCACTTTAGGGTTACTGGAATGCATTGATTGAAATCCTGAGCTTGCAGCCACAAACAGGGACGGGCTCACCGAGTTCCTCTCGGGCTGCAGCAGAAATGGCTGCTGGGGGCAGTGGCAGGGGCCCACTGCGTGCTGGCTGCGTCCCTTAGCGCTGACTGCCTGCACGCCTTTTTCCTCTTTGTTTTTCTCCGCTGTGGAAGTGGGTCCTGTCCCCTTGCGGCTCCAGCATTCTCTGGGTGTGTGCCTCCGGCTGCCAAAGGAAAATCTCGCATCTCCAGGGCACACTGGGAACAGAAACAGAGACATCCAACACCCTTATAGCAGGACCAAGGCTAAAGCCCCACCTCAACAGTGCAGAGGCAGATGGTTCCTCAGCTTTCCTCAGGGTGAAAGGAAAGGGCGATGTTCATATTCTGGCCAAAAGGCTCTGGTGCTAAACAGCGGAAGAGTGACTAAGACTTTCTGCCAGGCATACAAGCCTCCCACCCAAGCATCATATACCAGGCGTTTGTAAGCAGATGAGAAAAACATTTTTATCTTTAGCTGTGTATTCTCCCTTACATTTATTTCTCTACTTCCAAATACAAAACCCTCAAAAACTTGGGTTTTTCTTTCTTCAAAACAATGCTCTGAAACCACTGGGTACTCCAAATCCATAGCAGCTATCTGGTGCTTCACCTCTGATGGCACTGAAATGTAACAAACCCATCCCAATTTCAAACCATGAAACAAATTACTCTCTGTTTATATTCTCAGGGCCTCAGGGTGGGGAAGACATTAAAGGAGGTACTTCTGAAATCAACTATTGAGCCAATACCAAATACAATCAGTTCTGCCCCCTGATTTCTATGATCTTTCTATTAAATTATGCTGAGTATGTGTCCTGTGTTCTCACTGCTTAATGACAGGAGCTGTAGGCATGGGTAAGCAAGGGAATGATCCATAATGCGGAGGTGAAAGAACATCTTTGAAGACTAAGATATTTTTTGAGCCAATTTGCAAGGCTAATTTGAAGCATAAAGGTCAAAAAAATATTCCCCAACCTAGTAAGAGAACAAATGAGAAAGCCCTTTATTTAGAGAAACCTAAACTGGTTCAGGGAAAACCAAGATACACTTTCAGTCACTGCTTCTTCCAGGGCAGTTCCAATGTGATTTTTTTTGGTAACCATGGTCCCCTTGCCTCCCTCCCTCCTGCTGTCTTTACTGATGAGGTATAGGACTGAAGGAGAATATTAGATGCAGGATTAAAGGCTAAAGAATCAAAAGGAGTTAGAAGTCGCTTCGGTGTTACATACACTACAAGAGGTTCAAGAACGGGACTAAAACTGGGAGAAACCCTTATGTTCTAGGAATCAGCAATGAGTATGATCATGGTCAAGTATTAAATGTCTATTTCCTCATTTAGAAATAGTCCCAACTATTTTATCTGAGACCATGAGAGGAATTTATGGATGTTCTGAGTATACACAATCACATTTTTTTCTTTTAAATGAAGAAGGCAGGAAAAAAAACTAGAGTAAAATGCTATAGAATATTTCTACACTGACCTTAGGAAAAAGCATCCTATAATTGAGTCTCAATTATATTTAGGGGTGTATGTTTATTCCCTACCACCTTTAGCTCCCTCCCCCCAATTTAGATTCTAAAACTGATTATTACTGTGAAGCTCAACATAATATATGATCATAAACCATACTGTACCTCTCACTAAACATCAGGAATCACCGGTAAAACAGAAGTAGTCAATGAATCTTCCATGGACAAAGCCAACAGAAAACACTTAGCTCAGGAAAAGAAAAGAAGTTACCACCTGTACAGTCCCTTTTGGTACTTTCGGTCTATATCACACATTTGAGCACTCCAATCATGTGTCAAACTGAATAGTCCCATGTGTATGATTTACCTCCCTCTGAAGACTATGCTCTTTGAAGACAAGAACTTTGTTTTAAATTTCTTTGGTTTTTCTATAATACTCAATATAATGTACTAAGAATGTGGTTAGATACTAGGTGAGTTACAGAGCAGAAATGCCTGGCACTTGTGTTACACTCCTTCTAAAGAAACTCTAAACATTAAAAGTACCAAATCAACTCAGTCTGCCAGGTATTTCTGATGAGCTGGTAGCAAAGATTACTTCTAAATAATAATAATGTAAACAGAAAATACTTATTTTCAAAGTATTTCCACATACAGTTTCTTAAACTCACTATACCGTGATCAACGGCATTTTATAGATGAATGGATGGAGCACATGGGCGTGAATGCCTTCTCCCAGGTTTCCAATCAGTGCTCCCTGACCTGCTCTTTCCTCTAAGCCACCTCCTTGCCATTACTTTATGAGTAGAGAAACAACACAGAAGGTTGAAATAACTGTATGGGCTCACTAGAGATGGGAATAAAATCCAGCTGTTTTCACCCTTAATCCAAAGGAGTTGTTGAAATAGGTCATCCTAGTTTTAGCCTATCTGACACCAAAAACAACTGAGCAAGAAATCTGCCAAGTATCTTATCAGATAACCCTAAAGAATAAAATGCAACTCTTTCAGCTCCTGTGTGTTCAGGTTAGTGCTCAACTGTTTACCTTTCAGGAAAAAGAGATCTTCCTTACAATGGTTAATTTTAGCCAGAGAGAGATATTTCCCCAATATAACTAAATCTTCTAAGATCTGCTTATACAATGTTTCTTTCTTTTGTCTGTAAATAATACTTAAAATATTTACTAACTGTACATCAGGTACTCTTATAAGCACTCTCCATACATATTAACTCATTCATAACAACTGCAGAAGGCAGGTCCCATTACTATCCCTATTTTATTACTTTTTCTTTCTTTTTGATTTTTTTTTTTTTTTTGCAGCATAGTTGATTCACTATGCTCTGTTAGATTCAAGTATATGGCCAAGTGAATCAGTTATACCCATATATATATATCCTATCCCTGTTTCAGAGATGAGGAAACTGAGGCTCTTGGAACAGCACGTAATTTGCCCAAGTAAGTTGGTCACACCCTAGTTAAGTGGTGGAGCTGGAGGTCAGCCAGACACTCAGGCTGTGCTCTTCATCACTGCAGTACTTTGTGAAAAGCGTGGACTTGGTGGACAAGGTGAGCCAGCACACAGGAAATGCTTAGCAGCACAACAGAAGCATTTATGTAAACTAGTACCATGACTTCTACCATCCTCTAGCAAGCTCACTCACCTGTCCTGCCCAATGGCATTTCAGACCTTCACCATTGCCAACCATCATCCTCCTCTCACAGTGCATGGCCTCGCCCAGGACTTAACAGGGAAAAGAGAAGTCACCAGGCAGGACTCCTTACCACCAAATCTTCAAACTTCTTTTTATCATTGCCTATCCCTTCTTTTTTCTCTATTACTGCAATCAAAAAAAAAAAAAAAAAAAAAAAAAAGCCCACTTTTCCCCCAAAGGTTAGTCCTACCACAGTCTAGCCCCATCCCTTTCAGCTGACTGAGTACTCACTCTCTTCCATGACCACCCTTCTACGTTCTGCATCTCCTGGATATTTCCAATCAGCTTTCAGACATGCTATTCTACCTTCCAGATGAAATAATAATGATAAAGCAAAACAAAACTGGCATTCTATTCCCCTTTGAAGTCAAGTTTCTTTATAGAGTTGACAAGACACAGTCTTCATTTCCTTACTTGCCATTCACCCTTTAACTATCTTAAACCAACTTCTACCCACAGATCACAAAAACCACGGCTTTTGTTAAGGTCACCACTGACCACTTTTCTAACCTCATCGTACTCCACCTTGTAGACTATGCTGGTTGAGCACTCCTTGAAACTCCTCTCTCTTGGCTTCTATAATACCACACTTTTCCAGTCTTCCCCCTTCCTCTCAAGTCACTCTTCATCTGCTTCCTTTGCTGACCCCTTCTCTACCCAATCTCTACAATTTCAAGTTCCTCATAGCTCTACCCCGGGTCGTCTTCTCTTCTCATTCTGTAAGTTCTTTCCATGCCAAGAACTCCCAAATTTCCATCCAGCTCAGCTTCTGCTCTGCTGACCTGTATACACAGCTGCCAACTTGGCATCCCACTAGAAGTCTGAAACCTAACAAGGTCAAAGATGAATTCTTCATCCCTATATAGCCTCCCTCCCCAACGTATTTCCCCTTCAGCTTTCTACATTTTAGTAAATGGCACCTTTATCCACTCAGCTGCTCATGCCAGAAATTTGGAGTCATTCCTGACACCTCTCTCCCTCACCCCTAACCTTCCCATGTCAAGTTTGAATATTTTTGCTGAGTGAAGAAAATCTCAGTTTCACTGTTTCTTCTTCAGAGATAAACAATACTGTAAAGCCACTAATCTAGACGAAATGCTCCATTACATTCTTTTCATAGCATCCTATGTTTTTCCTTCACAACATTTCTCCTGTTGTATAATTATGTGGTCATTTGCATTAACATTCATCTGTCATGCTAGGCTCCATGAAGGTAGGAGGATCTGTAAAGGATCAAGGCTGACTTATTCATCCTTGTATTCCTAGTACTTGCTATAGTATCGGATACATGCCATTTGCTCAAGAAGTATTTGTTGAATGAAAGTTGAAGCTTTTCCCTAAACCAGGCCTGCTTTCTAGGGCCCCCATCCCTCCATCAGGCTACTCACCAAAACCCCAAGGGTCACGATAAGGCAGTGCTCATCCTGGAGGTGGGGAGCTTGGGGAGTCCAGGAACCCCTGTCTCAGAGGTGACCCTCACCTGGATAAGGATAAAGGAAAGAAGAGTTTCTAAGGAAGGAAAACAAAATCATCAGTGCCACTTAGTTACTATTCAAAGACCTGGCTTCCTATCTACAGAGTATTAGTTTAAGAGGAAGTTGTCATCTCCCATGTAAACAGCATTAGCTTCCAAATTATTTCAGGGCATATCATCCAACCTGCAGATACCTCAAGACCCTTGTAACTTTCCCTCCTTCCAAAGTGCATATTTTCTTTTCAGAGACTGGAAAATTAAGGGCAAAGAAAATCGATTTGTCTACTTTTCTGAATATTTAGTAGGGAAAAAAACCTCACATTTTTGCTTCTTCCCATTCCTAATTAGTACAGAGAATTGAGAGCTGACTGTAAAGGTGAAAGAGACAAAATTCCAGACACACTTTTGAATTCACAAAGTGCATACCCTACAGTTCCTCCCTACTCTCAACTGTAACTTTACATGGCAAGCGTTCAGCAAGGAAATTTACTTTCACACACTTTTGGGAGAACATTGACTGAACGACAGGGCCACAAGATCTCCTTTGCTTGAGAGCCTACTGTGTATAAAATGCTATACCAATTTTGGTACATCGACAATATCGCAATAAAAATTTTTGACTTGTAAAAAAAAAAAAAATGCTATACCAAGTTGAGCTAGGTAAATTGGTAAAACACGAAGTAACTCAGGAGGCAGAACTACTTCCAACATTAGTCCTTGTAACTACAATGATAATGCTGAGCCTCCCCCTTCACCCAGAATTTATAGTTTTGAAATGGCAGGGAAAAAACAAGTTCCAGACTGTCCTAAGGCCAAATTTCTCAGGAATCTTTAAAAGGAGATTCTATAAGGTTGCCGTGAAGCTCAGAATCACCTCTACAATTGCAATTTCAACTCTTCCAATGATCCTTTCCCACTCTCCTGCTCTAAGAAGTCAAGTTTATTACAAGTATGTCATGTTTAACAAATTTCATTTCTATGCTATGACCACTACACCATAAAAGGCATAGTATCAAACTTAGAATGTGGAAATAAAAGGCCCTGGGATTCCATTCCGAGCTCATTCTTAAGTTCTGGCATACCAGCTACTAAAAGGCTTCCTTCTCAGAAAAAGTACACAATAGGAAGAACCAATCTTTCCCAAATATGTGGAGAGAAGAACACTATACTATAGTCTTAAAACCTTGGTCCTAACAAAATGCTAAGATATGTTTTCATACTCAAAGGGTAAAAACTCATCTAATGTCCTTCAAGCTAACAAACTTTAAGCAAGCAAATAAATTTGTATCAAGCTCAAGGGTTCTGATAAAATGTGACTAATAAAAAATGAACATCATCTACCACCCTTTAGAATAATGGCTACCCAAAGTAAAACTTCAGCACAAATGTCCCTTCTTTGTGAAACTTTCCTTGATTCCAAACTATCCCCAGGAATGTCCTCCATGGCCCCACAGCATTATATTCATGACACTTTTAAAACACTTTGAGAATTGTATCCTTGTTATGTACAGCCAGGGAACCTCCTGAGGAAAAGGTCATCATCTCAGCGCCCAAAAGAAGAAACTCAATAAATGCTAGTTGATCCGTCTATGATAATGAGCGGGGGGCTTGTGTACGGCTACTTCTGCTTCGCATCCCCACATAGCAATGATGACACAATAAATACCTGTTCAATTTCTCACCATCTGTCTTTCCTAGGAAATAAGTTACTGCAGAAGTCCCTGTTCACAGAAAAGTACAAGGTAACTGCACTTACAGCTATGACGTGCATTTAACTTGATGACCACTGCCTTGGGAACTGCTACAATAATGAACAAATATAATTTTAACTTACAAGACACCCTACGGAAGCAGAAACAAAATCCAAAATACACTGACTGAATAACAGAAGTTACATGTTCATAATTGGGCTCTTTACCTTTCAAGATGTCCAACTTGCTCTCTCTTCTAACATTGGGACACAGCGATCTGTGCCTCCCAAACAGAAAGGAATTTTTAGGTCAAAGTGGAGTGACACCAGCTAGTCCCACATTCAGTCCTACAGGAATGAGAAGAATGGAAAAGTTCATACCCCATCACACCAACAGCAAAGAAAACCACCATTCCCCAAGGCTCCGTGACCAAAACAATATCTGGAAGAAAGAACAGTAAGAAAAAAATTAGGTCAAAAATGGAGAAGGCAGGCAAAACCACTAAAACTCAAAATGCAAGAAGCTGGAGCACTCTAGCCCACATCTGTCCCACTGAACACCGGGAAGTCTAGAAAAGCAAAATCCATCAGACACAGAAGCCTCATCCTAGTCATTGGCTTTAACTTTCTCCTCAACCAAGAACAGTTATCACAGGATGCAAAATAGACGTTTATTTCATATCTTCTCTATGCTCTTGTTCTTAGCATGGTAAAGATATTGAGGCTTATAAGGCGAGTGGCCATAAGGTAATTGACCTTTCAAAAATCAGCTGGTCTATAGCAGGAGCTCTTATCCGAGTATCCACGACCTCCTAAGTGGTCTGTAGAAAGACTCAGAGGAAGGGAGGCAGCTGTGAACTTGGCTGGAGAATATTTTGATCTTCATACTCAGTAACCTCCAAGTAAAAGTTAGCACCACCTTCAACAATGAATGCAGGTAACAACCCACAGTAGTATTAGCTATTCTGTGACTATGTCACCAAGAGTAAGCACAAGACACTTCACATCACATTACTGTTATCACAACTTCAAAACTATAGTATCTGCAGCTACATTTTGTTATTTAATGAGCGTTAAACATAGAAACTATTGTATCACAACTGTTTTAACATTTTGATACCTGTTTCTATGTCATTTGTAATTTTATATACTTTATACATTTAAAAAACCCACGATTCTCAGAAGGGGTCCTAAGCTTCATTAAACTGCCAAAGGAAAACATGCAGCACAGAAGATTAAGAACTTCTGATCTAGAGCAAATAAAGTTTCTATAGACCCCACATAGTTACCAAGGCAGACAGACAAGTCATTCCACCAGCAGTACTTCATAGATGACGAAAATTAAACCACTAGATTTCCCAGGTGGCGCTAGTGGTAAAGAACCTGCCTGCCAATGGAGGAGAGATAAGAGACACGGGTTCAATCCCTGGGTGGGGACGATCCCTGGAGGGCATGGCAACCCACTCCATGACACTCCAACCCACTCCAATTTCATATCCAGCAGAAAGATATGAAATTCTTTCTGCTTGGAGAATCTCATGGAGAGAGGAGCCTGGCAGGCTACAGTCCATTGGGTCGCAAAGAGTCAGACACAAATGAAGCAACTTATCATGTACGCAAACCACCAGGAAGACAAGCAACATGTCCAAGGTCACACAAATTTAGGGTCAGCTTCAGCTTAGGTTAGCACTCACAGCATGTATAGTTCTACTTTCCCATGGGGACTGTTGACTACATTTCTACAACTGTCATCACTATTCCTGTCTTACCACTAAATGAGGAAGAGGTATCACCTTTCAAAACTCATGTAAAATCCAAACCCAGACAATAGAACAAGGCAGACAGATAGGCAGAAGGTAGAAGGTACTCCTTTTTGTTTCCTGATCAAGCACAGGGCATGTTTCCGAAGCTGAATTTGGTCTGTTCCTGAGACAGCAACTTTTCAGAAGTGAGGAAAAAGTTGGTCTACACGAACTTTCATTCCTAGATGTGTCCAAGGCACTTTGCAGATAATCATTAACTTGTTTGGTGCCACAATGCATTATGAGTGATGAGGGCAGTGGTAACCCCGCTTTATAAAAGGGAAAACTGAAGAATAAATATGAGAGATTTGTTTGAAGTCACATATAAGTCAATGGGAAAGTCAGCGTTCTAATACTAAGTTCAAGGCTCAACCAAATCACCATCATCGAATATTTAGTTGATTACAATGCTTGTGAAACCTCTGTACTTCCCCTGCCCCCCACAAGCTAGAGAACATTTGATTCACAGGACCAGACACTTCTGAAGGCTATGGGAAAAGTATCCCATAGAATAGATTCCAACGTACGTAAGTGCTTTTTCACTTATGCTAGTCATGTAGGAATCGAGGTCAGGAATCCTTAGCTCAACAGCCAAGTTACTACATAAAACTTGCCTTATAAGAAGATAACAGTATGGAAATTGTTTCTTCATCTTTTACTCAATGACCTCCTTATCATCTACCACATGTTTAGGAACTATTATCATCTTACATTCAACACTGTTATTACAAAATAATATCCTAATGGTTCAATACAATCAGATCCTAGATGCTAAAACTATGAAAGGTCATCTCTATGTCAACTTTGCCTTAAATTTCCTCTTTACCCAAAACACCAATTAATGGAATCCTTACTTCCCAAAGCATCCTTATGCCATCTAACTAACTGCTCCTTTTATTAATGCATTTTTGTTTTTTATAGATTGGGTCTTTTTCAACAGTTAGCAAGATCCTCCTTAAATCTGTACTTAGGATGGTAATGTTTTTCACACTTAACGTTAACTTCTTTTTACAAATCACGAGCATCCAATCAAAAACCAAAATCAGAAAAATCATGTTGTACAATTTCCATGAAGAGTAAAAAGTTATACTACACAGGGGTCTTACCTACCAATACCCATCTGCACCCCCTACCCCTTACTCGCAACTACTTATCCTTCCTACCTGTTAATTCTGATTCATCACTTCCAGCACAGTGGACAAGAGTCCAAATCTCTGACCCAAGAATGAACAGTTAGTTCTTGAACACATTAAATGCTAACAAACACTCCATTACACACCACTGATCAAAACATAACTCTTTACATAGCCACTCATTCATTTTCCCTCTAAAGTTACTGCCCAGGGATCTGAATATGTTTACCCTAAGGAAAGTTTAACTTTGCACCAATTCTACCCCATCTTAGTCTCTCACTACTGACACAAAGTTTTGTCCATTTCTCTACTTTGTCTAGTAAGTTTATCAGTCTCCAACTGGGCTGCAGTCTAGGCTCCAAGTCACTCTTCTCTAGGCAGGCAGGGCCTTGGAAGACAGGTTTCAGGCCTCCTCCTTCAGGCTTGGGAGCCTTCACATAAGGCCCCCAGAAACACTATTATAGGCCTCTGGCCCTTCCCTCTGAACATAATAACCAAGTCTGCTGTTTATTTCCATAGAATATATCCATTTCACCAGGCTGGTCCAACACCAACCAGTGACATCTTTAATAGTCTTTGCAACTTTCAAAGGTCAACGACTACAGCTCCATTCTGGAAATCACTGGTGTGTCCACGACCCCCACAATGACTCAGTGACCTAGACATCACCACCTCACCTGCTGGAGCCCTTTACTACAGGAACATTCCTCTTAGCTTCGGGTTCCCCCACCCTCCAACAAGTCACTGGCCTGCAAACTCCCCTTTACCTCTCTATCCATCTTCTGGGTCTAACAGACCCCACCAAACTCAACTCGAATTCAGCTCTCCATCTCGTCCCTACGATGTCCCTTCATCCCAGGACCCTGGGACTGTCCCATGTCCTCGTTTAGTCTCTCCAAGCACCGCCTGGGACACAACATCTAAAAAGCTGAGAGACGCCTCAGTCTCTCCCCACCGCTGGTGGGCAGAGGACGCCCCCCCAACCTTCCCCCACAGGTTTCTCTAGACTCAACTCTTAAATTCACAACCTCGACCCCCACCCCTTTTCTCCCCTCACCCCAGCCCCTAGCCCTACGCGGCTTTGGCTACCCCTGCCCTCAAACCCGCTCAAAACACGCGGACGCGGACCGGCCCCCCCGCACCCCCGGCTCCGGTCCTTCCCCTCCCCCTCCCCCTGAGGTGCCACTTACCCCCGAGGCAGGAGTGGGGGAGGGGACAGGAGGAGCGGTGTAGGGGAGGGGGCTTCGGTCCCGGGCGGCTTTCAGCCCCGGGGGGCCGGGGCCGGGGCCAGCGGCAGCGGCGGCGCAGCGTCTCCCCCCGGCGGCGGCAGCGGCGGCGGCGCCGGCCCACTCCCGCAGGCACACATAGGCTCCATTGTCCGCCGGCGCCTCCCCCTTTCCGGCACCCCTCTCCCAGTACCGCCCCTTCCCCCTCCCCTCGGCCCTCCCCCAGCCGCACCGCGCCACGAAAGGTACCGCCGGCCCCGCCTCGGACGCGAGCGGAGAAGTGCCCCCTCCCCCGCTGCTCCGACGTCCCGCCCGGCGGGGGAAGAGGGAACTGCCCCTCCCCACCTCAGCGCCGGGCCCAGCCGCCGGGAAGGGCCCGCCCCCCTCCAAGGGAATGTCACTTGTCCCCCTCCCGAACGCGCATAATGGTACCAACCCGGCCGCTTCCTCCTCCCCCTCCCCAGCCTTCCCGGAGAGGCACCGCCCCCGAGCCCCGCCCACCAAGTAGCCTCGCCTCCTCGACCCCGCCCCTCCCTCCAATATTTTACTATGGAACCGCCCACCGTGGGCACCACCTCCTGCTTTGCATGGACACGCCCTCCAGGTCCCCTCCTCAGTTCGTCACCCAGCCAGAGGTGACGCCTACTCCCCACCTTAAAGCGGCAGAGCCCCCCCTTCTCAACTTAAAGAACCTCCCAAAGGGCCGGCGGGGTGGGAGGTGCGGCCAGGGAGGGGCTCTTCTTTCTTACACCTTTATTTTCACGTTCACATTCACCGGACCTCCCCACCGCCTCCTGCAGCACCGGGGAGCTACACGGTGGAAAAGGCGCGGAGGGGGGAAGGGCAATGTGGAATTTGGCCATCTTTGACAGAAAAGAATTGGGAGCTGCCAAAGGAAGGGGTTCTTCCCTCACACTTCCCTGCTGTCCTGGTCCCGGCCTAGTCCTTAGTCTTCAAGGAGACCCCTGCCTACCTCCAGGATGCGGTTCCACCCTAACCCAACCCCCTCGCCCGTCCCTGGTCTTCACCCCTCAATCTCTGCACTGCCTTTGCTGTTGCCGGCTTTCTCCCCTCCCAAGAGTGCAGGCCCCTTTCGGGGTTGCACTCTCCTCCACCTTCTCCGAGGCACGTTCTAGCCATGTCCTGCAGACACGTTGGGTAGTGCAGGGTCTCTTCTTCCTTTGGAGCCCGCCCCAGCCCCACTCACGCAACGCTATCTAGTGCCCACAGAGAACCTCTGCCCAGATCCTAGAATCGCTTCATAACCGCTTTTTTAATCACTTCCCTGATTTTTGGAAGGCCTGTGCTTTGGAGAGCTCAACCCCCAGGCATTCCGGCACTGCCCCCTGTGAAGTGAGAGGGTAACCCATTAGATTGCACTTTTCTCAAAAGGAAAAATGACGGCATCATGGTGAGCGCATGTTGCTGAATAAAGCTCAGATTCCGACTACTCCTGTTTTATCTTTGTGGCCCTTGTTGCTGCTGTGCCCAGCTGCTATTACAAACCTGTCTGCTCCAGAACACACTGTTTAAATCTCTGTGTTTGTGCTTTGTAGAGTTTTGATCTAAGATGTTTCTGTAACTATGTGCACTGGCCCCACAGCTTTTCTCAGTTAAGTGAAAACTGCCTGTGTTATACTGTACTTCGTATTCTCCCTGAAGATAGACGGAGGCAACATGGCCAAGAGAAGCCGATAAAATTTTCTTCTGTATTTGCTTCCATCACCAAGTTTTAACCAGGCACTTATTTCTAAGAAATGTTAGTTTCCTTGTCTAGAAAATGGGAAACGGTCCTTGTGGCAATCTTTTAACAAATGGTGCTGGTGGTAAAGCATGGTACATCCTCAGTCGTGTCTGACACTTTGTGATCCTATGGACTGTAGCCCACCAGGCTCCTCAATCCATGGGATTTCCCAGGCAAGAATACTGGAGTGGGTTGCCATTTTCTTCTCCAAGGGATCTTCCTGGCCCAGGGACTGAACCCTCATCTCCTGTGTTGGCAGGCGGGTTCTTTACCTTTGAGCCAGCAGGGAAGCCCCAAAGGATGATACAGGAGAGCCCTAAATGATAAAACTTTTGAAACAATTTAAAACTCTGGGCTGGTCATGTAAATTTCTATACCATGGCTCCCCAGCTTAGATTCTATGAAAAACTGTTTTTTTCATAGCAGATGGTTTCTCTTTGTCTTATGTTATGACTGAGCATGCTGTGCTGTGCTTAGTCTCTCAGTCACATCTGACTCTTCGCAACCCCATGGACTGTAGCCCCCCAGGCTCTTCTTTCCACGAGGATTCTCCAGCAAGAATACTGGAGTAGATTGCCATAAGCTTCTCCAGGGGATCTTCCCAACCAAGGGATTGAACCCAGGTCTCCCGCATTGCATGTGGAAAGAAAAAAGGCAAAAGCAGGTATAAATTTAAATTTAAGATCAATTGAAGGATTCCTAATGGAAAAATATTACAATGCTTTTTGTCACGTTTTGGTGATAGAATATTTGATGAAACATAGTAAGGACCTCTGTAAAAAAAAAAAAATGGTAGGAGGAAAGTCAGGCCTGGACATATGAAAAGATAATTAAATCCAGAAATATGCAAGAGGCATTTACAATTACTAATGTAGATGGAAAGAAGGGATTCACAGACTTATCTGTAAGAGAAAACCACTACTAAAATAAACTCTGGGCTAGGGTGTTCCGGACCAGATCACCTTTGCCCAGAAAGGTAAAAAAAAAAAAACAAGCTCATTATAATAAGTCTTAACCATTTTACAAGCCCTTACACCCTCACTTTACTATATATGTCAAAGTTTGGAATTATTTACTGAACCAGAAGAAAAAGCAAATGAATATTAAATGGGCAATACCAGGCTAAAAGAGCAATAATACTGAGAATTTAAGCAAGCTGAAAGTCATGAAATTCAAAGGTTAGAGACTCCATAGTAATGGTAATTTAGCTACATTGCACATGGGATAGAAATGCATTTAAAATATTATTTACTGTAATAAAATAGTTTATTTTTATTAGTTTTTTCCTTTGAATTTTCTAACTTCCATGCATCTGCATCTCACTTGAGAAAGAATTCAATCTATTTTACTGGATAGGGATCTAGCATACTGTTTATACATAAATACTAATTGATAATGATGAAGTCGTTGTGAAAAGCATCCTTTAAATAAAAGCTTCAAACTATTTCTCTTACTGTAGAAATTCTAAGAGAAATCTTTTTTTTTTTAATCCAAATGGTAATATTGTTAAAAATAAAAGCTTTCAACACTAAAGAGATCTGGGTTTGATTTTTTACTTTCTGAAATGTGCTTCTCCTAATGATGATAAGCACTCACTGTGATACAAACATGGATGGTATGTCTGGCTTAGTTCTTCAACTAATCACCGCACCTGTTATTTGTGTGTCACTAGTCTTTTTCACTTGTAAGCTCCACCTTCGAAATGCTTTTGTTCTCTCAGCTTTTGATAAACATATATCTAAATTTCTGGGTTGGAAAGAACCACATCCTATTTTACAGATGAGAATTCTGAGACATAGAAGTTTCATGACTTGCCAAAATTATGCCCATTTTTAGGGACTAGAATTTAAGTCCAACACTCTACAGCACTGTTCTAACCTCTGAGGATTATTCACTCCTAACAATATTTACTATTGTAGGAGAGAGTATTAGATAATAAAATCAAGACTCGGAAAGGCTGAACCCACTCAGTCAGCTGGTGCTAGGGTTAGAAGCATCTTGCTATCTAGTTCAGAAGTCATGTCTGACTCTTTTGTGACCCCATGGACTGCAGCCCACCAGGTTCCTCTGTCCATGGGATTTCCCAGGCAAGAATACTGAAGTGGGTTGCCATTTCCTTCTCCAGGAGGTCTTCCCAACCCAGGGATCGAATCTGAGTCTCCTGCATTGCAAGCAGATTCTTTACCACTGAGCCACCCAGGACAGCAAGGGTTATAAGAGGCCCTAACAAATTATTTGCCTTGGTCAAAGTCCTTAGTTTGTTCATGATTTCCTGCTTCTTAAACTATTTTTTATCAATTTATCTGGGCTTCCCCAGTAGCTTAGCAGTAAAGAATCTACCTGTGATGCAAGATCTCTGGATAGGGAAGATGCCCTGGAAGAGGGTATGGCAACCTACTCCAGTGTTCTTGCCTGGAGAATCCCATGGACAGAGGAATACTATCAAGATAGTAATTTATGACTGAAAATGAAGGGTTAGAATGGGCCAGCATCTTGACTTTCATAGGTACTACCCAATGCTGTAGTAAAACAGTCAGGAAGGGATTTCTTCTTTAGGCTGCCCATGAAGCAGATTTCACCAGTCCATTTAAGCCAATGAGAAGTTCCAGAGCTTCATCCCTTCCAGGAATATGGAGGGCTAATTGTCCTTTTTGTAAGGAAGAAATCAAAATTCCCATCTTCTTCCTTCCTGCCGCTCCATCTGGGGCCACTGGCAGTCTGATGTGAGCTTGGGTCTTGTTCTGTGTCCCCACATATCTGCTTTCCACGACCTGGGCATCAGAGGCACTCTATCTGTAAAAGCTCTGACAGATCTGTCATGTGACACTCATTTCCCTTTAGAGGGTACCACCGATGTTTCTCCTTTATTTCCACACTCAGACCTACAGGGTTGTGCCTCCTACCCTCATTGCCTGCCTTCTAGAAGCCAAGCTTTGTGACACCCAGTCTGCAAATTCTTAAGCCCCAATTGATCGATTACTGTGATATTGAATGGTTTGCCTTGGAAATGAACAGAGATCATTCTGTCGTTTTGAGATTGCATCCAAGTACTGTATTTTGGACTCTTTTGTTGACCATGATGGCTACTCCATTTCTTCTAAGGGATTCCTGCCCACAGTAGTAGATATAATGGTCATCTGAGTTAAATTCACCCATTCCAGTCCATTTTAGTTCGCTGATTCCTAGAATGTCGACGTTCACTCTTGCCATCTCCTGTTTGACTACTTCCAATTTGCCTTGATTCATAGACCTAACATTCCAGGTTCCTATGCAATATTGCTCTTTAAAGCCTTGGACCTTGCTTCTCTCACCAGTCACATCCACAACTGGGTATTGTTTTTGCTTTGGCTCCATTCCTTCATTCTTTCTGGAGTTATTTCTCCACTGATCTCCAGTAGCATATTGGACATCTACCGACCTGGGGAGTTCCTCTTTCAAGATCCTATCATTTTGCCTTTTCATACTGTTCATGGGGTTCTCAAGGCAAGAATACTGAAGTGGTTTGCCATTCCCTTCTCCAGTGGACCACAGGAATCAAGATAGCCAGGAGAAATATCAATAACCTCAGGTATGCAGATGACACCACCCTTATGGCAGAAAGTGAAGAGGAACTAAAAAGCCTCTTGATGAAAGTGAAAGTGGAGAGTGAAAAGTTGCCTTAAAGCTCAACATTCAGAAAATGAAGATCATGGCATCTGGTCCCATCACTTCATGGGAAATAGATGGGGAAACAGTGGAAACAGTGTCAGACTTAATTTTTTTGGGCTCCAAAATCACTGCAGATGGTGACTGCACCCATGAAATTAAAAGACGCTTACCCCTTGGAAGGAAAGTTATGACCAACCTAGATAGCATATTCAAAAGCAGAGATATTACTTTACCAACAAACGTCTGTCTAGTCAAGGCTATGTTTTTTCCAGTGGTCATGTATGGATGTGAGAGTTGGACTGTGAAGAAAGCTGAGTACTGAAGAATTGATGCTTTTGAACTGTGGTGTTGGAGAAAACTCTTGAGAGTCCCTTGGACTGCAAGGAGGTCCAACCAGTCCATCCTAAAGGAGATCAGTCCTGGGTATTCTTTGGAAGGACTGATGTTAAAGCTGAAACCCCAATACTTTGGCCACCTCATGTGAAGAGTTGACTCACTGGAAAAGACTCTGATGCTGGGAGGGATTGGGGGCAGGAGGAGAAGGGGACAACAGAGGATGAGATGGCTGGATGGCATCACCAACTCAATGGATATGAGTTTAAACTCAGGGAGTTGGTGATGGACAGGGAGGCCTGGCGTGCTGCAATTCATGGGGTCGCAAAGAGTCGGACACGACTGAGCGACTGAACTGAACTGAACTGAATTGATCAATACAGAAATCCCAGTTCCCCTTCCCCAGCTTTCCAGTTTAGCCATAGTCCATCATTGCTCAATGAGAAACAACCTATATGTTCCACGTGCTCTAACCATTTCTCCCCTAGATCTCCTGGTCTTCAGGCCGGTTCTTCACATCTGTCCTTACAGTCTCATGTCTCCTTTCTTCTTCAGTTTCCACTAATCTACTATTTCATTTTTTATTCTTAACCTCTTTCCCAAGAATAATTCTGTGCAAGTATTTCTACTATTTAATTTCATTTTCTTCTGCTAGACATTTCTCCAGGAATTTTGCCCATCGGATACACCTATTTTATTTTTCCTGGGTTCTGCCTTCACTACTAAAATCTTCCCACTTCCCACAATCAGTCTCTTCCCAGCTTCTCTGGAGTTGGAACCCAACTACTGCAGCTTTGGCCTCACTTCCATGGTTTGAATCCGGGTTGCTCTTACTAGCCACACTGCCTTTTGGAATCCTTGACCACCTACCATTCCAGCAATTGAAATTCCCATGGCTGAGATGTACCCACATTTGTTTTCACTCCTGGGCTGGCAGACATTACTAGAAAAAAAAAAAAACCCCATGAAACCAAAAAAAATGGATCTCAATCAAATTTTGGGTGATAAAACTTCAATCAAACTTTATTGGGTTTTACTTGGCAATCCTTTTATGCAGCCTCATTGCCTCCTATATCATTTCCTACAGCAATTATTCCAAACTTTGTCTCCTACTTCTCCTACTCCTAGATGGGTAAGCTGAGTGGATAGAAATGCAAGACCAACCTTGTCATCTCATCTCAACTTGGAAGGGTTTTGCTCAGTTATCCATCTGTCTTCCATTTACTTTTTAGAATCTTTAGTAAAATCTTTCTTGCACAAATACTCTTTCCCCCCTTTCTTTTCATTCCCAGTTTATCTAAAGGGTAACCTACATTCTCTCCCATCACAATTCCTTTTCTTCCTCTGTAATTAACCCAACCATCTAACCAAAATCCTTTCTCCAATATGGCCAAACCTAATCACCAAATCCATCCAATGAATATCCTTTCCTTACTCTCTTACGGTTTGGACTCCAAGATACAAAGATATTCTTATTTTGTCTAGCCCCCATCCCCCAATTTTATTGAGATATAATTGACATATAACATTGTGTAAGTTTAAGGTATATATATAATGATTGAATATACATATATTGTGAAATAATTACCACCTTAACTTTAGTTAACATCCATCACCTCACATAGTTATGATTTGTGTATGTCTGATGAGAACTTTTAAGACCTACTCTGCTAGCAACTTTCAAATATACACCACAGTATTGTTGGTTATAGTCACCATGCTGTACATTACACCCCCTATTTATCTTATAGATAAATAGACATCCTATTTATCTTATAACTGGAAGTTTGTACCTTTTGAATGCATGTGTGTGTGTGTGTGTGTGTGCTCAGTCTCGTCTGACCTGCCAAGCTCCTCTGTCCATGGAATTTTCTAGGCCAGAATACTGGAGTGGGCTGCTATTCCCTACTCAAAGGAATCTTCTGGACCCAGGGACTGAACCCACTTCTCCTGCATCTCCTGCATTGGCAGGCGGATTCTTTACCATTGAGCCACCTTTTGAATACCTTAATACCTTTCCCCCAACCCTCTGCCTCTGGTAATCACCAATCTGTTCTCCGTTTTTGTGAGTTTGGGTTTTTTTTTATTTCACATATAAGTGAGATCACACAGTATTTGTCTTTCTCTGTCTGACTTACTTCACTCAGGATAATGCCCTCAAGTTTCATCCGAGTAATGGCAAATGGCATAACTTCTTTTCTATGGCTGAGTAATATTTCACTGTATATATAACACATATCTTCTTTATCCATTCATCTGTTACTTGGCTATTGTAAATGGTGCTGCTGTCAACATGGGGGTGCAGATATCACTTCAAGATCATGATTTCATTTCCTTCTAATAGATACCTAGAGGTCTGTCTTCTTTTTTGACTTAAATACTTCCTTGACCTGAACATTTCTTGAATGTTCCTTCAACTCCTTGGTTCTTTGATCTTTTTTTTCTCCACTTCTCCCTAGGATTTCTCTCTCTCACTCTCCTAACTTTAGCTATCACCTCTTTGCAGTTGATCAACCCATCTGCAGGTTTAACACAGGCCTCTCTTGAGCTTAAATCCTGCATTTCTATCCACTCAGCTTACCCATCTAGGAGTCAATTTAATACATCAAAATACAAACTCACCATCTTTCAAAATTATACACTGTCTCTCACTTAGGCTTGAAACTTTGGAGTAATCCTGACTCAAAATTCTACCTGCTGTGTATTTTACTCAATCATCAGTGTCCACAAACTCCTCCTTAAATCAATTTCTTGTTTTCTGTTCCCAAGTTGGGACTGTTGTAATAGTTTCTAAATAGACATTCCTGCCTCCAGCTTCTCCTCTCAGTCAATTCTCCGCGTTCTTCCTAAATAGATCTTTCCGAAAGACCTGTGTGTGTATACATACATGTACATACGAGTGTGTGTGTGTGTGTGTGTGTGTGTGTGTGTGTATAGTCATTTGTGCAGTGCTAATTCCTCTCTAATTATTTAAGCCCTACTTGTTCTTCTGGAACCAACTATCCTAATATCCCCACAATATAGTAGAGCAGGAAAATCAGTGGCTTTAGAGTTACCAGGCCCTGGATTTGAATATTAGACTGCATTTTACTGGCCAAATAACTTCAAACTTCATAGAAAAAAAATGCTATTTTCTTTAAGTTCAGTAGTAGGTGTTTATATCACCTGTTTTAGAACACAACTTAGATATGCAAACGTTTAATATTAATAGCGTGTGTACGTGCGTGCTAAGTCACTTCAGTCCTGTCCAACTCTTTGCGACCCTATGGACTGTAGCCCACCAGGCTCCTCTGTCCATGGAATTCTCCAGGCAAGAATACTGGAGGAGGTTGTCATGCCCTCCTCCAGGGGATCATCCAGACCCAGGGATCGAACTTGTGTCTCCTGCAGCTCCTGCCTTGCAGGAGGATTTTTTACTGCTGAGCCACCAGGGAAGCCCAATAGTAATATCATCTACCTTTTGTTGTAGTTGCCAGTCCTTCCCTATATCCCGAGAGCAGAATCTGACACCTCTTTGTGTTTCGAAGTCATTTAGTTATTGCTACATTTATTGAACATCTATTAGATGCAGGGCATCTTGAGGGGAACAAAAAATGAATCAGGTACACAATTTTGTCTTCCAAGTATAATCAGACTTATATGGAAAATTCATTCATCGGGGGTGGTGGCGGGGAGAGAAAATGCCTAATTTACCAGGTACTTTGCAAAGTACCAAAGATTCAAATAAGAAGAGGACATGTTCCTTGACATTAGACTCTGGGATCTATCCAGCTAGGGGTACTGATAAGCAAACATTTATAATCACGTATAGTAAATGCTGGTTCAATCCCTGGGTTGGGAAGATCCTCTGCAGCAGGGTACGGCAACCCACTCCAGTATTCTGGCCTGAAGAATCGCCATGGACAGAGGAGCCTGGTGGGCTACAGTCTATGGGGGTCTCAAAGAGTTGGACATGACTGAGTGACTAAGCACAGCACAGCACACAGTAAATGCTATGATATGGATACACACCAGGCATTTGGGGCACACAGAGGAGGGGTATCTAATTCAGACAGGAGAGTCAGGGGACACAATAAGACCTGAGCAGAATCTTAAAAAATGTGTAGCAGCAACCAGGCAAGACTCAGCAATGAGCAAAGGCTTGGTCGGCTGTATGAGAATGTATATAAATAACCGTAGTACAAGATAGAAAGTAATAAATAAGTGGCAGAGCAGAAGCAAAAAGTGGCAGTCAAGAGGAGGTACATTCTTGGGAGTCGGGTGAGGTGAGCAGAAACTGCTGTGTGGTAGTGGAGGCATTTGAAGCAATCTGAAGGGTTAAGGGGTCAAGTTCAGACATGTAGTGGGGCCAGATGCCTCTTTATCCTCTGAGCATTCTGTGCTGTGCCCTGTACACAGTGACACAGGACCTTGTTTGCTGTGATGATGGTGATGATTATGATGATGGTGGTGATATCTAGGTTTTTATCATGAAGTTGCCCCTTCCCAGACTGTTTACAAGGGGAGAATCATGAATCAAAAATGCATTTCTGGGTGGAGAGCCTCTCAGTCAGACTGCTTGGCTTGAATCCCAGCTTTCCATTAGAGGGCTGTGTGACTTTAGAAAAATTACTTAACTTCTCTAGGGTTGAGTTTTTTCTTCCATAAAATGGAGTAATGATAGTGTATGGAACAAATGAATGACTGCATACAGACATGTAGGAAGAGTGCCTGGCACACTGTAGGTACCCAATAAACATTGGTTACTTTTTCCTCAGAAACTCAACCTAGAAGGAGATACTCAGAGGGCTTCCTGAGGACAGCAGGTCCTCTGGGATTGGAAAAAGAGGTGAGACAGCAGAGAGAGGCCAAGAAGTGATGAGGAAAGCAAAAATAAGGTCATTCGTGTCAGGAAAGACACTAACTTAACAAACAGTGCTGATCTTGAGTTTGGAACTCTTCAATCACCAGGCCTTTCTCCTCTCTGTGCTGTGTTTTAGAATAAATAATTTTTCTCAGGATAAATCTTGATTCATATTAATGAAGGAGACCATATAGGGGATCAGGAAACCCCGGGTTTTAAATTTTCATAATGACTTTTACATGTTTGCTTTCTGTGTTATCAAAAACTAATAGAACACCTGCTATCTGTCTTAATGCCAAATTAAGGAGAGCAAGAATTTCGTTAGAGGCTGAAGAAATAGTCCCTCTCAGGCACCTTATAGTCCAAATGAGGAAGCATAAAAATTAATAACAACTAATTCCTAAATTGTATAACAGATATGACACAAAACTCTAGACTCGTAGGAAAGAAAAAAAAAGCGATGAGTAGAGTTTGGAGTAGAAAGCAATAATCTGAAGGATCAGATTGAACTGGGCCTTGAAGAATAGGTTTTGGGCAGTTCCAAGAGGGGTTGATGACCTCAGGGGAAGATAGACAAGGAGCAAGCCATGGACTGAAAGGAGCACAGCACATGTGTGGACAGAAAATGATAACAGGAAAAGTCATTACCAACAACCATGATGACAGCTGTCATCTATTGAGTATTTAGTATCTGCCTGTACCAGGCACTATTCTAAACACTACATTATATTGTCTCATTTAATACACATAATAACGTCATGAGATACGAACTGTTATTCTCATTTTACAGTTGAGGCGCCAGATGCTTCAAGGAGTAACTGACTGTCCTAAATCATGCAGCTAAGTGGGAGCTGAGTTTAAAACCCAAGTCAGCCTGAGGTGAAAGCTCTTAACCAGCCCACACTACAGCCTCTCTTCAGCATGGGTGTTAGGAAGCAATGGGGCATATGATTGGTTAAATAAGTTGCGAGTTCATTACGAAAAATATAATTTTGAGAAAGCATACAAGAGGAATACACAGTGAGTTTTAAAAAAGGTCAGATAAAATAAGCTACAAGGATATATTATACAACATGGGGAATATAGCCAATATTATATAATAATTATAAATGGAGTATAGAAAAAGGAAGTGTTAGTCCCTCAGTCGTGTCCAACTCTGCGAGCTCATGGTCTGTCCATGGAATTCTCTAGGCAAGAATACTGGAGTGGGTTGCCATTGCCTTCTCCAGAAATGGAATATATGTAACCTTAATAATTATGAATCACTATGTTGTATACCTGTAACTTATGAAATATTATACAGCAATTATACTTCAATAAAAAGAGTAACGAAGACCTTAGTATTAAAAAATAACATGCTTACGTGTTCTTCATGGTTTATTCTATTAGTAACTTTCAACTAAAAGATTGTTCATTCTAAATAATATTGTAAAAAAAGCTAACCTGCTTAAAAATGTACAACTTTTTGACGAATAATTTTATACTGTTATCTACTAGTAGCCATTTAACAAAAATATGTGTATCTGAAAATACTAACAAATACTGCATTAGATGTCTGTATTTATCAAAACAGAACCAAAGTATGCCTGTCGCCATTGTTGTTTATTTGCCAAGTCATGTCTGACTCTTTTGTGACTCTAAGGACTGTAGCCCGCCAGGCTTCTCTGTCCATGGGATCTCCCAAGCAAGAATGCTGACGTAGGTTGTCATTTCCTTTTCCAGGGGCAGGGGATCTTCCTGATTCAGGGATCTAACCGGTGTCTTCTGCATTGGCAGGTGAATTCTTTGCCACTGATGTATATATGTGTTTATATACCCAAATAACTAGCAGTATAAATCTTTATTAATAAAAAAAAGTCACAGTGTACTGAACAGTGCTTATGGAACAGGCACCTTCCTTACAGCATCATCCTGAATGTGATTTATAATTACACCCATTTTATAGACAAGAAAACCCAAATGCAGAGGTTACATGACTGCCCAAGCCTCACAATACTTAAACAGCACATTCCAGATTTGAATGCTAGGCTGGTGGCAACACCTGTGCCCTTGCTACTAACCTACACAACCTCTCTCCTGAGCAAGGGAAACACTGTGTAAAAAATAACACCACTGCAATTTACATCGTGTCTTTCAAAGCATTTTCATATGTATAGCAACAGCCAACTCTTAGGATAACCATGTGATAAGGTTCAGACGATACCTCAATTATCAGTTCAGTTCAGTTCAGTTGCTCAGTCGTGTCCGACTCTTTGTGACACCATGAATCGCAGCACACCAGGCCTCCCTGTCCATCACCAACTCCCGGAGTTTACTCAAACTCAGTGAATAATAATAGTAGTTATAGTTATCATTAAAATAATAGTCTTAGCACTGACTGAGTGTTCCCCATGCACCTGGCACTATACTAAGGTCTTTAAATGGACTACATGGTTGGTTCACAACAGCTCTGTAAGATAGACTCTATTATTATCCTCACCTTGCCCATGAGCAAATGGGGACCCTCCTAACTGGTGTCAAGAGAGGTTAAGTAACTTAATGAAGGAGACTGGGCTCAGATAAGTTACAGAACTAATTCAAGGTCATGAGATAACGAGTGTGATTCCTGGACCAGAGCACACATCCCCCAATTCCATATCCACGAAATATCCTTTTCATGTCATGATACTAACAATGAATCTGCAGCTACCGGAAGGACGATTTGAAGAGAGAGCTACAACCAGCAAGGAGAGCAGCTGGAAAACTAATGTGTAGTAAATGTGAGATGGTGCAGAGCCAGGTAGGATGGAGGAGGGAGGAAAAGGTGGCCAGGCCAGGGGCTATCTGAGGAAGATTATGGTAGCTCACTTCTGCAGCATGAAAGTACAAGAGGAAGGAAAAAACAGCATAAGTTTGGCTTCTAGCCACAAAATCTGTGAAAAGAGGGACACTGTGGTCAGAAATAGGAGTGGTTTGAAAATGGCACTGGCCCACAGTGAAATAACACTACATACCAACTAGGTATACAGTTTTGAAAAGTCAGGCAATAGCAAGTGTTGTGTGAATGGAGAGATGCTGTAATTCTCATACACTGCTGGTGGGACGGTAAAATGGCACAGCCACCTTTGAAAACAGTTCTGTAGTTTCTTAAAAAGTTAAACGTTAAGTTTACCAAACAACCCAGCAATTCCACTCCTGCATGTCCACAAACACTTGTATGTGAATGTTCTACAGCAACATTATCTCAACAGCCAAAAGGTGAAAACAATCCAAATGTCCATCAACTGATGAACGGATAAATAAAATGTGGTATGAGGAGGGCATGGCAATCCACTCCAGTATTCTTGCCTGGAGAATCCCATAGAAGCCTGGCAGGCTATGGTCCATAGAGTTGAAAAGAGTCAGACATGACTAAAGTGCCTTAGCATGTATGCACACACATGACAATACTGTAGGATACATTCAACAATTTAAAAAAAAATCAAGTACTGATACACACTATAACATGGATGCACCTCAAAATCACTTGCTAAGTGAAAGAAAAGAAAAGTGAAAGTGTTAGTCACTCAATCGTGTAGGACTCTTTGGGACCCCATAGACTGTACTCCTCTGTCCATGGGATTCTCCAGGCAGGAATACTAGAGTGGATAGCCATTTCCTTTACCAGCAGATCTTCCCGACCCAGGGATTGAACCCAGGTCTCCTGCATTTGCAGGTGGTTTCTTTCCCGCTGCCCCTCCTGAGTGCGCAGTGGCCGCCGTGGCGACTGCCAGAGCACGTGGGCAGAACTTCCCCCCACCCCACCCCCACCGCTCCGTGGGAGTGTGCCGCTGGGTGTTTTAGACTTCCCTGGTGGCTCAGATGGTAAAGCATATGCCTACAATGTGGAAGACCCAGGTTCGATCCCTGGGTTGGGAAGATCCTCTGGAGAAGGAAATGGCAACCCACTCTAGTACTCTTGCCTGGAAAATCTCATGGACGGAGGGGCGTTGTAGGCTACAGTCCATGGGGTCGCAAAAAGTCGGACACGACTGAGCGACTTCACTTCTTTACCGGTTGAGCCACCAGGGAAGATGCCAGATACAAAAGACTATAATATTGTATAATGTTATTTACATGAAATGTCCAAACAAAGCAAATATATAAAAGAGAGCAGATTAGCAGGACTGGAAATGGGAATCAACTGCAAATGAGTATGAGGGGTCTTTTTGGGGTGAAGCAAAGGTTATATAAAAATGGGTTTTGGTGATGCACTGTAAATTTACCAAAAAAAAAAAAAATCATTGATTCATATATACACTTAAAATGAGTGAATTTAGGGTATGCAAGTTACATATCAATAAAGATGTTCTTTAGAAAGGTGAAGCTGGTTTGTGAAGGAAGAGAGTTAAGTTTTGGAATCATAGGTGACCACTGGACACTAAAGTGGAGATGTCCCACCAGGTAAGAGGTGCAGGTGCAGAGGTAAAAGTCGAAGGAATAAAAATGGATGAGCTCACACACACACACACACACACACACACACACACACACACAGACACACACAAGAGGAAAGGAAGAAGCCAATGGCAAATGTTTGGTTTAACTACCATTTAAGGACAGGGATAATAGTTTACCTGGGCTGACATGGTATTCACCCTGGTAGCAGCATATCCAGCTAATATTCAAATTTACTTGTATTGTCTAAGCATACACCTACTAACAGCAAAGGTATGTGTCCCACCGCATGGCAAAGAGTGGGGTAAATCTACTCAGGGGAAAATTGCCGCTAAGTGACTAAAATACACAAAGATAACTGGGAATGGACTGAATATGTTCCCTGTATTTTGGTGCTAAAAAGAACTGCACAAACATTTTTACTCAAATTAGAAATAACATCAGCATTAGGGAGTGCAGTTTTCAAGAGCAATGATATTTCACTTAGTCACTAGCAACCAAGAAGGATGGATACTGTGCTGGACCACCCCTAGAATCAGACTCTTTGGCCCCAATATTGACTTCTGAATTTAGAAGGAAGCAGCAGAGATTCTCAGATAAACTACAACTGCTTTTCCACCTCAGAATTCGTGGACCCTTCTTCCTCCTGCCCTGACTCCATCCCTAACCAAAGCTTAGAACTTTGGGGAGGAGTCCCTCCCAGGCTAGGGACTAAAGACCCCCTCCCTCCCCTAAGATCTGACAGTTCTTCGTTTCTCCTTCTTTCACATTTCTGGTTGGTGTAAATGAAGCAAAATTAGACTACACTCCTTGGCTGTGAAAATAAATGGGGGAAAAAAATTCAAAGACTCATGAAGCTCAAGATAGAAAAGGAAGCCCAAGATTGAAACCACACTGGCTTCAGGACCATCCACCACCCATACTGCTAAGCAATAGGTTCCAAACCCTGGGTCCAAGTTGGACACCGAGATAGAATTTAGATTGGGTGGGGGGAATAAAACTTAAATTTCACTAACTTCTACCTGAAATTTATAATTCCCTTCAATGATGAAGATAGGCAATAGATCAAGGCAGAGCAACCCATGACTTTTCACCAATAGAATCACAGACATTTTCACATCATCTTACAGTTGTGGCAGATATTCTAAATATTGTTTACACTCACCACTATGACAAAGTTACAGTAGTTATTAGATCTGCCAATAGACTTTTTTAAAAATTAATGCCCTAATAAAGAAGCACATAAATTACTATATTGCAAATTAGAGGTTTTGAATATTTTTGATATTTCATTATTAAAATTATTTCATTATGCAGTATCTTTGTATCACTATGTACTTCATTATACATGTTTAAAATCATGATTCTGTCCATAGGCTTCATCAGACTGCTCAAGGGGGTCCATGTCACAAAATAGGTGAAGGACTCCCAGGCTGGAAACCACCCCCAGCCCTCATTCACTGCCACCAAAAGTGAGCCTCCCTGGGTGCCTGCAGTCCCACCATTAGTGAACATTTCCTTTGGGTTTTAAGATTTCCATTAAATTGCAAATACCCCCAGAGGAGAAGAACTTCTCCAAGCGTTATTAGTTAACCCCTTAAATGGGGTTGTTTAGCAGCTAGCTGAGCACAACGCCCTACAATTCAATTAAGCAAGCATTTACTGAGCTCTTGCCACGGGTAAAGGAGCCAGGCTGGGGAACGGGGAGGGAAACCCTGCAAGGCTTCTTCCCTCAAAGGTGCCTACAATCTAGAAGGAGGCAAAAAACAAGTACAGAAAAGACAAGGGAAGAGCAACGCTAAGGGGAAAGGGCAAAGATCAAAGATCGTCCTGGGGGAAGGATGCCTCAGGAGAAGAGACTCCCTCGTGCTCGCATTCCAGGAGTGATGAGTATCCACTCAGTGCCAGGGCCGCCGAATACCACCTTAGTCAAGGTCACTGCCTAGGATTAAGCTACACGGGTAAAACACGAAGTAAGCTACTGGCATGGAGTTCTCTAGGAGGTATAGGAGGCCGAGGAAGCACAGGGGAGGGAGTGCCTTAGTGCCGGCGGGGGCGGGGAGAGCCTAGTAAGACTGTTGGTTGTGATGAATGTGGCACGGAGGAAGTGACATATGAGCTGAGCCTAGTAGGATAAGTTTTTTTTTAAGGGAGACCAAGAGAGAGCTGGGGGAAGGGAGGAAGAGGGGGGAGGGGCACCGCATTCCTGGCAGAGGTATGTGTAAAGGAGTCTGTTCTGAGAATGCATTTTCAGTGGGAGTTTAAGGATAGCGGAGGAACCTGGGCAGGAGTCGGGACTGGAACTGTACAGGGGGGATGTTCTGTGTGAACGGACCTTACATTTAATTCTGGGAAGTCTGCATCCTCTCCTTTTGGAACAATCTTAAAGGAGGAGATATTTGAGCTGGGCCTGAAAGCATGAGAAAAATTTCAACAGGTGGAGATGGGGCAGGGTGGGGAGTGTTTCGGGCGAAACGAACAGCATAGCTAGGCCCAGGGGCTGAGAGCATGTGCCTTGGTGAGAACAGTGCTGGACGCGTGCGTGGTCCAGAGCGCGCGGCACGCACTGGGCGCACCTGGCCGGCATGGGCGTGGGGGAAGAGGGATATGGGGGGATGCTTGTTAACAGCGCGGGTTCTGGGCCCGCAGGCAGACCTGCCGACTCAGGAGCTCTCCCCGCAGGCGCCTGGTTATCAAGCTCCTCTATCCTGATGAGCAGTAAAAGCTCGTTTAGGAGAGAAGGCTAAAAGGAAGGTAGGGTTTGAGAACAGGGTAAGAAGTGTTAGTCTCTCTACCATCTCAGCCACCAGGGCAGGGTAAGGATCTGCACTTCAATCGGAAGACAGTGGGGAGCTCTGGAGAATGGAGGCAAGGGAGAGTGGTATTTATCAAGGCTGTTCTTAGGGAGACAAGCGAGCTGAGGATGGGAAGTGGGGCCCAGGTAAGGGCTACTGCAGTACTTCAGGTAGGGGTATTATGATTTAGGACAGTGGCAGGGGGAAGAGGAGGGACGTGACAAACGCAAGGACATGCAGGTGACAGAATCTCCACGGCTCACTGGGCAGCTGAGGTGAGTGGAGCGGCTGAGTCACCAATGACTCCAGGGATCTGAGCTGGGCAGTGAGGAAAACAGTAAGGCCTTTAAAAGCAAAGCAGGAGAGAAGGCGGCCTTACTGTAAAGCAGGTGAGGAAGCGAGGTGTTTAGGTGTAAAGTGGTGCCACAGAGTCAGAGGCCAAGAATAGTGATGATTTTTTATTTTAAGGGAGCAGCCCCTGGCTAGCAGGGTACAGGATAAGAGCAGGTCGCTGAGCAACAGGGAGCTGGGGTGGATGAAGGCTGTGAGGGCTGCCTTCATCACCACTTTGCTGAGCATCCCCTAACAAGGCGACAGGCACTCTGAGCTATAAACCCAGTCCTTTCTCTTCTCAGGAGCTCCCATTCTCCTTCTTGATGGAAAAGCAGGTGATAATAAAACTTAGCACCCACTCATCTCATGGGAGTGCTGCGGAGGGCAACCAACATACATATATAAATAAGTTGAAGGCACTCAACAAGAACAAAGTGTGCTGGAACTGCTAAACAATAATAAATTCAGCCACCTCCTCCGTCGTCATAGTAAACAAGGTATCTTCCTATAAAGAAGATGTGGTTAACCAGATCCTAAAATTGAGACCATCTCTAACAACAGACACAGCCTCTAACAACAGGTAATTAAATCTAAACTCTTGATTTTCAAGAATTTCTTCGTCAGAGAGTCTCAGAATGACCCTAATATTTCTATCAAGCTGTGGCCTGGACCAGATGGCAATTAATAAACATGAAAGTTACTTTATCGTCCTCCCTCCCATTCTTAGTATCGATGTGTGACTAACATCAGCATCCAAACTATAGGCAGTCTCCACCATCCCCCTAAGCTGTACTCCCTGTCACACCCCTGAGGTCCCTCTCTTGGCAGAATGGTGCCATATAAAATATTCAGATCCTAGGTAGGATGTGTGCAACCTACACGGAAAAGAAGGCTGTCGGGGGAAAAAAAAAAAACAGCTCTCCTAAAATGACAAAGATAGCAAATCCATTTAAAAGGACCACATCTCTAATTATATGTTCCATGCATAGCAAATCTCTTAATAAATCCCACCACAATCTCTGCTCCTCTAAAGAGCAGACCTGAGAGGCAATAACTCCCCTCCTCTGTGGTAAAATCCAATTTTCACACCTGGTAAATGAAATAACTCCACTGTGAACTAAGGTCGGGTTGGGGTGAGCCGTTAACAGAAGGTTAGGGGCTGCACATCATGTAACAGCTCTTCTGGGAAGCTCTTCCAGAGACTTGCTCCTTTTATGCCAGCTGATACTACTCGGCCAGAAAACCTCCAACCTCCTAGGTTACAAATGCGAAAGCGTTTGTCACCCGGAGTGGTTATAATTGAGTCATATATGTGCAAGGTCTAGCTTTAGCTTTTATCTCCAGTTTGGTATGAAGTTTCCTTACCGTTTGTGTACTTTCAGGGCATAAGATTATACCACATTCCTGACTAATTGACCGCAAGAAGGGGAGATGCTACTGAAATTTACAATGGTAAAGGAGTAAAATACCTGAGGAACAAAAAAATGTAAAGCTTGAAAATCCAACCAGGATGTATTCATTGTACAGAACTAATCAGGAACAACAAAGTGGACATCCACAAGGAACACACACACACACACATACACACACACACACACATTCTTAAAGATAACTGGAATAATCTCCAGAAACACATCTCAGGAAACGTAAGAATTAGTAAAAGTGACATCACAGATAAGTAGAAAAAGGA
Source organism: Ovis aries (assembly GCF_016772045.2). NCBI lineage: Eukaryota > Metazoa > Chordata > Mammalia > Artiodactyla > Bovidae > Ovis > Ovis aries. Next base: position 98,645,086 of record NC_056054.1, on the reverse strand, counting down.
AGAATTGCTCAAGAAATACTGAAATAATTGTCCTACTCTTTGGAAAAAATTTCACATCCTTATCTCACATCATATGATAAAAAATTCCAGCGGGATTAAAGTGATAAACATAAAAATGAGTCCTTTTTTTTTTAACTAGAAGAAAACATAGATAAATATTTATCAGACCTTGGGGACAGGCAAAGATATTCTTAGAATAAAATCAAAGGAAAAAATAAATAATTCAATAGATGTGACTACATAAAAATGTAAAATTCTGTATGTTTAAAAAATCATAAAACTAAAAGACAAACAACCTAATGAAAAAAATATTTCCAACAAATAAGATTTCAACAAATATGACTGAAAGAAGTTTATGTTCTTAGCATATAAAGAGCTCATACAAAGCAATATGCAAAATGTAAATACCTGAGTTGAAGCTGAACACTTTATATACATAGAAAATTAACAGAAAAAAAATCACTTGAACTTCTGAAAAAATTCATTCTAACTTGTACTCAAAGAGGTAATATAATAAATAAATCATATTTTCTATGCAGACCTGGCTCATGATAAACATTTGGTAAATATGCACTGACTTGTTCAAATTAACAAAAATAAGAAAATTCCAATGTTCAGGATGTGATCAAATGAGTGCTCTAACATGCAGCTTGTAGGATTACATGCAAAAGCAGGGGTCAACAAACTGCTTCTGTAAAGAGCAGACAGTAAATATTGAGGGTTTGCAAGCCATACAGTCTCTTGCAACTACTGGGCTCTGCCGTTGTAGGCTGAAAACAGCCAGAGACAGTATGTAAATGAACGAACATGACTGTGTTCCAAAAATATGCTATTTATGGAATTGAAATGAGAATTTCGTATAATTTTAATTGTGTCATGAAATATTATCCTTCTTTTGATTTTCCCCCAACCATTGAATCATGTAAAAACCATTCGGAGCTCAAGGACTGCACAAAAAGAGACCATGGGATAGATTTGGCTTATGGATGGTAGTTTGCCCTGTCCTAGAGCAGCATTTCTGGCAATCAGTTTGGCACTGTACATCAAGAGTCTAAAAAAAGACCATACCCAGGCTTGCCAGTATTAAAATAATCTGTTACAAATAATTTTTAAAATAAAAAATGGAAAGTTTGTACTGTTTTCCCTAATTGTCACGTAATTCCCTTTCTAAGAATTATTTATAAGGAAAAACAAAATAAGGAAACTCAGACAGCTATATACACAGAGAAGCAGCTAAACATCCAGCAGAATAGGAACGGTTAAATAAACAACCTTGGTTATGTTCATATTAATATACATATATGTGTACATAGAGAAAAGACTGGAGGAAATATAATAAAATGTGAATAGTGCCCTGGATGCTGAGTTCATGAGTGATTTTATATTTCTTTATTCTTTTCTTCTAACAGTTCTCTATAGTAAGTAGTTATTACCCTTGTAATTAGGAAGATACGCTAACATGATATTTAAAATAAACTGAAAAAAATAATCCAGAGACTAATTTACACAGAACAGTCAGAGAAGGAGAAAAAAAGAAAACCTGTCCAATGCAACCTAGATGTAAAATCTTGACAAAATGTGCAATGAAAAACAGACTGAAAGTTGCCTGGGTCTAAAACTCAAGCACCACCAAAGTAAAAAAAAAGTTCTGATCAAAAGCAGCTGAGACCTGGAATCTACAATTGACCCTCTACCGAACGCAACTCGAAAAGCATGAGATTAAAGGACCGATCCTTGTGCACAGTGTGGCTAGGGGCAGTCAGATGCTTCTTTTTCCTTCTCTGCCAAAAACCCCACTCCCCCAAAATAAACTCCAAAAAACTGTTGTCTCAAGCTTTAGAAAGACAGAATTCTGCAAGGAAAGCTTGCTTCTTTTATTTTTGCAGAGGGATGGTTCTCTCTTCCAAGTGTTAACTAGCCATTTACCCTTGGATGCATCTTTTGCTGCAAAGGGAGAGAGGAGCTAGCGCAGTTTCAGGAAATGGAAGGCTCCCTTAAACAAACTTCAGCTCTTTGAGTTTGGTCCAGAAGCTGATTTACACACAATGAGTACATGGCTATATTTTGGGGAATTTAAAGTTTGCCAGTCCATTTGCTACCTCTTTATATGGGTTGCTTCTCTTAGTTCCAAAAGGAAGCTGATAAAGAGGACTTTCGTCAACACTATATAAATCAGCAGTCCCCAACCTTTTTGGAACCAGGGACTGGTTTTGTGGAAGACAATTTTTCCACGGACTTGTTGGGGGGAGATTAGGGGTGGGTGGTGGTTTCGGGATGATTCAAGCAGATCACGTTTTTTGTGCACTTCAGTTCTAATATTATTACATCAGCTCCACCTCAGATCATCAAGCATTAGATCCTGGAGGCTGGGGACCCCTGATCTAAGCAAGTGTTATATCAGTCAAGACCTACCAGATAAATAAGACCTTAGAGGGGTCAAATAATTTGCCCAGGGTCATCTAGGAAAAGCCTGGTTTCAAATCTTACTTCGAAGTTTGTGGCATCAGTGGCAGAAATGTTTCTAAAGCCAGATTTTAAGGAAAGGCAGGGTAGAGGTCAAATATGTTACCATCAAACCCACCTGAGTTCAAGGTTCAAGATCATGGTATGAGTTGCTTTTTCTTATCCTCAGTTTTCCCAGCTACAAAAATGGGGGATATTAAAATCTCTCAAAACTTTTGGAAATTCAGAGACAGTATAAAAAAAATAGCCAGCATATTGTAAGTGCTCAGTGAATGGCTGCTATTAGGAGAACACAACTACTACTCATTTCCTTCACTAAGTTAAAGCTTAGTCAAAAGGTCTCTTCTAGGAAAACAGAGAGTTAAAGGAGGGAAATTGCTAAGGTGACTTGGGAAAAGGCTTTTCCTTCCCTTTATTTCCCAGAGAGCTTTAAGTCTTTGCTTTTCTATTTAAGATAAGGGAAGCCTGTTTGGGACAACAAGTTTGGAAATGGAAGTACTTTACGGCATGTTTATGCTGTAAAAATCAAGTCTAAACTCTGTAAGACCACAAACCACTGCGTACGGTGCTTTTCTAGGAGGGCAGGAGCCATAAACGTATTCCTATAGGAAGACGCAGCCTCACAGAGCCCATGAGATGAGCCAAAGGAGACTCTTCTGCCCGCAAGGAGGAAGGTGGTAACGTCCTTCACTTCCTTTGTGGTTTTAACCTAAACCACAGCTCCTCCCTTCTAGTTATGTCTTTTCTTTACATACATTCAGATGTGTGTTAGCTTTCTTCCACCTAATATGTCATTCCCTTCCCTGCCATATGGAAAAATAGCATATGTTTCTCTCCCTCCTAGGAAAGCTCCTGCAGCACACAGGAACGGTTCTGAGGCGCTCTCACAACCCATCTATTCTATCCAGAGCTGGCTGCTTGAGTGTCTGCTCCCAGAGACCTCTGGAAGATTCCAGAGTTCTTCCAATGCCCAGGCCCTCGGCTTGGAGGCAGGAGGATGAATGCATGTACTGTGTATGCGTGTATGTGTGGTGTGCTCAGTCACTCAGTTGTGTCTGATCTTTGCGACCCCAAGGACTACTGTAGCCCGCCAGGCTCCTCTGTTTAGGGGATTCTCTAGGCAAGAATACTGGAGTGAGTAGCTGTTCCCTTCTCCGGGGGATCTTCCCAACCCAGGGATCGAACCTGAGTCTCCTGAGTTCCAGGAGGATTCTTTACCACCTGAGCCACCAGTGAAGTGCTGTACATCACTTAGGCAAAAGAGGAAAAGACTTGCTCTGAAATGAATGAGAACATCACGGCTTCCAGCTGGGGATAAATGGAGGAAATATAATGTCTTATTTTGTTTTTGCCTTTTTTTTTTAAGGAGGAAAGAAGAATGAATGAAAGGGGAAATAAGCACAATGCTCAAGCCAACTAAAAGAAAATACCTTAAAAGTAGTGATAGGTTCAGGAAGGTGGGCAGACTGCTGTCTCCTAACTGCTGCTGTGGTTCCTGAGTTAATATTTGCCAGACTTAGCATTCCTGGGCGTGCCGGTGGGAAAACGGCCCTGCTCAGCATCACGTGAGCTCTCCATCCCAGCTGAGGGACGAGATTGCAACCGTATCACACACAGCTCTCATTACTTGTAAGGAAATGATCTTCCTGAGGAAAGCAGCACAAACCATAAACACACTTACTTAAAAAGGCAAAGCTGTTAGGTGTACCCCTTAACTTCATGACTAATACAGTGTGCTGATCTTCGCTGCCAATGTCTGAGTCTGGAATAGCATTTCCCAGAGCAGATTTGAAGACCCTTTCAGGTCATGGGCTATGATACGAGAGGGGCACCCTCGGGTTTAACTTTCTTGCCAGAAGGAGTAGAATAGCAGTCATTTTCTAAGGAGGAATTTATTAAGCACCATCTATGTCAGGCAGCGTATGTATAGCATAATGTAGAAAAAGGAAATTCTTTGCCTTTGAGAACTATCATCTTGTGTTAGTCTTTCAGTCCTGTCTGACTCTTTATGACCCCATGGACTGTAGCCCGCCAGGCTCCTCTGTCCATGGGATTCTCCAGGCAAGAATACTGGAGTGGGTTGCCATTCCCTTTTCCAGGGGAGCTTCCCGACCCGGGGATTGAGCCCATGTCTCCTGAATAGCAAACAGATTCTTTTACCATCTGAGCCACGAGAAATGCCCATAACCTTGTTAAGGAACCAATATGCCAAATATCAATTCTAAGGCTAGAATCATTTGATCCTTTCGCAACTTTTCCCTCCCTCCATCTTTTAGGTTAAACAAAAACAATAACTCTGAAACTTAGGGAGGGTGACTGACTGTCCTCAGTCGTTCAACTAGCAAATTAGCAGAGTTAAAATCAACATTTCATAACTCCAGGTCTGGGTACTGTTCCTTTATGGTTCACTCATACTTCAAAAGGAACAAATAACTAAACAAGTTAATGTGATACAAACCATGTGTACAGAAGTACTGTGAGAGACAAATTAAGGGAATGCAACGTCTGATTTTGTTCAGAAAGGTTTCTTTGGAGGAAGGTCTGAAGCATGTGCTGGGTAGGAATTGTCAGAAATTCTGTTTAATTCAACAGCCATTTTCTGAGTGCCGAATGTGTACAAAGCACTAGGCATAGAGAACAGGAAGCCCCAAAAGATGAACATCAGTGTGTACCCTGAAAGCAGTACAAATTAAATTTATTAATGGTGAGAACGGCATGAGTGAAGTAAGTTACATAGACAGTTATAAGCCAACAGGAGGAAAAAGCAGATTCTTGGAAATATGGTGATGGCAAAGAAAAGCTGGCCAGGAAATATACAGTGAGAAGGAGGATGCAGATTGTATTAATGTTTTACCGGGGATGGAGGTGGGGGGGGGGCTTCTAAATATAAGCTGGGTAAAAAGGGAAATAATCAATTAACTTACATTTCAAAGATTTTTGGAGTTTGTCCCTACAGACATAGTCTTTTTATTTCTTTTTGTTTTTGACATAATGTCTTGATACATCATAGGACTGTAGCCAAATTCACTCAGAGATTGGTATCATGAAGGCTTATTTAAAACACACACACACACACACACACACACACACACACACACACACACACACAATAGGTAGGGACTTCCCCTGGTGGTGCGGTGACTAAGAATCCACTGACTGATGCAGGGGACAGGGATTTGATCCCTGGTCTGGGAAGATTCCACATGCTGCGGAGCAATTAAGCCCTTGAGCTGCAACAACTGAAGCCCACAGCCAAGAGCCCATACTGTATAACAAGAGAAGCCACTGCAAGAGAATGCCAACCACCACCATGAAAAGTAGCCCCCGCTTGCTCCAACTAGAAAAAAGCCTGCTCACAGCACTGAAGACGCAGTGCAACCAAAAGTAAACAAATAAAATTTTTAAAAGAGAGAGACAATAGGTAGAAAACTTTGAAAGCACTACTCCAAAGCTCATACTGTTAAAATGTTAAAAACAAAAGAGCCCTTCAAGATCACTTGGTCCAACATCTCACTACAAATGGAAAGATTAAGGTCCAGAGAAACAAAGAAAAAACTTACCTTTTCACTAAGGAAAGTAAAAAAGGATCTGGTCCCAAGCTAAAGCCACTTTGTTCTAGCTCTAGTGTTTATATTTTCTAAGTCAAAAATTGGGACACAAAATACAAGAGCACTTATAGACCTAATGGAACAGAACATTTAAAATAAAAATAAAAGTTTACTGTGGTCCTTGATGATGCCCTTGATGATGCCCTCCAGAGGATGCCACCATGTTGGTCCTTCTGTTTGCCAAAGGCATATTTCAGAAGGTAATCATAGTCTACTCAGAGTCATGAGAGCCTTCCACCGTCCTAATAGAAGCATCAGAGTCTATCACCACCCAAGGTGAGCCTTGGTGAAAAGAAATGCTAGAGGGACTACAGGAAAGTTCTTCATAAACAAAATGAGATGATAAATAACGTAAGACTCTCAGTTTCCAGGCACCAGATTTTCTACAAAGCCTAACATGTGCAGGGCTCAATAAATTCTAAATATAAACTAGAGTAAGCTGATGATGACCTTGGCCAGGGCACTCCTTGGGCATCATAAGATACTCATAGCAATTTTAACCTGGTTTATCTGTAACTTGTACAAATACAAATCCAAGTATTTTAATATCATGGTTAGATCATTTCTGGCTGCTCAAAAGTTAAAATTAAAATTCCCCAATATTTATGTAATAACTGTCAGAAGATTTGTGGGTTATTCTTGCGCTAAAGTAGTCATCCAAGATAAGCATCAAGCCCTGTCCATGAAAACTAATATATAATGGTGATGTCCTTTATGTAGACATTTCTCTTTTGATGGTAATAGATTTACATGAATTCATACTCACTTTCTCACCTAACTCCTCTAGAGACAGAGATCAGCAGTAAGTTAAGTTGCTAACAGTAACTGGAACCTACAGCTGCTGCCTCATCATGCTGATACTGAACAAAGAGGTGTATAGAACCATCATTCTGAGAGTTAGAACAGAACACCTAGGCTGATTCAGACTCACGGTTGATGATGTCATTACTGTCCTAAGTCACGCAGCATTTCTCATCCATTAGAACCATGTTTCAAATTTCAATAGCCATGATGTTTAGTAGTAGTTTCTAAGAAAATAGACTTAAAGAGCTTTGTGCTTTTGGGTTCTATATATTGAATTCCTCCCTCTCACTTCCTGTCTTTGCCTAGACTAGGAAGTGAGCTAATTCACTTTTATGATTCAGTCTGTACCGTGGTGTTTTATTAAGAGATAATACCTTTTAAAAAGCATATGCTTGCATATTCTTAGACTATATCCAGAAAAACATATGCAAAACTGGTTATCTCTAAAGTGGCTAGGGGATGGGACAAGGTGAAAGGGGGCCTTTTCATTTTTATCTTTCTTTGAATTTTACATTACTTTGTGTATCATCTACTTGTTTAAAGAATATGTTTAAAAATTTTAATGCATAAACAAATATTCTCATTGAGCTTCTTAATCCCGAAATATGTTGCAGCAGTGACCAAGAATAAATAGCAGTTGATTTTCGAAGTTTTAAAGGCATCGGCTCCATTCTGGTCTGCTGCTACTGCTGCTAAGTCGCTTCAGTCGTGTCCAACTCTTCGCGACCCCGTGGACTGCAGCCTACCAGGCTCCTCCGCCCCTGGGATTTTCCAGGCAAGAGTACTGGAGTCGGGTGCCATCGCCTTCTCTCTAGCCTGCCTCTTATTACTCCACAATGTTTCTTGTGCCACATGCGTGCAAGCAAAGTCACTTCAGTCGTGTCCTAGTACCTTTTAAACATCCAGCGAAGCTATGAAAAAAAATTCTCAAGAATCGTGCGTCACTGTTCAAAATAACTGGACATTCTTGGAGTGTGCCAGAACTACAGCTAGGAATCAATGAAATACAGATTCTGAGAGTGCTAGTTACATTTTTAAAAATTTACAGAATCCAATGACACATAAATGCACATGAATTTTATCTGGTTTACCCCAACTCTCTTGGGTTTATTAGATTCAATTGCCTATTATTTGGGGCTTCCCACGTGGCACTAGTGGTTAAGAACCCACCTGCCAGTGCAGGAGACACAAGAGACTCAGGTTTGATCCCTGGGTTGGGAAGATCCCCTGGAGAAGGAACCCACTGCAGTATTCTTGCCTGGAGAATCCCGTGGACAGAGGAGCCTGGCGGCTACATTCCATAGGGTTGCAACGCATCAGATATGACTGAAGCGACTTAGCATGCAACACCAATTATTTGAATATGGACAAAAATCTCTAAATTGTAAGATAAGGCTGAAGCATTGAATAGATAAATATGATGACTCGTTAAGGGACCTATTGCAAAACTGTAATACAGCATTTTAAAATGAGAGAAAAGAAAATCTATTCCTCTATCCCTCCCCTCCAATGCATATTCATTGTACTTGTATTACCAAGAGACTTAAGCTTGGAATTTGAAAAACTAAAAAAAGGAAGCATGATGCAATGGAAAACACAGAGACCACAGAACCACACATAGCTAAGTTTGAATCACCCGTCTTATTCGTTGGGTGTCTTTGACAATTCATTTAGCTGTTACTTGTTAAATACCTGCTATACTGCAGGCACTTCGCTGGGTGCTGGGCACTCAGCATAGAGTAGAGAACAAAGGAGAAATGAGTTAGTTTATCATTTGGTGGGGAAGACGGACAATTAAATTATAGTAGAGTTTGTGAGGGAAACTGACAAGGAGCTAACCTAGTCTAGGGGTCAGAGGTGGCCTTCTGGAGGAGTGATGCTCAAGGTAAGACTGGAAGGATGACCTGGAGTTGGCAAGTGAAGCAACTCCCTCATCTTCAGGTCCTTGTCTGTAAAGTAGGGATTATGGCTGCTATTATATCTCAGAGGTTTTCTCTAAAGATTTAATGCATTTTGACATCGAAAGCGTTTGGTGCAGCACCTAGCACATAGGACATGCTCATTGGGTGCATGTTCAGTCAGTCAGTCAAGTCTGACTCTTTGCGACCTCAAGGACTGTAGCCCACCATACTCATCTATCCATGGAATTTTCCTGGCAAAAATACTGGAGTGGGCTGCCAGTTCCCACTCCAGAGTATCTGCCCAGGGATTGAACCTGCATCTCCTGCATTGGCAGGCAGATTCTCTACCACTGAACCCCTGGGAAGACTACACACCCAGTAAACAATAGCTATTATTGTTTAGCTATTATTTAATAGCTATTATTGGGACTTCCCTGGTGGCCCAGTGGTTAAGAATTCGCTTAACAATGCAAGGGACATAGATTCAACCCCTGATTCTGGGAACTAAGATCCCACATGCGGCACAGCCAAATAAATAACAAGTATTTTAAGAAATAAACCATTTGGTGTACCTTCTGGCATGTAGTAAGTGCTCAATAAATGATGGCTAGTATTATTTGTTCACTCTGTACAGCCTTCTCCAGTTTATAGATGAGGCGGCCCTCAAAAGTATAAAACTTCCCCAAATGAACCTTCAGCCAAACACTTAGGTTCTCCTGCACGTGCTTCACAGGAGGGGACGGGATAAGCAAGCCAAGTACACGTCCTCTTGGCAGGAACACCCTCAGGCTCAGGGCTTCACACTCACCATGGCAGGGAGGCAGGGGCCCCAAATCTTTTTTGTCACAGGGTTAACATGTTGTGTGAGTCAGATCTAAAGTCCTGGCCCCCTCAAAGGCTGCTGGGTCTCCCTGTTTAATCAGACATGAAACAAATCGCGTGCTGCGGCAGAGGCGTACAAACACGCTTTAATTACAATATTGTAACACCAATTAGAGATCTATCTAATCGAGGACTCGGCACTTCCTGCTCGGATATTACTCCCATGTTGGGATAATTACTGCTAATTAAGCTTGGAACTAATTAGGCTAAATGATCTCATTTATACCAACAAAGATGACTTCTAGGAGTTCATAAGAAAAACCAGGGTGATTTTATCATTCTTGGACTATTTGGCATTTCACACTGGAAATAAAGCCCCATCCCCTGCCACCAAGGTGAGCAGATAAGTTTACTCCCCTGGAATTCTGGTCCCAGATGGCAGCAGGTTCTTCATCTGTCTACACAGATTCTCCTCCGCAGAGAAACAAATACTGTAAAAACACTGTCCACTCAAATCACTCTGTGTCCTTCCATGGACAACTGTCATAGCCCCTTGAAGGGGCAGCCACTGAGGTCAGTGTGACTACGCACAGCCTTGTTTAAAGTCCTTTTTGCTTTCCACTTACATGTCATATTCCTCCAGTCTTACCACAGTCAGTGAAGAGTAAGGCATGGGTTTGGGGGGCCAGGCAGGCAGACTTGCGTTTAGGTAAATTATTTATTCTACCTAATTCTCAGTTTGACATCTCTAGTGCAGGGATAAGAATAATGCAGCATTTCTGTGAGGATTAATAAGGTAACACATATGGAATGCAAGATAGTACTTGGCACACTCGTGCGTGTGTGCTAAATCGCTTCGGACGTGTCCAAATCTTTTGTGACCCCATGGACTGTAACCCACCAGGCTCCTCTCTCTGTGGTAGTCTCCAGGCAAGAATACTGGAGTGGGGTGCCATTTCTTTCTTCAGGGGATCTTCCCAACCCAGGAATCGCGTGGTGTCTCCTGCAGTGCAGGTGGATTCTTTATCCACTGAGCCACCTGGGAAGCCCCACGTGGCACACAGTAGCCCTCAGTAAGTAATAGGACCTTTTTTTCCCTTTAAGTCACCATCATACTCACTTCTAAGTCCTCATGTTACCTGTCTTGCTACTCTTTTCTGGCATAGCGCAGTGGTGGTGGAAAAAGCACGTGACAGGGAGTTAGGAAACATAGTTATTTTCAGGTTTATCTCTAACTAGCCGTGTGACTTGAGCAAGTCACTTCTCCTTCCTGGAAAATAATATTTGGTGCATGTACTGAGCCAGGTCCAGTACTGACTGTTTTATGTGAGTTTTCTGACTTCACCTTTCTAGCAATATTCTTCATTTTAGAGATCAGGAGTCCGAGACCTAAGTAAATAATTTTCAAAAACAAAAGCCAAAATCTGTCACTGTTATTATAGGACTACATCAGAAATCAAACCTACGTCTCACTCCAGAGCCTACCCTCTTAATCACTGTTATGCTGAATTGCTTTTTTTCCCCTTCCCATTTGTAACTGAAGGAACTGGAGAAGGTATCTCCAAGATCTCTCTTGGCTCTGACAATCTGTGGTTCTGTCCTATGGGGTGAGCCCTCTTTATATATATATATATATATATATATATATATATATATTTTAATGTGGACAGTTTTTAAAGTGTTTATTGAATTTGTTACAATATTGCTTCTGTTTTGTGTTTTGGTTATTTGGCCACAAGGCATGTGGGATCTTAGCTCCCAATCAGGAATTGAACCCACACCACCTGAACTGTGAAGTTTTAACCACTGGACCACCAGGGAAGTCCCTCAACCTTACTCTTAGCCAGCAATACTAATCAATTATGAAGTCTTTATTGTGTGTCTAATATATGCTGCATTCTAAGGAGAATAAGATGCCTCCTCCCCAACACAAACACCCCAAGAACTTCATTATTAGACCACCTGTCTAAGAGTCCCTGTGCTTTGACAAATGTTTGCCCCATCAGAATTACCTATTTTAACTCTTTTCACAACAATGAAACTAACTTCTGTCTTGTAGAAAATCCTTACTTATGCTATCTTCTTCAGGCTCTACCACTTGGACATTTTTTTCTTAGAGAAAAAAGGTCTAGGGACTCTGGTTCTCTATTATCATCAGAGTCTAATTAGAGCCTCTAGAAATATTGGGTACTTATACACAGATATTCTTTGCCAGATTGTTCTACTGGGGGAGACAAAAGCCATAAGCAAAGCCCCAAACTCTGTTCTTAAACATTAAGAGAGAATTGAAACCTTCCACCTTTTCTTCTAGAGAAGTGTTAAGGGGATGAACAATGCAATGCTGGCTGGTCCACTATGGTCAGCTTAGACCAAGAACTTCCTGCACTCTATCCTGGGAGGAATTTCTGTTGTTGTAGGAGGAGATGAATGCGACACACTGGTCACCTGACTCTTAGGGGCCTTGGCAGCAAAAGCCTGCTCTAAAGCTGGCCTCTAGTCTATACCCCACTAGAACCTAAACTCCAGGAGGACAGAATTGTTTTGTATCGTGTTTCATCTCCAGTACCCAGAACAGAGCCTAGTATACAGTAGATGTTCAATAAATGTATGTGGAGCAAATGACCAGGGCTTCCCAGGTAGCTCAGTGGTAAAGAATCTGTCTGTCAATGCAGGAGACGCAGGATCCCCTGGAGGAGGAAATGGCAACGCATTCCAGCATTCTGGCCGGGACAATCCTGTGCACAACGGAGCGTGGTGGGCTGCAGACCGTGAGGTCTCAAAGAGCCGGACATGACTGAGCACAGTACAGGAGCAAGTGACTAGCGTACTGGGTTCCAGTACAGGAGTTTGGGGCAAAAACTAAAGAAGCTTCTACACCTTTTCAGACATGTGGAAGTGTGGGAAAGTACATCTTCCCTCCTTTGGTGCATGCTTCCTCTGGCATCTCCCCAGGCGGTAACCCTGAGTAGTGTGGTCTGTTCTTTGACTCTTCTGTCTGGAAGGTTGCCCACAGCCACATCCCATGGTGACTCTCGCACCCCAGAGTCTCTCTGCGGAGGAAAAGGTATGGGATGAGGGAAGAGGTTGCTTTTTCATTTGTTGAGGAAGAATCCAAGAACCTCAACATCACCCTGCAGAAGGGCTGGTGGTAGACCCTGCCCGATGGCCCAGAACGCTAAGCATTTCTTAACCCAGGAGTGTGGCTTTGATGGAAAAGAGGGTCTCCGTCTGCAGCCAACTCTCTGGAGATTGGAAAGCACTTAACTATCCTTGCCTCAGTCTGAAATAGACTGCCCAGGGGTGATTCAAGTTGGTTCCACGCCTGCAAGGTGAGAGCCTCAGAGATGGTTGGTCAGAAAGCACAAAGAGAAGGAAGAAACAGTGGATTTGGGATCAGGAAACTCAAGTCTCAGGCTGGGCAGCTTAACTTCCTTCCAGTGTCCATCCTAAGTCACTTCAGTCGTGTCCAGCTCTTTGTGACCCCATGGACTGTAGCCTACCAGGCTCCTCTGTCCATGAGATTCTCCAGGCAAGAATACTGGAGTGGGTTGCCATTTCCTCCTTCGGGGGATCTTCCTGACCCAGGGACAGAACCTGCATTTCCTGCCTCTCCTACACTGCAGGTGGATTCTTGACCGCTCGAGCCACCAGTGTGTGTTCTTCCAGGGTAAAATGAGGATAAGAGCCATCCTTCTCCCACCCCTCACCCCTACCCAGAGTTGTAAGAATCAAAAGGGATAGTAAATGCCACAGCCAACTGCACATTGCAAATGTCATATAACATTGAGTTACCACCTCTTGCCCACTAATGAACTGTCTCTAATTGTAATGGGACCTGACTAGGAATGTCTGTGACCCACTGTGTCCTCAGCGATGCCTGGGTGGGCCCCACGGTGTACAGCTGGTGGATGGCAGGTATGCAGGCAGGTTCCCTGAGACCAAGCATGACCCTGTCTTTGCCAGAGATTGGTTTGGCTGCTCATCTAGCAGGATGGCTCTGGAGATTCCCACCTAAGAAGCAGATAACACCCATATGGTATTCCTGGCCTCCATTTCTTTGCTGGAGATGGATTTTTATGGATGTAGACTTATAGGAGTTAAGTTCTTCCTTATTTCCCACTGGTCACAAGAATTGGTTCCTTACCATTCCTAAGAGCATGGGCAACCCAGGCAAGTGAGGGATTTGAGAAAGGCCCTTGGTTACAGAGAACCCCAGTCTGACATATGAGAAAAACACAATTTTAAGGAATCCTGAAAGGGAACAGGAATTAGCACAGGCCTTAAAATATAATAGGTGATTCTTACATGTGCAATCTAAAATATAGCACAGATGAACCTATCCACAAAACAGAAATAGACTCACAGACATAGAGAACAGACTTATGGTTGTCAAGGAGGCTGGGGGAAGGAGAGGCATAGACTGGGAGTTTGGGGCTGGTACATGCAAACTGTTACATTTAGAATGGGTAAACAATAGGTGCTACTGTACGGCACAGGGAACTATAGTCAGTACCCTATGCTAAACCATAATGGAAAAGAAAAGGAAAAAAAGAAAGTGTATATGTGTATAACTGAGTAAATATGCTGTACAGAAGAGATTGGTACAACATGGTAAATTAATTATACTTTAATTAAAATGTTTTTAAAAATAATAGATGATTAATTTAAGAGGATAAAAAATGAATAAATAAATATTTGGGTAAAATGAAGAAACCTATAAAAGGAATGGTTGTGCCATTCTCCTGAATGTCATTTTGTCTTTTGTGTGAATACAGTTTCAATGCATCATTTTTGTATCCATAACTCAGCTTTCTGTGCTATGTAGGGCATGCCAGACAGAGAGCCAAGGGCCTCTGTGACTAGGGTTGTGAGGGAAATATTCTGAACCCTCAAATCACAGCATAGCAGGTCTAAGGGAGAACTTGGGTAAGTCAACCAGCCCCTTCATCTGACAACCAAGAAAACTGGCGCAGAAAGGTCACGTGATGAACCCAAGTCCAGAGGACTATGCCCCACTGAAGACAGCATGTTGGGATGTTTGCCTGAGAAAACTATACCAGCTTTCCTCATCTGAAGCAAAAGAGAGACAAAAACGTTTTACATTTTTTGCTATAGGAGGAAAAAAGAAAAATCAGTAAGTTGCCAAAAAACAAGTCCTCCCATTTAAAGGTATAGGAGAAATGACCCAGTAAATATGGGACTCTGAGCAATTCAAGACCAGTTCTTAAGAACAACAGAGGTACCAGGAAGTCCCCTGAGGCAGAGGTGTCAGGGAGACCGTGTCTTATACTTTCACTCCATTTGGCCAGTAAAAGCCCCAAATGGGGCTGGTATCTTCAGGACTATGTAGGTCCATCCATTCCTCTTTAAGGAGTATGCCTATCCCTGAAAATATGAGACACTGTTGCTTCAAGTATCCATTAGAAGAATATGATCACACATGTGGAGGGCTGAAGGGCTAGAGTTTCCCTAATAAGAACCTCATCACGAGGCCGAACTTTAAAATGCGTCATCCCCAAAAGTCCTTACAGTTAATTTTCCCTGGTAGAAAGAAAGTGGTTCTTCTTTGAGCTTGGGGGTCTAATTGACACTTCTCAGCCTTCAAGCTTTGGCGCATTCATTTATTCACTAGTCCAACTGGCACTTACTGGGTTACTTTCTTTCTTTTTTTTTTTTCCTTTTAAAATATTCTTTATTTGGCTGTGCCAGGTCTTAGTTGTGGCACATGGGGTCTTCAGTCTTCATTGCAGGATTTTTAGTTGCAGCATAAGAACAAACTCTGAGTTGCGGCATGGGGTCTAGTTCCCTGATCAGAGTTTGAATAAAGACCCCCTGCATTGGGAGTGCAGAGTTTTAGCCACTGGACCAGGGAAGTCTCTGGATTTCTATTCTGAGCCACAAAACAGGGTAACTTTGGGAAGGTAGGGGGCTTCCCTGGTGGATCTGAGGGTAAAGAATCTGCTTACAATGCGGGAGACCCGGGTTCAACCCCTCAGTCGGGAAGATTCCCGGGAGAAGGGAATTCTTGCCTGGAGAATCTCATGGACAGAAGAGCCTGGCAGGTTACAGTCCATGGTGTTGCAAAGAGTCTGACACGACTGAGCGACTAATACTTGGGAAGACAGAATCCTTGCCATGGAGAGATAATTACTCTTCGGAGTAACTGGTGGCTCAGATGGCAGAGTCTGACTGCACAGTGGGAGACCTGAGTTTGATCCCTGGGTCTGGAAAATCCCATGGAGAAGGAAAAGGTAACCTACTCCAGTATTACTACCTAAAAAATCCTGGACGAGCCTGAAGGGCTGCAGTGCATAGGATTGCAAAGATTCAGACACAGAGTGACTACACCACACCTCTGAAGACTAGGTTATCTATCACTCCTCTTATCTGAGAAATGTTTTCCTCTGTTGGAGGGGTGAAGAGGGTAAATTTATAACTTAATGCATCTGATCATCTTCATGCAAAGGTCATATGTCATCCAACTGGAGCTAAAGTGTCATCCAACTGGAGCTAAAGTGAAGGAAGGAGGTTGGCAGACAGATCAGAGAGCAGAAAGGGCAGACCACAGGCAGAGAAAGGGTTCCATAAGCTTCTGGGCAGACAAGCAAATGTCAAATATGGAAAGGTCTTGTCATTCATTCATTCAACAAACGTGCTGAGCATCTGCTGAGTGCCTGACACTACACTAGGGACAGAGTTATACGACTAAATAAAGGGATGACATTATTTTCAAGGCTCTCAGGGTTTAGAGGAAGAAACACGAACATACACAACATTATGATGAAATGAATTAAGTCCCAGAAGTGCTAGATGGAGAAAGTAAATGCTGAATTTGAAGACTTTTTTAAGGTAGAGTCGATAGATTCTCATGACTGTTTGGATGTAGAAGGTAAGGAAGAGAAAGAATTCAATGAGCCAAGATTTCTAGCTTAGGAGACCAGATGAAAGGTGGGATTATTTAACTAGGAAAGGAAACACAGGAAAAGATTCTGGGTTTTTAGATAAAAGTGCATTCATTTTGTTTTGCTCATGATGTCCCTGGGTAGCTGTAAATGTGTCTAGAATTTAGGGGAGAAATCAGACAACAACGTTGTGTTTTGGGAAGGGGGTGCAAAGGGATAGGATGAGGAAGCGGAACAAAAGTTAGAGTATAAATGTATAAGAATTTGAAAATGTATAAGAATTTGGATCCCTGCTCCAAAGAAGATGATGCAAAGCTCCTGCCTACCCCACTTCATAAAAATAAAAATTGCTTTCATGTAAGTCACAAACAGCTTCAAGTTGTCAATTGCAGATGGCACTTTCTACTCTATATCTTGCCTGGCTTTGCAGGATTCACACACTTGTCTCCTCAAGGCCTTTTGTCTCCTTGTAGCTTCTGTGATGCCAGCTTTCTAATTCCCCTCTCACTTCTCACTTTTTCCCAACTTTCTTTTACTTCCATCCCAAGACTTCTCTTTTCACTCAACCCACTCTTCCTAGGTGATATCCTATAGCTTCAATTGCCACTGACAAGGAGATAGTTCTCAAGCCAATATCTATAGCCTAGACATCCTGCTGAACACAATAGTTGGCATATAGCAAGTTACAATCAACATTTGTCTGCTGAAGCTAACTGAGCTCTGGCCAGATTTTTCTCAACCACGAGCTCCATTAAGACACTAGGACAGGGACTTCCCTGGTGGTCCAGTGGTTAAGACTCAGTGCTCCCAATGCAGGAGGCCCAGGTTCGATCTCTGGTCAGGGAATTAGATCCCACGTGCTGCAACAAAAGAGCTCACCTGCCACAGCTAAGACTTGGTGCAGCCAAATAAATAAATAAATAATTATCTTTTTTTTTTTCAAGGTATCAGGACATCCTGTAGAGTCTTCAGATTCAACATAAACAGACGTAATCTTTTGCTGTGGCTGATTGTCCTTTTTAATCCCTATTCTCTCTCTCTCTCTCTTTTTTTTTCCCCTTCAGAAAACCACACTTTTAATACCCAGGTGCCTAAACCAGAGTTTAGAGTCATCTCAGCCTCTACTGTCTCACTACCACATTGTCTTTCAGATTCTACCTCCAAAATGTTTAAAATACACCCCTTCCTCCTCATTCTCACTGTCAATGACCCTCACCACCTCTCTCCTATTTCACTGACAGCCTGCTATTTAATCTCTCTGACTCTAGCCTTGCGTGCATGCTCAGTCACTCAGTCATGTCCAACTCTTGCCCTGCTCCAAAGTACTGTCAGAATGCTCTTACAGGAGAAAGTTCAAAGTCCTTGTCATAGGACAGATCTTTCTCTCCTGGCTCTTGTTCACTTCCTTCTACCCTCTCCAAAAACAATCTTTTTCAAGAAAATAGTTATTTACTAAAAAGGCTTGGTTCTGGAATGGCTCTGTGACTTTGCACATTCTGTTGCCCCCTTACTGGACGCTTTTCCTCCACTTGCCTTGGTTCCCTATTTGTTCACCCAGAAGAGTCCTCTAAACCTGAAAAGCTGTCTAAGAGTTTTCTTCTTCCCATGCTTATCCCAGCTGCCCGGAGGTCACCTTCCCGCCTCCAGGCTTCTATTTATCATCTTAATTGCTTTATATTAATATTGGGCTATTTATTCATCACTACACTATGCAGTATGCTCCCCGAAGGGAAGACATTTATCTATGATTCTTAGGGATCCCTAGCACCTGGAACAGTGGTAAGTTCTCAGGGAATGACTGAATAAATGAATGAATGAATGAAAATGATGGGAGGGGGCTTTCCTCGTGGCCCATTGGCTTAAGACTCCATGCTCCCAATGCAGGGTGCCTGGGTTCAATCCCTAGTCAGGGAACTAAGATCCCATATGCCACAACTAAGAGCTGGTACAGGAAAATATATTCATTAAATAAATTTTAAAAAAAAAGAAAAAAAAGAAAATGATAGGAGAAACAGAAATGAAACAGACTTCTGTGTATTAATTTTGTAACCTGCAACTTGACCAAATTCATTGCTGAGCTCTGGCAGTTCTCTAGTATCTTTAGGTTCCTTTGTGTATAGTATCATGTCATCTGCAAACAGTGATAGTTTAACTTCTTTTCCAGTTTAGATTACCTTTACTTCTTTTTCTTCTCTGATTGCTGTAGCTAGGACTTCCAAAACTATGTTGAATAAAAGCGGCGAGAGTGGACATTCTTGTCTTGTTCCTGATCTTAGAGGGAATGCTTGCAGGTTTTCATCATCGAGTATGAGGTTAGCTATGGTTTTGTTGTGTATGGCCTTTATTATGTTGAGGTGTGTACCCTCTATGCCCACTTTATGGAGAATTTTTTTAGCATAAATGGGTGCTGAATTTTGTCAAAAGCTTTTTCTGCATCTATTGAGATGATCATTGTTTTTATTTTTCAGTTTGTTGATGTGGTGTATCACATTGACTGATATGCGGATGTTGAAAAATTGTCACATCCTTGGGATGAATCCCACTTGATCATGGTGTATGATCTTTTTAATGTATTGTTGGATATGAATGGCTAGCATTTTGTTGAGGATTTCTGCATCTATGTTCAAAAATGATGGGAGAAATAGGACACAAATAAATTTTAAAAAATACTATGGAAAAGAAGGAAGTAGGTAAAAGAAGTTTGCTCAAAGTCCTCTTAAATTTGCCCTCCCATTTCATCTGATCTGTGTTTCTCTATTTGAAAAAAAAAAAGAAGCAAAAGATTTCCATTCAGATAGGTTTCTAGAAATCACAAGGTGTTATTTTGTGTTCTGTTTGGAACCAAGAAACTGACCTGGTTTTAGCTTTTTACCACAACAACTTTTCTGGTTCAACATGCCCAGGTATGAAATTTAATGCAAGAGGGGATTTAAGCATTCAGTGAGATGTTGGACGCTACATCTTTGTGATTCCATGAAGTACAGCATTCTAGATTGAATGATCAACACGATATTTGTTAAGACTTTGAGCTGTTAGGTTATAAAGCCTCTCAAGGCTGTGGAACTCACCTTTTACGAGATCGTTTGACCACAGTTCTGCCCTCAAGCACCTAAATCCGCAAACAGAGCCCTATTGGGAGAAGTAAATCAAATCCCTTATGATTATACAGTGGAAGTGAGAAATAGATTTAAGGGACTAGATCTGATAGAGTGCCTGATGAACTATGGACGGAGGTTCTTCACACTGTACAGGAGACAGGGATCAAGATCATCCTCATGGAAAAGAAATGCAAAAAAGCAAAATGGCTGTCTGGGGAGCCCTTACAAATAGCTGTGAAAAGAAGAGAAGCGAAAGGCAGAGGAGAAAAGGAAAGATGTAAGCATCTGAATGCAGAGTTCCAAAGAATAGCAAGAAGAGATAAGAAAGCCTTCCTCAGCGATCAATGCAAAGAAATAGAGGAAAACAACAGAATGGGAAAGACTAAAGATCTCTTCAAGAAATTAGAGATACCAAGGGAACGTTTCATGCAAAGATGGGCTCGATAAAGGACAGAAATGGTATGGACCTAACAGAAGCAGAAGATATTAAGAAGAGGTGGCAAGAATACAAGAAGAACTGTACAAAAAAGAGCTTCATGACTCAGATAATCACAATGGTGTGATCACTCATCTAGAGCCAGACATCCTGGAATGTGAAGTCAAGTGGGCCTTAGAAAGCATCACTACAAACAAAGCTAGTAGAGCTGATTCAATTCCAGTTGAGCTATTTCAAATCCTGAAAGATGATGCTGTGAAAGAGCTGCACTCAATATGCCAGCACATTTGGAAAACTCAGCAGTGGCCACAGGACTGGAAAAGGTCAGTTTTCATTCCAATCCCAAAGAAAGGCAATGCCAAAGAATGCTCAAACTACCACACAATTGCACTCATCTCACATGCTAGTAAAGTAATGCTCAAAATTCTCCAAGCCAGGCTTCAGCAATACATGAACCGTGAAATTCCAGTTGTTCATGCTGGTTTTAGAAAAGGCAGAGGAACCAGAGATCAAATTGCAAATATCCACTGGATCATCGTAAAAGCAAGAGAGTTCCAGAAAAACATCTACTTCTGCTTTATTGACTATGACAAAGCCTTTGACTGTGTGGATCACAATAAACTGTGGAAGATTCTGAAAGAGGTGGGAATATCAGACCACCTGACCTGCCTCTTGAGAAACCTATATGCAGGTCAGGAAGTAACAGTTAGAACTGGACATGGAATAACAGACTGGTTCCAAATAGGAAAAGGAGGACGTCAAGGCTGTATATTGTCACCCTGCTTATTTAACTTATATGCAGAGTACATCATGAGAAATGCTGGACTGGATGAAGCACAAGCTGGAATCAAGATTGCCGGGAGAAATATCAATAACCCCAGATATGCAGATGACACCATCCTTATGGCAGAAGGTGAAGAGGAACTAAAGAGCCTCTTGATGAAAGTGAAAGAGGAGAGTGAAAAAGTTGGCTTAAAGCTCAACATTCAGAAAACTAAGATCATGGCATCTGGTCCCATCATTTCATGGCAAATAGATGGGGAAACAGTGGAAACAGTGTCAGACTTTATTTTTTTGGGCTCCAAAATCACTGCAGATGGTGACTGCAGCCATGAAATTAAAAGACGCTTACTCCTTGGAAGGAAAGTTATGACCAACCTAGATAGCATATTAGAAAGCAGAGACATTACTTTGCCAACAAAGGTCCGTCTAGCCAAGGCTATGGTTTTTCCAGTGGTCATGTATGGATGTGAAAATTGGACTGTGAAGAAAGCTGAGCACAGAAGAATTGATGCTTTTAAACTGTGGTGTTGGAGAAGACTCTTGGGAGTCCCTTGGACTGCAAGGAGGTCCAACCAGTCCATCCTAAAGGAGACCAGTCCTGGGTGTTCATTGGAAGGACTGATGCTAAAGCTGAAACTCCAATACTTTGTCCACCTCATGTGAAGAGTTGACTCATTGTAAAAGACCCTGATGCTGGGAGGGATTGGGGGCAGGAGGAGAAGGGGACGACAGAGGATGAGATGGCTGGATGGCATCAGCGACTTGATGGAAATGAGTTTGAGTGAACTCCGGGAGTTGGCGATGGACAGGGAGGCCTGGCGTGCTGCGATTCATGGGGTTGTGAAGAGTCGGACACGACTGAGCGACTGAACTGATGGAACTGAACATGACTAGAACTTTCTTGGGATGAGTGGGTCATTTGGAGGTCTAAAAAGATAAGGCGCTGGCTACAGGGATCAGTGAGATTATTAGCATATCTAAAGCTTGATATGCAAGGCCTTCCCAAAGAAAGAAAACAGCAGGCTTTGTTAAGGAAACTGGATGGGGTTTGCTAGTGTTTATGTGCGCAAGTGAGTTTCAGAGTTAAATGCATGCAGTTTGAAAGTGCAAAACCATTAGAGCTGAAAGATAAAATTTGAAATAGATAGACAGCAGTTGAGCAGAAAGGCAGTCAGACCTGCTAGGTCACTAGCAATGCCACCCTCAAAGTAGATAAGGGGATCTCTGCATTAGGAGGCAGGAGAGATTGGTTCCTGAGACTGGGGTGAGGGTAGGGGTCCTAGGACAGGAAAAGATTTAGGTTTCATTATGCAGGAACACTGCTTGCTTTCACCTCTTAGATTCTCATTATTTCCTCATATATTTTCCTTTAATAGAGTTAGGCATTATTTCCCACTGAGTGTCAGTTATAAGCCAAGTTTGATGGATTTTTGTAATACTAATTGTTGAACATATCTGGTTTTTAAAATAAAATTTTTTTTTCTTGCTCTTAGTGGACTCAGAAATAAATGAAAAAAGAAAAAATATGAATGGGTTCCATTTTGGTTTTCCCTCATAAATTTCCCTTAGGCATATATCAAGTATGTGTGAAATGCCAACTCAATTAGAATATTTTGGAAATAAGTCATCTATGATGGTGAAAAGTAGGCCAGACTAGAATTCTCTTCCTAAACTTACTGGTGATATTCCTATC
The DNA here is from genome assembly GCF_016772045.2 of Ovis aries. Classification (NCBI taxonomy): domain Eukaryota; kingdom Metazoa; phylum Chordata; class Mammalia; order Artiodactyla; family Bovidae; genus Ovis; species Ovis aries. Next base: position 98,622,576 of record NC_056054.1, on the reverse strand, counting down.
GTAACACTATAGATACTACTGATCTAGATATATTATAGTATTGTAACAGCATAATACAACCGCAAACAGACAATGTTAGTATTTGTCCCTTCCCTTCATTGGAAGATGTCCTTGGCCCACTCTTTGGCTTCATACCCATCCAGACTCTATTTCCCACAGGGTCCAACTCAAACTTTATGTTCTAACTTCAATACAAGGTTAGTTAAGAAGAGATGCCTGATAAATAACCTCTCATAACCAGAATCCTTCTCTGATTAGCTTTCACGCAGCATCCCGCTGCACCCACACCCCACCCCATGGGACGTTGTAAACATGAAGACACCCTCTTAGTTAGGCCTAAACTTATGAACAAGACAATGAAGCTTTAACCTCACTTTCACACCCCACCTACAGAGTCCTGTACCTAATTCATTTTGAATAATCTTTTCTTCAGGAGGGTCCCATAAATGGAATAAACTTCCAGCTCCCCCAAACCTGGACCCATCTCTGCCTATATGTATATTTTGTTCTCAATTACCCAGCTAACCCCTTTTCCAATAAGCCCCAATGGCCATTTCATGTGAAGAATGAACCCCACTGTTGTTTAATTCACACACAGGTATGGAGGGACAGAGCAATCACATAGTGCAGATTTTCTGGGTCACTTCCTACTTCTGTTGTCTCTAGAAATGCTTTTATACCAATCAGATCCTTTGTCTTGATGATAACAATCTGGAACTATCTCCCCTGCTCCCATACCTCTGCAACTGTTCATACACAGGGCCCTTGATTGTAGGCTTTCAAATAAGGTTGACCAAAGAGGTAAGAATTAAAAGCAAAACCAAATAAAAACAACAACAACAAAAAACAGGAGTTTGGGGTTCTGGCAACTTGGGAATTATAAGTGTTATATCATTTATCTCAGAAAGGGCTGGCAGCTGCTAAGGGGATGGTAGGTGAAGTGGATAGAGCTGGAGGGAAGGAACTAAATGTCTACTGGGCACTTACCAAATACCAAGAGCTGTTTACCATTTTACATCCATATTACACATAACCTTGGGAACAGCAATCCTCATTTTAAATTCCCTAGCAGTTTGCTTAAAGATCCAATATATCATGGTTCAAATGAGTATAAAGAGGAAGTGAGGCCAGTCTCAAGGAATTTGATCTGATCTGGGGGATTTATTCAAATTCTCAACCACAGAATACTCTGGTTCTCACGGCAGCCAGCCTTCTAGGGCCCTTGTAACTCAACAGAGGCAGTGGTGGAAGGGTGAGGTGTGCCGGCCAGCTTTCACCATGTCTTCACTATGACTTGGGAAGGGTTCACCGGTAGCACTAGGCCAGACAGGAGAAGGCTGCTGAATGGCAATAGCAAGCAACCTGTAAATTCTGTCTCAGACATATTTTCTTCTGAGATGGATGATATCAGCCACCCTCCAGGAGGAAAATAATGCTACCCTATTATTCGTGTGTTCACAGTTACACTGTGCAAAGAGCGGTGGAAATCAGTTGAAGAGTTGTATGAGCTCAAGCAAGCGATCTCACTTCCTTGGGGTTAAATTTTTTAGTGTATAAAATTAGGAAGTTGGGGACCTCCCTGGCAATCCAGTGGTTAAGACTGAACTTCTAATGCAGGAAGTACAGATTCAGTCCCTGGTCGGGTAACTAAGATCCCACATGCCACTTGGCATGGATAAAAATAAATAAATAAGATTAGGAAGTTGGAATAGATGATGGCCAAGGCGATGGCACCCCACTCCAGTACTCTTGCCTGGAAAATCCCAAGGACAGAGGAGCCTGGTAGGTCGCGAAGAGTCGGACACGACTGAGCGACTTCCCTTTCACTTTCCACTTTCATGCACTGGAGAAGGAAATGGCAACCCACTCCAGTGTTCTTGCCTGGAGAATCCCAGAGACGGGGGAGCCTGGTGGGCTGCCGTCTATGGGGTCACATAGAGTCGGACACAACTGAAGTGACTTAGCAGCAGCAGCAGCAAGGTAGGCAAAAAGAATCCCCAGTTTTGCAGTGGAGGAAACTGAGACTCAGAAGTATAAATCCCTTGAACCACGTCAGATCTGAAGTTCAAATTCAGTCTGAGTGACTCCAAAGCCTAGGCGTGCTGTGCAGTGAAGTGAGGAGTGGGGCAGTAGAGTTTGTGGGAGGGTGAGAAGGCAGTGGGAATCTTTCTTTTCCTTTGAACGCAGATATGACTTCTGGAAACATACAGGAGCTGTAGAACAGAATCCCAGTTGTGCCACTCAATAAGCATGTAATCTCAGACTAATAACTTTGTCAGCAATAAAAAGCTGCTGAGAATGCTGTGTCATAGAATTTGTTCTGTCAAGTACAATCTGCAAAATGCTTGGCACACAGTGGGACTTAATTTTTCCTCTTTTTTTTTTCTCACAAGAGACACACTACTAACTCTTGATTCTGTCTGAGTTGGACGATCTTAGGTGGTGGATTACTGAGTTCCTTGCTTTTTCCTTTCTTTTTTTTTTTCAATTCAGAATTGCATTTTATTTTATTTATTTATTTATTTATTTTTTAAATTTTAATTTTTACTTTATTTTACTTTACAATACTGTATTGGTTTTGCCATACATTGACATGAATCTACCACGGGTGTACATGCATTCCCAAACATGAACCCCCCCTCCCACCTCCCTCCCCATAACATCTCTCTGGGTCATCCTCGTACACCAGCCCCAAGCATGCTGTATCCTGCATCGGACATAGACTGGCGATTCGATTCTTACATGATAGTATACATGTTTCAATGCCATTCTCCCAAATCATCCCACCCTCTCCCTCTGAGTCCAAAAGTCTGCTATACACATCTGTGTCTTTTTTGCTGTCTTGCATACAGGGTCATCATTGCCATCTTTCTAAATTCCATATATATGTGTTAGTATACTGTATTGGTGTTTTTCTTTCTGGCTTACTTCACTCTATATAGTCGGCTCCAGTTTCATCCATCTCATCAGAACTGATTCAAATGTATTCTTTTTAACGGCTGAGTAATACTCCATTGTGTATATGTACCACAGCTTTCTTATCCATTCATCTGCTGATGGACATCTAGGTTGTTTCCATGTCCTGGCTATTATAAACAGTGCTGCAACAATCTTAGGTGGATTACTGAGTTCCTTGCTTTCTCCTTGCTCTCTTCTTATTATATTGTATTGTATTGTTTAACCTGTAACCACTTCTACAATGAAGTTAGACAAGAGGTTGGATTGGAGGTTGTACTGTCTGTTAAAGGAACTGGAGAAATGAAGTCAGAAGTGATTGATTTAAATTACTGCTTCATTTACTGTTTGACCCTGGGCAAGCATCCGGGTCTCAATTTGCTCATCTGTAAAATGAGATAATATTACTTGTCTTCTACATCACAGGGTTTTGGTGAGGACCAAATTATGGTCATGAAAGAACTTTAGAGAGCATAAAGTCATACATAATTGTGTGTGTGTGAGTGACTCTGTGGGCAACTCTAAAATAGGGATTTCAAAATTATGTCTGACAAAGTAGCATTTCTGCTAAAGTCTACCAAGTAGAGAGTCTCTGGAGGACAGAAGACACTCACTTAGATAATGGAGGTTAAGTCGGAGATTGTAGGTTTAAGATTAGTTATTGAGGCAGAAACACTAAAGTGATGCCTTTGCTCAAAAAGGCCTAGGAGTTGTAATACATCTCTTGACTTTTCATCTCCTGGAAGACAGATGTCAAACCTGGCCTTCTCCTGAGCTCTAATCCCATATATCCAAGTATTTGTTGCCTGTCTCTACCTGAATGTGAAAGTGAAAAAATTTAAGTGTTAGCCACTCATTTGTGTCCCACCAGGCTCCTCTGTCCATGGAATTCTCCAGGCAACAATACTGGAGTGGGTTGCCATTCCCTTTTCCAGGGAATCTGCCCGACCCAGGGATTGAACCTGGATCTCCTGCACTGCTGGCAGATTCTCTACCATCTGAGCCACGTAAATGTGACACCTGAATAAAAAGCCAACATTCTCCAAAGAGAATTAATTAATCCATTCAGCAACTACTTATGAAGTACCTCATTATGTGCTAGGCTTGATTCTAATAACTGGGATATAGTTATGATATAGATACGGTCTTAGAGCTGAGTTTTGTTAGAGGGGAACAGATCCAACATAAACAAATAAGATCATTTCAGATTATGGTAGGTGCTATAAAGAAAAAAGCAGGATGATGTGAGAAAGAGTGGCTGTGGGTGATGGGTATGGTAACTAATTAGTTAGGAAAGTCATCTCTGAGGAGATAACGTTGAAGCTGAGAGCTGACTGACAAGAAAGGTGAGTTAGGTGAGAGTAGAGTGTTCTGGGCACAGGGTACAGCAATGCAAAGGCCCTGAGGCAGGAATAAAGTTGGTGCATTTAAGGGACTGAAAGGTGACCAGTGTGGCTAAAGCTGAAGCATTGGGGAGAGTGCCAAGAGATAAGGTTAGAGTAAATCATAAGGGCCAGATCATGGAGCACTTACACAAGTCCATGGTAAGGAGTTTGGATTTCATTCTAAATGCAGTGGAAGGCCATTTGGATATTAAGCAGGGGGCAATAAGATCTGATTTTGCCTTTTAAAAAGATTATTTCTAATCCTGCCATCCCCTCTCGCAAATACACAAATGTTAAGTACATAAGTGCACACATCCAGTTTCTCTTAAGAGCATCATCATTTTGCCAGTTATCTGTCATGGGTGAGTCTCTCCCCACCCCCACTTAAGCTGCTGCCAAATCCTATCAACTTGGCCTCTCTGAAGTTCTCAGCCTCTCTGTTTCTGAAGTTACTGCTCCACTGCATTCCCATTGCCGTCACCCTAACCCAAGTTCTCACCACTTCTCACCGGAACTACGCTAGTATTCATAGCTTTCTAACTGGTCTTTCAGACTCTTGACTGACTCGTCCACACCACAGACCATCGCCAAATAAATCTTCCAAAAGTAAAATCTGCTTATGTCGCTGTTTTCGCTCAAGAATTTTCAATGGCTCTCCACTGCCCAAGAAACTCAATTACAATTCTCTAACCCAAGGTTTAAGATCCTCCACCATGTCTCCTGAGCTGCTGTCTCTCCCTGCTTACCTACATCCGACCTATGCTTTGGTCAAATGGTCTACTTACTCTTCTCAGCACATGGCTTGCTTTCACTCGTGCCATTTCCTGGGTCTGAATTGATGCCTTCTCCAGTTATATGTAAGATGCCTTCTACTGTCCAATCCCTGGAGTCAAATGATACCATCTTCCTGAGGCTTTCTCTGCTCTTTCTAACTAGATGTGAACCTCCCACGGGATTTGGTCTGACTCTTTTTAAAGCATTTATTAACTTGTTCTCTGTATCACAGTTATCTGTGTACATGTCTTACTCCTCTACTAAATTAATAGCTCCTTAAGGATGATGACTGAACCTTATTCATTTTTTTTTAATTTTTATGCTTGTTAGTCCCTAGCAGAGAACATAGTGTACAGGAAAGAAAGTCAAAGTGTCAGTTGCTCAGTCATGTCTGACTCTTTGCGACCCCAAGGACTGAAGCTCGCCAGGCTCCTCTGTCCATAGGATTCTCCAGGCAAGAATACTGGAGTGGGATGAGGACCTTGATAAATATTAGTTGAATGAACAAATGAACAAACAGAGCACTAGACTTAAAATTCATCTTTAGGTCATGCAGTTCAATAAGACCATTTTAGAAAATTATGAATAATCATGAGAGGGAATAAGAAGGGCCTAGCCCTTTAATCTTCACATGGCACTTAAGGACTCCTGGGAAACACAAATAAGCATGGAAATAGGTTTCCATTGTTTTACATGGAATGGATGTGAGGAAAAAGTCACTTGGGAGTTGCTGAAAATCATACACTGTGTTAACAGTGCCTTAGGACACAGATTTCATGTCTGTGGCTCCCACTACCCACAGTCCTTCAATCCCCAAGGTAGGTTTATGGGAAATAATGTCGAACCATTTCCCTTCGCAATTAATTTTGAGTTGAGTAGCTCCTTTTTAGAAAAAAAGATAAAAGTTTCAGCTAATTCCCTAATTCTTCACTGTACTGTATTAGCATTCCAGAAAGACTGAATTAGTGTGTTGGGGTTTACCTCAATCAATTGTGTGGGTGAGTTCATTTATCCTCAGCAACTTTGCTTTGGAAGAAAGGTACTGAGTGAACTTTCTCACAGAGCAAAGCCTCCTATTTATGTAGAAAACAGGCACAAATTTGTTTGGGAAGCAACAAGGTGACCTTTCCTCATTCCCTATATTTTGCTTCATGCACAGGCCTTGACTCTGTTTATGAAGGAGGATAACTGGATGTCCCCAGTGTTATTTAAATTAGACATATTGTTAGTATATTGCTTAGTTGTAAACCATCTATTATTACTGGAGGAGGAAATGGCAGCCTGCTCCAGTCTTCTTTTCTAGAGAATTCCATGGACAGAGGAGCCTGGCAGGCTATTCAGCCCATGGGGTCGCAGAGTCAGACACAACTGACTTGTGTTATCATTATTATTAATTGTGTTTAAGAATCAAGATGCTCCTATGGGGCTTCCCTGGTGGCTCAGTGATAAAGAATTCACCTGTCAGTACAGAAGATACGGGTTTGATTCCTGGTCCAGGAATATTCCACATGCTGCGGAGCAACTAAGCCGGTGCATCACAACTATTGAAATGTGTGCTCTAGAACCCCGAGGCCGCAACTACTGAAGCCGGCGCACCCTAGGGCCCATGTTCCCCAACAAAAGAAGTCACTGCAATGAGAAGCCCTAGCATCGCAACTAGAGAGTAGTCTCAGCTCGCTACAGCTGGAGAAATGCAGCAACAAAGACCCAGCACAGCCAAAATAAAGAAAATTATTTAAAAAGGATTTGAGATCATTTATGTATAAAAAAGGATGCTCCCATGAACTACAATGCCCTGTTTTCATGACTATTTTATGGTTTAAAAGACTCCTCCCAGAGGGTTTAAGGAATCCTCCAAAGGCCAGTCCCTTAGCGAGAGAGCAGCGTGGCAGTCAACATCTCAGCATATGACTCACCTCCCCCTGGACTGGCAGCCCCTTATGTATCTCATTCATGCTCACCCGCCTGGGATTGAGCAGTAGGGCTGGTTCTCTGCATCTTCCCTAAGTCATTTGTGCTGTGTTCTTTCTCTTTATTTTTTAACTTTACAGTTGTAATTTATTTTGAAATATGAAGTCATCACAGCATGTGCTGAGGGACGGAGAGAAAGTAAGCCTTTCTAACTCTGGCGACTTTATTACCAAGAGTTTAGGTAACTGGCTTTTACCAGCTTCTTAACATTTCTGTTTCCTCTAAGTCCAAATACTGCTCAATAGCCCCTTACTGTTCAGGAAAGAATCTTCTTTTTCAAACACTGTTTTTGTGCCTGTTTCTAAAAGAAGTCAACGGAAAGGAAAGGGTGTGAGAACTTCCCATCCTTAGAGAGAAGAGAGCTATCCAGTCTCTTGCCTGCGGTTCTCTGGGAAGGAGGAACAGAGGGCACTTCTTTTATGACATCTGGCTCCTTGAGGTCAGAAATGCTCTCCTGTAGTTCAGGAAAATGAGGTAGAGATACTATTTCTGAATTTCAGCAAAAAAAAGATTTGCGATGGGTAGGTCCACAGTAGAAGAGAAGGAATGTGAAACCACGTGTTGCAAATCCTGGTTCTGCTTCTAACAAACACTCCTGGGTGAGCTCCTTCACCTGCCTGAAGCTCAGTTTATCTAACGGTAAAACAGGGACTGTCTAGTCAAGGCTATGGTTTTTCCAGTAGTCATGTATGGATGTGAGAGTTGGACTATAAAGAAAGCTGAGCACTGAAGAATTGATGGTTTTGAACTGTGGTGTTGGAGAAGACTCTTGAGAGTCCCTTGGACTGCAAGGAGATCCAACCAGTCCATCTTAAAGGAAATCAATACTGAATATTCATTGGAAGGACTGATGCTGAAGCTGAAATTCCAATACTTTGGCCACCTGATGTGAAGAACTGACTCATTTGAAAAGACCCTGATGCTGGGAAAGATTGAAGGCAGGAAAAGAAGGGGACAACAGAGGATGAGATGGTTGGATGGCATCACCGACTCAATGGACATGAGTTTGAGTAAACTACAGGAGTTGGTGATGGACAGGGGAATCCTGGTGTGCTGCAGTCCATGGGGTTGCAAAGAGTCAGACACAATTGAGCAAGTGAACTGAACTGAAAACAGGGACAGTCATATCTTGTTATGGACATTTTGCCTGGGTAAAATGAGGTGGCATGTGTAAAGCCCCTGATATTCTTATAAACAAGATAGGGAAATGCAGGGCATAGAAGGATAGGACAGAAGAATATGGTGGACTGGTAACTGAACAACTAAAAGATTTTCTATGACCTCCCAGCCAGCTCTGTCTTTGTCCCTACCCAGCTCAATTTGTGCTGCAATGCTTTTATTAATGCTCTGAAAAACCTTTTTTTTTTTTTTTTAAATCTCACTTGTGGATGTTACAAAATTGGGGGAGATCAGTATCAAATGCCAAAAAAAAAAAAATTTTCAAGAAAACAAAGCAAACACATGTCCAAAGTAAAAAATCCTTAATCAATTCTAATGAAACAAATTTTAAAGTTCAGATGGCCTACATAGCAGTAGGTGTTAAGAAAAGGGCGGGGAAGGGGGAGGGGTGGAGAGAGAAGGAAGGAGAAGTCTGTACTTCTGCGATGAGGTTCTGCACACATCAAATGTACTCCCAGCTTGTGCCAGGAGATGTGCTGTGCTGTGCTTAGTCTCTCTGTCGTGTCAGATGCTATGCGACCCCATGGACTGTAGCCCACCAGGCTCCTCTGTCCATGGGGATTCTCCAGGCAAGAATACTGGAGTGGGTTGCCATGTCCTCCTCCAGGGGAATCTTCCCAACCCAGGGATTGAACCTAGGTCCCCCACATTGCAGGCAGATTCGGGAGGTGAGAGATCTCTATCCCATATGAAACAAAAGGACTGAGTATGCCTGTTCAGTCGTGTCCAGCTCTTTGTAACCCCATGGATTGCAGCCTACCAGTCTCTCCTGTCCATGAGATTCTCCAGGCAAGAATACTGGAGTGGGTTGCATGCCTTTCTCCAGGGGATCTTCCCGATTCAAGGATTGAACCAGTGTCTCCTGCAACTCCTGGGTTGGCAGGCAGATTCTTTTACCACTGAGCCACCTGGGAAACCCTTCTGAATGCCTCTTTTTTCAAAAGAATACAGACAACAGAATAGCAGCCAGAGAGACTTCTATACCATGTCCTGTAAGGAAGTCAGAAGGTTCACCTTGGAGAAGACAAATTTTGGAGAGGCCCTCATACTTGTTCTCAAATATGGGAAGGGCCATGTGGTGCCAAGACAGTAAGGCCAACTCTAGACTCTCCACACACAGAACCGAACCAGTGAAGAGATGAAAGCAAAGCTCACAAAAGGTGCACCGAGCTGCCCAAGTGGCCCTGCCCTGCTGGTGCTTCTCATAGGCCACAGGGCTCCCTGGGGGAGTGTTATCATCAGCGTTCAACCACCAGACATAGACTGAACCAGAGGAACTCAAATTGTCCTTTCACTCGTAGAAATCCATGGCTCTTACTGACTCTAGTGTCACTCAGTTTTCCCCTGAGGAAAGGTTTTGGGGAGACAAGTTCAGAGGTGAGTGCTTTTAGTAGAATACACTGTTTTTATTATTTATTTTCTAAAATCTCTGAATCCTGGGCAAGCACTGGTTTCCATCAGCAGCACAGAACTATATAACTATGAAAAGGGCATAGAACTATGGAACTATGAAAAGGGCAGTGGATTTGGAGACAGATCAATTTGGGTTCAACTCCAGTTCTAACACTTACCTGCTACTTGACTTTAGGTAAATGATTCTCTGAGCCTGTTTCTTCATCTGGCAATATGAATGCTTAATGTAAGGGTCATTGGGAGGATTAAATGAGATACTATATCTCACTGATTCTCTAAGATGCATATTTATCACGTCTTAATAGCTCTGTAATCAAGATATATTTTAACATTGATGGTGTGCTATGGTTAATTGGGAGTTTTTGTTTTTTTCTTTCATAGTGGCACATAAAGTAATGTTGATCTTAAAAAAATCAATTGCAACTTATATTCAAAGGAATATGCTGCTGCTGCTACTGCTAAGTCGCTTCAGTCGTGTCTGACTCTGTGCGACCCGATAGATGGCAGCCCACCAGGCTCCCCCATCCCTGGGATTCTCCAGGCAAGAACACTGAAGTTCCATTTCCTTCTCCAATGCATGAAAGTGAAAAGGGAAAGTGAGGTTACTCAGTCGTGTCAGACTCTTAGCGACCCCATGGACTGCAGCCTACCTGGCTCCTCCGCCCATGGGATTTTCCAGGCAAGAGTACTAGAGTGGGGTGCCATTGCCTTCTCCAGGAATACGCTAAGCTATGTTAAATACTTAGCATAATAACTGGCACACAATGAATGCTCAATACAGTGTTAATTCCATTCTTACTTTTCTAGATAACTGCTTCATAACCTCTTGAAGAATAGGGAAGTCCTCAAGAATTAATTATTGGAATTGGTCAACAGGTACACAATATGGAAAATTAATGAAAAGATTCACACCAGATCCTATGGAGTGTCATTTCTACTGTATACATACACACACACTATATATATATGTTTACTTATTTGTGTATATATATATACACATATATGTATATGTGTATATACACACATATATATAATAAGCAAATATATATGTGCGTATATATATACACAAATAGGTAAATATTTATATAGTGTGGATATATATATATATGTATATGTATTTTCCAGTAGTCCTGTATAGATGTGAGAGTTGGACCATAAAGAAAGCTGAGTGCTAAAGAATTGATGCTTTTGAACTGTGGTGTTGGAGAAGACTCTTGAGAGTCCTTTGGACTGCAAGAAGATCAAACCAGTCAATCCTAAAAGAAATCAGACCTGAATATTCATTGGAAGGACTGATGCTGAACCTCCAATACTCTGGCCACCTGATGTGAAGAACTGACTCACTGGAAAAGACCCTGATGGTGGGGAAGATCGAAGGCGGGAGAAGAAGGGGACAACAGAGGATGAGATGGTTGGATGGCATCACCAACACAATGGATATGAGTTTGAGCAAGCTCCAGGAGTTGGTGATGGACAGGGAATGCTGGCGTGCTGCAGTCCATGGGGTTGCAAAGAGTCGACACGAATGAGCGACTGAACAGAACCGATACTTTTTCTCATCCCATTTACTCATCATAGAAACTTTCTGTACTTTTCCAACTATGCTTGCTCTGTTAATTTTGTTTCAAACATTTTTTCAGCACAAGGCTAAATGTTTTTGCCCACAGTATCTTCTTGTTGTTCAGTCGCTAAGTCATATTCAACTTTGCGACTCCATGGATTGGAGCAGGCCATACTCCCCTGTCCTTCACTATCTCCTGGAGTTCGCTTAAACTCTTATCTATTGAATTGGTGATGCCATCTAACCATCTCATCCTCTGCTGCCCCTTTCTCCTTTTGTCTTCAATCCTTCCCAGCATCAAGGTCTTTTCCAATGAGTCGGCTCTCCATCAGGTGGCCAAAGTATTGGTGCTTCAGCATCAGTGTTTCCGATGAATATTCAGGGTTGATTTCCTTTATCTTAGGAAAGAGGATATCCCTGCCCTCACCAACATTCTACCTGCATCTCCTAAATCTGCCATCAAGTTTAATATCCTTCAGATCTGACTTCTTTCCTCTTCTGATGCTCAATTCAAGATGATTTAGTTTGTCACAAGAAGCATATCATAAACTCAACATTGCAAGGATATGTCAGTCAGGGAAATTTTTTCTTGACCCAGCTGGTCCTGAAAGTAATCATCAGAGAGGCTTTTCACAGTCAAATACTGTGGTCATAAGTGTGGATTTTTCCTCATGTAAGAATATTATCTGATCATTTATAAGATGTTATCAAGTGTACTGTCTCACTATTATTATGTGCTAGTGAGTTACCCAGGTTAATTACATATCATACAAAATTCACTTCTTTGTATTTGCCTTCCATTCAACTTCTAATGGTATATATCATCTTATCCTACAGCAATATTAGGAATGTTTTTGCTAACTCTTTCTCTCTAACCCAACTTCTACACAGAGGATGGTGCTTAAGACCCTCACCAGAAGAAGCGCAGCAACAAAGTTGAGTTTTGCTTTTGTTGGTGTAATCAGTTAGCTAGTTTATCAGTGTTAACTGAGGGTCCACTATACACCCACTGGGCTTCCCAGGTGGTACAGTGATAAAGAATCCGCCTGCCAATACTAGAGATTTGGGTTCAATTCCCGGGTCGGGAAGATCTCCTGGAGTAGGAAATGGCAATTCACTCCAGTATTCTTGCTTGGAAAATTCCATGGACAGAGGAGCTGGTGGGCTACAGCCCATGGTGTCGCAAAGAGTTGGACATGACCGAGCACATACACACACCTATCACTGTACTGGGTTTTGGGACTAACCAAAAAGATAAAAGCTAAAGTTTCGAGGTATTCATCTTCCAGGCCAGACATGGAACAGAAGCCATACTGAGTCAGGGGTCTCTTAAGTGGCCAGCACTTGACTGAGACTCATCTGTGGTCTCCATTCCCTCTGCAAATGTAAAGACCAGGCCCATGGCATGCTGCCTGATCACAGCCAAGAGTGGCTACTCCAGGAGGCCTGACCCCTGCTTGCTCCCACCAGTGGAGAAAACTACTTATGCTAGTTCTTCCTATCATAATTCCACAATTTAATTAAAGTTACTTAAAAATAATGAAATATGAGCGCACAAGAGAAAATTGTTTCTATGAGATCTATCAAGAAGTTGAAAGTTTGGGAAAGGCACATTAAAGGTGAGTTACTAAAAAATGCATTGTCTACTTAGGTTGTGGGCATTGTTGCTCTTTAGCCGCTCAGGCATGTCTGACTCTTTGCGACCCCATGGACTGTAGCCTGCCAGGCCCCTCTGTCCATGGGATTCTCCAGGTAAGAATAATGGAGTGGGTTGCCATGTCCTCCTCCAAGGGATCTTCCCAACCCAGGGATTGAACTCTCGTTCCCTGCATTGGCAGGCAGGTTCTTTACCACTGAACTACCAGGGAAGAGCCATCATTAAATCTGGAAAAATCTGATTGTCTCACAGAATGTCTTTAAGATCCAGCTCCACTTTAAAGAAACTGAGACAAAATGACTGTGAAAGCCTTGGAGGTGTGGCTTAAATGAGAAATAGGATGAGGAGTGCTACTGGGAGGCCCTAAACTCAAAAGACAGGCCTTGGCCCTACATCAAAAGCTTGAGGGATGTTTTAAGTGGAAATAAAGGCTTAAGAGATGATTCCATCACTTTGTATGATTCTTGCTTTAACTAACTTGTTCAGCTAAGTCACCAACTATTCACTGAACAGGGTAAAAGGGTTTCTACTGTTGTTAACATAATAACCTGTTAAGAGCTACAAGACAGGGGTGTGAAGGCAGACAAGATGACTTCTGGTAATGAATCCTGAACTGTGTGCCAAAGGATAGAGGAGGAGTTCCCAGGGAAATAAGGAAACACCATCCCAGAAAAGGGATCAATATTGTCACATGAGACAATTTTCTAGACTTTTAAAATCAACCCAGAAGCAAGAGAGCATAGGTTTGACTCTCTATTCTGCTGTTACTATGTGTCCCTAAGCAAGGTGTCTGTGCCTTAGCATCTGCACTCTGGAAGGTGAGGATAATTGCAGTATGAGCCTTATAGGGCTATTAAGAAAATCACAGGAGATGACCCTTAAATAATCTTGCATTAATAAAAAACATATGCAAAGTTACCTTCAGGTTTTCTGGAAGCAAGGAAGTAGGCATGCTGCAGATGGTTCTGGAGATGAAGGAAATGTTGCATACTTCTTCTAAAACCTCCTACCATGAGCACAAGCGATAACAGACTGAAGAGAAGGGAAGACTGGTGTGAGCCCCCCTTCTCCTCCCTGGTATTGGGAGCCATGTCTGCTCTCGAGATGGCAAACCAAGTGGGACAGCACTCTTGACAACCAGCTCTCAAATTCTTACATGACCACTCACCAACCACTTCCAGTGAACGTATGTAGTTTTCCCAACAAAACTATAATTTTACAGATCCCTCACTTTGCAGATGACGGAACTGGGTCTCATAGAAGTTAAGCATATCACTCAAGGTTGTATGGATGATAAACAGAAATGACACCTTATTCCAAATTCTGTGTGTTTCCCAACATCCCACACTGTCTTTCTCATGAGCCATTTAGTTCACAAACCCTGGGCTGCTATGTCTTGTATTTATTCATCTGTTAAAACTTTCCATAGGACTGGATCCTACAACTAATATCTGAAATGAGGGTTGGAGATTATCAGGGATTTCAATTATCCTGCCTATCTCTGACCTCCATTACCAGGGATAATCAGAAGCTAGCTCTAGCAATTTTGTGGAACTTTCATTAATTTTAAATAAATTTATACAATGTCATTTCCCCCCCTTTATCCAAATTAAAATATCCTTGTCATTTCAGTTTCTCATTACAGGCAAATCCCTTGTATGTCTTGGAGACAGTCTGTTGTTTTTCTCTGGATCCTTTATATTTCTGCTTTGTTTTCTCGGAAATGAAAGGACTCAATGCCGAATTCTGATTTTAAGGTGAAGTCATAGCATCAATGTATATCATTAAAATGTTTTATTGTAATTACAGAAATAGTCAATGCCAAATTATGTGCACTATATTATCTTCTGCATCATTCTTTATCCCATTCTCAAAGTTAATACAGCCTATTATATTTCATTCATTCTTCTGACTGCTGCTACACAGCGAGCAGATGTCCCCATTGAGCAATCCACAATGAATCTGAGATCTTTTTCCTGAGCACTTACAAGTAGAGTAATTCAGAGCCCATCAGTGAGTATGAGCTGTTTCAATTGTTCCTTCCAGTATACATTAGCTTGTACTTGTCTACATAAAATTTCAAGGAATCATAGATATTAGAGATGGAAAAGACCAGTTAGTTTACCAAGCCTGCCCACTCAGCCAGCAAAAGCAAGTAAAGAAAATAACCCTATCAGTCCATGCTATGTTAATGATGCTTATTAATAATAATTATAATTACTATTTATATTACATGGTTTCTTTCATCCTAAAATCAGTAAGATGATGCTTTCTTTTTTTCTTTTTTTAAAGCAACATTTCTTTTCCAAAAGGGAAAAGAACAGGGGTTCAGACATCAAGGTTACCACACCCAAAACCAGTCCAATAAAACCAAGAATACAATTAAGTTCAGTTCAATAAACATCTCTGGGCATCAACCACCTGTAAAGCAGGGACCCTGTTGGGTATTTTGAAGGACACACAGATGACTAGAACTCAAGGCCCTGCCCTCTTGTTTATTACCTATCAAGGGATTTGTGATAGCAAACACATATAGATATTATGACCATTCCAAGAAAAGAACACAATAACATGGATACCATAGAGTTGGAGAGATTTCTTGCTAGAAAGTGAGAAAGACTTTGTCATAAGGTGACATTTGAGCCAGATCTTGAGAAAAAAAAAAAAGGATGAATATTAAGACAGAGCTTGGGAAAAGGGGACTTGAGCAAAAACCCAAAATAAATCAAATCTTTTTAGCTGGGTTTCTGTTGCTGCTGCTAAGTCGCTTAAGTCGTGTCTGACTCTGTGTGACCCCATGGTCGGCAGCCCACCAGGCTCCTCCGTCCATAGGATTCTCCAGGCAAGAACACTGGAGTGGGTTGCCATTTCCTTCTCCAATGCATGAAAGTGAAAGTGAAAGTGAAGCTCAGTCGTGTCTGAGTCTTCCCGACCCCATGGACTGCAGCCCACCAGGCTCCTCCGTCCATAGGATTCTCCAGGCAAGAGTACTGGAGTGCACTGCCATTGCCTTCTCTGAGCTGGGTTTCTACCTCACAGTATAAACACAAGTATGGACGTTCTCAGTACAAGTGGATAAGGTCCATAAGTGGAAGACGTCTTGGCCTTTGTAAACAGGATTAAGATGTGGAAACTCCATCTAATTAACAACCTGAAAGGACATTTGGAAACAGACTACCAATCACAAATAAATTTATGGAAAACAACACAAAAACGTTTTCAATTAGAACTGTCTCCAAAAAAATTTCAGAAAGCCTGATAATGTATGTAAGGAAAACTGGGAATTCCCAGCTACAGAAAACAATCTCTAATCGAAGTGTAGATGGCTAAATGACCTATGCGCTCATACCTAGTTAATACCACTCAATATAGCTGAGAACAGCTACTGGTGTACCATTTGGCCATTGGAGGGATTTGCAGGCTCTTGCTGGATGGCTGGACAACTACAGATCCCCAACTGAGGATGCACAGAATAGAGGATTCCACATTCTGATCCCTTCAATAAAAATATACATAATTGTAGACCAGAAAAATACCAACATACCTCTATGATTTTTTCCTTTAATTTTAAAAATCATTTTTAATTGAAGTACAGTTGATTTACAATGTCGTGTCAATTTCTGCTACACAGCAAACTGATCCAGGTATATACATACATATGTTCTTTTTTATATTCTTTCCCATTTTGATTTACCACAGGATATTGAATCTAGTTTCCTGTGCTATACAATAGGACCTTGTTGTTTATTCTCTATGATTAATCAGAGTAGATGTTTCTCTACTTTTAGTCAAAGAATTTACTCTTTGAAATCCTATAATCTAGCCATATATTACCACAGCAGTTATCTTCTTTATACCATCCTTTATGAAATCCTTGCTGTGAAGAAAAAGGAAACTATAGAAGGCAGTACTTCCATATTTGTCCCCTCAAAAACCATTGCAAATGCCATCTCCATCACGAAGACTTCCCAAGTTCCTTCCACCAACATACCCTTCACCACCAAATTAATGTTCTCTCTTGACTCCACAGTTCTTTCATCTATTGCCCTCTGCTTTATCACTGGTTGGGTGAGTATCAATCTCCAGCCACCAGAATGAAAGCACCTTAAAGGCAGGGAGCCAGCCTTCCTCATCTTGCATTTCCACAGTGCCAAGCCTATTTTTCATTGCCTGACACACAATAGACATTTCCAGCACATGTTTGTTAAATCATTTCAGCAAGTCTGCGAGAACTTATTTTAACATATTTCAATTATTTAAAAAAAATTTTCCCTTTGTACTCTTTCCAAAGTTTGCCCTTGCAATCCAGTCATGGCACTCAGATTCAGGTGGAACACAAGTGTGTGTACGGCTACCGCTATTCTTCATCAGCGTGCAGCTCTGGTAGTGAACTACAGAACTACTGCCCTAACCAAGACCTTGGTCTTGACTCAGCCATACTCTCATTCGTCGATTCTGCGACTTTGGAAAACTTCAGTCAGACTGGCCTAGGCTCAGACAGACTTACACCCAAGCTCTGGTTATCACTTACTAGAGATATGATTTGGGGCAAGTTGAACTTGCCAACCAACTTCCCAACTCTAGACTTCAGTTTCCTCAACTAGGAGATGAAGACATGAACAGTATCTATCTTGGTTCAAATATGACAACACAAGACAGGGTTTAGCTCGTGCTTTCCTCACAGCAAATACCAATTAAATATTATTAGTGTATTCTCACTCATAAAGTAGAAATAACACATGAACTATATAATACTGTACTTGTACCTCAATAAAAGAAAAGTAGAAATAATACAAGTCCTGTGGGATTATCCCAAGGAATAAATGACATGACAAGGAAACTTTGGCTCAGAACATTGTTTAGTCAATTCCTTCCTTGCTTTGTGCTGGAATCATTGCTACAATTGACTGAGCACCTAAGACATTCTAAGTAATGTGTACCAGTCACTTTAAATATATTATGCCATCTGATTTAATTCATACAATAAGCTATTGAAATAATAATCATTAACCTATTTTACAGATGAATAAATTGAGTTTGAGAGAGAATAAATAACTAGCCCAAGGTCACATCACTAATTCATGACAGATGGTTCCAGAAGCTAAAGTTAAGAGGGATCAAGTACAGAACAGAGAAGAGGGATAAAATACAGGAAGAAAGGATAGGCAGAAACTCCCTAAAAAGCTTAGTATTCCTATTTATCCTCACTCTGGGCCTCAATTCCAGGATTATGCTTGTTTTTTAAACTAGCCTCTGGGATTCATGTCAATATAGTCTCACTTTCACTATTTATCTACCTTCATTCTTTAACAAATGTATGAAATGATGCCGCTCATCTGAGAACTAACTCTAATACACTTCCCTCTCCCAATTTCTTTCCTGGTTATAAAGTTGCTATTTGTTCCCATGGTCTTCTTATCTCAGTTATACTAATCATCCTCCATGAAACATTTTAATTTTTAATAATCTGGTTATCCTTAATTTCTCAGACTTCCCTAATGGACTCATAATAGATATGTCAAGTACATTTGTTGTGAGCTATACGGAAGGGAAGATGGCCCTTCCATAGTTCCTACTAAAAGGCAATCCAGTTTTATACTGACTGACAAGCCGTCTGTTCCTACCCACCACCCTCTGCCACAGCATCCTGGACTAAAGGTGCACTTCTGTTCCGTGGGCAACTCCAATCATAGACTGGTTAGAGTCCTATAAGACAGGGCAATGAAAGGCTCAGTTGGATTCTTTCTTGGGAATCTAAATTAGGGAATTCTGAGCGAATGAAGCAATTCACAGGGAACACTACAAAT
Source organism: Ovis aries (assembly GCF_016772045.2). Taxonomy (NCBI): domain Eukaryota; kingdom Metazoa; phylum Chordata; class Mammalia; order Artiodactyla; family Bovidae; genus Ovis; species Ovis aries. Next base: position 98,603,874 of record NC_056054.1, on the reverse strand, counting down.
GAAAGAATATAAGGACAGAAGCCTTGGGGAAGAAGTCATGAAGGAAGTAAGGGAGAGAAGGTGTAGGGTTCTCCACATAGGGGGTCCTTGGCAAGTTAAAGTAGCAACAGTTAGGTGTAAACAAAAGCTATGAGATTGAGTGATTATTCAGAATAACGTTAGAAGACCAAACCAGCAGGCAGCAAAAGCAGCTCAAGGAAGGCAACAGAAGGAGCCTAAGGAAAGCAAACACACCCTGAGAGGACAGGACTGATGGAAGACAGAAGGTGGTGCCTAGAGTTTCTTCAGTAGCTCAGAGATTTCCAGTTCTAATTCCAGGTTCCATCTGTGAGCATCCTCACAATGAAAATCCCTTTTCTCGAGGAAACTTCAGTGGTCCAGTTCTTTGCAACCAGAATGCCTTTGTTAGAGGGTTCAGGACTTAAAACCCTTTCTAGAAGAGAAAAGTTAGATTGTACTATTTCCCTTCTTTGTTTCAGATGGGTCACAACTGCAGTTTCCTGGAAGACAGTCATTTACCTCACTATCCTCTGATTGTCCTGACTTCCCCAAATCTCTCTTTATTTTCCATGTACTGAGGTAGAATAAACTTCTCTTCAGCCACCACTATCAAGACAAACTTCACCAACTCATTTGTCATAAGGGAGTCTTTGACATAAGGGCTTCCCAGGTGGCTCAGTGGGCGAAGAATCCATCTGCAATGCAGGAGACGCAGGTTCGATCCCTGGGTTGGGAAGATCCCCTGGAGAAGGGCAGGACATCCCACTCTAGTATTCTTGCCTGGAGAATCGCATGGACAGAGGAGACTGTCGGGCTACAGTCCATGGGGTCGCAAAGAGTAGGACACGACTGAAGTGACTGAGCACGCATTCTCTGACATAAAAAATAAACTCTTAAGTAAGGGAAGCACAAGGTTCAAGAGTGGGAAACATGGCAAAAAAGCTTTAGGGGAGAAAAACTGGACACAAGAAATAGGAACGTTCAAGGGTAAAAAAATATTTCATTATGAATATGTAATTTACCTGCAAACGAGAAGAGTGACTACCCTAATATAAGAAACTTCCTGTTTTTTAAACTTGGTACATAAGATTATATAATCTAAGCCTGCCATTCTTTCTGTATACAGTAAAAACGTTTATCCATTCAACAACATTTATGGAACATCTGCTGTTTCACCCTAAGCTAGGCATTAGGGGTACAAAAACCAAAGACAGCCCCAGTCCCTGATGGGACCACAGCCCAGAGTAGAAGCCAGATCATTCCAGTGCAGTGTGATGAGGGCCACATAAGTACACGACCAGCCCAGGGGCAGAGGTAGGGTGCTTTGTTCCTTGGACACTAAGGAACTTTCCGGAAGAAATGGCCAGGATGATCTTGAAGGAGCAGCGGGAGTTGGCTTGGAAAAGACAAGGCAGAAGACCTGGGAACTGGCACAAGAACTAAAATTCTGCCTTCTTTAGAGTACGGTTGTCTTAAACAGCCCAGTGTATCATGGATTTCGATATAATAATTCACCACTCCAGGCATCCTCAGGGTAAGTGTGTCCTGCACCTGCATTCAAAAAGTCCCTTGTCCACAGACCCTCCGCAAAGATTTCCTCCTCAAACATGTACTAACTACACAAGCCCCAAGCATAATAGACAGTCCAACAGATCTAGTGTTAGGCAAGATAAAGTTACCCCAAGATTCACAAGTTTCTCTTCTGAGCAAATAAAGGCTTGGCTTCTTTCAACGGTCATTACATTATTGTTAATTTTGAATTTGTGAATTTATTTTTCAAGAAAAAGAGTGATTCTGGCTTTCATGGAAATCAGTAAAGTTCTCCAAACCTTTAGATTAGAGGCATTTTGAATCTTCAAGTGAATATCATAAAAACACTTTTGATAATCATTTATATTATTAAAAATTAGTTGACAACAATAATACGTGGAATATTATTTTCCATAATAGTTTAACATTCACCAATAACCAAACATTTCACGTATATCTACAGAGTATATTCTTATATTCTAAAAAGCAAGCCATTATACTATTCTACAAACCTATTTCTGTTTTTCCATCTTTAAAGTCAATAATGCCTTTCTCCTATATATCTACTTCTAAGGATTGATGTGTAAGATTAAGCAAAATACCCAAAATTAGAAAATTTAAGCAACCAAGAATGAAAGAACAATATAAGTGGAAAAAAATCATTATATGTTGTTTTCAAAATTCTCTTCTCCAGATAGAAAGTAATTATATCTCTACACTATTTTTTTTTTTTTTTTCAGATAGAAAACAAGACCAATTCAAAGAGAGTCAGTGATTTACTAACTGTCAAAGCAGCCTTGAACTGGTCACTCTTGCAACAAGCCAAGATGATATTTCTAAAACATGGCAGAAGAACTTACTCTGGGATTCTAAAAATTGCATTAAAAGCTGCTATGTGAAATTTTCCAATTATATCTTTCCAAACCTTTAACCAATTTCAAAAGAACAGTGCACAGAATTACTCATAGAAAACATGATTAATAAAAACGTCATTTACTCTCGTTTTTTGTCCCACTCTTGGGTGCATTTTAGAAGCAATTTATTACTCACATTCTAAACATATCATATATATATATATATACACATATATATATGCACACATAAATTTATTTATTTATTTGTCATCACATCAGCAAGTCTTCAGCAATATCCGTCAGGAGTTGCATATCATAAAGATCATCAACAGTCCTGTCATCCCCAAAAACATAACATTAAACACACAGCGTGTATCATAAACACTATAATTGCTTAAATTGGTCCCTTGCATCCTCAAAACAACATGTAAACACAATGCAAAAAGGAATTGCACAATTTCTATGAAAAAGCATGAGAATAGTGAAGCTAAGAGATGTACCAAGTGTCCGGCCATTTTAAATTCATACTTATTATACAGAAAGATGTATTCAAAATGCATGTCTTTTGAAAATGCTTCTTAAGTCTCCTTCCACATGTGTCTGCATGCTGACTGGCAAATTCTCTTGAAATTCATAAGTTAAAATCCTACTTTTCCTTATTGTGCTTTCCACTTCAAAATGTCAACACAGTTTGGATGTACAGGAACAAATCTCATACACCCACAAAATTCACATTTCCCCTTTTGGTAACCATAATTCTTGAATTGGGCCTTGTGTAAGGTGACTGAAAGACCAGACTCATGGAAGATCCTATTCATAGAGTCAGAAATACTGAATAACAGAACTGGAATGGAATTTAGAGAGGATTTAGTCCAATCCCTTAATTCTACAGGGGTTTTCCAGGTGGCACTAATGGTAAAGAATCCACCTGCCAATTCAGGAGACCTGAGACGTGGGTTTGATCCCTGGGTCAGGAAGTTCCCCTGGAGGATAGCATGGCAACCCACTCCAGTATTCTTGTCTGGAGAATCCCATGGACAGAGAAGCTTGGCAGGCTATATACAGTCCATGTGGTGGCAGAGTCAGACATGACTGAAGTGACTTAGCAAAGCACAGCACTTCATTCTATAAGACGTCCAGGGAAATAGACTGGCAAAACCAACACCAGAAACTGGTCCAATGTACTTAGCAAAAAAAAAACAACGTAATTATTAAATTGTGTGCTTAGTCACTCAGTTGTGTCCAACTCTTTACGACCCCATGGACTGCATGCAGCCTGCCAAGCTCCTCTGTCCATGGGGATTCTCCAGGCAAGCGTACTGGAGTGGGTTGCCATGCCCTCCTCCAGGGGATCTTCCCAACCCAGGGATCGAACCCAGGTCTCCTGCATTGCAGGTGGATTCTTTACCATGTGAGCCACCAGGGAATCCCAATTATTAAATTAGAATTGGAGAATTCCTCTCTTTTGATCAACATTCTAAATCTTAGTCTTTAAAAAAGGGGCCAAAACTAAGGTAGTCAGGAACTTCCCTGCTGGTCCAGTGGTTAAAAATCTGTCTTTCAATGCAGGGGATGTGGATTCAATCCCTGGTTGGGGAACTAAGATCCCACTTACTATGGGGAAACTGAGCCTCTGTGCCTCAACAAGAGAGCCCTCACGATACAACCAAGACTCGACACAGCCAAAAATAAAATAAATATATTTTAAAAACTAAGGCAGCTATCTTAATGCCCTCTCAACACAGTACCTTTGACCTGAATAGCATGGTGATTGCCTCACTTCTTTGCTTCTCAACTCTTGAAGAGATTTAGTCTAATCGGGAGATTTAATCAGATGGCCATCTTGCCCCTTATTTTCTTGTGCGTCTTTAGGTGAGTCACATAACCTTACTCAAATAAACAGAAGGACAACAACAGTACTTAACTAAACAATATTATTAATACAAGAGAAGTCTGGGACTTCCCTGGTGGTCTAGTGATTAAGACACCATTGCTTGCACTGCAGCAGGCACAGGTTCGACCCCTGGTGGGGAACTAAGATACCAAATGCCACATGGTGCGGTCAAAAACAGAAAAAAAAAATTATAATAGAGGACTAAGCAGATATCATTTTAAACTGCATCAAAATGTCAAGACTTAAAAGAAATGTAGAAAATTTCCATTTTACATCTTATATGTATGTCTCTTGGGGGTTGGGAGGACACAAAATTCCCTTCAATAAAACTACATGCAAAAGCAGTATTTGTATCTAAGGCGTTTGAGGAATGTCTTGTATGTTGTATTGGTTTTGCCTTCAGCAGGACTTCCCTGGTGGCTCAGATGGTAAAGCGTCTGTCTACAATGAGGGAGACCTGGGTTGGATCCCTGGGTTGGGAAGATTCCCTGGAGAAGGAAACGGCAACCCACTCCAGTACTCTTGCCTAGAAAATCCCATGGATGGAGGAGCCTGGTGCAGGCTACTGTCCATGGGGTCGCCAAGAGTTGGATACGACTGAGCGACTTCACTTTCTTTTCTTTCAGCAGGACTAAAGGCTCTAGCACTTTTATTTATGCAAGTATCCACCCATTGTACCTTTTTAAAATGTCATCACAATCTTTGTGCTTATTTGTCTAGAGGTAAGGATGACCAGGATCACTGTTGTCTGGCTCCCTAGCTCTGTTAAATGTTTTCCCCAACCAGATTCTTGTTTTATTCACTGTTTAACTCCCCACTCAGATTACTCCTCTCTTTGGATTACCCTTCCAAAGCAACTCAGACTGCCTCCCCCAGAGACAGCTCCCCAGCGAGTAACACAGAGTTGGGGGGGAGTGTCTCAGAAGTGATCAAAGACTTGCAAATGAAGTCATACAGCTCACAGAAGGCAATGGCCACAGGTGCCAAATGCAGACAACTACCCAAGCTCCGGAAAGGGTAGCTGCTACAACCACCCTCACTGCCTAGCAACAATGGGTACATAGAAATGCCTCTTTTCACGTGACTTGACCACACAACCTGTGTGGGTTCCCAGAGGATAGGCACCAAACCTATGATTTATGTGTGGGTGGGCATATCTGTCTTCCTTTTAAACTACTAAATTAATCTAAATAAGGATGGATTGACAACATTGAAGACTTCACACCTGTGAGTACCAGAAAAAGACACAATGTAGAAAACGGTGGTATAAGCGTTAACACAAATCTGCCTCCAAGGAAATGACTGGCATTTCACCAAAATATTCTCCCCAAACAAGACCATAAACGTTGGGGTTGAGGGAATTCTCCTACCTTTGACTTCATAAAACCAGTGAGATTTTAGCAAATCAACCAAAAGTGGACCCACTGAAGAGGCTTTAATCCCGCCCCCCCCCCCGCCCCCGCCCTTTTTAGATATGTGTGCTTGTTGGTAGGAATGGGAAAAGCCATTTTGTACACAAATGTCTTTGGAATTCTAAGATGACAGTGATAATGGTGATGTGTCCTGCAGCTAAGTGTTTAGTATCAACTGGAAGAACTATAGAACAAGTGCAATGAGACAAGGAAGAGTCTCCCTAAACACGTGCCCCCTCCAATGTCTATTTGGTTTAACCGCGCACAGAGGCTATAGCTAATGTGAATCACCCAGATAATGACTGTTAAATAGGCTGGCTCACAATGAGTATGAAGTTATTTAATAGTATATGTGTAAAGGGTTAGCAGACATATTTGTGACTCTTTTGTATTGTGTGGAGGGTGGAGGGAAAGAGAAAGAGGGAATTTTCTGCTGTCTTTACAAACACTGGACTCTATGTGAGTGGAAATGCTACCAGGGAATGGAAGTTGGCCAGGGGTAATAACCTAGCCACAAAGCCAAAAAGACAGTTTATGTCTAATTACAAACTTCAGGTCAATGACTTATACAACTTTATGCCCTGCATAACAGCATCTGCAAGCCGTTCAATGTATATTATCAATATTATAATTACTACTTTGTGTGGTTCATGTTGATTACACCAATAAGACTGCAAGTTTTTTGAGAGAAGTGTAGCTGCATCTGCCCTGTTCTTTCCCACATCCTCAGTTCTCAGCAAGATGCTCAGCACATAGCAAGTGCCCCTGAATATTAGTTGAATAAACAAATGAATACATGTATGAATTCATGCAAATTCATGTTGTGACGCATATTTGCCACGTCTGTGCCATGAGCAGGGCTGAGTGTGCTGCTACAACTCAGTACAGCAGGCAAAACTCCAAAAGGTGCCCATCTTCGGCTGGCTCAATACTGGGACAGACAGAATCAAATGTGGAGGCCAGGGAAGGATGGTTGGCATAACAACTGACCTGCAGGGCACTCTGAACCCCAGGGTATGGTCCAGATGCAACTACACTTGCTTTGAGCCCCTTCAGATCATTGATGATCTTCTCTGGGCTTTTGTGTCCTCATTTAAAACTTCAGGAATAATCTTTCTTTTCCCTTGCAGTTCTGAAATTCTAACCTTTTAGGAAGATTTCTGGACCCTGAAATCTTGCCAAAGACAAACCATGGTAAGACCTTCTGCTTACAAAGTTGAAAACAATTTCTAAAATATGAAGTTCAGTTCTAGTTCAATGAAATGCTCTGGGGCGGGGGGTGACTTCTTGCCAGATCCAAGCCAGTTAATACCTTCTCTTCATCCTTTTCCACACCCAGAAGTCAGGCTCTCTAGGCCTCAATGGGAAGAACATAAATATTCTCAACCAGAGCTGGTGCTTTGCTTCAATCTCTAGCTATCACAGGGAGTCGGTCCGATAAACATTTGCAGTTAGAATGGAAGGAAGCACAGCCTCTCAGACTTTTACAGAATTTTTTTTTTTTTATGGACAAGTAGGAGAGTCACAGAAAACACAGAATTAGGTAAGAAAGAGAAATTCCCCCAGAGAATTGAGAGAGAGAAACAACTGAGAGCCTTGAAACAATCACTGTATAAGAACAGAAGAAAGGAAACCCACAATTTGAGAAAATAAGCAGACATATTTTTTCCTTAAAATTTTTTAAAATTAATATTAGCCACTGATTTTAGTCCTCTAGTCCCATCTCTCAAGATGTCACTTTAAAAAGCAAAGGTTTTATCCACAAAACCACCAGTGAGTAAACAACCTTCATATTCTTACCCTCACACACACACAGTAAGATATTTACTTTCTGATAAACAGCATTTGTAAATAAATCTCATTTAATCTCTAGAAGCCACAATAAAAATCTGTAACCTCCAAGGCAGAGTTTACAGATGTGTCTGCATGCCCTGCCAGAGCCAGAAAACACAAGGTTTTGAAAAAACTCCTATAAAGGGAGACACATTTTCTCTCTCGAGCATCTTACACTGACCTTCTTCTTCTTCTTTTTTAAAATATGTACCAGGGAGGAGAAAAGGGGAAAACCCAACCCCTCCTACCCCATTCTCTGTACAAATCGGCCAATAAATCTAAGGAAAAGACACAAGAGAAAAGGACAGAAGCCAACAGGTGGAAAAAGGCTTTTTGTTTCCTTAGAAATGCTCAGACACTTGATCTGTGTTCCCGGTCTATTTGTCTCAGGGTGTCTTAATGACGGTTTTATTATCATGATGATGACGATCAAGAACAATGATAACACTTCTACTTTGTGATGCCACAGCATTGCTAGCTCGAAGATTTCTCAACGCGTTTGAGACAGAAGGGTATCTATTCCGTTTTTACCGGATCCCAGAGAGGCGGGCAGCATCCCCAGGCGGCTCTCTGGATTTTACAGCTGGGGAAACTGAGGCACGGGGCCGCCCACAACTCCTTCACGGTCTCTACACCAGAGAGATCCCTGAGACGGGAAAAGTTTCTGGATCGTCTTGCGACAGAGTTCTCTCAGCCTCCCTCCTTGCCTGCCATGCCTCTCTTCCTCCCGGAGAGTATGGGCTCGGGTGGTAAGGATGGGGGTACCTCCCCTTCACTACGAGGCACGCCAGGGCAGGGTGTGGGAAGTCCACACACACGCACACGCACACAGGCACACTCGCACACACACAAAGCTCCGTGTAATCTCTGCAGGCACTCGGCGGAGCCCCCGCTGGCCCCTGCTCAGCCTGAGAATGCACAGCGCAAGCTTGCAAGGAGGCCCTCCTTGGGCTCCTGGTTGGGGCTGCTCTGAACGAGGGCTCTGCCCTTCTCTGCCTCTCTTTCAGGCTGCTCTCTCTCTCTTTCCCCGCTTCACGCCCTCCAATCTCACACCCTCCTCCCATTCCTCTCCATCCACCCCTTCTCCCCCAACAACCCAGAGGCGCAGATCGTGTTACTGGGGTTCCCTAGAAAGAGGGGGCCATCCCCAGCCCGGAGCGCCTGCAAAGACTTCCAGGGGCAAGGCTAGAGCTCCAATCGCAGGCTCCCAGCGCTCCTCCTGAGCAGCGCAGGAATGAGACCCCCACTTCCAGGCACGGGCGAACCAGCCTGCCACAGAAGAAGGAATTGTTAGGGCTCTTACCTTTTTTATGAGGAGAAATTCTGGAGAATCATTTCAGAAACTGAGGGGGGAAAGTGAATGAAGACAAAAAAGACCCTTTTCCTGCAATCCCTGGCCTCCTGGTATCAAGACACTAGGACAACATCAAAGCAACTTAGGGGGAACACTTTAGGGGCCTATTGTCTGCTCTGGTCTGATCTGTTTTTCTTCTGACTCCCCCTCTTGCTGCGGTGACACTTGGTACGGCCCAGGCATTCATGCCAAGTAGCTTTCACACATGGAAGCTTGTCTCAAGCAATTGCTGACAAGCCACAAACAAGACATTCTCCCTCCCTTCTCAGTGCCCCCCCCACTCCTTCCCCCTCCACCTTTTCCTCCCCCCTCCTTGCCTCCCCTCCTCCTTTCTTCTGAATGCAAACTAAAACTCTCCAGTGACAGGCAGGCTCGCAGGCTTGGCCTAGCTGCGCAGGCAAACACACACACACACACACACACACACACACACACACACACGCGTGCGCGCGCGTTCTCTCTCTCACGCAAGCAGCTCAGCTAGTTGCTGCTGCACTGGTGGAGTTAAGAGACAGGAAAAAGCCTAGGCTGAGTTGGGGGCAGGGAGAGAAAGAGAGGGAGACGGAGAGCCGCCTCCTGTGTCCTGGTAAAATGGCAGAAGAGAGGTGAGCCCCCTGCAAAAACAGCAGTGGCCACACACGTGTGCACACAGACACACACTGGGAGGCAGTCTGAGCTCCAGAAACAGTGAAATCAATGACTCCACAAAGGAAAAAGCCCCGGCCGGTCAGCTGCAGCTTGGGGGAGTGGGGAGATAAGAGTGGGTGGACCCAGGGCTGGGGTTTCTGTTGAAATGTTTAGATGGTTTTCTTCTTCATAGTAGGAAAAAAAAAAGAGTGTTCCCTATGGAGCTAGTCTTTCTTCACTGCATAATGGAGCCTAAACCTGAACCACTAGTTAAAATAAAACCAGGAAATGTGTAAATGTGCGAGTAAACTTAACTGTGGGTTCAACTTGTACCTAAGATATTTTTAAGTGGATTTTTTTTTTTTTTTTTGCAGAAACCCTAGAGAGCGGTAGCAAGGAGAATAGTAACAAGTAGTGTAAACTCTGAGAGCTGTGAAGTGTGATGCGAAAGTTACTGATTGCCAGGCTGCTGGAATTTATGGAGGGTGGGCATTGCGAGTTGGAGGGGGGAAGGGTGAGTCTCTGTGAGCTGTTTTCGAGGAATGAAAGGGGAATGAGGTAGAATAATGAATATGGCAAGAAGCAAGCAGGAATTTGATTGGTGTGGAGGGAGGAGGAAGGTGGGGGTGTAAAGGAGGGAAGAGAAAGAGAGGAGGGAGAAAAAAAACACTGCATGAGAAAGGAAGAAGAAAAATGGAAGCCCAGAGATTGAAACATGCCGAGTAAATGAGATGGCAAAAGAAGGCATAAAATGTGAGCAAAAAGAAGCACAAAGGATGTGCAAATTTGCAGATGGCATGAAATCAGGAGAGCCAATTGAGATCAAGAAGAAGGACAGGATGATTATGTGACATTCGTATTTTTAGCCTCTTGTGGAGTTATAAACCTGATAAGGTCTCCTTTGCCAGGGCTGGGATGGTCACCCTTCTACAGGCAGGACCTGAATGGGAGCTTAGCTCCTAACTGGAGCTACCAGATTGTGGTTTTGCAGGAAGGTCGCTTGTACTCGAGTCCACATGCAAATTATGTGAACACACATCACTTATTCCTTTGCTGGGGTGCAATAAGAACTAAATTATGACTTTTTACATTTACGACTAGCTAAAGCCTTCCCTGATGGCCCAGAGGTAAAGAATCCGCCTGCCAATGCAGGAAACATGGGTTCGCCCTCTGATCCTTGGAGCATATAAGCCTGTGTGCCACAACTATTGAGCTCTGTGCTAGAGCTGGGGAGCCGCAACTACAGAGCCCATATGCAGCAACTACTGAAGCCTGCATGCCTTAGAGCCGGTGCTCCACAACAAGAGAAGCCACCGCAATGAAAAGCCAGCACGCCACATCTAGAGACGAGCTCTTGCTCACCACAAGTAGAGAAAAGCCCACACAGCAAAAGAAGTCCCAGCACAGCCAATAAATAAATAAATGTGTTTTTCAGTTCAGTTCAGTTCAGGTCAGTCGCTCAGTCGTGTCTTAAAACTAGCTAAATGGCTTGTCACTACGTAAAACTTACCACATCCGACACATCCTTGTTCCTACTACCTTTTCCCTTTCTCCGTTACGGCAGATCCTATTAACTGTCTGTTCCGATCCACATTTATGATGATAATGAAAATAATTCCTTTGGATTAAGTATTTACTTGATTTCCAGCATTTTCCAAGCATTTATACCATGAAGTCACTTCTTTTAAGACCATCTCTATTTACAGATGATAAAAAATGAAGCACAGGGAGGCTAAATAACTTGCCGGAGGTCACACAGCAAGGTAGAGATGGAGCTGAAATCAGATTCAGGTCTGTGTATCCTCTGATCTGGGTAGCACATGTTCCCCATGGCATCCCAAGTCCACTCAGCCATAGAAGTGCCCTGTTTCTTTCTGCACCCCAGAGCTAGGTTTGGATCCTCTCACTTTGAGCCAGGGGACCTTCTGACCTCTCCTTAACAAACTACTGACTCACCGTCCACTTCTCCGTGGTGGTGACTCACTATATTCAATGAGGCCTTCTAGGCAAGAATTGCATAAAGGGTCAGCTTGACCTTTAATGACTGTATGATTTACTGATTGCCAGGCAACAGAGAAAGGCAGCTAAGACCAGAAAGGCTTCCCCTCCTTAAAAAATGTACAAAGCAAACTAAAAACACCCACAAGTTGTTGATGGTAATATTGACGGTGACGGTTGGTAACATGTAATGAGCAGGTACATATCTTAAACAACCCCATAAGGTATACACTGTTATTGTTCCTGTTTTCCAGATGAAGAAGCTGAGGCACAAAGGTTCAGTAACAGGCTGAGTTCCCTCAGTCAGGAAGTGCTAGCTGAGCTATGGCCCCAGGCAGCCTGCCTCCCCAGAGACCATGCTCTCCCCAACTCTGCTGAAGAAGTGAAAAGAGTAGTTTCAATTATGAGAGTGAAAAATCTAACTGCTCAGTGAGAGAAAGGGGAGAGAGGCAGTAATAATCCTCATATACTCAATGATCTCCATGAGTAGCTAATGAAGCAAAAAGCATGTACCAGGGCCCCCAGATGGCCCCAGTTTTCAAATGCCTCTACAGCCCTGCTTGGTAGAGGACAGAGACTCTCCAGCCTCCGGGTCAGAACACTGGCAGGAAGAGCAGGTCAGATTATCTCCCCTCTGGCAGTGATGACTTCCACCTACCAAGTCCAAAGAAAGAAAAGACAGTCCAAGTGGATAAGTGAACAGGGTCAATGAGTGATCCTGAGTTTATTTTTTGAGACTTCTGAATGCTAAGCATGGATTGTAGAAGAAAATACCCTAGACTCTTGGGCAGAAGACCTAGTGCCAATTCTACCACTCACCAGGCCCTTGCATCCTCAATTATACAATGAACTAACGACATTAGCTTTGCAACCCTCTCCAGTGCTGAAATGCCATCATTCTAATAACTGTCCATTTGATGAGGAAAAGATTAGCAGCCAAGGTAGCTGATACGATGTGTGTTTGGATGCGTGTGTATATATGTGTACTGGAGAGGTCAGTGGCATGAAAGGAATGGGGAAGAAAGACCCTTGTTGGCTTGGTCTCCCCATATTATGGCACATCACTTCCAAACTACCGTCTACATAGCAGCTATTTTCACTTTATTTTGTCTCACTGCAAGATGAATGTACATGCACAACTAATAATATTTTTTAAAAATTGAAGTGTTGATTTACAGTGTTGTGCAGCAAGGTGACTCCGTTTTACACATGTATACATTCTTTTTTAAACATATTTTTTTCAATTACAGTTTATCCCAGGAGATTATAGTTCCCTGTGCTATACAGTAGTTCCTTGTTGTTTATCCATTCTAAATTTAATAGTTTGCATCTACCAACCCCAAATTCCCAGTCCATCCATCTCCCTCCCTTCCTCTCCCTTGACAACCACAAGTCTGATCTCTATGTCTGTGAGTCTAAAACTAAATCTTTTAAAAAAGCCAACCTCTAGCAGGGATAAGGGAAATCAGCTTCTTATACTTCAGTGTGAATTATTTGATTAATCTGCTTTCCTCCAAACCCTTAGTTCATATCCAATAGCTGCTTAATATTTATTTATTTTACTGTTTGGCTGTGTTGGGTCTTCGCTTACTATTCATTTATTTTACTGTATGGCTGTGTTGGGTCTTCGTTGCTTTGTGCAGGCTTTCTCTAGCTGCAGCTAGCACAGGCTGCTCTTCACTGCGGTGTGCGGGCTTCTCATTAGGGTGGCTCTCTTGTTGCTAAGCACGGGCTCTAGAGTGTGTGGGCTTCAGTAGTTGTGGCACTCAGGCTTAGTTGCTCCAAGGCATTGGGACCCTCCTGGACCAGGGATCGAACCTGTGTCCCCTGCATTGTAAGGTGGATTCTTAACCACAGACCACCAGGAAAGCTCCCAATACCCATTTAGATTAGAGGGTGAAGTGGAAAGATGAGAGGGGAGCAGGTAGATAGTTTTAGAATTTAGAGGACTCCTTAATGTAAGGAAGGCCTGATCTGGAGGTCGCTCAGAGAAAGAGAAGATAAAGGGGCACTAAAAGCTGGCAATGGACATGAACTTGGGCAAACTCCGGGAGATGGTGAGGGACAGGGAGGCATGGCATGCTGCAGTCCATGGGGTTGCAGAGTCAGACACAACTTGGCAACCAAACAACAACAAAAGATGGCACAAGGTATGAGAAAAAGAGGAATTTTCAAGATTTACCGAGATAAAGCAGCAATTTAGAGGCAGGAAAGTTTAGAACTCAATCTGGAAATAGCCACATCTTCTACTGATAATTTAAATTAATTATATAAAAATATACCCCACCACCACCACCACATGATTAAAAGACAGTGAGGTTTCTGTTTTCTGGAAGGAAAAGGTTTGAGTTCCTGTTTCAGTGTGCTTATAAGCTAAATGAACTTGGCCAAGTCTTTTAACCTTTCTGAGCCACAGTTTTATGATCCTTCATTTGGTATCATGAAGTAATGAGCTACTATATCAGTGAGCTTAATAAAGAGGGGTGACTCGATGGTAAAGAATACGCTTGCCAGTGCAGGAGATAGTGTTCAATCCCTGGGTTTGGAAGATCCCCTGGAGAAGGAAATGGCAGCCCACTCCAGTGTTCTTGCCTGGGAAATCCCGTGGACAGGGGAGCCTGGTGGGCTACAGTCCATGGGGTTGCAAAAGAGTTGGACACAACTTGGCAGCTAAACAACAAAAACAAATACAAATTTTAGCTGCTAATATGCAATAATATGTAATATGAATATAAGAGCACTAACTATGAGCCAGGCATGCTCTTCTCATGCATTATCTCATTTAATCCTCATAACTCACCTTATGAGAAGAGTACTACTACTGGGACACAGTATAGTGTGGTTTATGTACTTGGCCTCTAGAGCCAGACATGGCATTGAGTTACAAACTCTGCCACTCTGTGATTTAGGAAAAATTACTCAACCTTTCTGAGTTTCAGTTTCTTCATTTGTAAATGAGCATATTAATAGCATCTTCCTCATAGGATTATTTTGAGGATGAAATGAGATAATGAATGCATGTGACATAATTAGCCCAGTGCCCAGCACATAAAAAGTAATCAACAAATGTTAGATGTTATATTAGTTCTCATTTTACAGACTTGCTGAGATTAAGTGCTTTGCCCAAGGTCATACAGCTTGTAAACATAAGGGGCCCAAAACCTGGTTCTGTTTGATTCAAAGCTCTTGCTCTTTACTGTTCTTTTATATTGTCTATCTTGCCACTGACTTTTCTGAACCACAGATAATTGAAAGGACATCCTAATTGCATCATCATTTGTTTAACCTTTATTAGCTTCCCACTTGAACTATTAGTCTGCAAACATAAGCACTCAGGGAAAATATTTTCCATACAGAGCATCTTAGAGAAGTAATGCTATTACTTAAAAATACTATTTGAAAAGTTCCCTCAACATAGTTCAAACATCTCAGAAAAGCACTGTGACAAACTCATGTTTTAGAAATGAAAAATTCTTAGTTTAAATTTCATCTCTCTCTCTTTTTTTTTTTTGCCATGCTGCGCATCTTGTGAAATCTTTGTTCCATGATCAGAGATTGAACCCAGTCTCTTGGCGGTGATGTACAGAGTCCTAACTACTGGACTGCCAGGGAATTCCCTCATCTTCTTTTCGTAGTTAAGCTTCAGGTCAATATGGAGCACTTAGTGGTCAATAGCTAGATTAGAAGAAAGAAGAATAAGGCATCCAGGTAACCCACAAACTATAAGATGCTTCCCCTCAGACTTTAAGAGATGGGCAGAAAATTGCAGTGGAGAAGGAAACGGCAACCCACTCCTATATTCTTGCCTAGAGAATCCTGTGGATGGAGGAGCCTGGTGGGCTGTGGTCCATAGGGTCGCACAGAGTCAGACACGACTGAAGCGACTTAGCATGCATGCATGCATTGGAGAAGGAAATGGCAACCCACTCTAGTATTCTTGCCTGGAGAATCCCAGGGACAGAGGAGCCTGGTGGGCTGCCGTCTATGGGGTCACACAGAGTTGGACACGACTGAAGTGAGTTAGCAGTAGCAGGAGCAGCAGAAAATTGCGAACTACAGTTTTTACAGGGCAAAAAAATGTTTAAAGAACTTAGTTTAAATAACAAAGTTAAAATACATGTATTAACAAGAGATTCATATTACTCAACTCTGGTGAGAGATGACAGGTAAAAATAGACCATCGCTGTAGTGAGAAATAGAAATTCCTCGCTCTTCAGAACAAATGAATACAGCTTCTTCATTCTTTTTAAACAGCAATAAATTAGGAGAATAGACTCACAGGTGGGTAGGCTGAGAGGATAACCATTCTGGAAGTGGCCAACAGATTAAATGCCCCCAATTCTAAAGGAAATCAGAAAAATAAAAATCAGTTAATCCTAAAGGAAATCAGTGCTGAATATTCATTAGAAGGACTGATCCTGAAACTGAAGCTCCAATACTTTGGCCACTTGATGGGAATAACCAACTCATTGTAAAAGATCCTGATGCTGGGAAAGATTGAAGGCAGGAGGAGAAGCGGACAACAAAGGATGAGACGGTTGGATGGCATCACCGACTCGATGGACATAAATTTGAGTAAGCTCTGGGAGTTGGTGACGGACAGGGAAGCCTGGCGTGCTACAGTCCATGGAAATGCAAAGACACGACTGAATGACTGAACTGAAGATCTTAACACTACTTTTTAAAGCTCAACTATTTTATTTTTTTCTTTCTCCAGGCAACTTTCCGAAAAACCTCTAATTGTTGCCAAAGACCTGTGGGTGCTTTTAAAGGAGTTTGATTAGGTGATCAAGGATAGTCAGAGATTTGCTTGAGTTCAAAGTATTTGGTTTTTATAATTGTTATTTTAGTGGGGGTAAATAATAAATTGGAGTTCCAAGCATTTCATAAGATGTGACACCATGTATGTACACACCCACGTACCATCCTCTTGGGAGAAAGATCAGCTTTGAGCTACATTAAGAACCCCAACAATGAAAGTGTTAGAGTGTCTGTTATGAACAGAGTATGTATGTAATAATACAACTGGCATTTTAGTGGGATGGATGGACCATTTCGTCTTGAGTCTTCTCCCTTCTAACCAGGATATAGAAGGGAGCACAGAAGACCCTGAGAAGGGCCTCAGGAATCGATGTTAGCTGAGGCAAGGAAGGCAGAAACCAGCACAGGGTGCATCTGCCGTGGACTGTCTGAAATGCCTCTTCCTTGAGATCTACTTCTGCCTGAAGCTTGCAGCTCATCAGAGCAGAAAGAGGCAGCAGAGCTACCGGTGGGAGCAACTGGTTTTGGTAAACAATGAGGCAACTTCTCCCTCAAGAGAGCAGATCAGAGGAGAAATAATAAACGATGGAGAGAAACTCTCCAGCAGTTACAAGACAGCTGGGAAAGGGCCGCCTCTCCTGAATGACCTTGGCGGCTGCAGAGGCTGAGCTTTCCTGGCCTTGATAAAAGGGCAGAAGGATTCGGGTATGATCTGGGGCACTCAGCTGCTCCTGGACCTGCATAGAAGCCAGCATAGGCAGCAGCTATACCTAGGGCTTCCCTGGGGGCTCAGACAGTAGAGAATCTGTCTGCAAATGCAGGAGACCTGAGTTCGATCCCTGGGTTGGGAAGATCCCCTGGAGGAGGACATGGCAACCCCCCCCCCCCCCCCCCCCCCAGTACTCTTGACTGGAGAATCCCCATGGTCAAGAGGAGCCTGGCGGGCTACAGTCCATGGGGTTGCAAAGAGTCATACATGACTGACTTTGCATGGTAAGACAGCACATACCTAGGCCACTAGCCACAGCTAAGTAATTCTCTGCTCACACTGGCCTAGAATTCGCTTTGGGCTGACTCTATGAAAGGATTTTTTTGCTAGCCTGGCTCCAGAGTTCGAGTTGCTTCTCCCTGTGGAGCTGGAAGGAGATAATTGGTCTGAAACTATTATAGTTGCATTCATAGTACATCTGGACCTGAGGTTGTTTGACCTCTGAAAACCTGGAATGGAAATAATGCAATTATCTGAACTAAAGACAATTTAACAAAATTAAAAAAAAAAAAAATGAAGCCAGGAAAAGAAAATTTATCTTTTATGCCACATGTCTTTTACCTAGCAATGGAATGTGGATCTTTCATAAAGATTAAAGATACTTAAAGATTAAATAGAAGGTGATGTTTTCAATGCAATAAGCAGTTGCTAATACATGCTGGGTGCAAAACATTGTACTGAAACTGGGGACACGACAATGAGTGAGGCTCTGTCCCTGTTCTAAAGGAGCATGCTGTCTAGATAGTGGAAAAGACAGACAGGCATACAAGTAACCACAACATAAGCCATCATGTGACAAATGAAGCCAGCAAGTATCACAGGCATTTTGAGGTGTCTGCCCAACACATTCCCTCCATTCTTGGCCAGTGACTCCTGGACTACCCACTCAAATCTTCGGCACTTTGTTTATAACATGCATCCAGTGCTCCCAGCCAATAAGATTCTCTCTCCCGGAAATGTAAAATAAGGGCTCTCAGAAGCTAGTTGATCTGTGAGCTATTGAGTTGAGAGGATTGCCCTGAAAAGAAAAGTAATGATATCTGCCTAGTCAGAGAGGTAGAGATGGGAGTCCATTTGGCCTGAGAGAGAAAGAGAAGATCCCTGGTTGTCAGCTTAGGAAACCGTAGTTTTAGCTCTGATGGCGGCTTCCTCAATTTAAGTTCTGAACTCACATTCTAACCCTCGCCAGTCCTGACCCCATGCTGCATGCGTGCTCAGTCATGTCCAACTCTTCAAGACCATAGGGACTATAGCCCGCTAGACTCCTCTGTCTGTGGGACATGGGATTCTCCAGGTAAGAACACTGCAGTGGGTTGTCATGCGCTCCTCCAGAAGATCTTGCTGACCCAGGGATGGAACCCAGTCTCCTGTGTCCCTTGCATTCCAGGCAGATTCTTTACTGTGAGCCACAGGGAAGGCCCTCTCCCTCCTCCTAAAATAGTGTTAATGAGTTCATTTTTCTTGCACCTAATAGAGGGATTGTGAAGCTCAGTAATTTGGTTCAATCCTTCTCAGTTGCCAAGCACTGTACTAGTTCCAGATGTTCATCAAATAAATTGAACTCACAGGACTTTGAGGCCTAGTAGGGATTCTGGTAGGGGGGAAAAGTACAGTGTCGTATTATAAAGGAAGTGCTAAAAGAATCTGAGAGGGGAACAGCATTGATTTCTTCAGGGGAATTTTGGGAAGATTTCACCAAGGATGCGGCATATAACCTAAACCTTGAGTGGGATTTTAGTGGATTTGGTGGGATAATGCATTTCAAGCAGAGGAAAGGGTACTACACTTCACTGCCTCTCTAATTTTCAACCAGGCTTCAGAATGACAAGCTGGTTTGCTCCCTATGATCCATGGGCCACATCCAGCCCGTTGCATTTTTGTACAGTACAGCCTGCAATCTAAGGATAACTTTTGCATTTTAAAATAATGTCTGGGAAGTGCGCTGGGCAGCCCCGCGGATCTGTCTCGTGCTTCAACAGTGCTTGGACGGAACAGACCCAGGGACGCCCCTTGCTCCAGCGTCCAACTACCCTCCAACCTTTTCTCCAGTCGCAACCTTCGGAGTCAGCCACTCAGCTGTCCGTGATCACCGGGACCAGCCACCATTTTTTAACTCCTTATTATTACCGACCAATCATGAGCTCCCAGATTCGTCAGAATTATTCTACCGAGGTGGAGGCCGCCGTCAACTGCCTGGTTAACACGCAGCTGCAGGCCTCCTACACCTACCTCTCTCTGGGCTTCTATTTCCACCGCGACGATGTGGCCCTGGAGGGTGTGAGTCACTTTTTTTGAGAATTGGCCAAGGAGAAGCGCGAGGGCGCGGAGCGTCTCTTGAAACTGCAAAACTAGAGTGGTGGCCGCGCCCTCTTCCTGGACGTGCAGAAGCCATCTCAAGATGAGGGGGGTAAACCCAGGACTCTATGGAAGCCGCCTTTCTCGTAGAGAAGAACCTGAATCAAGCCCTGTTGGATCTGCATGGCCTGGCTTCTGCCCGCAGAGACCCCCACATCTGTGACTTCCTGGAGAACCACTTCCTAGATGAGGAAGTGAAACTCATCAAGAAGATGGGTGACCACCTGACCAACCTCCGCAGGCTGGCTGGTCCCCAGGCTGGGTTGGGCGAGTATCTCTTGGAAAGGCTCACCCTCAAGCACGACTAGGAGCTTCTGGAAACCAGTGGCCATTGAAGAACCCACCTAACATTAGGGCTGCCTGAAGCCCCTCTCTGCAGCCACTAGGCAGCTTTTTAACACCCTGGAGCCCTCTCTCAAGCCTTGGACCAAATGGAAACAATAAAGCTTTTTGCAGCAAATAATAATAATAATAACGTCTGGAAAAATCAAAAGAAGAGTAATCGTTCATGACATGTGAAAATAACATGAAATTCAAATTCTGTTCTCTGTTAATAAAGTTTTATTGGAAAACAGCCACCCTTATTCCTCCACATATTGTGTACGGTTGTTTTCACACTGCAACCTTGGAGTTAACTAGTTGCAACAGAAACTACATGGCCTAAAAAGTCTAAACTATTTCTATCCGACCCTTTGCAGAAAAAGGCTGTGGACCCATGCCTTATACTTTAGCCTCCAAAGGTTTCCTTTGAACATTTGGGATGTGAAGTTGCAACCTTCAGAGAGGTTACATCAGATATCCATTTATAGACAAAATGGTGTATTAATATGTACTTCGTAGGGTTGTTTTGAAAATCATCCATAATACTCGTCAAGTGAAAAAGAGACGTGGAATTATTTACGTATTTTGGACCCCATATTATATACAGACACAGATATAAAGACATTGATATAGATAGAAAAAAACCTGAAGAAATAAGCAAAGAGCTATAGGTAGTAATTACTTCTGAGATGTGAATTATGGAGAACTTTATTTAAAAACTTGGACTGCAAGGAGATCTAACCAGTCAATCCTAAAGGAAATCAGTCCTGAATATTCATTGGAAGGACTGACGCTGAAGCTGAAGCTCCAATACTTTGGCCACCTGACGGGAAGAACTGACTCATTGGAAGAGACCCTGATGCTGGGAATGATTGAAGGCAGGAGGAGAAGGGGACGACAGAGGATGAGATGGTTGGATGGCATCATCAACTCAGTGGACATGAGTTTGAGTTAGCTCTGGGGGTTGGTGATGGACAGGGAAGCCTGGCATTCTGCAGTCCAAGGGTATGCAGACACTCAGACACGACTGAGTGACTGAAATGAACTTATTTAAAAACAGCAACATTAATAATATCAATAATAACCAAGTTATAGTGACTGTTCACTGTATGCCAAGCACTGTGCTCAGTGCTTTATAACATCTTATTTAAGTTTCTCAGGAATCCTATGATATGAGAAGTATCATTGCCCTTATTAAACAAATAAGGAAACAGAGGCTCAGAAGAGTTAAGTAAGACATCCCAGATCACCCAGCTAGTATCAGTAGAGTCAGAATGTAAACGCAGTCAGTCTGAATCCAGTGCTTTCCCGCTTTGCAGCACACCACTCTTTCAATTCTTATGTATTTCTTGTTAGAACTTTAAAACACTGACAACCTTTTACTTTTGTAATTAGGAAAGACACATACTTTATAGGTAAATATGTAAGGATTCCCTGGCAGTCCAGTGGTAAGACTCCGTGTTCCCAAGGCAGGTGGCCCAGGTTCGATCCCTGGTCAGGGAACTAGATCCCACATGCTGCAACTAAGAGTTGCATGCCACAACAACAAGGAAGATTCTACATGCCACAAGGAAGACAGAAGATTCCATGTGTGGCGACTAAGACCCGCTGCAGACAAATAAAGAAACATTTAAATAAATAAGTAAATATGTTAGCACATAGCATGGTGCCCTGGCACATAGTGATTGTTGTTGATAATGATGATAAGGAGGAAGATGACGATGACAACTTACATTTATTGACCTCTTCTTGTGATCCAGGTTCTAGTATAAGGTAGCAGGCACTTTGCTAATTTAATAGAGGAGGTATTTGGTAGCTTGTTATTCCTATAACCATCAGATGTTCCTCAGAGCTTCAGAGACGGGCTAGGGATGTGTGGATCTGGGATAGAGTATGACCTCACAAGTCTTCATTCCAAGGGCTAGGGAGAAGCTGTTCTTAATACTTCTACTTCCATGTCTACTCTTACTCATTCCCATTAGGTGGCCTGGGAATGAATCAGTATAGACGGGTGGACCAGATAGCTGCCGTGTCCAGTGAAGAAGCGTTCTAGTCTGATTCCAGTATTTATTTTTCAGCTCTGTGATCTTATGCGAGGTCTTACATTGTCACAGTTGGGCATATTTGTCCTGTTTTTCCAATTCCCTCTTGTATAGCAGGATGTTAAGTGTTCGAGGATGCTAAGAAGGCCCTGCTGCCCTACTGGCAGGCCTCCCATAGTCTGAGAGTCTCTCATGAAAGATTCGTTTCTTTGGGTTAAAGCTTTGCCAAGGAGAAGCGGCACATTAAGTCACTGACATGGCAGCAATTTAATTTCATGAAATTGTAAGATGTTGGAGCTAAGGAACCACCTAGAGTCTAAAGCCTCATTGTTCCTACCACTTAACCCATTCTTTCCTATTTCCATCCACAGTGGGAGAGATATCCCGGCTCCTGTCTAAGCTAATCCTTCTCCCCATACTCTGGATCCCACCCACCTTCCTTCTCAAAGACCTCCCTTTATCCATTATACCTCCCTTTTCCATACCACCACCTCCCCGGCTCTGCTGGCTTCTTTCCATCAGTATTTAAATAAGCTCAAGTCTCCCTCATTTAAAAAAAAAATAAAATGAAATAAAAAGCCTCTTGGGTCTCATACCCCTCTTGAGCTACTGCCTTGCCTCATTTCCTTGCCTGCCGTGCCTTCTTTCCTTCTCAGCCAAACTTCTTATGAGAATTGCCTATAAACTCTAAGGGGCAGGCAAGAGAACTTCAGGTTTTTAGGATGGGCATATGTTTTGGGGGCCTGGTACAGCCTAGAGGAGGATGAGTAAGTGGCACAGAAAGAGGTTGGGGATGTGGGAGGTTCCTATGGCCAAACTACCTATCCCATACTTTTACCTAAAATCAATACTAACCTTTCACACCAACTAATAATTTATATTGATTTGGGTACCCTCTCTGAGTATAGCACAAAGGTACTGTGGGGGATACCGTCTAGGACCTACCACATCACTGCCTTTGACTTCTTCACAGTTTCATCTGGGGGGCAGGATATACACACTCAATGAAGATATCAATACAGGCAGTGCATGATTAAGGCTAAATGAATGATACAGATTTGTGGTCCTCAGAACATAGCATCAGCATTACTTTGGAATTTGTTAGCAGTGTAAATTCCCTGGCTCTACCTCAGCCCTACTGAATCAGAGACTGAGGGGTCCCAGAACCTGTGTGTGTTTTAAAATGCCCTTGAGTAAGCAAGGCTAGCATGTACTGTGCTGTGCTTAGTCATTCAGTTGTGTCCAACTCTGTGACCCCATAGACTGTAGCCCCCTAGGCTCCTCTGTCCATGGGGATTCTCCAGGCAAGAGTACTGGAGTGGGCTTCTATGCCCTCCTCCAGGGGATCTTCCCAACCCAGGGATCGAAGCCAGGTCTCCCGCATTGCAGGTGGATTCTTTACTGTTTGAGCCACCAGGGAAGCCCACCCTTGAGTAAAACAATAGAAATTTCAGATCATTTCCAAACAAATTGTACTTCTCTGCTGGTTGAAGAGCAGGAAGGATCTGAAGTGAACTGGAAACTCGATTGTTATTAATAACAATACTCAAACACGAGCACACAAGGACTGGGGTGGGATAGCTTGAATTTTGTCTGATAGTAAGTTGGACATGAGCTTAAGCTAAAGTTGGTTTTGTAACCAACAGGTTACAGAAAGAAAAACATAAACAAACAAATAATAAATAAAATGCCCTCCAGGTGATCCTGATGCAGAGCCACAGACCCAGGCCTGTGGGCAAGTGGGACCAGTGGGGCTGGAGCGTTCGGTCAGACTTACGGGGTACTCGGCACTTGAATTTGATTCAGTGAGACAGAGCGAAGGGTAGAGGGTGATCCAGGAAGGATGAACCTGGTGAGTGAATGTTTCAGGGTTGGAACACATAAACAACAGAAAAGCTGGAGGGAGAGGGTATGGTGGATGAGGAAGGTGGAGACCTGGAGCCCTACCCTGGAGGAAGGCGAGGTCCCTGCAGAGGAGGAGGGAGGAGCCAGTGAGCCCTAAACACAGCTATCCTGTGGGGAAATAGAAACCTCTTCAGGTTCTCACTATAGCAAAGGCTCCACCTCCCACATCTCATTTCTTTCTCTCCTTTACCTTGGCTGGCATTCTCTCGTAGTCTCTCATCTCCAGAAGCGAGGATCACCCCTCTCCTTTGATCTTCGCTGCTCTGATCGAAAATCATGTCTTTTCCCCTGCCTCCCCCATCAGCACTTCCTCCTTCCTCCTCCTAATCCACCTCCTCGCTCCTGCTACAGATGAGAAATTATAAACCACTTCTTTGAAATAAATGTTCCTAGAGAGGCTACATGATATGAACAAGTTCCTATTGAAAGCGTCAGGGGAGCTACACCTGCCTCTTAGATTCTGACAGTGTGTACCAGGAACTCATTCAGTGTGAATCAGAGGTCGGTTGTCACAGCGGGCTTTTCACTGTGCCTCGCAGTTCAGTTCCACTGGGGACCCGCTCGGAAGGCTGACGCACGCTGTGTTTGGAAGCAGCTCTCGGTTGAAAGTCCGTTTCCAAGCGCGAAGGAATGCTGGGTGGCCTTGTTTCCCAGA
This sequence comes from Ovis aries, assembly GCF_016772045.2. Lineage (NCBI taxonomy): Eukaryota > Metazoa > Chordata > Mammalia > Artiodactyla > Bovidae > Ovis > Ovis aries. Next base: position 98,579,564 of record NC_056054.1, on the reverse strand, counting down.
GGGACCTTCTCTAGAGATAAAGACTCCAAAGGCACCTTTAGGCTCTGCTGTTTAGAGCACCTGGTTCCTGAAGAGGCAACTCGATGTTGCAGGATGTGCAGTAGTGGGTGATGAAAGCACAAGGGATTGCCTCTTAAAAGTTTTCATGATAGGGCCGAAGTTTTTTGTTTTGCCTTTTTTTTTTTTTGGACATACCTGCCCTCCGCAGTGAAAGTGCAGAGTCCTAACCACTGGACCACCAGGGAATTCCCGGAAGACTGAGGTTTTAAGCTTGAGCTCTTCTGTTTGCTAGCCAGGAGAAAGGGAAAGTGTTAGTCGCTCAGTCTTCTCTGCTCAGTCTTGTCCAACTCTTTGTGACCCCATGGACTGCAGCCCACCATCCCCCTCCATCCATGGAATTCCACAGGCAAGAACACTGGAGTGGGTTGTCATTTCCTTCGCCAGGGGATCGTCTTGACCCAGGATCAAACCCAGGTCTCCTGCATTGCAGGCAGATTCTTTACCATCTGAACCGCCAGGAGATTTGGTCTGATTTGTTTATCTCCTCTTGCTGCCTTATTTGTAAAATAGGGATAATGAACACCACCTGACAGAGTCGCTGTGCAGACCAGATGACAGGTAAGTGTACATCGTAAACGACCCTGTCGGGTCCGACTTCGGGGATGGCCTTTGAATCAGTCCCCGCGTTCCTCCACCCTCTGCACACTCCATTAGATCCTGTCCAATGTTGTGAACTGGCTTTCCCCAAATATGATTTTTATTATGTGGCAGGATAATACTGCAGGATATTATCCTCTCCCACTCCGTCTCATCTCCCAACATTTCTTTTCATCCTTTACCTTTCAGTCACTGAAGTTGTATGAAGAGCAAGAAAAACAGAGACAAGCTGGAGCTCCTCCAACCTTTCACCACTTCCAAACCGGGAGACACATCGCAGCCTTGACAAGGGGCTTATGGCTGGGCCCCTCGTGGAGTGGGCCTGCACACCTCAGGAACAGAGACATCTCAGGGGACCCAGTACGGAGAGTGACAACAGCTCCCATCCCCAGGGCTTGCTAAACCTCACGGAACCTGGTCTCCACTCCGAGCATGGCAGGGCTGGCCCACCCTTGCTGAGGTGCTGTTTTCACCATAGGGTGGAATGGGGTTTGGAAATCAAGTTCTGTTTTGGTTCTTGAATATTTTATTTTGATGCTTGACATTTAAAAAGCTGTTGCTGACCATGTTGTTTCCCTAATCAAAGGGCCTCAGTGACTTACTCTCTTCACACTCAAGTCCATATGCCATCCCGTCCCCTAGGCTCTCTACTGTCTAATCAGCCCTCTACTCATCCTAGTCAGTCTGTCAGGTTCCCCAGTCTCTTCTTCCAGCCCAGACCTGGTCCTGACCTCTGGCTGGGTCTAACCCACCACCCAGCAGGGAGAGTCCTCAGGGCATTATCTCACAAACACACCTTTACTTCTGTGGTTCCTCTCATTGCTGACGGCCCCACAGGAAAGAAATGCAGCTATGGGAGCAGAGTTCTGGAGTCATGCTGGTCCTCCCTCCTCTTTAATCTACACATCAGATCAATCACAACACCCAGTAGGGCCTATTTCCTAAACGGTTTTGAACCCTGTCTCTTTCTCTCCGTTCTCAGCCCCACCACTTCTGTTCTGGCCTCATTATGTTTTATTCTGACCATGACTCTGCTGCCTTCCGTCCCCCACCACTTACTTCCCTTCCCTCCCCAGCCTTCTCACTCTGCAATCAAAGAGGTAACAGAATATAGGGGTGAAGAGTCTGGTCTTGAAAACCAAAAATCCTCTTCCTGCTCCTCCTGCTGGAGTGACCTTGGGCAAGTTTGTACCCCGCTCTGGAACTGATAAAGGTCATTGTGAGGTTAAGGTTTACAAACTGCAGTTGGCCCCAAATAATGTGAGACACTGTTATGCTTATCTTTCCCAAATGCAAATGTGGTATGTCATCGCCCCTGAAATCTTTTCTGATTGCCTCATCCTCTGAATAAAGTCCAGATTCCATAGAATGTCCTCTAAATGGCTTCGAGATCTGATCTCTAGACCATCTAACTACCTTATTTCCCATCAATCATCATCTGCCCTCTACACTGGGCTCCTGTGTCCTTCCTAAAGAGCCTTGGCATGCTGTCCCTTGCAACTGCAGAGCCTTGGCTCCCTTGTAACCCACTGAGCCCTTCTTCATTCCCTGGGAGGATGACACTCTGCATGCTACTTTACACAGGCCTCTGTTATTATACTCATCACACTCTAATACACATTTTTCTTTATGTGTCTACCTCCCCCATTAGACTACAAACTGCTTGAGGGAAGGAATGACGTCCTACTCATCTTTCAGGCCTATAATAGATATTTCCAAAAAATTTCATTCAATGCATTAATGAATCAATAAATAAAAACTATGTTCATCCCTGCTTCTGGGAGTTACCCACCTGCCCCCAGTGACTTCCTACTTGGCATGCCACCCTGTACCCTCATTTGTTTAGATGATACCAAACCTTCACATCAAATCAAGACCCACCAAATCAAGACTACTCAAATGGACCCCTTGTGTGTGTGTGTGTGTGTGTGTGTGCTCAGTCGTGTCTGACTCTTTGCAGCCCTATGGACTGTAGCCCACCAGGCTCATCTGTCCATGGAATTCTCCAGGCAAGAATACTGGAGTGGGTTGCCATTTCCTTCTCCAATCAGCACCAGTTCCTTATTAAAGTATAGGAGGGCAGCATTTAGCTCTCCTGAGCTCCTTCTCCTTCATGGCCTTCAATACAGAGGGTGTTCAGTGTCTATTAAATGAGTAAGTAAAAGAATGTATGGAAGAAGGAACAAATGAATTAAGTCTCCCTGTCTTAATTTTCTGTAGCAGTTACCTGTTTTGACAGACTTGGGGATATATTCATATATGATCTTGGCTTTTTGTCTTATGTGTTCTCACTGCAAGAGATTGTAAGCCCAAGACTCATATTGCTTTTCTATTTCCCGTAACCCTGATCACAATGCTGGAAAAAATGGTGCAGATTTTGTAAATATTTCTTGAGGAATCGACTCAGCCTCTTCGACTAGTAACGGAAGTAACAGACTGTACAGAAGGAGAAATTGGTCTGGTGTATTACAACACGTTCCATGCAGCATTGCGCTTCTTCACGTCACTGTTTTTCTCCTGTTCCACTCTTGTTTAAGTTTGTTTCTCTAGCCTGCGGCTAAACGTTACAACCAGCTTAGTTCTCACTACTCTCACCCTATTCAATGCCAATAGCACTTTTCCTGGGGATCCTTCCTCAGTTAATGCCTACCATTGCCTGTTCCTATTCAAAGTCAACCCTGAAGATGAACCTGTAGCCTTATTGTCAGCCTGCAGGCCTGGTGAGATCAGAATGATTTTCTTATTACAAAAACAGCAGCAACAACAATAAGAATGGCTACCACTTAGTGAGAGCTTGTGATATTGCAGGTGATGAGCTAACTGCTTAAAATATTTTTATATTTAAAGATATTTAGTAATAATATCTGATTATATTTTATCATAAGAGTTACATAGTTTAGAAGTATATGGAATAAAACATCAAATGCTAAACAAAAGGTCCTACTGAATAGCACAAGGAATTGTATTCAATATCTTGTAATAAACGATAATGGAAAAAAATCTGAAAAAGGATATATATATATATTTATACGTATTACAGAATCACTTTGCTGTACACCAGAAAACTAAAACAATATTGTAAGTCAACTTTACTTCAATTTAAAAAAATTTTAAATTAAAAACTCAAATGCTGAGCATTTTTTCCTAGATTTTATTAATTCTCTGAACAATAACGATAGCTAACTAATAAATAGGCACGTTTTGTACACTTCAGATATATTAACTTATTTTAAGTTGCACCATAATCTGTTGAGGTAGACTTCTTGTTCTTATCACCACTTCACAGATGAGGAAACTGGGGACAGAGAGGCATAGAGAGATTTACTAGCTTGCTGAAGTTACAGTGGTGGAAGTGGCTGAGTTTGAATTCAGATTAAGAATGTCTGGTTCTACTGTCTATATTCTTCATTACTATGTTTTACTGCCTATGTGTTCATGCTAAGTCGCTTCACTAGTGTCCGACTCTTTTGTGACCCTACGGACTAAAGCCTGCCAGGCTCCTCCATCCTTGGGATCCTCCAGGCAAAAATACTGGAGTAGGTTGCCATGCCCTCCTCCAGGGGATCTTCCTAACCCCCGGATGGAATCTCTGTCTCCTTTATTGGTAGGTGGGTTCTTTACAACTAACGCCACCTGAGAAGCCCACTTTATTGCCTATGGAGTAGTGCTAATATTACTCTCACTTTATAGATTTATTTATTCATTCAGCAAATATGTATTGCCAGGTGTCCGAGGAGCCTCTAGGGATATTATAGTGAATAAGGCCAAGTCCCTGTCTTTATGGGGCTTCCAATCTATATGAGGAAACTGAGGCCGGGAAGTAATTGAGTACTGCTGTTCAGGCTAAATACAATAGTGCTGGGACTTTTCGGTCTGACTCTAAGGCCAATGATCCTAACCTTTGGCCATATTGCTTTTCTGAACAAATTCTGTATCAAAGACCCTGGAGGACCTGCTATGCGTTACTGGAGGTGGCAAGGGATGGTGACACTGAGCTGTACCTGCAGCTATCACAAAGGTAGAATTCACCTCTCATGGAGGCACTCAGAGCCAGAGAGATTGCTGAGAAGCCCAGCCGCACAGCTGACTTTGGGCATTGCTTTACTCCCTGGTGGCCCAGAGGTAAAGAATCTGCCTGCCAGTGCAGGAGATGTAAGAGACCTGGGTTCAGCCCCTGGGTCGGGAAGATCCCCTGGAGAAGGAAATGGCAACCTCCTCCAGTTTTCTTGCCTGGAGAATTCCATGGACAGAGAAGCCTGACAGGCTACAGTCCACGGGGTTGCAAAAGAGTGGGACATGATTTAGCACCTGAACAACAAATGACTCATCTCTAAACATGTTTCTGGTCCTGTTTCTTCTTTTAGCATGACCAGAAACAGTATTTAATAATCCTCCTCTCTACAGTCTCCCTGATGACAGTCTTCCCTGGATCCCCCTGCCACCTCCCCACCAAATTTCAAGAGCTTCATGGCCCTTACAAGGGAGAAATTCCATGTAAACTCAGTCTCTCATACGCTGTCCCATTCCTCCAGTCTGGTCAGTCTGTCTGAGTCACTGGGACACTTGGTGTCCTTGTATGGCTTTCCTTTCCACTCAGCATTCAGCCTAGGTCTGTTTCGCAAACTCATAACGCTATGACATCCTCCCCCAGTTTCTTATTATCATGCTTCACTCGTGAGGCACAAAATACAAACGGTGTACATTCCGGAAGAATCAGGTCTATTGCTGAGGGCAGAGGAAGTCAGTCTGCTGGCCCTTCCCTGAGCACACTTTCTGGTGAGGACGATGTATGGCTGAGTAGTGCGGGGAGCCTGGCTGTGTAACGCGAGCAAGTGCTGATCTGAGGATGGGCTGGGGATCCTGGGAAGATCCCAGCCTTCCTTCCTGAGCGCTGAGATCTGGGGACTTGGAGAGTGAGGGAACTATGGACAGGAGTGCCACCAAGGGTGCTGCAGGCAGGCTGAGGTTGGGCCTCACTCCTTCCCGCCACGCTGGGAACACGAGAACCTTTCAGCTTTCACAGCCATCTGGGCAGAGGGGAGGGCACAGTGCCTAACTGCTTCGCCCTCAGGGAAATGTCCTGTGCCCTACAGATGTGGGATTCCCCATCACTCAGGCCCCCAGGAGCTCTCTGAAGACCTCTTATGACGCTTATGTCCCCATAGGACAAACCCAAGAGGGAGATGGTCAGAGGCGTGAGAGGGGTGGTGGAGAGAATTTACACTCCTTCCCTGTGTCATACTGTGTGACTTACTCCTGTGTCTAGAACAGCGATTTTTCAGGGATGTACAGAAAAACAACAAGTTTACTCTTAGTCCAGATTCCTTACAAGACAAGGACTTGTGTGCAGGTGATTAATTGGGGGAAGTGATGCTAAGGAATAATATAGCGGTGGGGGATGCAGATAGAGGGAGGGTGCCTGTGAAGACTAAATCAGGGAAGAAAGAGAAGACAATCCATGATGACTTTTGTTATCTGATTATCATTGTGGGCAACCAGAACTCAGTCCTACCTAGGACCCTCTGAAGAGCCCTTGTACACTGCCTCAGACTTGGGAGCCCGAAGGATGGAAGAGGGAAGTATTAGTCTGCCAGCTTCTGCTCCCCATTGATCAAGTGTAGTTCCTTGGGTGTTAACATCCACATACTTCCAGGTTTGCATGCGTATCAGAACGGCTGAACAGGTCTGCAGGCAGGGAGGGCAGAGAAGCCAGAAAGATGAAGCCGTTGCTGCTCAGGGCACCTGAAGTTACAACATTGTCAGATTTCGCTGTCAGATTTCTGCCTCCGTGGCTGAAATGGTAAGGTGGGCCCAGATGTGGATGTGGTGCACTGAATTCAGGGGAGGAATGCTCTTTCCACAACCTGTCTTCTGATTCAGATCCCCCAGATCCTTCTAAGTTCAGTTCAGTCCTCTCCCATGAGGTTTTTCCAAAGGAATCTGGTTATAGTCAACTTTTCTCAACTCCTGGAGCACAGTCACTTAATTAGCATTTATTTTTTGCTTGATTTATGTTATATATTATAATGGTCTCACTCTTTGGATGATGAGTTGAAGGCAAAGACTTAATTCACCTCACTCCTAGGGCCTTCAGAGTTGTAGATGTAAAACAGGCCTGTCAATCAGTGTTCATGTAATTGAATGGTATAAACATTATTAGCAATAAGAGCTCTGCAGTTTTCAAGCATCTGTTTGAAAGCATTTGCTTTTCGTTGGCGTCATAGACTAAGCTATAGAGATGGAAGAGGTGAATGTGGGTGAAGGTTTTGTGTAGGGCTCTAGATTATAAATTTAGCCACTGGAACCATTATGCTTTCCTACAAAGTCTGTAAGTTATCTCTAGCAGAAAATGCATCATGTGACCTTCTCTTTGAGAACATGACACGTGCTGGACTGAATGCCCCAGCTGGTTATTTCTTCCTGTGCCCTTGCTGTCCCTTCAGCCTGCCTCACCTTCTCCTTTGTAAAGCCTTTTGGGGCTAGATCCACTCAAGCCACTGAATATTGACCCAGAAACTTCTAAGGATAACTCCAGGATTCTGTCCTTTCTCCTGGGAAAAAAAATAAACATAATCAGATTTTCTTCCCCATGTTCTCTAGAGATAGAATTAGTGAAGGATTTGCTCTGCTCTATTCGTATTCTTTTGCCTATTCCTTGCACATTCCATGGCACAAATGGCAAAATGGGTGATAAAGGGAGTGGTCTGTATCACTGGAACTAAGATTGCTATTGTCTTGATGAAAATGTAACTACTGGTCTTTTGAGAATTGAACCAGTGACCTTGACCTCATTGGCACAATGCTTTAGCTGACAAAGGCTAGCCCATGATGCACTATCTACACTAAAGGAGGGGAGCCCTGGACATGAATAACAGAAGCCATAGGTAACTCAACAAACAGCTAGCGAGGCTGTATGGTATGCCAGGTCTGTGTTATACAGGAAGCTGCATAACATATTTGGTATTAGAAATCCTGGGTTTGAATGGCAGCTCTGCCACTTAATACCTATGTGCCCTTAGGTGAGTCATTTGAACTCCAAATATCTTAGTTTCCTCATAGGTAGAATGGAAACACTAATTTTTTGCTTACTGGGATTTTTGCAAGAATCAGATGAGATATATGTGAAAGTACTTTTAAACAGTTGAGTCTGAAGTATTATTTGTATTTATGTAAAGATGAACAACACCCAGTCTCTACCTTTAGGGCTCTTAAATTTTTGGCTGAGTCTGGTGGGGCTAAATTTCTCCCAAAGAGAAAAACGTTCTTGAGGAACAAAGTCAGGCCCCAGCCCATTTGAGCAGAAGCAAACTTTCTTGTGGGAATAATTCTTCCCTCCATAGGGGTCTCTCTAGCTTCCTAGCCATGTTAGGTCATCTGAATGGCCGGCAACTAACCACTAGGCGAGGGCCCCCACGCCTGGATAATGTGTATGTAAATTATGCAGAACTGACAGATACATTTGGGTAGATCCCCAAATAAGACAGGGCTTCTAAGGTGGCACTGGTGGTAAAGAACCTGCCTGCCAACACAGGAGACATAAGAGACCTGGGTTTGATCCCTGGGTTGGGAAGGTCCCCTGGAGAATGAAGTGGCAGCCCACTCCAGTATTCTTGCCTGGAGAATCCCATTGACAGAGGAGCCTGGTGGTCCATAGGATCGAAAAGAGTCAGACATGACTGAAGCAACTTAGCACACACACTACTTAGGAAATGTATAGATATTCCAGAGCAAGTTGTCTTAGGCAAATGGCTTAAAATCACATTTGGTGGTATGAGAGAAACCTTCTCCCCACAAATCCTACTTGATTTAAGAAGATGTGTACATTCTTACTAGGGACCAGTCAAACCTTTCACAACTAATTAAGTTGTAGAAATACGCCCTCATGAACACGTTTGGCTAATATGGAACAAAACATGCTAAGTGAGAAACTAGTTACCCAAGTGTGGTTGACCAAAAATACCAGAGACTTTTAAAACAAACCAAGATTGGGGAGGTTAGGGGATCTAATTCATTAGAAAAATCACCAAGCCAGGAATAAATGAAAAAAATTGAAATGAAAAAAGTTATGCTATTTACTCCTTTGACATTTACTGAGTGTGATGGTGGCAGGAAAGGTCTAGCTCCTAGGGTAGGTGGTAGATCCTCATTACCTGGAGGGCATACCTATCTCAGCCCCTGAGGACTCTCAGCTGAAACCTTTACTGGATCTTGTAGGCAGATATCACTCCCCACAGTGATACCTGGGGAGTTGTGGCCCCCCTCATCCCCACCCATACACACATACTCAGGGGCCAGCCTGCAGAAGATGAGATGACTGATATTTGTGGGGGTGGTGAAAATTCAACCCCTAGCCTCAAGGTGGGACAACTCCATGTTGTCATTCAAGAACTAGAGCTCCTCCCCCACCATCAGACTTAGGCTGAGCCCACAGCTGATCTCAGCTTACCCTATTCTGTTTCCCTCATTCCACAGGTCTCACCTGAAAGTACGCTCTCAATAAATCACATGATAAGAACTTTCATCTTAGGCTGTGCGTCTAAGGAGCCCAACTTACAGCAAAGAGCAACACCACAGCAGTCTCCACCATCCAGAAGCTCAAGGATGCTAACACATAAACAGGTAATTCCAGTGTAGAGTCATGGTGATATTGTCAGAAAATACACAGTGCTCTGGGAACATGAGTGCTCATAGAGAGCTTTTAGAGTTGAAAACTTCTAAGCCGAGAATTGGAGTGTGACTGAGAGTTGGCCAGGTAGAGGTAGCAGAAAAAGTTTGCCAGGCAGAAGAAAAAGGCACAGTGGTAAGAAGAATGGGAGACACTGCAAGATACATCCTCAAGACTGCAAAGGGTTCAGTAGGACTGAAGCTGCAGGTGACAATGGCAAAGAAAGAGACCAGAGAGGTAAGATGGTCCAGATTATGAAGGGCCTAGTGACCTATTCGCAAGCTTGTACTGTGTCCAGGCAGAGGAAAAACAATGAAGGGTTTTAAGCAGAGGATACATGATAAGGTTTCTCTTTTAAGAATTCTTGGGTAGCAGAATGGTGAAGGGACTTAAAAGGGCAAGGCTAATGGTAGGAAACAACAGCAGTCAATATTTCAGTTTTAATGCAATGGTTATGGGCTAAAGCATCAGCATTAGAGAGAGAGGGATTTAAGTTCCAACAACAAACCCACCCAGGTTGGGTTATTTATTCTCTCTGAGCTTCAATTGCCTTGACTGTAAAATGGGACTATTAACAGCGCTAAAACTCTCAGAGTAGGCATAAACATTGGAAGATCTAATGTATGAAGAGGATTTTATTACTTTTTTATAACACTTTGGTACCACGGAAATACCATCAAAACTATCAATTATTATCCATGTGGTCTGAACTAGGGCAGTAGCAGTGAGAAGGGAGAGAAACAGATGGAGTTAAGAATTGGGGGAGGAGGAACTAAAGGGACATGTAAACCGGTTGGATGTGGAAATGAAGTAAAGAGAGGTGTTGAAGCTTTCTGGTTTGGGCAGCAAGTAGACTGCAACATCCCTCATAGCGATGGGACTTTTCAGGAGGAGGTGAGGATTCTGAATGGAAGCTATGGCCAGTTCTGAGCACGCTGCTTTTGAAGAGCTTAGGAAATACACAAAGCGGAAATGTCTGGCAAGTAGTTGTCTCTGTGGCCTGGAGTTCAGGAGAGAACTCTGAGCGGGAGACACAGTGGGTGGAGTGTGTGCTGAGGACAGAGGAGAGGGTCCAGCTCCGTGCTGGACCGGGGAACAAAGGTGAGAGGACACGCCTTGTCGCTCAGGGAACTCACAGTCTGGTGGGGGAAGCAGAGAATTAAACATTATTACAACACAATGGATATGTTTTTGAACTGAAGCTATGGGGGGCGGATCCCAGGGGTTGAAGGAACTGAGGATGGGCTGACGATTCCAAAGGTCAGAGCTAAAATTGGAGGCTGTCAAGGCAGTGGGGTGGGGATGGGGCAAGGAAGGAAAGGGTGGAACAGCTTATAAAGTATTTTTTTTAAAATATGCTAACTCTGGGACAAAATAATGGACTGTAACATCATCCTAGTATCAGGAAGAGCTTTAGTGCTCATAAGTTCTGTGCCTTTTGGGCTGTGCTACAGTGGAATCCGCAGAGTTCTGAGTGGCCCCTGTGAGTGGAGACCACCACAGAGTGGGGAACTGAAACTAAACAGACACCCACTGTTCATCAGAGTGTCTGTTGTTGTTTTGGAAATTGGGATTTGGGGACTGAGTGCAAGCTTTTCTGGAAAAGAGCTGTTGTACTAAACAAACATAAAAGCATAAAGCTATTGACTTAGGTCAAGGTACAGATTAAGAATCTGACCATAGAGGTTAAGCAATTTGTTTAAGCTTAAACAGCTAATTGGGCTTCCCAGGTGGTACTAGTGGTAAACAGCCTGTTTGGCTATGCAGGAGATGTAAGAGGCATGGGGTTCCATCCCTGGGTTGGAAGATCCCCTGGAGGAGGGCATGGCAACCTACTCCAGTATTTTTGCCTTGGAGAATCCCATGGACAGAGGAGCCTGGCAGACTAGAGTCCATAGGGTCACACAGACTGAGACACAACTGAAGGGGCTTAGCATTCATACACTCACATAGGTGTACAGCTAATTAGGGGTCAAGCTGGGCCTAGAATCTAGATTGATTCTCAAGCTAGTGTTGTTTCTTGCTGTATCTGAGACCCTGTAACGCCAATACTTTGGCCACCTGATGCAAAGAGCTGACTCATTTGAAAAGACCCTGATGCTGGGAAAGATTGAGGGCAGGAGGAGAAGGGGACTATAGAGGATGAGATGGTTGGATGGCATCACCGACTCAATGGACATGGGTTTGGGTGGAGTCTGGGAGTTGGTGATGGACAGGGAGGCCTGGCATGCTGCGGTTCATGGGGTTGCAAAGAGTCAGACACGACTGAGCAACTGAACTGAACTGAGCTTCTCATGTGCCCAGTCCACATTTAACTGTATTTTCAAATTTTTCTGAAGTGGAGTGAAAGAGATATATACTTTAAAATATCACAGATAGAAGGCATGGGAGGGATAATTTTGTGGAATAGCAATCAAGATCATTGATGGCACATGGTCCTTCACAAGAAAAGACCTTTCACAGCTGAGATCTCTTTTGATTCCTATCACAACAGAAGCAGAAAGTTAACCCAGGAGCAAGCCTGTCAGTCTTGCTGGGGACCCAGTCATTGCTTCCTATTGAGGATCCCATTTCATTAGAAATGATCTAAGTTTGAACAAACACCACAACCTGATGGTATAAGAAAGGTCTACTGTGACTTTTGTGAAAAAGATTATTCTCAAGAAAGGTAAAATCACGACTCTCAACAGATTTAGAATGAACACTCATTAGAGGTTTTAATTCAGTCAGTGAGGGAATTAGGTAGATGCCACAACTGATTCCAAAGAGAATTCAAAAGAAAACAGACCCATTTCTAGATTAGATATGAATGTGCAAAAAGCTGAAAAACTGGCTTCTTTCTTAAGGGACATGAGAGTCAATTGAACCTCTACCAGAAGGGATGGAAATTTGCATGTCTACAGACAAGAAGTGTTTTTGCAATGTTATCAGTTATCTCTAATGTACAGAGTTGTATAATGTACAGCTCCCATTGAATCAAAATCAGATAATGCAAAACGGTATGCTATAGACAACACATAGTTTTCCAGTGATGAGAAAATTTTTTCCTATACCTACAAGGAAAGCAGAGACATCTGACAAACAAACATGGGGTTCTTGGGTTCCTTTCCCTGTTGGCATATATATAAATACATGCATGTGTGTATTTACATACACTTTTAAAAATAAAAGTTTTATGAAACAGCACTTTGCCTTATCACATGCAATGTACCCTGATACTTTCTATTCTCATCTTAGTGCTGGTACCTACACAAATTAATTTCATGACCGATCAATGGGTTGCTACCCACTCATGGATCAAAAGTTCACAGTTTGAAAGCCGGGGATTAGATCAGTGGTCCTCAAACTATCTCTTGAGAAATACCCATTTTGAAAATTTTTAAAAAACTTTCCAACCCTTCTTGGACAACTGACCCTTGAACAATGTTCAGGTTAAAGGGGCCAACTCACTGCAGTTGAAATCCAGATGTAACTTAATATCCATGGTTCTGCATCTGAGCATTCAACTAACCAGATCTTGTATAACTGTGGTCATATTTACTGAAAAAAATCATCATGTAAGTGGATCTATACAATTCAAACTCACGTTGTTCAAAGGTCAACTGTTCCTCATAATTTTAAAAAATAATAAAAATACTAGAAAAATGAACTGGAAAAAATATCCCCACAAATTTACAAAATGCAAGCTCAAATTTTTTATTATTAGATTCAACAGACAAAAAATTGGATGTTGGGGCAAGGTCAAATTCCTGTTAAAATTCTCAAATGCTTACTCAGTTTCCATTCCTAGTTCCCACACGCTGGAATGGTGGTGGATTCCACTGGTCCTTGGACCACACTTTGAGTAGCACTGACTAGATGATCCGTAACCACCTCTGACAGTCTTGGAATTTTTTCCCCCAGGAACCAGTACTCCCTTAGCATACCTCAGTCCGTGGGAGATTACTGAGTCATACCTGTGGCAATAAGAAGAGAGACACATCATACCATCTGGAACAGTGACCTCACAGTAAGTGAAATGCCATATGGGTACTGGGAGGATGAACCCCAGAGGTGGTCCTTCATCTCCTTACTGTTCATCACAAGCAAGACCAGTCTGTTCTCTCCAGCTGTTCTTCTGTGTTCATTCCATGTTCATCTGATGCATCTCATAGTACAGATATTTTTCTTTGAGTTTCTCAGTTCAAATTCCGGAAAGAACTTTATTGCCCTATTGAATCATCACTCTTGTTGATGCAAAGCTTTGTGTACTACTGGGGTTACTTGACAAAATTCAGATTGCCTGCCTTTATATCAGGAGTCAGCTATGCATTTGATCCAAGGGCAGAGAAAAGGTTCTTGTAGTAGGGAACATGGCCACCCTCATTCAAGGCACAGCCAGGGCCACTTCCCTCAGCACAGCCGGGAATGGGAGGACGAAGCCAGTTGTCCTTTAAAAGAAAAATTGACCCATTCAAGATACATTTTATAATTCTCCATTCCAAACTCGGAATGATCTTGAGATGTTACTCCCCAGGAGACTAAAGAAGGGCAGCGCTGTGTTGCAGCATCTATAAAATAACTGCAGATACAGGCCCTTCTGTCTTCACCACTATCCTAACCTAGAACTAGATGATATTATGAAAAGACATTGGAGAATTTACCTATATCAGTGGGGTATTTCCTCATCTCTTTAAAATCAGAAACACTTTTGCCTTTGTGAAGTATACATCTTAAGATCTTTTGCAAGTCTTCAAGCTCTCAGTTAAAATAATAGTTGATACTATCACCCATAAAATGCAGTCAAGCATTGTTCCAAAAGAGTGATGACAAACTCAATGAAACATATTAGAACAACCAAGTTGTACTGAGATGTAGACAGTAGGCAGTAAGCAATTTCCTCTCAACAGCTAAGAGAATCACTGCCCAGCATAAGTCATTCTGGTGTCTGAGTAAATTACAAATCAATCCATGTCCCCCACTTTAAGGGCTGCTCATGAATAGTCATGACTAGTTATGTCAAATCCTTGAATGGTGAAGTTCTTATACCTCAGATCCATACCTTTCATTTACTTCATTTCATGCCACACGAATGGACATGTTACTTGATGTTTAGATTTCACAGGCTTGTTCATATTTCTCATGATGGTGGTTTAGTCACTTGGTCGTTTGTGACCCATAAACTGTAGCCTGCCAGGCTCTTCTGTCCATGAGATTCTCCAGGCGAGAATACTGGATTGGGTTGCCATTTCCTTCTCCAAGGTATCTTCCCAACCCAGGAATCAAACCTGGGTCTCCTGCTTTGCAGGCAGATTCAAGATCTAATGTGTATAAAATGGTTAATACTATATCTGCCACATAGCAAATACTCAATAGACGTTAACTCTGACATACATATATATATAAAGCCTACACTATCTAGATTGCTTGAGTTACTTTTTGTGCATGTGGTTGTATTAATGCCTGCTTGAGTTACAGCTATCTTCATTATTCAATATGTTCTCTGCTCTTGCTCACATTCACAGAGCTGTTGTTTTTCTGCAGCAATCTCTTCCACTAGTTTTCAAGCTCATCTTAGAAGGTCTTTTACAGTCTGGCTAACTCCCTACAGTTATTAGTATCGGGAATGCTCTGTGCACAGTGGGTACCCAGCAAATGCTGCTGGCTGGCTGACTGATTGATTTACTATCGACTCCCCTCCATCCTATTATAAGCTTTCATCACTGCAAATATAAGAACTTCCTTATCTACATCTCCTGCCATCCAGAACAGTCTTCCTAGATCTCCCTGCCTCATTGACTCACCATCTCATTTCACCCTTTCTTCCTTTTCCTGGACATTCTAACTTAGTTCTTCTCCCCAGACTATCATTTTAAGTCAGTGCACACATTTTTAGTTTTGGAAAATGCTTCCCATTTGCTTCTGTGTGTTAATTTGGCCATACCCATTTCTATGGAGCCTAGCTGTATAAATGAGACAATGGCTCCAAGAGCCACTTGTTAAAAAGAAAAAAAGAAAAGTTCCATGCAGACTGTCAAGGACATTAAATGCATACTTTAGACCAGGAGCTGAATTATGGGAGAGGAAGCTTCCTTAGCTTGTCTCTTCTTCGAAGCTGTATTTGTGGAAATATTTTTAAAGGAATTCTCTGAATATGGAGTGGGGGCTGGGGTGGGATGAAGCCTTCGCCATCTGGATGAGAAAGATTCAGATGCTGAAACAGATCTCTGGAATTAATGAATTTCACAGTCCTCTGCCCTTACTTTCCTTTCAATCTCAGTCTAGGAACAGACTCCTGGTTGGAGCTCCTTAAGTGGCAGGTGTAAGTAAGGAAGTGAAGGAGAGGTGAAGCAGACTTCCTTGGCTAGTGCTCTCCTTCTGAAACTAAGCAAGGAGCTCTAGGAGTGAAGGTAACCCAGGCAGTCTTCCGGCTCTGTGCTGATCAAATACCAAGGTTCACCCACATTTATGCACCTGCAGCTTTTTTTTTTTTCCAAATTCAAGTCTGGGCTAATTACAGAATTTCATTGTATTTTCATACATATAATAATTTAGTCTACCCTGTAAACAATTCATTTACAATTCAATTAAACAGCCAAGGAGAACAAAATGTTAAAATATGTGTTTAAATAAGATACAATATGTATAATTAGACATAACACATCCCCATATCTTAAGCGTTTAATGTGCACAATAACACAAAACAGGTCATTTGAGGCTATGCCAAATATCAGGGATTAGATGACCTTTAAGTTCCTGCCAAGCCGGAGAGTCTATGATTTTGTGTTCTGAATGAAAAATGAAAAATTCAGTGCATCATCCAAATGTTTATAAGGATCCAGCTGTTTGATGTCAGGTCGACAAAACACCCAGACTACTGACAGAGGCATTTCATTTTCATCCAGATGTTTCTGCATTGTGTTGATTTAGCCTGATGCATAGCAAAGTTAAGTGACTTTCTCAGGATCTGTGACAAAATCTTCTGAATATACTGTCAGTAAAAGGATTTAGGGGTTTACTATCTTAGTATCTGTAGCACCAATGTGTTGCTCCTGCCCCACTGATAGCTTCTGCCTCCATGAGATGAAAACACTCCATTCAGTTCTCTTCATTCTCCAGGTCATCACTCTCCTCATCCCCCCTCCCCCTCCCCAACTAAGGTCTGTGTTTAACCTGGGCTCTGACCCATGACAAAGTGGACTCCTCCATCACAGGGCTGTGCGTCATGGCCTTTGTCTTTGAAGTAACTTCTGTTCATGGTGATCACTGTGTCTCTGGGACGTTATTCTCCAGGCCAAGGGCTGGCCAGATCAAAATTTCTAGCCATCTTAGAGGTTGATTGCCATGCAGGCAGTCGCAGCCGCCATTCATCCTCCCATTATCATAGTCAGTAATACAACTCATCTAGATTTGGCTGTGATTCACAGGCCTGGCTGAGGTGACTGACGCTGACCAGAAGTCCTATCCACACTCTGTAAATCTAAATGCTGTCCTTGAGTTGCAGCTGCAGCTTCTGTATGCAGAGCCCTGCGCTGCTTGCAAATCAGCCTCTTTGACTCAGCTTCTTCCGGTTGCCTTGACTCCCAGTGAATTGCCCAGTGCCTGATTGCTGCCCATCCCAGGCCCATCTGGTACCTCTCACGCCCAGATGTCTCAGGCTTGACCATTCGGATTGAAATTGTGCGGCTACAGCATCTTCCTCTGCAACCTCTCTTGGCCTCTTTTCTTCCAGCCCCTGCCCCTCACTTCATCATTGCCTCCAACCCTCTGCACAGACTCTGCTGTTGCTGCTTGAGTCCCGCCCAAGTCTAGATAGCCTGGCCTTGACTGTCCACAGGGCTGGTAATAGACCAAACTCCCTATGTGACCTTGAGCAAGTCACAACACCTCCCTGCGCCTCACTGTCCTTATCTTAACATGAGAGCATTGGATTAAATCAGGTCTGAGGCCCCCTCCAGTTCTAAAATTATATTATCTCTCTAATACTGTTAGACTGGCTGCCTTCCAAAGTGTCACTGCTTATCATTCTATCTAGTTGTTATGCAGGAATTTTGGGAGGTGGGGGTGAAAAAAATGAGGCCATGGGACTAATATCTTGAAAAATTATAAAATTTGTCTGCTACCCTTCTCATCTTCATCTTTTTTCCCCCTCTGTTGAATTTAAAACTCAGAGACTTAAACATACACATTATGACAGTTCTGTCACTTCCCCAAATTGCAGGGTAGAAACAGAGAAAGGTGCAGGTAGGCTTAGCACTTTGTTCTACAAGCTATGCTGCTTCTGGGCCCAGGGTGGAGGGCGGAAAGAGGCTCTACAGGGGGAAGCTGGGGAGGGGGAGAGGGGGGAAGAGAAAGACACAGTGACTGAAGAGAGGGGCCTGCACTCACGTGGCTCTAGGAGAGAAGGGCTCACCTGGAGTATCCCACCAGTTCTGTGTGTGGAGTTTAGATATATTCATTTCAAACGAATATAACACTTAAGACACTTAGCATATGTACAGTGTTGAGAGATTTCCAGTGTTTAGATTTCCAGATAAACTATCATCTATGATAGTAAAAGTTCGTCCATTCCTGGTCTGGATGTTCCAGGGAGATCATGTTAACTGCTCTCCCCTCACATGTTTATATAGGTAAAATCGGGTTAGTAAACATCCAGCATAGTTTTCAAGAAATCACAAAGGGTGTTAATCTAAGGAGAGGGTGCCGAAGTGGAGAAGAAGGCACTTACTTCTATAACCTCTTATGTGAATGAGGCTATAGGGTTTTAGCTACCATGATTGTTTTTATAATTTGACACTGCCAACTGATGCAGTGGTTGACTCTCCCACAACATAACCCTGGTGGTGATTTGTTTTAAAAGATCACTTGATATTATCTCTGATGTTTTGGCCTCTAAGATCAGGAATGGTTCTGAATACCTAACTCTGTTTCCAAATTAAATCACAAGAGATCAAATGTACAGATCAATACGTCCTGTGTTGGGTAGCACCAGAGGAGACTGGGACCTTCACCTCTTTTCAGAGCTAGCCAGAGACACAACCCTGCTTCGGTGAGGTATATCACTCTCAAGGGAACAGAGTATGACCTGGGAGGATGGATTCACTACCCTGTTCGCCCAACAACTCTTCTACCCTCACACATACCCCTTGTTTCTCTTTCTTCCATTTCTCATATCATCTCTAACCTCTCTCCCCTGTAATCTTTGGATTGAGATTTTGCTTTAAAAACCCTTTCAGTATTCTATTCCTCTCCAAATCAACTTTTCCAATGGCCAGGATAACCTTGGATTATAACCCTCTCCTTCAGTTTCTGGAGTGAGTGAAAGTAAGAGGGGTTGTTAGGGTGGTCAGGAACAGAGATGCTAATCCTTAGTGCAAAGGCAATTGCTAAGACTCCTAAGGGTGGGGAGAATCAGCCAAAAGAACCCAATTGGACTGAACCAGCATGAAGCTGTAGATATTGCAGGGGTGAGTACAAAGCTTTGGTATAGCTGCTGCTTGAGCCAAGTTGGGGACGGAACCGACAAAGATGGTATGGAAGACAACTTGAGCAGCTTCTAGATCAGAAAGGCACTCCCACGTGAGAGAGTGCAGGGCAAGTCTCAGCTGACAGGACTTTGATGCATCATGATCTCTCAACTGTTGAGATAGTGGGTCCAGAAAGAGGATGAAAAATCTAGAAAAGTATGGGAGATCAACCATGCATAATTTTTTTTTTTATCGTTGTGGGGGTTGGTTCTACAATTTCACAGCTTACAAAGTGTAATAACAAATACTATGTCATGCAATTTCCACAGTTCCCCAATATAACTGAGAAGTAGTTATAATTAACTCTATTTTGCAGTTCATTCATTCAATATACTCTGAGAGCCTTTTATAAACAAGGTGCTGTGCTAGATATTCAAGATACTACAACAGACAAGACTATATCAACAACTGAACAGTAAAATTGCAATGAAGTGAGACAGATTATGTTTGAGGAAAATAAGAGTGTCAGCAGGAAGGTTTAATCTGGTGTAGGGAAGTATTCTCAAAAGAAGTGACATTTAAGATGAGAACTGACTGGTAGGTAAGCAAGGTTGAGCTAGGAGAGAGGCAAGGGATGGAAAATATTACAGTTGTAGGTACAATTGAAAAAAAAACAACTGGAGACAGGAAAGACAGAAAAGGGAAGTGAGCTGGCTCATTCTAGGATCTGCAAAGAGTGATCAGTTAAGTGAAGACTCGGGAGCTGAATCAGAATAAATGGAGCTGGAAAGAGAGGCAGGAACCAAGCCTTAAAGGGCCTTTGAAGCCACGTTAGGGAGGGTAAATGAAAAGTGAAAACGATGACACTGAGTTTTCTGACTTCGGCAAATGTTGGATAATGGTGTGATTTTACTGAGATAGGAAGTCTGGGAGGAAGACCAGGTTTTGAGGAAAAGATAACAAGTCATGTGAGACGTCATATGTTCCTGTGCCTTGGGCAGTTGAGAAAAAGACCTGGAGCTCAGGAGAGGAGCATGGACTGAGGACAGAGGATAGTAATATTTCTACATGGATGGTTATTAAAGACAAAAAGTGGGTGAGATTATCCAGGGAGAGATGACAGAGGAGAAACAGGCCCAGGATAGAGCTCCATGGAATTCTGAAAGTAGAGGGAAGCGTAGAGGAAGACAGCTTATAAAGGAGAGTGAGAAGCATGTTGTGTCTGTTGAGAGAATATGGTTTGGAAACAGACAACTCTGGCCGTATGTCCCTGGGAAAGTTATGTTACCTCTTTCAACCTTGGTCTTTTCCTCTGTGTGTGCATGCGTACTAAGTCACTTCAGTCGTGTTCGACTCTTTGCAGACTCTGTGGGCTGTAGCTCACCGGATTCCTCTGTCCGTGTGATTCTCCAGGCAAGAATACTGGAGTGGGTTTCCAAGCCCTCCTCCAGGGCATCTTCCCGACCCAGGGGTCAAACTTGTTTCTCTTATGTCTCTTATAGGTACTAATAATAGCACCTATCTTATGGAATAGCATCTAGGAAGTTTAGCATAATCTTGGCACATAGTAAGCAGCGACTAATGCTAGAGACTATTTTAATTATTTTAATAAGAAACAAAAATGACAGCAATAAGGGGAAGCAGCAGCTACAGAAGTCAGAGGAGTATCAGATGAAGCAATATCACAAAAGTTGAAGGGATAGTGTTTAGGAAAAACTGGTCAATAAGGACAAATGTGATGAGAGGTCAAAATTAAAAGGCTGGAAAAGGTGTACTGAATTTAACTGTAGGTAAGACATTGATATTATGACCCAGATAATCACAAAGGTGTGATCACTCACACTCACCTAGAGCTGGACATCCTGGAATGTGAAGTCAAGTGAGCCTTAGGAAGTATCACTACAAACAAAGCTAGTGGAGGTGATGCAATTCCAGTTGAGCTCTTTCAAATCCTAAAAGACGATGCTGTGAAAGTGCTGCACTCAATATGTCAGCAAATTTGGAAAACTCAGCAGTGGCCACAGGACTGGAAAAGGTCAGTTTTCATTCCAATCCCAAAGAAAGGCAATGCCAAAGAATGCTCAAACTACCTCACAATTGCACTCATCTCACACGTTAGTAAAGTAATGCTCAAAATTCTCCAAGCCAGGCTTCAGCAATACATGAACCGTGAACTTCCTGATGTTCAAGCTGGTTTTAGGAAAGGCAGAGGAACCAGAGATCAAATTGCCAACATCTGCTAGATCATGGATAAAGCAAGAGAGTTCCAGAAAAACCTCTATTTCTGCTTTATTGACTATGCCAAAGCCTTTGACTGTGTGGATCACAATCAACTGTGGAAAATTCTGAAAGAGATGGGAATACCAGACCACCTGACCTGCCTCTTGAGAAACCTGTATGCAGGTCAGGAAGCAACAGTTAGAACTGGACATGGAACACAGACTGGTTCCAAATAGGGAAAGGAGTACGTCCAGGCTGTATATTGTCACCCTGCTTATTTCACTTCTATGCAGAGTACATCATGAGAAACACTGGGCTGGAGGAAGCAGAAGCTGGAATCAAGATTGCCAGGAGAAATATCAATAACCTCAGATATGCAGATGACACCACCCTTATGGCAGAAAGTGAAGAAGAACTAAAGAGCCTCTTGATGAAAGTGAAAGAGGAGAGTGAAAAGTTGGCTTAAAGCTCAACATTCAGAAAACAAAGATCATGACATCCAGTCCCATCAGTTCATGGCAAATAGATGGAGAAACAGTGGAAACAGTGTCAGACTTTATTTTGGGGGGCTCCAAAATCACTGCATAGTTACTGCAACCATGAGATTAAAAGACGCTTACTCCTTGGAAGAAAAGTTATGACTAACCTAGACAGCAAATTAAAAAGCAGAGACATTACTTTGCCAACAAAGGTCCGTCTAGTCAAGGCTATGGTTTTTCCAGTGGTCATGTATGGATGTCAGAGTTGGACTATAAAGAAAGCTGAGCGCTGAAGAATTGATGCTTTTGAACTGTGGTGTTGGAGAAGACTCTTGAGAGTCCCTTGGACTACAAGGAGATCCAACCAGTCCATCCTAAAGGAGATGAGTCCTGGGTGTTCATTGGAGGGACTGATGTTGAAGCTGAAACTCCAATACTTTGGCCACCTGATGCAGAGAGCTGACTCATTTGAAAAGACCCTGATGATGGGAAAGATTGAGGGCAGGAGGAGAAGGGGACAACAGAGGATGAGATGGTTGGATGGCATCACTGACTCAATGGACATGGGTTTGGGTGGACTCCAGGAATTGGTGATGGACAGAGAGGCCTGGCGTGCTGCGATTCATGGGGTTGCAAAGAGTCGGACACGACTGAGTGACTGAACTGAACTGAAGACATTGATGACCTTTGCAATATGTTTCCGTGGCATGGTATGGGAGGGGAAAGTCCTTGAGAACAACGATTGGGTGGAAAATGATGCTCAGAAGGGTCTGGTGGCTTAACCAAGGTGATGCAGCCAGCAATCTCTGTCATCATGTAGTGATCAAAGCTTATATCATAAGACTCCAAATTTGGCTTTCTTTCCACTTGTATTACTCAAAGAAGGTGGTTTAGTAGGTAAACATGACTCCGTGGCTTATGCTGAGTTAACTGAGGAAGGGAAGGAATGAAAAAACAAGAAAGGATGGGAGAGAGAGTGATGGGAACTATCCAGCAAGGGACAGAATGAGTCAAGAAGGGGATATAAAATCAACAAATACCTATTGGATGCCTAAGAGTTGGATGGGCTTCCCTGGTGGCTCAGTGGTAAAGAATCTGCCAATGCAGGAGACATGGATTCAGTCCCTGGGTGGGGAAAATCCTCTGGAAAGGGAAATGACAACCCACTTTAGTGGGTTGCCTGGGAAATCCCGTGGACAGAGAAGCCTGGCGGGCTATAGCCCATGGGATCACGAAGAGTCGGACACGACTTAGTGACTGAACAACACCACATCATGTGTTAAGCAGGTGGGAACTGTTGATGAAACAGACATAAGACATGGTTCCTCCTTCCAGGAACAAGATAAAAATACGTAAAAGATGTAAGGGCTAAACCAGTTGTTAAAGGCAATGGTAGAAGAGCCGTCACAAAGCAATATGTGATTTACTGTCTAGTGTACTATGGTATTTCATGAATGGATGGACTTCTTCAGACCTTTCCAAGGAAGGGTCACCCAGCAGAGGTAGAGGTCCAAACTGCCAGTTTCACGTAGTTGAACTGGCCCCCTGTCCATCATCAGGGGACACGTACTGAGGTTTCCTGAAATTGTGTGATAAGAATGGGGCTGCAGAATGGCAGGGTTCAGAACTGCTGGTCCATGATTAGGCTGTAGGCTGAGAGTGCTGTTCTCCACCTGGCTGAGGGGAGTATGGCAGAGGAATAGCAGAGGGAAACTAAGAGACAAAAAGACACAAAAACAGACACAGAGATATTATATCTGGAAAAAAGGAATGAAGAACACCTAGCACATAGTGGGGAGTCACTGGGTAAATGAACAGAAAATCCAGGGAGACACAGTCCACAGCATACAGGAAAGGCTGAGCCACATATTGGGAAAACTTCAGACTCGAACTTACCTCTTTTTATCTGTATACATTTAGACAAGGTTATTTAACTTTTCAGGGCTTCCTTTTCTGTGCCAGAAAGCCAGGGTTAGCAACACCTTCTTTGACAGCCTGTTGTGAGGCCTGAATGAGATAATACATACATAATATCCAGCACATGGTCTGATCCAAAGTCAATGCTCAATAAATATCATTTGCCAACAACAGTTCAAGGTGATTACAGACGGTCACCTTTTGCTGAAAAAGTGCAAATGTGTCATAACTATTAGAACAGGAAGCTTTGTAAGACCCTGGAAAAGTGGATAACAAATGTTATCATCCCTGCTTTATGCATGGAGAACCTTGGCTCTGAGTATCAGAATTCTACCAGAGAAATAAGCCATTTAGTGGGAGGATGGGAAGAGGAGGAAGCGAAGCCCTCCACAAAGATTCTTGAAGGCTGCCTTCCTTCCCTCCAACCTTCCAGCCAGCTTTCCAGCTTGCCAGCAGGTGGTGGGGTCAGGTTACACTCCTCTAACCCAGCCCTACCACTAGCCTTCACCGGGAGTTTGCAAGGATGCAGTGTAACCCTGGGCATTTATTTCTGAAAAAAATCAGGCAGCATTAAGAGAAAAAGCTCTGATCAGACCCAGCATTGGCTCTTTCTAAGAGCAGTTTGCGAATCAGATTCTCTTTGGCAAGCTTTCCCCACCTCCTTCACAACAGCTTGATAATAGTCCGCCCTGGTGGAATTTTCTCCCTCGGGACATTCCTGCAACTGAGTTTCAAAACACGAGCCAGCAGAGCCCAGAAACTGAGACAGCCTTCCGGTCTCATTAGCGTGCTGTTTCCCTGTTGTTCTGCTTTGCTATTGCGGTTTCTATGTGTGAATGTGATCACTTGTTAGAGTGGTCTATTTATATGGTTCTTTTCTTTTGTTTATTCCCATTACTCAGCACTCTAGAAATCAAGAGAAGTCAGTGCATCATGCTTATGATTCCTGGGGCCCTGGTTGCTAGGTGCGTGTGTGAAGACCTGGAGCTTGAGGGGGCGCTCAGTGTCTGAACCAGCGTGAAGCTGTCTCCTCCAACCTGTCCTCAGGCGCACGCACCAGGGACACTCGTTATGGCTGACTTGAGCATGTGCATCAGAAAGAGGCTCCTGGAGAATGCCAGAGTGTTGGGGTTGAATGGGAACCGCATGCACACGTGCACGATTGTGGTGCTTCAGAAAGGCCTGGCAGGGAGGAGAGGCCTAGAATATTAATGAAGTGTGGGACCTTCAAGGGGGTGTAGCAAACAGTAGGTGCTCAGCTACTTAGTGGTTGAAGGTGAAAAAATAGAACCAAACGACCAGGAGAATGGGCTTCCCTGGTGGCTCAGAGGTATAGAATCTGCCTCCAATGCAGGAGCAATGGGTTCTATCCCTGAGTCAGGAAGAGCCCCTGGAGAAGGGAATGGCAACCCACTCCACTCTTCTTGTCTGGAGAATTCCATGGGCAGAGGAGCCTCGACACCAGTTCATGGTATCGCAAAGGGTTGGACATGACTGAGTGACTAACACACACACATTCTACGAGAATGGGTCATATGCTAGGTTCTTAGGCCTGAGACTTGGAATGTATTTTCTTCTAGTCACCCCTGGGCCTTGGTTGAGCCCCGACTTCAGCAGGATAAGAAGTAGCTATCTTTTTATAATTTAAAGCTCTGAAAAGTAGGAAACAGGAATCACTCCTTCTCCCTTAGAACTCAATACATCATCCCTCATCCCTCATCAGGAAATTCTTCCCTCCTATATGAAGCAAGCTCATTTTCTCCGGATCCATCCTCAGAAGAGCTGGAGAGGTACATTTGCTGGCCCATTTCAAGGACCCTCCTAATGACTCATGTTGTGACCTTTTTTCCTCCATGATAGCTTGTCTCAGTTCCTTTGGTGTTTGTCAAGGATCTTACTAACTGGCTATTTACATCATCCTCTTGTCCCTTCCACAACTTCTGTCGAGAAATAATCAGGCTGTATATAATGAAAAGGCTGGAATGCTACTTGTCTTGTTTTATTCACACCAGTTTAGGATTAATAACAATGGCTAAATTCATACAGCACTGGGTTCATGTGTGCCAGGGTTCATGTGTTTGTATTATCTCACTTAATCTTTCAGCAGCTCTATAAGGAAGGTACTAATATTATCCACAAATAATAGCCAAGGAAAACCAGGCACAGAGAGGTTGGGGTACTTGCCCACAGTCACACTTGAGAGTGGCAGAGCCTGCCACTGTTTGAACTTGAAGTAGTCTAATGTTAGATTTGGCACCCCTGATAAACCTACCATGAGGTCTGTGTATGGGTGTCTGTTGTCACAGTTCCTCCCCATCACTCCCACTGGCCATTTGTGAACTTGCTTTTGCTTTCTTTTCTGGTCAATATTTTTCCATCTCTGAATGAGCTTTTTATTTTTCCTCTACCACTCATTTCCTTCATATACTTTGTACACAAATGTTTCTTGTTTATCTCCCGAGTGCGGGTTCTTTGGTATTAACGGTTGGAGTTCCAGCGGCATCTCCCAAAAGCTCTGGTGGCCTTAGTCTACTTTCCTCCTTTTCTCATCTCTTGCTTTTCCTTTACAACATATGAAACAAAGTAAAGAAGGATTTTCAGGGTGTGACATTGAAAGGCCCTCAGAAAGTATCTACCGACTCGTTCACTTACCCACAAAGACCCAAGTTTTACTCTAATTAAAACTTTCATTTCTCTCTACTCCTTGCTTTAATCTTAGTATCAGGTACATCATAGACAAGTGTTACTTGGCCATCTGTATCATTCTATGACTCAATTTTTTAGTCTGTAAAATGGAAATAGTATTACTACTCATCTCTTCCAGTTCTAGTGAGAACTAAAGGAGTTACTACATGTAAAGAGCTTAGACTGGTACCTGAATTAATAAATGTTGGTTTATTATTGTTATTTTTAATTCCACTTCATATTTCTTTATGAGTCAGTATTTCTAAATATTTGTCATATTAAGGTGGTTTTGAACAGGAACTGAAAAAATGAACTTCAATTGATCTTATGATGCTATCAGTGAATTAATAGAAGTTATTTGTATATTTTAGAAAGCACTATGAAGGCTTATCAGCCCTCTTCTCTACCCAGAGACTTTGGCAAGGTCAGGTCATACATTTTCCTTGGCTTCCAGATACCCTGAACATCGGATCATTACTGTTTCCCACTCTCATTCCTAAGACACTGTTGGAACTTGAGGGCATAGCCTAGACCTGTTCATCTTTTTATTGCCAGCTCTAAGTCCTAGATCTTCCTGGGTTGCAAAGATCCCCTGGAGAAGGGAAAAGCTATCCACTCCAGTATTCTGGCCTGGAGAATTCCATGCACCATATAGTCCATGGGGTTGCAAAGAGTCAGATGTGACTGGGTGATTTTCACTTTCAAGTCCTGGATCAGGAAGATTCTCTGGAGTAGGAGATGGCAACGCACTCCAGTATCGCCTGAGAAATCCCATGGACAGAGGAGCCTGGTGTGCTACAGTCCCTGGGGTCACAAGAATTGGACATTACTCAGTGCACGTGTACACACATGCACAGGGATGCAGAAGGTATTCAGCACAGATTTGTTGTTGAATAAAAGAACATAATATGTTTGTATTCTTCCCTCCCCAACTTTCTACTATGGTTCACCAACTTCTAATATATAATATACATTTTCCTGGCTTGACTTTTTACCATAGAGTTGAAAACAAAAATATAAACTGTTAAATGCAGATAGGTGGCTTGCATAGAGACCACAAAAAGGAAAATGGAAGCAAAAATCAATCAGAAGTCTCCAATGCTATCAAGGGAAGAAGGTAGTCCAAGTATGGCCAGATAATGTCAGCTTTTTAAGTAGCCCTAATCCTAGAGAAACAGGACAGAGCAGGTGGTTGAGAGCAGTCAGCTATGTAGTTGGACACACCTGGGTGTGGATGAGTACATTGACCTAGATCTCTAAGCTTCTGTTTTACCGCCAAAAATGAGGTGATAACTGGTAGCCTTCTCCTAGGACTCCTGCAAAGTCTCAGATCATTTCTGTCCAGTGCCTGGCACATTGAGAGGCCTTGATAAGTATTAGCTGTAGAAGGGAGGCTGGCCTGCCACAGTCCCCACACTCACCCCAGGCAGGTAGAATGGTTTCTTGAGACCATTCCATGCCCTTTATTCTAATTTTTTTAAAAAATTCTATTACTTATTTTTGGCTGTGCTGGCTTTTGGTTGCTGTGCATGGACTTTCTCTAGTTGCAGAGAGCAGGGACTACTTTTCAGCTGTGGTGTGCGGGCTTCTCGTTGGAGTGTCTTCT
The DNA here is from genome assembly GCF_016772045.2 of Ovis aries. Lineage (NCBI taxonomy): Eukaryota > Metazoa > Chordata > Mammalia > Artiodactyla > Bovidae > Ovis > Ovis aries. The sequence continues at coordinate 98,551,889 of NC_056054.1, read as the reverse complement.
CTTGTTGCAAAGCACTGGCTGTAGGGCGTGTGGGCTTCAGTAGCTGATGCTCTCAGGCTTAGCTGCCCCAAGGCATATGGAATCTTCCTGGACCAGGGATCGAACCTGTGTCCTCTGCACTGGCAGGTGAATTCTTAAGCACTGAACCACCAGGGAAGTCCCATGCCCTTTATTCTAAATCTGTGGTCACAAAGTGTTTATTCCCTTATGGGACTCGACAGTGAATTCTAGGGATTGGAGAAGGATCTCTCCTTTTCTATGTGAATGTGTTTGCATTCTGGTTTATCAGTCATTTCTAAAAGGAATTTCTTACTTGAGGCTTGAACCTGTACTGACAGAGTTCAGCGCAATTCTTGGACTTGTGGTGACTTTCCCTCGCCCCTTCGTATAACTCAGACGAGATGTGGCTACGTGGAGAGAGCCTGTCAGAAAGAGCTGAGCATCTCTCACCACATAGAGAGCAACAGCAGTAATTTTCATCATGACCATCACCATCATAGTAGGTTAATAGGGCACGAGTACATTAAGGACAAATGTGAGCCATAAATATAAGAATAATAATTTAAAAGAAATAAGATCATTTATTTTAACTCTACTCCCTACTCTCCTGAGCTTTGTTGAAATTATACAACCAAACAAGCAGCAGGCAGACACCCAGTTGAATATGGTTACCAGAAAAAACTCCCTGCCTTTACCTTGTGATTGGCTGAGCGTCTCCTGAGGGCCAAGAGCTTTTTAAGCAGCTGGTGCAAATGGATGCCTTTCTGAAATTAACCAGTTGATGAACGTCACAGGCAGCAGGCTCCATTCCAGGGTTGGGCCAGGACTGGCACTCCGGCTCAAACTGCCTGTTTCCCTCACAGCCTCCAGGGTCTATGACTAACGAGGAGATGAATGGTCCAGGGCGGGTGGAGTGGGATGGGGCTCAGGGGCAGTTTGAAGGGAACTGTAAGATGTTCACCCCTTGCGGGCAGGTGCTTCTCTCTCCTGTGCATCCTTGGATCTATGCAATCCCTTCTGAGACCACAATTTCTGGAGATTGGTTCACATAAGGTCTCAGTCCAGGAGGTTTATGTATATGGTATAACGGCCATGTCTTGGCTCAGGTACTTACTTTGCGAACTTCTGCAGTTACTACCCACCCTGAGTTTGAGTTTTCTTATCTACTTATGGAGAAACTAAGAGCTGCTTCACATGCGCGTTAAGTGATACATATGCTTCACACCACCCGGAATGTACCGCATGTGCGTGTGTGCTTAGTTGCTCTGTTGTGTCTGACTCTTTGAGACCCTATGGACTGTAGCACATCAGGCTCCTCTGTCCATGGGATTCTCCAGGCAAGAATACTGGAGTGGGTTGCCATTCCCTTCTCCAGGGGATCTTCCCGACCCAGGATCAAATCCATTTCTCCTGCCTTGCAGGCGGATTCTTTACCATCTGAGCCATCAGGGAAGCCCTGGAATGTACTGGGCACTCAGTAAGTGGTAGGTTACTGATGATGGTGATGATATTGCTTAGAATTATTACTACTGTTATTGAAGAAGTTGAGGTCAGCTAACTTCAGCTATCACAGACTGAATGTGCTATTGGCAGAGACCTTCTTTTTGGATTCATCTCCTCCTGGGTGCTCTTCTAAAATATGGATTTGAGTTTTGCATATACTGAGGTATTAGTAATGCATTTTAGTCACATATCTTGGTGTATTTAATTCCTTCTTGACATGAAAGAGGTGAGAGGTTATAAGACTAGCTTTATTGATATCATGATTTTGCCAAAGGTTGGACCCATGCCTGAGAGCCACTAAAATGAGTCTGGTATAAAGCTATATTTTAAAAATGGGTCTGGGGACTCCCCTGGTGGTCCAGCGGTTAAGACTCCGTATTCCCAAGGCAGGGGCCTGGGTTCGATTCATGATTAGGGAACCGGCTCCCATATGCCACTACTAAGACCCAACACAACTAAACAAATTAAAAAAAAAAAAAAGACTGCTGACATGAGTCTGGTAACTGTGTGTCCCTTGAATTAGCGATTGGAATGGGATCTACACAGGCAATGCTCTGTAGTCCTGGTTGTTCTGTCCTTACAGAGCAACTGGATTGGACCAGGAGGCTGGACTGGTCCTAGATCTCCCACCCTCAACTTGGCTTTGGCTAAGTCTCTCTTTGGACCTCAATCTCCTCAATTGCAAAATGAGAGGGTTGCATTTTATAGGTGACAGACACCAGGAGTGAGAAAGTAGAGTGCTTAGAATAACAGACAGAGATGAGCCCAGGCCAAAGTTGCTAAAGAGAGAAGCACAGGGCTGGTAAATCTGTTATGAAGAGTAATTCCTGGTCCCCAGAGGACTGGCACTCCGGAAATGAGACTCAACATCTCCGGGTCCACCTTGGGAATGTCATAGCCCACTGCTGGGTGGGCAAAGCTGTGTGTAGCTTAAAGAGGCAAAGGTTTCATAAGGCTAAACAGCCACAAGGAGAGGGAATTAGATTTCAAAGCCTTTGCATTTGGCCCACTGTTTAGCCACAAGCTGCACCTGTCTTCCTTTTTCTATTAACACAGGCTGCCCCTCAAACACCTATTGACTGTTCATTAATGGCCAGCAAGTCAGCCAACCTGCTAGTACTAACTACTGTTCACAGCCCAAGAATTTGTGCAGTAAGTTGTATTCTTCTTAGGGGTTGTTAGCATACATATCCCAAGGCCAATTGTTGAGCCTGGCAAGGTGATCTTTTACGTGTTTACTTACTATTCTGGCCACAAGGTTCTGTAGCCTAGAAAAATCCTTAATGAAAATAGTTATATAAACAAACCGTTGATCAGCGTAGGCATAGTTTTAGGAACACTGCTGGACATCAGCTGGTTGGTGGACATTTGTTATGACAAGTCAGTCCATCTAGGACTCCCGTGTTCTTTCAGGTCTTGACCTTGGCCATGGTGCAGTTATGATGTGCCCTGGACCTCTTCCCAAGTCCAATTCCTCTGTATGTTGCTCAGTGATATGGGAATAGGAGACCTGAATCAGAAAACCTGGTTCCTATGCCTGCCCTGCTGTTTTCCTGCTGTGTGACAGGGCAACCAGATATCGCCTCTGAGCCTCAGCTGTCTCATCTATAAAATGGGTAAGAAACAATACTCTCCCAGGCTGATTGTGAAGGTCAATCAGTGTTACCTGCTTGGGGCGGGGGGTGGGGGGGGGGGGGGGCGTGGGGTGGGGAAACACAACACATTGCAAACTGTAGGGTTCTGTGAAACCGTGAGCTCTGTGAGGCTTGATTGGTGATTCTCTCTCTCTCTTTGTTTTTCTGGTATGTATAATATCTCATACAATGATTCGCAACCACAGAAGAATTATCCAGAGAGCTTTTAAAGAATACCAAGGCCTGGGCTCCACTCCCAGATATTCTTACTTAATTGGTTTCGGGTGGAGCCCCGGCATTGGTATTTTAAAAAGTTCCCAGGTGATTCTAATGTGTCAGCCAAGGTTGAGATCTACATTTGGCTCAGCTGGAGGCTCAGTTCTGGTGGGTGAATGAATGATTCGTATTCCGACTTCCTCTCCCTGCCCCTTCGGAGGAGTGTGCTTTACACCGGATGGAAGGGTGCTTCCTGTGTTGGGTTACATTCAGGTGCCTGGCTATTTCTAGAACTGCTTTGTGAGAGCATCTGGACGGTCATGTTCAGAAGATGCTCACAATGACTAATGTGCCGGTGGGCAGCACCCCTGAAGCCCAGGGCAGGGGTTGCCTTGCAGCTGCTGCACTTGGCCACTGGGCTAGCATCTTTACCTGGCGGTTGGCCAGGTGGGGAATAGAGGGGCGGGGGGCGGAAGTGAGCTGGGATTCCCTGGCCTCCAATATACTCTGGTCAATTAAGTCTGGCCAGCCTTTGGCTGTGTTAAATGCTTTAGGAAGTTCCTGGAGTCTTTCCCATTGTTTACCTTGTGGAGACACTTCCATCAGGTTTTTTTAAATAGAACAATCCAACATGAAATTAATTTCCTGGGTGAGCTGGTAGTGAAGCACACTGGTGTTACAACTCCAACTTCAGATTTTTCACTTCAACTTTTGATCCTACTTCCTTCCAGGAAGTATTCTTTTATAGAATTCAATCAGGCTTAGAGTGTGTGTGTGTGTGTCTTTGTCTTTTTCTTTCTCTTATATACCAAATTCACCATGATTCAGCACCTCAGATTTCCTGCACAGAGATGTGTAGGGATTCCTTCTTTCTTTTCCTGCCTCCTCGCTAGTCACTTTCCCCAGAATTCCTTTCTGATCCCCTCAGAAGTTTCCTTCGGAACTCCCAATAGCCTTCTTTTTATGGCATTTTCCACGTTCTTGTGTTTTTGCCTTATAAGCACCTTAAAGAAAAGGGGACACAGTGAAGAGGCAGAGCTGAGCTTAAATTCCAGCTTTGCTAGAACTCTGACAAGTTACTTAACTTCTCTGAACCTCAGTTTCTAAAATCAAGCCAATGAGGCCTGACTCTTAGGTCTCGGGACTATTGTGGGAATACATGCAGAAAGATAAATTGTGGGGATAAATGGAATAAGATAAATGATGTGACAAAGGCAATACCTGGAGCAGAATGGTTCAGAGATTTATGGTGAGGGCAGGGTGTGTGTGTGTGTGTGTGTGTGTGTGTCTGTCTCTGTCTGTCTGTCTGTCTGTCTCCTCAGCACACTCCTTTGCCCATTAGAAGTCCTCTACAAACATTCACTGACTGGGGGTGGATGAAGGGACCTGGAGATCCAAATCCTAGGACATTGGCAAGGAAGCCGCTTTATTTACCCCAGCTCCTTGTTTAAGATACACCTCCTACAGTTTTGTTTGTTTTTAAGTGATACTCAGTGCCCTTTATACACATCACCATGCGGCAGAGTATTGTCACCAGATGGAATCATTTGGATTCATCACTAAAAGCTGCTTCATGAAGCTGAGCGAGTTCCGAGAGGAACCAGGGCCCCAGCTACAAGGGGAAAGCCTGACCAGTGTTGACTAAATGCCACACCTCTCACCTCTGCTAACTTACTGACGTAGTTTGATCCACAGCATGGCAGAAGCACTGTCACCCACAAAACACGAGGACACAGAGGTTCAGACAAGTTAGGAAATTTGACCAAGTACCCAAAACAAGGCACAGGAGATTCTTGGCTCTAAAATCCAGGTACTTGCTGTCACATTACTCTGGATTTTGAATCAGAGGACCTGTGACGGAATTGTGGTTCTGCCACTCACCGCCTGGGTGGCCTTGGGAGCACCACTTAATCTTTCCGAGGCTCCAGTTTCCTCCACCTAAAGGGAGATTGGACCACTAGGTGATGGCCGTCTGTGCCTGTCACTGCTAGTCTCTGCAGCCCTCTAGTGGTGCTTTGCAGGTCACGGAGTGGTGCCTTACCTTTCATCACCACAGTCCCAAAGGGCTGATGCAGACTCTCAGGGCTCCTGGGAGCCAGACACCCTCTTGATATTCATTTATGACCAAGATAAATGGGGTTCAGAGGAGCCTTAGCGATAGAGATGAACAGCCTGATTCCCAGAAGTTTTGTTTTTAAAACTTTTGGTCCTATTGGTTCTATGCTGCACCTAGAACTCTCACTCTTGAATGATAAATGAAAGCCTCAAATATGGATTGAAATTTTAAGTTTAAAATTATTTGTGGAATAGATATACTCCTGACCTTGTTTGCAGTCCACTGACTCTAATGCCATCAGGCCACTTTGGCTGTTGGAGGTTGTGTTGAGGGGACGCTGTGCTGGGGGTCCTCACGTGTAGGTATAAGCTTTGACTCTGCTCTGTATGTACCAGCTGTGTGACATCACTGGTCTCTCACCTCTCTGCACACCAAACTCTTCACTAATAAAATGAGGGGGTTGGTGGCAGAGCTTTTGCGAAGTCTGATATGTTATGCTAGTGCCTGGAGTTGCTTTTTCTTTAGAATGGTAGATTTTTAACATTCCATCCAGTCATTTACTTTGCTATTCTTGCTGATGGAAAAATGCTGTTCTGGGATAGAGGGTGTTCAGTTCAGTTCAGTCTCTCAGTCATGTCCGACTCTTTGCAACCCCATGAACTGCAGCACGCCAGGCCTCCTTGTTCATCATCAACTCCCGGAGTCCACCCAAACGCATGTCCATTGAGTTGGTGATGCCATCCAACCATCTCATCCTCTGTCGTCCCCTTCTCCTCCTGCCTTCAATCTTTCCCAGCATCAGGGTCTTTTCAAATGAGTCAGCTCTTTGCATCAGGTGGCCAAAGTATTGGAGTTTCAGCTTCAAAATCAATCCTACCAGTGAACACCCAGGACTGATCTCCTTTAGGTTAGGTAAAGATATTATCTGAAGCTATGAAGCTGGCTAAGGTCAACAAACATGATCTTATGAAGCGTCTACATGCTGATGACTCTTAGATCTCCAACTGGGCTTCTTCTCTGAGATCCAGACTTAGAATCTAAGTGTCTGTTCCATTTGGAAATCTAACAGCTATTCAGGCCTTTCATGGCCAAATAGAGCTATTGATTTCCCACTCCCAAATATATTCATTCACCCACCCAGCCTTCCTCACCTCAGCACATGCTATCATCTCTACGTAGTTGTTCTGGGAGCCCTATTAGATTCCTTTCTTTCACTCATTCCCACATCTAGTTCTTCAATAAACCCTTCATCTCTACCTACAAGGTAAATCTCAAAGTTGACATTTCTCCCATCTTCACTGTCTGCTGCAGCACATTACCCCCTTGACACCTAGATGACAGCCATGGCCTCTTAACTGGTCTTTGGTGCCTACTCTTTCCCTTCTAATCCATCCTCCACGGTGATCATTCAGAAGAGAAGAGCAGATTGCATCACCCCCTTGCTTAAGTTCCTCTAGTGGTTTTGCCTTTGCATGTACAGTCAGATCCAAATGCCTTATCATGGTCTACCAGGCACTTGCCGGTCCCACCCTGCCACTCTTGCCAGCCTCCTTTTCTTCTGATTGCTCCTCACTCACCTCATGTTGCTCTGGCCACCCTGGCCTTCCCTCTTCCCTAAGATTTCAAAGTCCTTCTCGTCTCAGGACCTATCTGTTCTTTTTTATTAATTACTTTTTATTTTCAGTTGCATTGGTCTTTGTTGCTGTGAATGGGGTTTCTCTAGTCGTGGCGAGTGGGAGTGACTCTTCATTGCAGTGAATGGGCTGCTCATCATGGCGGCTTCTCTTGCTGCGCAGCACAGGCTCTAGACACACAGGCTTCAGTGCAGCACATGAGCTCAGTAGTTAACCGCTCATGGGCTCTAGAGTGCAGGTTCAATAGCTGTGGTGCATGGGCTTAGCTGCCTCACAGCATGTGGAATCTCCCTGGACCAAGGATTGAACCCATGTCCCCTACACTGGCAGGTGGATTCTTATCTACTCTACCAGCAGGGGAAGTCCTCAGGATCGATTCTGAACTTTCTGCCTGAAATGCTCTTCTCTTAGAGCTTGGCCTCTTTTCCTCTTTTTCTTTACCAGTATCACCTCCTCTTGCAATCGTGACTCCTCTAAGGGGCCATCCCTAGTCTAACTGGAGTAGCACCTTAGTCACACTGCTATTTTTAACATACTTTTCTAGCCATTACTCATGTATGATATTTATTTGTTTAGGAGTTATCAGAACCCTTCACCCTAGAATATAACCTCCTTTAGGGCAGAAAATGTATTTCTCTTGTTCATCGCTGATTCTCTTGAGCCTTGAATTGTGCCTGAAACATGCTTTTGTCATCCAGAGGAAAACATTTTTCTGATCATGTCACCTTGGTTGCATTCTCTAGTCCTAGTTGAACACAGTGCTCAAGAAAACCTGTAGGTGTGATTTATTTCCCCCTCTCATGGGTGGGGGTATAAAGAAACTGAATGCAAATAAATGCTGTTTGGGGCCAGCAGAGATGGAGGCAATGAGAGAAAGTATATATATATGTGTTGGGTGGTGAGTGGGTGTGTATTGACATGTGCCTGCATGTGTGTTGGAGAGCAGGATTTCATTTTATAGTTGAGCATGGTAAATGATTTTCAGTTACATTTTCTACGATTCTGAGCCCAACTTGGTGGAAATAAAGCAGCAGGTGGCAGCAGGAGAGTATTACTACATTTTCTTAGCACTTAAAAGCACTTTTCCAGTGGATGAGAGGCTTTACAAAATGGACAATTAGACACAGCCTCTGCACAAACAGCTTGCAATCTATAGATGGGTTGGTTGTCATTATATAAAATCTGTATCTTCATTACCAAAAACACATGTGCTGAATGTCCTTCTTTGCAGGACATTAGGTAAAGGCTGCAGAGTCTTCAACCAGAGTGGACCTTGCATTGTGGCGATTACAGCAGAAAACAAAAAATAAAGGAAATATAGATGGTTGCATGAGCCCTGAACAAGTTAGGAAGTGATCATGTATTGCAATTATTTGTCTACTTGTTTTACAGTTTACTGTTTCCTTCTTCAGACTAAAAATCCCTTGAGGGCAGGGACTGTTTTCTTTCTTATCCTTGAGGGCAGGTCTTTTGTATCTTGGAATCCTGAAACACTTAGCAAAGAGCCTATCACAAAAATGAAGCTTAATGAATGTTTGATGAAAGCATGAAAAGAAGAGTTTAAAAAAACAAGACAGAAAAAAACCCCCAGTATTTGTTACTATGTAGAAAGAAATTAGGAGCATGTCTTATATAAAATATTTGAGTTGGCACGCTCTTAATCCCAGTTTATGGTCATATTCATCTTCCTTTTCTGCTCTTCAAGAAAAGTCAAGAATCCTTCCATGCCTCACTTCAGTGGAATATTAGCCATTGAGAGCTCTTTAGACCAGGAAATCTGATTGAATGGGTGAGCTTACTATTTAGAGAAAACCCTTAAGACATATTCCCATTAAGCTGATTAGCATTGCCCACTATTTTTATAGCTGAAAAGCATCTCTGTGGACCTAGAGACCATGTTCTGTGTTTTATAATCTCCAACATCTTAGGCTCTGTATTGTCACCCAAGCAATGAAAGGCAAGAGCCATGTCTTACCACTCAGTACTAGAGCTTCTCTTGAGATGAAGAGAAGCTCACCATGCCACCAAGCTTTTCCATGCCAGCCCACCTCTCCTGCCCCACAACAGAGGGGACCTGGAGCAATTTCTCCCTCCTAGGGTGGCAGGATGGTGGGATGGGAAGAAGAAGACTGGTAGGCATCAGAAAGTGGAAAGGCAGAAAGGAAGAGCACCCCAGGCCAGGGCCAGCTATGGCACAGGGGCAGGGAGGAGGAGAGCTCTCTGGAGAAGGGACTTGCAGTGTCTCAGGCAGGTTAATACAGCGGGGACAGTTTTCTCTAGGTCAGACTAGCTGAACCTGCGCATGCAAGTTAGACCTCAGATTAGGTTAGGGTTATGTTGAAGTTCCTTCCAAAGCATAAATTCTAAGGAGAAGTCATTCTTATATATCTTCTCTATATATCAAATCCAGTATCTGCTACCAATCCAGGGATTTCTGAATCTTAATTTCCTTTAAGAGAGGGAAAGTCTTTCCTTCTTCAATGATAGATTAAAAGGTTTAAATGGAAGCAGCACATTTGTGTGAATGAATGTCAATGTATACCTGATAGTCAGCTCCTTTCCTATTTTGTTTGAGGGGAGAGGAGAAAACCATAGAAAAGTAAGGGCTGGAGACCAGCCAAGGGCTGTTTGTTTGTTTTTTTTTCCCCTTCATTCTCATGCAGAGAAGATAAGCTGCTGGACTAACTTTACAAAGATCAATATAGGCATTTTAGCAGCTTGTAATCTCTGTTTTTCCCATGATGTGTTCCATGTTTATGATAACCTCTAAAAAGTAATATAAATGTATTCTGAATTATAGATAACTATCTTAAAGACTAAATATGGCCTCCAATTTTTGGTGTCCCAGTTTGTGTCTGTTTCTGATCATATTCCTGTCACATGAAGGACAAATAACATCTCCACCTCATCTGTAGATGAAAGTTTTGTATTGGTTCAAGAAAGTGAAACTGCTGGGAGAATTGTCATCACTATTGTGTGACAGAGAAGAGAAATGTCATACTTGAAAGAATCTGTGCACGTCAGTGAGTACGGCATGTGTATGGTATTAATATTTAAAGTGTTTTACTTGTATTTTCTTTGTTCATACCAACATGCTGCAGTTCAACAGGAAGAAATAAAGTGCAATAATTAATTTTTTGCTTAAAAGATTAAAAAAAAATTACAATGTTTTATTTGGAAGGGGGGCACCCATTAAATTGAGTCACTCACCCATCAGACAGTAATGAATCCACCTGCAAGGTGGGAGAACTGGGTTCGATCCCTGGGTTGGGAGGATCCCCTGGAGAAGGGAATGGCTACCCACTCCTGGAGAATTCCATGGACAAAGGAGCCTGGCAGGCTACAGTCCATGGGGTTGCAAAGAGTCAGACATGACTGAATGACTTTCACTTCATTTCACCCCAAAACAAATCTATGGTTAAATGAGCTCCTTTTTTTTTAATAAAGAAAATTATCAGCAATGATATGACAATGATTTAAATGCACATCCATTGTGCACAAAATCGAAAGAATCAAGTCAATAAGATGTTACATTTTTATCAATAAACTCTGCATTGGTGATTTTGCTTAAACAAAATAGTATTACATGTCACATTAACTTAATGAGGTCAATCTGAATTTTATTGGTATGCCTATATTTAATTTGTAAATTGATTTGATTTTATGGTTGCTTATATAAGAGGTTTTATGGTTGCTCCTATAAGTATAAGGAGTGGAGTTTACGTTTAGTTTCATGATTGTACCTGTTTACATTTTATCCTCTTTTACCTGTTTTACTCCTTCCCCGCCCGTTTCCTCTGCCCCTTCTCTCTGGTAGCCACTACGCTATTCTCTCTCTGTGTTTTGTCTTGTTTATTGTTTGTTTTTTCTGTTCCACACATGAGTGAAATCTTGTGGTGTTTGTCTTTCTCCATCTCAATCAGCTAATTATTTTTGAAGGTGAATGTTATACTTTATGACACTTATAAAATAAATGTTATACTTTATTATACAGATAATTTAACACTTATTCCACTTGGATCACATATCTTTGATTATAGGTCTTTTCAGTTTCATTAGCCATTAACAGCAAATATCTAAAACTTAGATCTTAGAGACAGTATGTCAGAAAGTATTAAATCAAAAATTTCCAAATCAGAACAGACTTGTGGTTGCCAAGGGGGAGCGGGGTTTGGAGAGGGGTGGATTGGGAGTTTGGGGTTAGCAGATGCAAACCATTATATATAGGATGTGTAAACAACAAGGTCTCACTGTATAGCACAGGGAACTCTATTCAAGATCCCATGATAAACCATAATGGAAAAGAGTATGAAAAAGTTTATTCAGATATATGTGTGTGTGTGTGTGTGTATATATATGAATCACTTTGCTATACAGCAGAAACTAATACAACATTGTAAATCAACTATACTTCAATAAAATAATTATTTTAAGTTTCTAAATCAATGAGGCATATTCAATAATATTGCTGCACTAAAAATAACTCATTATTGTAAATTTTATAAGTATTTGAGAGTGAGCATAAAGGTTTTTGCTTTTAATACTTAAAAAACTATTTAAAAGTTTTAATTTTTAGAACTTGTGATATTGGAGTATAGGTATCAATCAGCTAATTTTTAATGCTTTCAGTTTCTCTCTTCCTATTCTCTCATAAGCTCACTCCAATCATTTTTCCACGCTGACGATTCCACCAAACCTTTTTCTTGTCAAGATCACCAGTGACTTTCTCCTGGCTAGACTCAATGGGCGCATCTCAGCCTTCCATCTCCTTTGACCTGTCTGCAGCATCTGACATTACTGATCATTTTTTCCTGCTGGAAACACTTTGCACGCTTGGTTTCATGGTCTACACACTTTTAGCTTTCTTTCTATCTCACTGGCTGCTCCTTCTCAATTACTTTGGCTTGTTCCTCCTCTCCCTCCAAACTTCTTAAATTCGACATGCTCCAAAGTTCAGGTTTTGCACAACTACTCTTCTAATTCCCCTGGTATATCATCTAGGCTTTTTTAAAAAAATTAGGTGTAATTTATATATAATATTACCTAGTGTTACAGTTTTAAAATTTCACCCAAATGCTGTTGAATTTCTATAGCCCAGGCTATAGAAAAAAAAAAAAAAAGTATATGTTACTTTTTTTTTTTTCTCCTTCTCATTTGGCTATAGCCCAGGCCTTTCTCTTGAGCTTCAAGATTTTATACCCAAATGGCTACTTAACATCTCCACTTGTTATCTGTGCACAAGTGTCACAAATGTGACCAAACCAAGCATCAGACCTTATGTGGTAAAGGCTGTACTGCACTGCCCACATCCCCCTTCAGGACTGAGGCCCCTGAGAATTGCTCTCTGCTGAAAGGAGCTGTCTTGCCTACGGTAACACCCCTACTGGGGGCAGCTCCCATCCAACACCTAAGAGGCCTGGTCCCCTCACCTCAACTGGAGACAAGGCTTATGAGTCTTTCCAGCTCCGCATGGGATCAACTGGAACCTCTGTCAAAGCTGGATCATAGTTCAGCTTTTATGTCTGCCTATTTCTACTTTGGGTGTTCCAGAGAGCAGTCTTGGGCACAGCAATCTGTCTCAGATCTGTTTCTTGGGGAACATGCCTCAGATAGTGAATACTGAGAATGGTCCTTACAGATTGATAATTGCCTTAAATGTAAATAGATTTTGGTTGGTACATTTAATCCATTTACACGTATGCTCTTCCACTTACCACATCACTTTGCTGCTGCTGCTGCTGCTAAGTCGCTCAGTCATGTCCGACTCTGTGTGAACCCATGGACTGCAGCCTACCAGGCTCCTCCGTCCATGGGAGTTTCCAGGCAAGAGTACCAGAGTGGGGTGCCATTGCCTTCTCCACATCACTCTGCATGATCCCCCAAATTGTATGTAATCATTTTATATTGTCAGATTAATCGTGTTCCCATTATAACTTGCAGTTATAATGATCTTTTATATTTTTTGTCTAGCTATTGATTATGAAAACTGATAAACATCTTTTATTATTGTGATTATGTAACTGTTTTGTAACTCACTCAATTGGTCAACAGAAAAATAATAGAATTGCATATCACCCAAACTACCATTTAATAGAAAAACCTATAATCACTTTAAAAAATCCAGATGCATATCAGAATGATCTTGGAGATTTTTGAAAAATACAAATGCCCAGGTGTTGCTTTTTTTCTCCAGAGCTCCAGATATGTTTCTGATGAGCAGCCATGTTTAAAAACAGCTCGACTTTACAAGCATGGTCCTAGGGAACAGAATTTTTAAAAAGCGTTTTGGAACTGGATCACCAGGCTGTTGACTGGAAATGAAAGCCTCATCACTAGCAGTGGGTGGGATACTCATAGTTCTTGGTTTTCTGTTGTGTTTTTAAAATGATGCAGTGTTTTATTATCATCAATTGTTCTATTAACAGTTGAGAGGGGTGTTGATATCTCTACTATAATATTGGGTTTATATGTTTATCCATTCAACTCTATCATTTTTTCCATGTTCTGCTATTAAGTGCATGCACATGTAGGCTTGGTATAGCTTCTTGAGAATTATCCTTTTTATCATTATAAATACTCCTGGATGTATATTTTATTCTGAGTAAGAATTTTGTTTCTTTGTATACTTTGCTTCACTTTGACTAGGTCAGCGATCTATATATGTGTATTTTCAGTTATTCAGTTATTTCCAACCCTTTGTGACCCTATGGACTGCAGCCCATATGAGTCAATAAACTTTATTTTCGGTCTCAACCATATTTGCGATAAGTTTCTTTTCTCCTCCCTTGTTCAGGACCCCATTTAGTTATATCTTTTCTGAAGCTTCTGAAGACAAGATTTGTTATCACCTCTGGCAATCATACTGAGCATGGAATCCATTGCGCACATATTGCGTGCATCCTAATTTTATTGAGCATGATTACATGTATTTGTTTTACTTGTGGGTTGGCTGCTCTTGGGTTAGTCATCAGTTGTCCAAAATAGGTAGAAGGTGGGATCATGTGATATAATATGACTGTCCAGGGATATTCCTTGATTAGGGCCTATGGATGTACCACTCCCTTGATGAGAAGTAGAGAACATACACACCATTGATGACAAAATGTAACGTAAGCCTAAAATATAATCCTCCTGATTTTTTAAGGTTTATCCCTGTTGTTGCATATATCTCTGGTTCATATCTTGTTTAATATTGCATTGTATGAATATACTGCAATTTATCCATTTTCTGTAGACATACATATGGAACCCTATTGCTTTTCAAACTGATATTTATTATTATTATTATTATTTTTATTTTTTTTCAGGCTGATATTTAAAATGTTTGTTTATGCTGTCATCAAACAGATACAATTTTGAAGTCATGCTTGTAGGAAAATTACTAAATCTATATATTTCTCTTCCTCTTTCTTTCTCCCTTCTCTCCCTTTCTTTCTCTTTCTCTCCTTCCCTTCTTCTCATGATTTCAGTCAGCATACCTCTTGAATATCCAGATAGTTTTGTTTGTTTGATGGCATTTGAAGTTGATTAATCTTTCCCCAGAGAAAATACACTTGGTAGTTCAAAATAAAATAATTAAGAGTATCCTGTAACTTGAGACACTTTGCAAATATCCTTTTTTTCTAATTGAGTGTTGCAAGAAATGAAAAGATATCCATAAAATGCTTGTACACAAATATTTATAGTAGTTTATTCATAATAGACTCAATTGGAACTGATCCAAATTTCTATCAACAAAGTGAATGAATAAACTTGGTATATTTCTAAAATGGAATACTAATTGTAATTTTAAAATAGCAATTATTATGCACAGAATCTCAAAAATTTTGATCATATTTGAAAGATCCATATTTACATGTCCGCCTTCAACAGTCTGTGAAAGTAAAGGAAGGCATAAAGGGGAATGTGTTGGGGTAAGGTGTAAGGCCCGGCTATATTAAAATGGAAATTACAGTCTCTTTGAGGTAGGAACATCTGAGGTAAGATCTTAAAATGAGAAAGGCTGGAGACAGAGGCAGGAAACAGATTATGTACAGTTCTACAACCTATGGAAAGAAATATACTTTAATAATCAATTAGATGGGATATCATGTATATGTTTATTCTATATAAATATATATTAATATTTTATTTATAAATTTATATCAACACACTATATATTTATAGACAAATATATTAACAATTGTGTAAATTATATAGGTATAGTTTACTTATTATATATTAGGGTAATATATAATATATGTAGAATAAAACATAAATACATTTGTTATTAATTTATATATCATATATTGGGATATAACATATTTTAAATCAGTTCAGTTGCTTAGTCGTGTCCAGCTGTTTGCGATCCCATGGACTGCAGCATGCCAGGCTTCCCTGTCCATCACCAACTCCTGGTGATGCCATCCAACCATCTCATCCTCTGTCATCCCCTTCTCCCACCTTCAATCTTTCCCAGCATCAGGGTCTTTTCAGTTGAGTAAGTTCTTCTCATCAGGTGGCCAATGGATTGGAGTTTCAGCTTCAGCACCAGTCCTTCCAATAAATATTCAGGACTGATTTCCTTTAGGATTGACTGGTTGGATCTCCTTGTAGTCCAAGGGACTTTCAAGAGTCTTCTCCAACACCACAGTCCAAAAGCATCAATTCTTCAGCGTTCAGCTTTCTTTATAGTCCAACTCTCACACCCATACATGACTGCTGGAAAAACCATAGCCTTGACTAGACGGACCTTTGTTGGCAAAGTAATGTCTCTGCTTTTTAATGTGCTGTCTAGGTTGGTCATAGCTTTTCTTCCAAGGAGCAAGCATCTTTAATTTCATGGCTGCAATCACCATCTGCAGTGATTTTGGAGTCACCCCCCCAAATAAAGTCTCTCACTGTTCCCATTGTTTCCCTATCTATTTGCCATGAATTGATGGGACCAGATGCCACGATCTTAGTTTTTTGAATGTTGAGTTTTAAGCTAACATTTTCACTCTCCTCTTTCACTCTCATCAAGAGGCTCTTCAGTTCCTCTTCGCTTTCTGCCATAAGGGTGGTGTCATCTGCATATCTCAGGTTATTGATATTTCTCCTGGCAATCTTGATCCCAGCTTGTGCTTCCTCTAGCCCAGCATTTCGCATGATGTACTCTACATACATGCTATGGTTCATGGGGTCGCAAAGGGTTGTACACAACTGAGTGATTGAACTGAACTCTGCATATAAATTAAATAAGCAGGGTGACAATATACAGCCTTGACGTACTCCTTTCCCAATTTGGAACCAGTCTGTTGTTCCATATCCAGTTTTAACTGATGCTTCTTGACCTGCATATAGATTTCTCAGGAGGCAGGTAAGGTGGTCTGGAATTCCTGTCTCTTTAATAATTTTCCACAGTTTGTTGTGATCCACACAGTCAAAAGGTTTGGTGTAGTCCATAAAACAGAAGTAGATGTTTTTCTGGAACTCTCTTGCGTTTTTGATGATCCAAGGATTTTGGCGATTTGATCTCTGGTTCCTCTCCCTTTTCTAAATCAAGCTTGAACACTGGGAAGTTCACAGTTCACATACTGTTGAAGCTGGGTTGGAAAATTTTGAGTATTACTTTGCTAGTGTGTGTGATGAGTGCAATTGTGCGGTAGTTTGAGCATTCTTTGGCATTGCCTTTCTTTGGGACTGGAATGAAAACTGACCTTTTCCAGTCCTGTGGCCACTGCTGAGTTTTCCAAATTTGCTGGCATATTGAGTACAGCACTTTCATAGCATCATCTTTTAGGACTTGAAATAGTTTAACTGGAATTCCATTGCCTCCACTAGCTTAGTTCGTAGTGATGCTTCCTAAGGCCCACTTGACTTCACACTCCAGGATGTCTGGCTCTAGGTGAGTGATCACACCATCGTGATTATCTGGGTCATGAAGATCTTTTTTTGTATAGTTCTTCTGTGTATTCTTGCCACCTTTTCTTAATATCTTCTGCTTCTGTTAGGTCCATACCATTTCTGTCCTTTTTAGAACAAATCTGATCTATATATTTATGAGTTTGTTTGTTTTTGAAGTATAGTTGACCTACAAGGCTATGTTAGTTCTTGGTTCACAATGTAGTAATTCGATATTTCTATACATTTCAAAATGATCACCGTGATCAGTCTAGTTACCACTTGTAACCATACAAAGATATTATGTAACTACCAGCTGTATTCCCCTCAGGACACATTTCATACCTGTGGCTCATTGATTTTGTAACTGAAAGTTCATACCTCTTAGTCTCCCTCACTTATTTTTCTCTTCCCTTCATTCATCTCCCCTCTGGCAACCACCTGTTTTTTTCCCTCTGTATCTATAACTCTGTTACTGTTTTGCTATGCTTATCATTTGTTTTGCTTTTTTGAATTCCACATATAAGTGAAATTCATATAGAGTTTGTTTTTTCTTGTCTGACTTATTTTACTAAGCACAACACAGTGTAGGTCCTTTGTGTTGTCACAGCTGGTAAGATTTCATTGTTTTAAGCCTTTTTCATTTTTAAAATATGTTCCATTGAATATATAAGCCACATCTTTTATTACTGAACACTTGTGTTGCTTGCATATCTTGGCAATTGTAAATAATGCTGCCATGAACATAGGGGTGCATGTATCTTTTCTAGTTAGCATTTTTATTTGCTTTGTATATATACTCAGCAATAGAATTGCTGGATCATATGTTGAAAGTGAAGTGAAAGTGAAAGTCACTCAGTTGTGTCTGACTCTTTGCAACCCCATGGACTATACAGTCCATGGAATTCTTCAGGCCAGAGTACTGGAGTGGGTAGCCTTTCCCTTCTCCAGAGGGTCTTCCCAACCCAGGGATTGAACCCAGGCTTCCCACATTGCAGGCAGATTCTGGACTTTCGTGGTGTCTCAGATGGTAAAGAATTTGCCTGTAATACAGGAGACCAAGGTTCAATCCCTGGGTCAGGAAGATCCCCTGGAGAAGGGAGTGGCAACCCATTCCAGTATTCTTGCCTAGAGAATTCCATCGACACAGGAGCCTGGCAGGCTATATAGTCCATGAGGTCACAGAGTCGGACATGACTGAGTGACTAACACACACACACACACACACACACACACTAGTTTTATTTTTAATTTTTTGAGGAATCTCCATACTGTTTTCCATAGTGGCTGTACCAATTTACATTCCCACCAACAGTACACAAGTGTTCCCTTTTCTCCACATTCTTGCCAACACTTGTTATTATTGTCTTTTTGATAACAGCCATTCTTACAGGTATAAGAATGGGGGATTGATGTAGGTTCAATCCCTGGGTTGAGAAGATCCCCTGGAGAAGGAAATGGCAACCCACTCCAGTATTCTTGCCTGGAATATCCTATGGACAGGGGTGCCTGGTGGATTATAAGTCCACAGGGTCGCAAATAGTCAGACACAACTGAAATGACTTAGCATGATTTAAAGCAATTATTGATTAGGTTTGAAGAGGAACTGAAAAGCTTCTTGATGAAAGTGAAAGTAGAGAGTGAAAAAGTTGGCTTAAAGCTCAACATTCAGAAAACGAAGATAATGGCATCTGGTCCCATCACTTCATGGGAAATAGATGGGGAAACAATGGAAACAGTGTCAGACTTTATTTTTCTGGGCTCCAAAATCACTGCAGATGGTGACTGCAGCCATGAAATTAAAAGACGCTTACTCCTTGGAAGAAAAGTTATGACCAACCTAGATAGCATATTCAAAAGCAGAGACATTACTTTGCCGACTAAGGTCCATCTAGTCAAGGCTATGGTTTTTCCTGTGGTCGTGTATGGATGTGAGAGTTGGACTGTGAAGAAGGCTGAGCGCCGAAGAATTGATGCTTTTGAACTGTGGTGTTGGAGAAGACTCTTGCGAGTCCCTTGGACTGCAAGGAGATCCAACCAGTCCATTCTGAAGGAGATAAACCCTGGGATTTCTTTGGAAGGAATGATGCTAAAGCTGAAACTCCGGTACTTTGACCACCTCATGCAAAGAATTGACTCACTGGAAAAGACCCTGATGCTGGGAGGGCTTGGGGGCAGGAGGAGAAGGGGATGACAGAGGATGAGACGGCTGGATGGCATCACTGACTTGATGGACGTGAGTCTGAGTGAACTCCGGGAGTTGGTGATGGACAGGGAGGCCTGGCGTGCTGCGATTCATGGGGTCGCAAAGAGTCGGACATGACTGAGCCACTGAACTGAACTGATAAACTTATTGCCTTTTTGTTAATTGTTTTGGGGATATTTTGTAATTCTTTTTTGTTCATTTCTTTTTTGTTATTATTTGTGATTTCATGACTACTTTTAGTGTTATGTTTGGTTTCTCTTTTGAGAATTAATCTATTATTTTGGTTTGTGCTTACCATGCGGTTTATATGTAGCAATCTCTATTCATATGTGATTATTTTTAGTTGATAATCTTTTAAAATAGAACATATCTTAACAACCCTATCTAACTTTTGCCATTTTAATTACAATATATCTTGATGTGGTCCTTTTTGGGTTGATCCTGTTTGAGACTCTGCCTCCTGTACCTAGATAATCTGTTTCCTTTCCCAAGTTAGGAAACTCTTCAGCTACTATGTCTTCACATATGTTCTCTACCCCTTTCTCTGTCTCTTCTTCTGGGACTCCTACAACACGAATGTTAGTATGCTTGATGTCATCCTAGAGGTCTCTTAAACTGTCCTCATTTTTTTCTTTTTTCGATTCAGCGTCAATGATTTCCACTATTCTGCCTTCTAGTTCATTGATTTGTTCCTCTGTATCATCTAATCTACTGTTGATTCCTTCTAGTGTATTTTAAAATTTCATTTATTGTATTCGTCATCTTTTTTGGTTTTCCTTATATTTTCTAACTCTTTGTTTAAAAATTCTAACTTCTCATTCTGTTCATTCAGTCTTCTCTCATGGTCTTTGAGCATCTTTTTGATTATTACCTAAAGTCTTTATCCAATAGATCGTTTATCTGCAATTTACTTAGTTCTTCTGGCATTTTATCTTGTTTCTTTGTTTGGAACATACTCCTCTATTGCCTCCTTTTGTCTAATTTACCATTTGTACTTCTATGTATTTGTTAGGTTGGTTGTGTTTCTCAGTTTTGGAGTACTGGCCTTATGGAAGAAATGAACAGTGCACACCCTTTTATTTTTTAAAGACTTATGCGCAGGTGTCCTCTATGTGGGTTGCAGGGTTCCTTCTGTTGTGGTGGACTGACTACTATGCACATGCTGGCAGATGTGGCTGACCCCCCATTCCAGTTAGTTGCAAGGCCTTGCCTTTTCAGAGCCTGCCAGCTACTGGTGGATGGGTCCAGGTCCTAGCATGGCTGGTTGCATGTCCAGGGGAGTTCAGTTCTGGTTTTGTACTATTAGTAGGTCAGGCTGAGTAATGAGGAAGCTGGCTATGGGGCCCTTGAGGGTCCTAGGACTAGTGCTGGCCCATTGATCTGCAGAGCCAGGTCCCAGGGCAACTGGCTACATTTCCAGGGATCTTGGAGTTACTGTTGACCCACTATGGGTGGACTGATGGGTCCAGAGTGTCCTGAAGCCTGATCCTGGATGGGGGTGGGTTCAGAGTCTCTGGATTCAGGGTTTTGGGAGTCCTGGAGTTGGTGTTGACCAACAGGTAGGCAGGACCAGTGCCCATAGGGGTCCCACTGCGAGTGCCAGCCCGTTGGTGAGTGGGTCAGGCCCTGCCTGACAAACCTGGCTGTATGACCTCAGTGGTCCTGAGGTGGTGTCTGCACATGAGTGGGTGAGGCCAGGTCCCAGGGCCAGCGCTGACCCACTGATGGGTGGAGCTGGGTTCTAGATTCTCTGGCTATAGAGCCCTGGTGTCTCAGAGTTGGTGTTGGCCTATAGGTAGACAGAGTGGGGCCCAGTAGGTCCCAGGGCTATTGCTCACCTCCTGGTGAGTGAGGCTGGGTCTCAGGGATAGTGTCAGCTCTCTGGTGGTTGAATCTGGGTGTTGGATCCTCTGGTGGGAAGAACTAGGTCCCAGGGCAGCTGGGGACTCAGGGCATCCTACTGCAGCTAGCTTAGTGATGGGTAGGCTATCTCCCTGCCCAGTTATCTGCTTGCTCTGGGGTGTCCCAGGACTGGTACCAGCAGTCCAGTGGATAGGGCCAGGTTCTGGCACTAATTAGCTAGAAGGAGGATTCCAAATTGTCCTCCCAGTACCAGTGTCTTCATAGTGGGACGAGCTCCTCAAAATGGGTGCTGCCAGCGTCTGTGTCCTCAAGGTGAGACCCTGTGGCCTCCTACCTTTCCAGGAGGCCCTCCAAGATCAACAAGTGGGTCTGACCAGGTTCCTTTCTAATTACTCCTTCTGCCCTGGGTCTCAGAGTTTGTGAGATTTTGTGTCTCTTTTAAGGGTTGGGTATATTTCCTGCAGCCTTCTAGCTCTCCCCAGAGTAAGCCTTATTGGCCTTCAAAGTCAATGTTCTAGGCGCTTGTCTTCCTGGTTCAGGACCCCTAGGCTCGGGAGCCCTATGTGGACCTCAGACCTCAGAAGAACCTCTGAAGTTGTAATTATTCTCCCATTTATGGCCATCTACCCAGGGGTTTAGGTCTTGACCGCACTGTATCTCCACCCTCTTGTATGACTCATTGTGATTCCTTCTTTATATCTTTAGTTGTAGAAGATCTTTTCTACAGTTTTTAGGTGTTTCTCATCTATACTTGCTCTGTACTTAGTTGTAATTTGGATGTGCTGGTAAAAGGAGGTGAGATCAGTATTCACTGTCTTCCTATTCCACCATCTTTTTAATTGGATGCTGAAAATAATAAATTTTATATTCCTGAGTTTATATTTTGAGTTTTTTAAAAACAGTGTTTGATTTTTTTTCTGTCCATCAGCTTAGTTAGTTACATATCATTTTGATCCTTTCAAGGCCTATTGTTATTTTAGGACAGATCTATAGGAGCCTTTCTCTAGGACTAATTTAGCAACACTCCCAAGGTATGGATATTCTTGTATCTCCACTGACTGCTCTATTGTTCAATGTACCTATACTTCAGATGGTAAAAATCAGAATGACTTCTGGCCCTGGGAATAATTTAGTTTACATTCCTTTTAATTGTGTGTGTGTGTGCTCAGTCGTGTCCAACTCTTTGCGACCCTATGGACTGTAGCCCACAAGGCTTCTGTGTCCATGGTGTTTTCCAGCCTAGAGTACTGGAGTGGGTTGCCATTTTCTTCTCCAGGGGATCTGCCCAACCCAGGGTCAAACCCATGTCTCCTGCATTGGTAGGCAGATTCTTTATCACTCGCGCCACCTGGGAAGTCCACAATCCTTTTTATCCCTCTAATAATTGGTCTTCCCCAAAAGTTACTCTTGCCCAGCGTTGTGAGGTTTTACCCTATACAGGTACAAATTTGTATTCAGTCAGACTCAAAAGGAAATGCTAACTAAATTTCTGAAATCTGTTCTCTGTACAACTTCTTCCTTTTGAATATTTGCCCCCACAAATTCTAACCTTCTTAACTTTCTTGTATAATACTTCTATGTCTCTTCAGATGAGTGAGATAACTAGTCTTTGTTTGGATTCTTTCTCCTCGTACTGTGATTGAGAAATTACCTCCTAACAGGAAACTTTGAAATGGTAGAACCTATCTTTTTTGTTTTCCTTCTTTCAGGGATCTCAGACCTGTACTACCTCATATCCAATGTCTGAAAATGGTTGTTTCCTGTGTTTTATGACTGCATACCCTCTTATTCATGTCTGGAAGAGAGATTCCAGGAATATATGTTTTATTTTATTGTAAGAAAAATAGGACATTAGGGAAGGTAGTTTCCTTTTGGTGGGGGGCGGGGTTTGGGCAGAGGAGTGATGTGATTTATGATTGATATTTTCAAAATATTATTTTGATTACCTTATAGAAAATGGAGTGACATAAGAGTGGAATCAGAGAAAACAGTGAAAGATATTACAGAAATTGGAATAAGGATTGTGTTCCTTTCTATCTGTCTCTACAAGGATTAAATCATGTTTGCTGTAGCCGCTGACTTTCAACATCACCTAAAAGGAATTCAGGATGAAGAGTAGAAATGAGGTACTTTGTGCTCTGGGAAAAACTGACAAAATAGGTCTTCAGAGACTTCCATTTTATAAACCCAATTCTTGCATTGCCTCATATCTAGGAGAGCACTAAAACCCTTCATGGTGAGGTCTGCTCCAAGTGACTAGCAGTAATCTTCACAGGACTAGCAGAGACTTTCTGCAAAAATGTCTTGATTGCATGTACTCCCCCTTCACCAAAATCATATGTTTACTGATCTTCCCCCTGTATCTTTGGAGCAGTTTCTCAGAGCTATCTGAGATGTTGTCTTCGAGGCTATAGTCTTCATTTTGTCTGAAATATAACTTAACTCACAATTCTTACAAATTTCCTTTTTTTTTTTTTTTTAAAAAAAAGTCAACAGCTAGTAGCTTTTAGGTCCAAGTTTATGCTAAGATAGATGACATAGTCTTCAGAAATACAGAACTTAGTCAAAGATTGAATGTTAAGTGTGGTTTGGAAATTTTGTGATTGGTGGAAGATGAATAGAGGATCAGATAAAGGGCAGGAGAAATCGAGACTTGTTTAAAATGATATTCTGAACATAGTGAATTTGTGATTCCTATTAGACATTGAAGAGAAGATGGCAAGTAGGTGGTCAAATCTGTAAGTTCCAAGTTCAAAAGAGACTGGAGATATAAACTCTACAGTTGTAGACATATGGGTTTTAAAGTTATGGGAATAGAGACAGTAATCCTCAGAGGGTGAGTGGTTAAAGTCACAAAAACTCGATATTCCTTCAGGTAAGGTATGTGGTTGATTTTTTAGTTTTATTTATAAATATTTAACTTTGGAAAATGAGAGAAGGTCAAGCAGATATTGGCCTTATGTATGTGGAATGTTCAGTGCAGATCAGGTTGGTAGTAGATATGAAGCCGATGCCAATAAGTTCGGATTCCTGGGGAAATCATTCATTAGAGTGTGGAGGGCAATCATATGAACTGGTGGCTGTTACTATGAGCATGTTCCCAGGTAAATGATCAGAAAGACCAGGAAGAAAAACCCCTGTAGGTTGGATGGTTAGAAAATCTCATGAAAATGAATTCAGTTACAGCTGTTTGGTTGTTCATTTCAAATTATGTCACAGCCATAATTGTCATAGACAAAACAATGAGAAGAAAGACCCCACAGTGCCTAAAACTTTGCCTTCTAATGCAGGGAGTGAGAGTTGGGGTGCTAAGAACCCACATGCCTTGCAGCCAAGAAACCAAAATATAAAACAGAAGCAATATTGTAACAAATTCAATAAAGATTTTAAAAATGGTCCACATTTAAAAAAAATCTAAAAAAAAAAAGAGCAAAAACAAGAATATAGTGCAAGTGCAGAAAGTAAAAAGTGAAAATGTTAATTGTTAATTGTTAAATGAAAATGTTAAATGTTAATTGTTCAGTTGTGTCCTTGTGACCCAATGGATCATAGCCCACCAGTTTCCTCTGTCCATGGAATTCTCCAGAGAAGAATACTGGAGTGGGTTGCCATTGTCTTCTGCAGAAGGTTTTCCCAACTTAGATCAAACTCAGGTCTCCTGCATTGCAGGCCAATTCTTTTATCATCTGAGCCACCAGGGAGAGAGCACCCTAAGCAAGCTTGTAAACTTGTGGGTTGTGCCAAATGACTTGGGTTACAAGACAGCCTAAACTGTAGAGGGAAGAGAGCAGGCCTGTCTTTGGGAGACCATCATGGCTCCTCACTAAATAGACCTTGGTGGCTCAAGCGCAGGCCGCCTCCCATGTGGGCTTCTGCAGCTGCCAGAGAGTGGGAATGATTGCAGACTTGGTTCAGACCTGCATGACTCTGCATGAGAGTGAGCTCATTGCCTGCTAGTTATGCAAAAACTTCACTCCTAGCATTGCCTTCACTATGTTATTTAAATGTATTTATGAAAATTATTTTTATTATTATGCTTATAATAGATATTTATGAATAAAAAAATACAAAAAGATGCTTAACACTCACAGAATCTGTTTCATTTCTATGCATTTCGTTCTATTCTCATTCTCTTTTCCACCCCCTCACCATTCTGTTTCTCTTCATATCTTCACAAAATACAGATCTTAATTTATATTCAACTTTATACCTTTTAAAAACTAATCTCATACCACAAACACTTTCCATAGCTTTCAATATATATTTGACTATATACTTTCCTATGGCTGCATAACATTCCATTATGGGGAAGTACTGAAGAAGGAAATGGCAACCCACTCCAGTGTTCTTGCCTGGGAAATCCCATGGACTGAGGAGCCTGGCAGGCCACAATCCATGGGTTAACAAAGAGTCAGACACAGTGACCAAACAACAACAACTGTGGAAGTACACATAAAAATGTGTTTATGAACGTTTCAGTTGCTTTCTTGATTTTGCCATTACAGAAGTCCTATGATGAGCATCCTTGACGTAATTATAGATGATCTTTCGCTAGTTTCTTCATGGTAAATGTTTAGGTCCCATTTTTTAAACAGTTTTTTTGAGAATTCTCTTTTTGAGGGGAGTATTTTTTGTTTTGTATGGATTTTCTTTTTAGGTTTTATTAGAATATCAACATTTGGAAAACACTTTAGTGGTGTTTTATAAGCCTAAAAATAATATTGAATTTACTGATTCTTTTCTAAAATTGATCTCCCTCCTGGGAAACATATCATGTAAAATCTTTGCAAGGTTTTGATAATCTGAAATAGATTTTATTTTTCTTAATAAGGATATTTTTCTTTTCAGAGTTTATAAGTATTTAGAAAATTTAATCAACCCATTAGTTTTAGGTCAATTTCTTTGATATATTTCCTAATTGATAAAACTTTTACTAACCTCTTTTTATATTTTATATTAATATTTAATAAAAATTAAAATTTATAATATTTAACATTTCCTAGAGAGTAATTGAAATGAATGCCAATTTTAGTTTATTTATTTAAACTTTGAGCCAATGCTGGCTTCTTTTCCAATGTATCTGTTCTAGAGTTAGAGTCAGTTAACTGTAGTGGAAAGAGTAGTCTTTGGTGCCAGGTAGCTTTGAATCCTGGCATTGCCACTCTGTCCTCTGTATCTCTCAGTTCACTTATC